>NC_092095.1:34602651-35202651 GCF_045679555.1 Salvelinus alpinus
CTCCCGTGCAGGCCTGGGAGGATTGTAACGGGAAACATAACCTCCTCCCATCCATCCAACTCCCGCCTGCTCATTCCAGTTACCCTTTCCTGGGACAACCACGAGCTTCCCCTTCAAGCCTTGGTAGACTCTGGAGCCGCAGGTAACTTCATGGATGGTGTCTGGGCGAAGGAAAATGGCGTTCCCTCTGAACCTCTAAGTGATCCCATAAGGGTTACTACGTTGGATGGAAGCCCTTTGGGATCTGGATTTGTCACTCGTGTCACTACCCCCTTGCGACTTTCAGTTTCCCAACACCAGGAAGTGATGAACTTTCATCTGACCTCGTGTTCCGAGTTCCCTCTCGTCCTTGGATACCCCTGGCTTCACAGCCATAACCCTCACATCGACTGGTCTGTGGGCACTATCAAGCAGTGGGGTCCTACGTGCCAAGCCACTTGTATCTTCCCAAGTTCCCCGAGTTCCCCTCCCGAGTCTCTAGAATCCATCGACCTGTCCCGAGTTCCCGAGTGTTACCATGACCTCAAACCGGTATTTAGCAAACAGAGGGCCACCAAACTACCACCCCATAGACCTTACGATTGCCCCATCGACCTGTTTCCGGGCACCTGCCCTCCCAGGGGTCGGATCTTTTCCCTATCTCCTCCCGAACGAGCTGCTATGGATACCTACATCAAGGACTCTCTGGCAGCAGGCCTCATGCGTCCATCCACCTCGCCGGCGGGAGCAGGGTTTTTCTTTGTGGCCAAAAAAGACGGGGGATTACGTCCTTGCATCGACTACCGGGGACTTAATGCCATAACCGTCCGTAACCGCTACCCGCTACCCCTTATGGCCACAGCCTTTGAGCTGCTCCAGGAAGCCGTGGTCTTCACTAAGCTTGACCTGCGGAACGCATACCATCTTGTGCGGATCAAACCCGGTGACGAGTGGAAGACCGCTTTCAACACGCCTACTGGTCACTACGAATACTTGGTGATGCCCTTCGGCCTGACCAACGCCCCGGCTGTGTTCCAAGCGCTCATAAACGATGTGCTTAGGGATATGCTTAACATTTTCGTGTTTGTTTACTTGGATGACATCCTCATCTTTTCGAGCTCCCTTCAAGAACACACTAAGCATGTCAGACAAGTGCTCAAACGCCTTCTAGACAGCCATTTGTACGTTAAGCCTGAAAAGTGTGAATTCCATTCCTCTCGAGTACAATTCCTGGGATTTGTAGTGGAACCCGGTCGAGTCCAGATGGATCCCAAGAAGGTAGGGGCGGTAGCAGATTGGCCCACCCCCAAGTCCGTTAAGGAAGTTCAGCGTTTCCTGGGCTTCACTAACTTCTACCGCAAGTTCATCAAGAACTTCAGCTCGGTGGCAGCCCCTCTCTCAGCGTTAACCAAGGGTGGCAACACAAGGTTTCTGTGGGGAAGAGAAGCTGAGACGGCCTTCCAAGGACTCAAGCAGCACATCCTCTCTGCTCCCATCCTGACACTACCGACGGCGGATGAACCTTTTGTGGTGGAGGTAGACGCATCAGAGGTGGGTGTTGGAGCTGTCCTGTCTCAGAGGGGTGAAGACAAGAGGCTTCATCCTTGCGCCTTCTTCTCTCACCGGCTTACCCCGGCCGAGAGGAATTACGATGTGGGGGATCGTGAGCTCCTAGCGGTTAACCTCTCTAGGATGAGAGTGGCGCTAGCGGCACTCCCCCCCCACCCCCACTGAAAAACCAGTGCCGCGAAATTCAAAAAAAATATTTTTTTTAAATATTTAACTTTCACACATTAAAGTCCAATACAGCTAATGAAAGACACAGATCTTGTGAATCCAGTCAACATGTCCGATTTTTTAAATGTTTTACAGGGAAGACACAATATGTAAAGATGTACATCTATTACCTAAAAACACATTAGCATAATCCACCATCTTTTATTTGTCCACCAACACCAGTAGCTATCACCAATTCGGCTAAACTAAGATATTTATAGCCCCTAACCAATAAAAAAACTCATCAGATGACAGTCTGATAACATATTTATGGTATGGGATAGGTTTTGTTAGAAAAAAGTGCATATTTCAGGTAGATGGCATAGGTTACAATTGCACCCACCGTCACAAATGGAATAGAAAAACTACTTAGAGCAACGTGTTTACTACTTACTAATCATCAAACATTTCGTAAAAATACACAGCATACACGAATCGAAAGACACAGATCCTGTGAATACAGACAATATTTCAGATTTTCTAAGTGTCTTACAGCGAAAACACAATAAATCGTTATATTAGCATAGCACATAGCACATAGCAGCCCAGCATTGATTCTAGCCAAAGTGAGCGATAAAAGTAAACATCGCCAAAATATATTAATTTTTTCACTAACCTTCTCAGAATTCTTCAGATGACACTCCTGTAACATCATATTACACAATCCATATAGAGTTTGATCGAAAATGTTTATATTTAGCCACCAAAATCATGGTTAGACAATGTGGAATGTAGCTCAGCTGGTCAGAAAAAGTCTGTGCGCCACTTAGACAGTGATCTACTCTTATACATAAATACTCATAAACGTGACTAAAAAATATAGGGTGGACAGGGATTGATAGACAATTTAATTCTTAATACAATCGCGGAATTACATTTTTTAAATTATCCTTACTTTTCAATACAGCTTGCGCCAAGCGAAGCTACGTCAAAAAACATGGCGTCCGAAGCCACTAAAACTTTTCGACAGAAACACGATTTATCATAATAAAAATGTCCTACTTTGAGCTGTTCTTCCATCGGTATCTTGGGCAAAGGATCCTTTCTTGGGTCCAATCGTCTTTTGGTGGAAAGCTGTCCTCTTGCCATGTGGAAATGCCAACTGCGTTCGGGATGAACTGGAAGCGTGCCCAGCAATTCACAGCCTTTCAGAAATAAATGTCCCAAAATCGCACTAAACGGATATAAATTGCTATAAAACGCTTTAAATTAACTACCTTATGATGTTTTTAACTCCCATAACGAGTAGAAACATGACCCGAGTAATATTACTCCCTCCACTAATGCTTGGAACAGGTGCGGGTCGGTGCCCTCTATGCGCATGACGCAGCTCCAAAAGACTGACTAGCCTCAGGGTTTTTTAATTTATAGTGCCTGTGAACGTGCAATCGACCCGATTCAAATCGTCATCACGTAAAGACATCCAGGGGAAGACGTAAGCAGTGTCCGTATAGTCATAGCAATAACAGTGGCCTTTTAACTGACTCCAGAACAGTGGCCAAAATTTCTGGAATCTGACTCCATGTCAGGGAAATTGCTGTAGAATGGGCTCTGTTCCACTTAGAGACAAAATTTCAACTCCTATAGAAACTATAGACTGTTTTCTATCCAATAATAATAATAATATGCATATTGTACGATCAAGAACTTTGTGGGAAGCCGTTTCAAAAAATTACACGATTAGCATAAATAGCCACAACAGCGCCCTCATCCCCAACAGGTTAAGATGGCATTGAAGGAATGGAGACACTGGCTCGAGGGGGCTTCTCAACCGTTTCAAGTGCTTACGGACCACAAAAATCTGGAGTATATCCAGCAGGCGAAGCGGTTGAACTCCAGACAAGCTCGATGGTCTCTTTTCTTCAGCCGATTCCAGTTTATTCTCACCTATAGACCCGGGTCGAAGAATCTCAAACCGGACGCCTTGTCACGAATCTACTCTCCTGCCATTCGAGAAGATACTGACATGACTGTCCTTCCGGCCGCTAAGATCGTGGCTCCGATCTCGTGGCAAGTGGAGGATACCGTGAAACAAGCCCAAGCCATCGAACCGGGCCCTGGAGGAGGTCCTGCTAATCGGTTGTTTGTTCCCAAGGCAGCAAGGTCCCAAGTCCTTCTGTGGGGGCACTCCTCTCGCCTCACCTGTCACCCGGGCGTAGGTCGCACCTTGGAGTTCATCCAGCGTAAGTTCTGGTGGCCCACCATAAAAGAAGACGTTGCCACTTTCGTCAAGGCCTGTTCCGTGTGCTGCCAGGGCAAATCTTCTCACCTCCGCCCTCAAGGACTCCTTCACCCTCTATCTATTCCCCACCGACCCTGGTCCCATATCTCATTGGACTTTATTACTGGCCTTCCTCCGTCCCATGGTAATACTACTATCCTAGTCATCATCGACAGGTTTTCTAAGGCGGCCAGATTCGTTCCCTTGACTAAGTTACCTTCTGCCAAGGAAACAGCTGAGTTGGTGATTAACCATGTGTTCCGAGTCTTTGGTATCCCGCAAGATATGGTTTCCGACAGAGGTCCCCAGTTCGCCTCAAGGTTTTGGAAGGCCTTCTGCCAACTCATAGGGGCCACGGCCAGTTTATCTTCAGGGTACCATCCGGAGTCCAACGGCCAAACTGAGAGGATGAATCAGGAGCTGGAAACCACCCTCAGATGTATGGTTTCCAACAACCCGTCCACATGGTCATCCTTCATTGTTTGGGCCGAGTACGCGCACAACACCTTGTGCTCCTCCTCCACTGGTATGTCTCCGCATGAGTGTCAGTTTGGCTATGCTCCGCTATTGTTCCCGGACCAGGAGGCAGAAGTCAGAGTGCCTTCAGCCTCGAGGTTCATCAGACGCTGTCGGCTTACGTGGAAGAAGGCCCGTCTTAATCTTCTGCGTTCCTCACAGCAGTACCAGCGACAAGCCAACAGACGTCGCCGTCCCGGTCCTACCCTGTACCCCGGCCAGAGAGTATGGCTCTCAACAAAAGACTTACCGCTAAGGGTGGAGTCTCGCAAGCTGTCCCAGAGATTCATCGGTCCCTTTAAGATTGCCAGGAGAGTCAATCCCGTTACTTTTCGCCTGCACTTACCCAGATCCCTTAAAATCAATCCCACATTTCACATTTCTTTATTAAAACCTGTTGTTTTTTCTCCCCTTATCCCGGCAGGCAGACCTCCCCCTCCGCCCCGTGTCATCGGAGGCCAGTCGGTTTATACCGTCCACCGGATACTGGATTCCCGCCGGGTGCAGCGGTCCTGGCAGTATCTGGTGGACTGGGAAGGCTACGGTCCCGAGGAGCGCTCCTGGGTTCCTGCCAAGGACATACTGGACCCTGACCTCATTCGTCAGTTCAGGGTCCTCCACCCTGAGAAGGCTGGTAGGAACGTCAGGAGCCGTTCCTAGGGGGGGGATTCTGTCAGGTTTTGGCCAGGACTGTTTGGTTTTGTTCACTAGATGTCCCCCTTGCACCTTTTTTGTACCTTTTGTTTTTCTTGCCCTAATTATTGTTTGCACCTGTAAGTCATTCCCTTGTTAGTATTTAAACCCTGTGTGTTCCTTAGTTCCTTGCTCAGTGTTTGTATGTTAGCACCCAGCCCCAGCCTTTGTGAACATTTTTCTCTTGTTGGATTTTCCAGAGGTTCTCTGGTTTTGTTCTCGTGTATTTTTGGATTGGTCTTTTGAGGTTTGTTTTTTCCCTTGCTGTTTTTACCACTTTGTGGATTTTCTTTTGTATTTTGGAAGATATCTATTTTTTATTAAACCACCATCTCTAGTACTGCTGTGTCTGCCTCATCTTCTGGGTTCTGCCAATTATTAGTGACTGTTTCTCGCACCGGGTCCTGACACTCTGTCGTAATGTGTTGTTTTCTTTACAGCCCGTCTGCTGTTGGTGAAGACATATGGTGACACGAACTGGCAGTGAATTGGCTGCAGCTATGAGTGACCTTTGAAGAACACTATTTAGTTTTTTTCCATTTTTTTTTATATTTATTTTTAGCATTTTCTTGCTGAACAAAAGTTTCAGCCAGATGTGTTCATCCGAAGCAACTTACAGTCATGTGTGCATGCATTTAACGTATGGGTGGTCACAGGAATCAAACCCACCATGCTCTACCAGCTGAGCAACAAAGGACACCTTTTTTCTATTGATGTCCTCTCTGATGGAGCTGTATTTAGATGATGCGAGTAAACACACACACACACACACACACACAGTGGAAAAGCTGAGTGAGAAAGCAGCAGGCGACCTTTCACCAGCCTTCTAACTGTCTCTAATGGCTGAAGAAGAAACAGTCCTCTGTGACTCTAACCTGTCATACAAACACCACCTTGTTGTGAGACTGAACAGAGTGGAAGCCCTTAACAAAGTCCTTATTGTCACTGACTGTGTGTGCGTGTGCGTGTGCGTGTGCGTGCATGCCTGCGTTTCCCGTTTGAGACTGTCAGGCAGAGAGGGAAGCTTCGCCAGGGAACATGACTGAGAAACTCCATCATATAATGAGTGAATTTAGATCTGCTAAATCAGCATTACCTCTTTGAAGCCCTTCAGGTTTTATTTTATGGAATGTAATTAGCTAATTAATCAGCAGGACCAAGCAGCTGATGCAGGTGGGGGGTTAGGAAGCCAGTGGCTGGGGGTCAGCGGGGATATGATGGACCATTTTTGTAAACGTGTGGAAAGATTAACAGACATGCATCTTGACATGCTGACGTTCGGTGGTTTATTGGACTGCACCTGAACCGAAAGGGGGCAGCACCTGTCTGACCTTGATATGTGAGAGCGAGAGAGACCTTGAACGAGTGGAATAATAGTAGGCCCTCGGTCATTGACATGCTGACTTGTCGCGTGGTGGCGACTGTCGTATTTAATGAGTACTATCTGCTCCGTGTTTCTTCCTCAGGGTTCATCTACACGGGTGATGTGGTCCACAGGATGCTGACGGCCACCCAGTACATCGCCCCCCTCATGGCCAACTTTGATCCCAGTGTCTCCAGGAACTCAACCGTCATCTACTTTGACAATGGTACGTGGCACTCAGTCCCTCGTTTTTCGACGCTCTGTCCTTAAGATTGTAGCAACTCCCAGCTACAAGATCCCACGTCTGACAGCAGTGCGTAACTTGCAAGATGCAAAGCTGAGACCCGTGGCTCTCAAAGGCATGCTGTAGCACATGACGAACTGCGCCAGAAGCGCAGACTATTGGTGGGAAGAGGAAAACCTAATAATGGGCTCTTTCAAAAACAGGTCAATCTTATGGTTGGAATCTCTTCTCTGACCATCTAGGCCTCCATTGCTCGCCAATCTCCCCAAATCAGTGTCTGCCTCCCAAATGGCACCCTATATCCTATTTCAGGGATAGGGTGTCATTTAGGACGCAGTTAGTGACTGACCAGCTGAATGACCTTTTCCAGTGGACCTTTTCCATCATGGGTTAGGCAGTGTGGCAGCTGATCGATACCCAGCCTAGATGCTCTTTACCAGTCCATCCATCAGGCAGTGGCCTGCCAAGGCTGCATGTAGACTGGAACCTCAGCCTTGCCTCTCTACCTCATACACATCCAATTAAAACCCGGATTCATCTACTTTAAATGTAGCCCCCCATGGGGACCCACTGACAGCCTCTCTTTCTCACCTTAAGAAGTATTCAACGTTGTAAGAAGTTGTGTCTGTGTGTTTTCAACATTTCCGAGCCCTATGCAGTCATCGTCCCCCTGCCGACTAGTACACTATTCCCAGTGTGTCGAGAAAGATTTTTTTTTGCCTAACTTTCTGCAGAATATAAGCCATTTTAGGGAAAAACAAGGCCAGCTTGTGCAGTGCACTCATTCTCACCCAGTCTGTATTTTTAGAAGAGGGAGCCCCAGATAGCACGGCTGCTTTCTCTCTGAACTCAATGCATTTTAAGTAGGCTCCGGACTTCTATTAGGCTTACCTTTATAGCGCTGACTGGTGGAACTCACACGGCCAACAAGGAGTAGCCACACTACTCTCTTTTCCCTTCTCCAATCTACCTATACCTCTGTCTACCTCTACACGTCTTCAATTTACCCTCAATTGCCCCCTCTCTCTCTCCCTCCCTCCCTCCCTCCCCATCCAAAACAGAATCCAAGCAGAGTAGCGTTGCGTTCCCAGCCCCCTGTACACGGTTCTAGCCAGGACCCGTTCTCAGTCAGATAGATAGAGTATTCAGGACAGACAGGGTTACTGTGACAACCGCTGGATGCATCCCAAATGGCACCCTATTCCCTATACAGTGCACCACGTTTGACCAGGGCACATAGAGCACCCCAATTTCCTACACAGGGAATAGGGTGCCATTTGGGACGAGGCCACTGACATGCCCTGCCTCGATTCCTGTCCTCTCTACATCAAGCATGCAGCCCCATGCCCCGGCCAGGTCATCGAGAATCCTGTAGCATCAGCCTCATGCATAAGCCTTCTGGAGGCCAGGTGTGGATATTACAGGGTTTCCTGTAGCACTACAGCTGCAGTACTCCTAGCTGTCAGCAGAGAAACCAAATCCCCACTTTACTTTGGACGGGAGAGAGGTTCTGGCTGTGTGATGGAAAAATTGATTACTTGTGTTAACAAACTTTTATTGCTCTGGCTCCTGGCCAAATGACTGTCTGGCTGCATGGGAGGCCAAAGGCATCACTTTCACATCCAAAGGCTCTCCAAAGTCCACACTAAATCAAAACAGCATGGGGAGGAACGTGAGGTTTGCACCCAGGGTAGGGATGTGCCCGGTTATTTGAATATCTGAACGGATGTTAGTATTCAAATACATTTTGGAGAGAAAACAGGCCCCATGTAACATTGTTACATACAAGGATATACCGTGACATTTCAAATGATTCATTGAATAAAATAACAACATTTTCAGTGTCGTGTTTGACATGCACGTGCGCCCCATAAAAAGACCGGCAGCCTTCACCTGTCTTGTTGTTTATGTTGTCCAATCAAAGCGGCAAAGAGGCTCAATGTGTAGCAAATTGAGTGAGAGCTCACGAACGTAATGCAATGATGGAACAAAAAGAACAACAAAAAAGCTCTAAAAGTTAGCGTGAAGGCTACAATGAGCAACCAACAGGTAGGCTGTTTCATCTGAATGGGGTTGGGGAGAAAGCGCAGCATGTGGCTTCAATTAGCCTAGCTACTCCAGTCAAGACAGGCACTGTTATGTGGGATGACGAATAACATTGTGGCTGCTACAAGTTAGCTAGTCTTGGCTGTAGCCGGGTTGCCTTGGCGTCTCTCTCTCCCCTCCCTCTGCTCGCTACACACACTGCCCCATATAACCTCTGCAGGCACAGCTGCAGCAATAGAGCGCCAGCCTCTACCACGCACAGCGGTGCTCAGGTTAAAAATGTTTGAATATACTGATGTCCGACAAAAAAAAAGAAGGACACTATTTGAATAGTGAAATGATTTCACCCCCCCCCCCCCCCCCATCCAGTGCAGAGTACTTCATGTGAGCTTCCTCCTGATTCTTCAAAAATAAATAAATGTGACCTGTATGTTGCAAGGAGTTTTGTTTACTGGAATATAAACTCAGCAAAAAAAGAAATGTCCCTTTTTCAGGACCCGGTCTTTCAAAGATAATTAGTAAAAATCCAAACAGATCTTCATTGTAAAGGGTTTAAACATTGTTTCCCGTGCTTGTTCAATGAACCTGTTACGCTCGTCGTTTGAATGAGGAGACCAAGGTGCAGCGTGGTAGGCGAACATCTTACTTTTATTAAAATGAACACCGAAAAACAACAAAATACAAAACGAACGTAAAGTTCTGCAGGCTACACAGCAACTATACAAAATCAAGATCCCACACACTAAGGTGAAAAAAAGGCTGCCTAAGTATGATCCCCAATCAGAGACAACTATAGAGAGCTGCCTCTGATTGGGAACCATACCAGGCCAACATAGAAATACAACATAGATTGCCCACCCTAGTCACACCCTGACCTAACCAAATAGAGAATAAAAAGGCTCTCTAAGGTCAGGGCGTGACAGAACCATAAACAATTAATGAACATGCACCTGTGGAACGGTTGTTAAGGCACTAACAGCTTACAGACCGTAGGCAATTAAGGTCACAGTTATGAAAACTTAGGACACTAAAGAGGCCTTTCTACTGACTCTGAAAAACACCAAAAAAAGATGCCCAGGGTCCCTGCTCATCTGCGTGAACGTGCCTTAGGCATGCTGCAAGGAGGCATGAGGACTGCAGATGTGGCCAGGGCAATAAATTGCAATGTCCGTATTGTGAGATGCCTTAGACAGCGCTACAGGGAGACAGGACGGACAGCTGATTGTCCTCGCAATGGCAGACCACGTGTAACAACACCTGCACAGGATCGGTACATCCGAACATCACACCTGCGGGACAGGTACAGGATGGCAACAACAACTGCCCGAGTAACACCAGGAACTCACAATCCCTACATCAGTGCTCAGACTGTCCGCAATAGGCTGAGAGAGGCTGGACTGAGGGCTTGTAGGCCTGTTGTAAGGCAGGTCCTCACCATACATCACCAGCAACAACATCTCCTATGGGCACAAACCCACCATCGCTGGACCAGACAAGACTGGCAGAAAGTGCTCTTCACTGACGAGCCACGGTTTTGTCTCACCAGGAGTGATGGTCGGATTCACGTTTATCGTCAAAGAAATGAGCGTTACACCAAGGCCTGTAGTCTGGATCGGGATCGATTTGGAGGTGGAAGGTCCGTCATGGTCTGGGGCGGTGTGTCACAGCATCATCGGACTGAACGTGTTGTCATTGCAGGCAATCTCAACGCTGTGCGTTACAGGGAAGACATCCTCCTCCCTCATGTGGCACCCTTCCTGCAGGCTCATCCTGACATGACCCTCCAGCATGACAATGCCACCAGCCATATTGCTCGTTCTGTGCGTGATTTCCTGCAAGACAGGAATGTCAGTTTTCTGCCATGGCCAGCGAAGAGCCCGGATCTCAATCCCATTGAGCACGTCTGAGAACTGTTGGATCGGAGGGTGAGGGCTAGGGCCATTCCCACTAGAAATGTCCGGGAACTTGCAGGTGCCTTGGTGGAAGAGTGGGGTAACATCTCACAGCAAGAACTGGCAAATCTGGTGCAGTCCATGAGGAGGAGATGCACTGCAGTACTTAATTCAGCTGGTGGCCACACCAGATACTGACAGTTACTTTTGATTTTGATCCCCCCTTTGTTCAGGGACACATTATTCCATTTCTGTTAGTCACATATCTGTGGAACTTGTTCAGTTTATGTCGCAGTTGTTGAGTCTTGTTATGTTCATAAAAATATTTGCACATGTTAAGTTTGCTGAAAATAAGCGCAGTTGACAGTGAGAGGACGTTTCTTTTTTTTGCTGAATTTACTAGGCTTACATGTATCTTTTATAATCTGAGAAGGTGAAACTGTGGTAACAGAGAAGACACATGTCACAACTCATTTTGGCTACCCTGGGTGCCTCAGGCAATGTTTGAAACTTAAGGAACATTGCCTCTGGGTTTTGCTCTCCAAATTCTTATCTAATAGAAATCTATGTAGGTCTATGTAGTTCTCTATTGTCCTGTGTAGTTATATATCAGGGGTGGGTAATCATTTTGTCTCAAAGGGCCACATTGGGATTTCAAAATTCAGGGGGCTGCATAGACTTCTTTGGGGACCAATTTTGTTATAGGTCCATTATAATTTCTACATACTTTCTATCCAGTTTTAAACCCCTAGGTTTCCCACACCTGTTATATATGGTTCTAAGTGGTTCTGTATGGTCCTGTGTGGTTATACTGTATGTGGTTCTATATTATTCTGTATTGTCATGTGTGGTTCTATGTGGTTCTAAGTGGTTTTGTGTGGAACTGTGTGTTTATATGTAGTTCTGTGTGGCCCTGTGTGGTTATACAGTATGTTGTTCTGTGTGGTACTGTGTTGTTCTAAGTGGTTATATCTGGTTCTAAGTGGTTCTTTGTGGCTTTGCATGGTCCTGTGTGGTTATGTGGTCCTGTTTGGTTGTCTAAGGTTCTGACAGTCTCCCTCTCTCCCTTTCTCTCATCCAGGCACTGCTCTGGTAGTCCAGTGGGACCATGTCCACCTGCAGGACAGCTACAACCTGGGTAGCTTCACCTTCCAGGCCACACTGCACAGCGACGGCAGGATCGTCTTCGCCTACAAAGAGGTCTCGCTCTCTCTCTCTTTCTCTTTATCTATGTATACCTCTCTCTCTTTCTCTTTATCTACATATATATCTCTCTCTCTCTCTTTCTCTCTGTTGCTCCCTATCTAGGCTATATGTCCCTCCCCTCTGCCTATTTCTCTCTCTTTCTCTATTTCTGCTACTCTCAGTCCCTCTCTCACTGTGTCTCTTTATTTCTCTGGCTGCTCCTCCCTCCAGCTATCTCCCATAGACGGGTGGATTGCTTAGCAACAAAACCGATCTGTGCGCAACCCTCAAGGAAAACAGAAGGGATTAGTTTAGAATCAAAGGATTGTTGACGACATGCACACTTTATTTCCTCTCCAAATGTTTATTGAGAACATCAATTCATTTGCACAATGAGTACTTGTTGTCTCTCAAATATATCGTTACAGTTGTTGGCTAGCTAGATAGCGATAATTAGCTAAACAAGACATGGTATCAAGAACAAGATAAAACGAGCTGAAACGAGCCACCTACGATTCCCCCACATGGCAGCTTCTTGTCATTGTTGCTCGTTAACTTTCAGAATCATAACAACACGCGGCCTCTGCAATGCTCACGCGTCATTTTCGTGACATTGTCAGCTGACCCAGCAATAGGGGTGTAGGAGTGACATTACGTCACACCCAGCTCGTGAGGAGCAGGGAATTCTTCACACTCACCGCTCTCTCCTTCTCCATCTCTTTCTGTTTCTCTCTTTCTCGCTCTCTTTCTCTGTTTCCGTTCCTCTCTCCCTGTTTCTCTCTCGCTCTCTCATTCCTCACCCTCTCTTCCTTGTGGCGACGGAGCACTTATTACATTCTCTCCGTGATTGAGTTGATAAATAAAGCTCTGTGCTCTCCAACCTCTGTTCTCAATCAGGGCATGACGCGACATATCTCTTTCTCTCTCTCTCTTTCTCTCCATTCCAATCAGGGAGTACTTTTCTCTAACCACTCACCTCGTCCACCTTCATGTAAAGACGTAAAGGTGACTGCTGTGTTCACTTCACTTTCACCACACAATAAAAGTGTGTCTCTCCAAGGATCTCTACGTTCTCAAGTTTGAGCCCGCCGGACTTGTTGTGTGGAATTATTAATTGGATTTTCTGGGGAGATGAGTTGATTGTAAGCTCTTTGTTCTTGCCAGTAAATGAAGTCCCATTGTCTGTAGGCTTGCGTCACAAAATGGCACCCTATTCCCTATATAGTGCCGGCCCTGGTCAAAAGAAGTGCACTATAAACGGTATAGGGTGTCATTTGGGACACATTTACCCCAGCCTTCCATCAGCATCAGAAACTGTTAGGCCTCTGCCTGGTTTGGTCTGTTTGCAGCCGGCTCAGTTAGATAGACAGGTGTGGCGGCTGGTGATTGATGCCCCTCCACTGGTCTCTCCTCTCTCTTCCAGATCCCCATCGAGGTGGCCCAGATCAGCTCTGTCAATCACCCGGTGAAGGTGGGCCTCTCCGATGCCTTTGTGGTGGTCCACAGGATCCAACAGATTCCCAGTGAGTCACGATGATGCAGAGAGTGCTGCGTCACTGCACGCACACGACTCCCTGCGTCGCTACATACACATAAACCATCATCAACCACATCACACACACACGCGCATGCACGCACACCATTTACCACTCACATGTCACATACACACATACCACATTACACCTTTTACTACACACACACCATCAAACATCACTTCAGTTTTTTACTGTGTATATACCATCACATACCACCTCATACTGCATGACACCAAAGGATGGGTAGTGGATACATACAGTAAGCCAATCACATGACCAGTACAAGTTTTTTTCCCCCTCTCAAAACTCCTCCCTTGTGGGGCTGGAATATGGTGAAGTTGCCCCTAGACCAGGGTTAAAAAAAACACTCCAGGCCAAACTAGAACATCTAAAGATACATGATATAAAGTATGGAGAAATGATATTGGACCTATATATTTTAAAATAACTGCCCCTTTTCTGGCCCGCAAATTGATTTTGTTGAACAAACAAGTTTTTTTTTAAAGTCTGTGCTGCCTTTTGTTGAATTCGAAATCCCAAAATTCACCCCTGCCCTATATGCTGATCTTGGTTCAGTTTTGCATTTCTCCCACTGGGGGAAGGGAAGTTGGTCCTAGATCTGAACCTCACCCCAAAGCGGCATTAGTTTAACCTTTTGTTGTGGACTCTCAAACGGCAGAATGGGTATGATTACATGGGCGCGGTCCAGAATTGTCTCTTTGCATGACGTTCCTTCCATTTTAGGCCCATTAAAGTTAAAAGAAAGAGGAGAAAGTCAACCTTTTCATCTGCTGCTAGACCCTCTCTGGGGCTTTCATTTAATGTTCAAGTCTGCGAAAATCATTCATTTAATTGCTTGTTGATGATATGTTCATAGGACTTGGCTTTTGAAGAATGTACAGTATTTGTTTCACGTAGCATTTTATAGCTTGTTATTTATAACATTTCGACTTTGTCTGGAATTATTAAATCGTGGGTAATAAGTACCTCTGCTCAGAAAACTTTAAAGACTCCCTGTTGGCACCCCATTGCCTATATAGTTGTCACGACTTCCACCGAAGGTGGTTCCTCTCCTTGTTCGGGCGGTGCTCGGCGGTCGGCGTCGCCGGCCTACTAGCCATCACCGATCCATTTTTCTTTTTTCGTTGGTTTTGTCTTTGGTTCATTCACACCTGGTTTTCATTTGCATTAATTTCTGTGTGTATATTTACTCCTGTTTCCCGCTTAGGTTTGTGCTGGATTATTTTCCTGTTGCTCGTTGAGGTTTTCCTCAGTTTATTCACGTTTGTATAGTGTTGTAGGAGAAGTAAGGAGCGTTGTTTTTTCTCCTTCCGTGAGTGACTGTGTGTTCCTATGTCTTGGGCGTTTATTGGTATTGTACCTGACCCATTTTTGGACTTGCCTATTAAAGACGCTACTTTGACATCTCTGCTCTCCTGCGCTTGACTACATTAGCTACCTCAGTACAAAGTCGCAACAATAGGGCGCTACTTTTTATTTTACCAAAGCCCTATGGGCACTACATAGGGAATAGGGGGCCATTTGGAACAAAGCCACTGTGGTCAGTAATAAAGGGTTTAGGTGTTATAATGGGGAATTCAAACCTGCTGCTCAGCTGTTCTGTGAGTGTTGAGCTTCTGCGGTTGTTGACTACTGTTCTGAAAACCGTGGGTTCAGCTGTGCTCTTGTAACTGTAGCCACAGTAGCTCTCCCATAACACTCTTGTTGGTACCATACAGTTCCACGGTGTTTTTTCATTGTTCCCCTCTAATCAGGAACTCATTTAGACCTGGGACACCAGGTGGGTACAATTAATTATCAGGTAGAACAGAAAACCAGCAGGCTCCGGACCTCATAGGGTAAGAGATGAAAACCCCTGCTATAGAGGGTTCTCAGGCTTCCAAAGGACTTGTGTTAAACACTACCCTCTTTGATGCAGTCTTTCTAACGTTCAGCTCAGCTGGATGAAAACAGTCTCCTCGGCTGTGTCCCAAATGGCACCCTATTCCCTATGGGACCTTGTCAGAAGTAATGCACTATATAGGGAATAGGGTGACATTTGCGATGTGGGGTGGTGGGGGCTGAGGAGTATTTATCTCCGCTCTGCTGAAGAGTATTTTTCTCCGCTCATACAAGAGTAATAAAGGCCTAGTTTCTTTCTTTCAATTATTATAATAATATTTTTTTAATCAGGAGGCTATGACACCAGGAGGTGCTGACTCTGCAGGTACCAGATTACATTTGGACCTGGC
Organism: Salvelinus alpinus; assembly: GCF_045679555.1. NCBI lineage: Eukaryota > Metazoa > Chordata > Actinopteri > Salmoniformes > Salmonidae > Salvelinus > Salvelinus alpinus. The sequence continues at coordinate 34,618,354 of NC_092095.1, forward strand.
GAAATGTGGAAACTATACCCGTCCACTAGGGGCAGCGTGAGCGCCTATTACTGTACAGTAGGCTCACTAGGGCATTGTGAATGGGCGTTTAAGCTGCAGTGCTAGGCATGCATTTATTTGTTATTTTTAAACCTTTCCTAAACCTTAATCCTTAACTTACCCAATTAATGCCTAAACTTAAGTTTAACCCTATCCCTAACTTTAACCCTAACGTTAACCATTCAGAATTAACGCCTAAACTTTTTGGGACTGACAAAGAAGATACGGCACCAGATGGTGTAACTTCTGTTGCTGCAGTTATGCCATTTTATTTGGAGATTTGGTTGCAAAGTTCTGTCTGTTCTAGCCTGAAAGACTGTAAAATGCTGAGCCAGCTTCCTCAAACTTTTACTGGGTTCACTTCTTTATTTATTTTTAGTTGAATGGACGTACAATACAGCCCAAACAGTAGTACTGTACTCCCTCTGAAGTAAACTATTGGTTTACTCATTTCCTGTATGAGAGGCCTCTCCTTTGGAAGTGTAATATCATAAAAACATACATTTGATCATATATTTCATATACCCAGTGAATGGTGGCGAATGTGATATGTCTAGAGAGGAGAGAAATAGGCAGGTTGAACATGGAGAAGGTGATATTTGGGCAGAGAGCAGACACCCATGTCTGTCTGTCTGTCTGTCTGGAGAGAAAGGTTAGGATTAGCATCTTGGGTCTTTCTGTCGGTCAAAAGGGCAGGACAATCTCTCGGGAAACCTAGCTTCCCAATTACGCGAGCCTTCCAGACGAGCTAAATACCTTCTATGCTCACTTCGAGCCAAGCAACACTGAACCATGTGTAAGAGCACCACCTGTTCCAGACGACTGTGTGATCACGCTCTCCGTAGCCGATGTGAGTAAGACTTTTTAAACAGGTTAACATTCACAAGGCCGCAGGGCCAGACGAATTACCAGGATGCGTGCTCAGAGCCTGCGCTGACCAGCTGGCAAGTGTCTTCACTAACATTTTCAACCTCTCCCTGACCCAGTCTGTAATGCATAAATATTTCGAGCAGACCACCACACTACCTGTGCCCAATGACTATCACCCTGTAGCACTCACATCTGTAGCCATGAAATACTTTGAAAGGCTGGTCATGGCTCACACTTATCACCATCATCCCAGACACCCTGGAACCACTCCAATTTGCATACTGCCCCAACAGATCTACAGATGACACATCTCTATTGCACTCCACGATCAGCTCTTTTGTTTTGCTGATGTTAAGAGAGAGGTTGTTGTCCTGGCATCACGCTGCCATTTCCCACTTGGACAAAAGGAACACCAACGTGAGAATGCTGTTCATTGACTACAGCTCAGCGTGGTAGGTGATAGGCCTGATCACCGACAACGATGATACATTCTATAGGGAGGAGGTTAGAGACCTGGCAGTGTGGTGCCAGGACAACAACCTCTCTCTTAACATCAGCAAAACAAAAGAGCTGATCGTGGACTACAGGAAATGGGGGGCCGAGCACACCCCCTTCAACATTGACGGGGTCGTAGTGGAGACGGTCGAGAGCTTCAAGTTCCTCGGTCTTCACATCACTAAGGACCTATCATGGTCCAAAAACACGAGCACAGTCACGAAGAGGGCACGACAACACCTTTTCCCCCTCAGGAGGTTGAAAAGATTTCACATGGGCACTCAGTTCTTTAAAAAAGTTATACAGCTGCACCATTGAGAGCATCTTGACTGGCTGCGTCACCACTTTGTATAGAAACTCCTCGGCACCCGACCGCAAGGTTCTACAGAGGGTAATGCGTATAGCCCAGTACATCACTGGTGCCGAGCTCTCTGACATCCAGGACCTCTATACCAGGCGGTTTCAGAGGAAGGCCCTAAAAAAGGCTCCAGCCACCCAAGTCACAGACTTTTCTCTCTGCTACCGCACGGCAAGTGTTACCAATGCACTAAATCTGGAACCAACAGGACCCTGAACAGCTTCTACCTCCAAGCCATAAGTCTTCTAAAGAGTTAATTAAATAGTTAATCAAATAGTTACCCGGACTATCTGCATTGATCCTTTTTGCACTCACTTTCATGACTGATCACTTACTCTGCTGCTATTGTTGACAATCTGTCACTTTATTCCTAGTTATATGTACATATCTACCTCAATGACCTCGTACCCCTGCACATTGACTCAGTACTGGTAGTTCTTGTATATAGCCTAGTTATCGTTACTCGTTTTTTAATCTATTGTAACTTTTATTATTACGTGTTTGACTTTTCTATTATTTCTCTATTTTCTTTCTCTCTGCATTTTTGGGAAGGGCCCGTAACTAAGTATTTCACTGTTAGTCCACACCTGTTGCTTGTGATGAATACAAATGTTTTGATTTGATTCATTGTGGATATGAGACATCAGTAAAAGTGAGAACACACACACCCTGATCTGGTCCCCTGTCCCCTGGACAGCAGGTAGAATGGATCCTTCTGCAGTATTGATTGCACTGGCCCAGAGTTCCACCCAGCTCTGAAACTCAGACTGTGTCAGATGGCTGGTTTACTTTGATCTGATTTCCTGCTGTGTAATCCCAATCCCTACAGCTGCGTGGAACTCATTTTTCACTCTCCTGGAAGAAAAGAATGTCTTTTGAAAGGTAGATCAACCTTTTAAGGACCGGTTGTTCTTTTCGACACATCTGCTGATACTTGTAGTGTTAACGAATGTACATGAAAATGGTATTTGAAGTTATCTCTCGTATTCTAATATGGTTATGTATTTAGACTAGAATGATTGCTTCGTGGCTTTAAGCTCCAAGCATCAGAGCGTACCAAACCCTATACCTTTATATAGTGCACTACTTGAGTGGGCTCTGGTCAAAAGTACTGCACTTTATAGGGAATAGGGTGCCATTTGGGAAGAGCCCAGGCAGCTGATGGGCTGAGTGTTCAGTGTACAGGAGTGAACTCATGTCGAGTCAATAAGTGTCTCTGCTGCCAATTACCGGCCTGAGCACACACAGCTAGCACAGCCGAGAGGCTTCCTATAACCCACTCCTTTAGCCACGTTCACGCTTAATTTGTGAAATTAAACATTTTACTATGCTAGCTAGCTATTTCCAGGCCATGGCGTTTGGGCCTGGCCTGTGCTGCACTGGCAGCAGCAGAGGGAGGATTTGCCGGCATCCCATGGACAGGCGAGATAATTACCAGGTCAGGTGCTAGCGGCATGGAGGCCCGCTGGTCTTCCTGTGTTAAAACCTTTAAACCCAGGCTTTTATTTAGCCACCCCCGGGCTGGGCAGCCAGATTCATGGACAGCCAGACTCCCAGTCACCTTAATGCATTATTCTGATGATGTTTTCAAAACCAGAAGCGCCTCAGTCCTTTTAATACCTGTCTGAGTTTATTCTTATGCTAATTCACCATGGTAAATGTACAATAGCAGGCCCAGGATTAGCTCACCTCATTATTATACAGGCAGAGGAGGAGGTCAGCTTGACGTCCTTGCGTGTATTCATCATATCCATTCATATTGTGATATTGCTGAATTTCCATGTCCAATGTCCAATAAACAGTGATTGCAAAGATTTTGGGGAGGAGATAATGGAAACAATTTGCTCAAAAGCAAGAGAGCTTGCCGTGTGGTGGTAAGGATTCTGAATTAATGAGTTGATATGAAAGCTGCATGATTGATTATCTTGATGGCAGGAAATACACGTGTATGGAATTACAGCTTTTATAACCCATCGGGAATAGGAATAGAATAGGGATCTAACCTCACTGTCACGTTTCTGATCTTATTTCCTGTTTTTTCCTGTTTTGTCTTTAGTTAGTATGGTCAGGGCGTGAGTTGGGGTGGGCAGTCTATGTTCTGTGTTTCTATGTTTAGGTTTGTCATTTGGCCTGATATGGTTCTCAATCAGAGGCAGGTGTTTTTCATTGTCTCTGATTGGGAACCATATTTAGGTAGCCTGTTTTCACTGTTGGTTTGTGGGTGTTTGTTTCCTGTGTCAGTGTTCGTGCCACACGGGACTGTTTTCGGTTAGGTTACGTTGTTATTTTGTATTTGTGTCTTGTTCAGTTGTTTATATTAAAACATGGACACTTACTACGCTGCGTCTTGGTCCGATCCCTGCTACACCTCCTCTTCAGACGAAGAGGAGGAAATCTGCCGTTACACTCAGTCAGGGTCCAATGTGATATTCTGTTCTGCCCAGTGATTATTATTATTATTATCACAGGGCTGTTGGAACAGTGTGAGTAATGAAAATCTGCCCGGGTATTTATTCTATTTCTCCTTCCAGCAGAGTTGGACTCCACTGTGACACAGGTACAAGGGCTACTGGCAAATAAAGCACTGTTCAGAATTTAGATTCCCGTATTCCCGTATTCCTTCATTGACTTTTAACACATTTCACATTTCCAATGATTCTCATCCAACTTTCAGGGGTGAATGAATAAGAAACCATTTCCTTGGCTGGACCCTTCTTAGGTGTGTACCAGACCAGTAGCCTATTTTCCATTGTATTTTGGGGAGATATTGGGCCAGTGCATAATTTTGCATGAGCGTGCCCTTTAATTAGATTATGGCCTAATTGACCTTTGTGTGCATAATTGATGACACACTTCTACAAAGCTCCTTTTGTTTGATGTTATTGGAGCAGGACAGCTAAATCCTCATTACCACTTGTGATGCTCAGGCTGAGACTGTAACTGCTGTGAGTTAAAGCTTCCTAACTCCCAGACCCGCTGTTTCCCATAGGTGCAGATCTAGGATCAGCTTCCCCTCCCTAATCCTAACCTTTGCTAGTAGAGGGAAAATGCTAAACTGACCCAAGATCCAACTAGCTCTCACAGTCTCGTCAGAAGTAGACATTCATCCATGTTTCTCAAACATCAAATTTAAAAGTTGTTGCAAGCGTAACATTTTAAAGGGTTTAAGGTTAAGGTAAGGGTTAAGGTTGGGGATAGGCTTAAAACAAAAATCTGCTGTTGGAATCGAACTTGCAATCTTTGGAATCAGAGGCAGATGCTTACGCCCGAGCAAAACCGAAACCTACTTGAAGGTAACAGCGCTCACTGTTGTCCCTAGTGGCCGGTTTCCACATCATCTCCCGACGTCCTCAGACATAGCTGGATGTCGTATACTCACTTGTATCATGGGTGAGCTGGCTGGCAAGATCAGCATCTGAGAGCAACTTCACCCTACACCCCCAGACTCATCCACCTCCAGAGGAAATCCGAGGCAGGTGACCGAGTCTGGATAGCCTGTCCACAGAGCAGCACCACCAGGCAGGCAGAGAGAGAGCGAGAGACCTCCCCCCCTCCTCTGGCCCCTCAATGCAATCATTGGACTTGATCATCCTAATGCCTGTGGCTAGAGGAAGCCAGCCATAGGGGAGGGTAGAAGGTGGGTGGGATGGGTTGGGTTTCAGGGTCAAGTCAGCTAATACTGTACAGTATGCCTTGGTCAGATGTTTTTGGTGCCAAAACCAAGCATATTTTGACTTTGTTTTTCACACATTCTAATGTCTCCATAGTTCTGTTTTCTCACCTGTATTAGAAAAATGAATACTCATAGGCTGCGTCTCAAGTGGCACTCTATTCTCTATATACAGTTGAAGTCGGAAGTTTACATACACCTTAGCGAAATACATTTAAACTCCGTTTTTCACAATTCCTGACATTTAATCCTTGTAAAAATAGCCTTCCACAAGCTTCCCACAATAAGTTGGGTGAATTTTGGCCCATTCCTCCTGACAGAGTTGGTATAACTGAGTCAGGTTTGTAGGCCTCCTGCCCACAAATTTTCTATAGGATTGAGGTCAGGGCTTTATGATGGCCACTCCAATACCTTGACGTTGTTGTCCTTAAGCCATTTTGCCACAACTTTGGTTATTGTCCATTTGGAAGACTCATTTGCGACCAAGCTTTAACTTCCTGGCTGATGTCTTGAGATGTTGCTTCAATATAACCACATCATTTTCCTTCCTCATGTTGCCGTCTATTTTGTGAAGTGCACCAGTCCCTCCTGCAGCAAAGCACATTTAACATTTACATTTAAGTCATTTAGCAGACGCTCTTATCCAGAGCGACTTACCAATGTGTCGGTGGAAACATCGTACACCTGGCGACCGTGTCAGCGTGCACTGCGGCCGGCCTGTCACAGGAGTCGCTAGTGTGCGATGGGACAAGGACATCCCTGCTGGCCTAACCATCCCCTAACCCAGACAATGCTGGGCCAATTGTGCGCCGCCCCATTCGTCTCCCGGTCGCGGTCGGCTGCGATCATGCCTGGACTCAAACCCAGAATCTCTAGTTGCACAGCTAGCAGTGCCTTAGACCACTGCTCCACTCGGGAGGCTTTCTGCTCTAAACTATCTAGAATATTGAGCTGTTGAAAACTATAACCCCCTACTACATCGCACAGTTCGAGCTTGATCTGATTTATCTCTACAGAAACTGAGCATTGAACTCGCAGAAAAAACGCGATTTAAGTGCAATTCAAACAATTGAACCGATGTCAGTCAATTAGTTGTTTAAAAACAGAAAAGTAACAGAAAAGTTGGTTATTCGCTCAGCACTATTATTTGGCTGATAGTGGGGTCCTCATGGAAAATCTGGGCTGGTGTGGGGGCCTCGAGGAATCGGCCCTGAAATGGCGGAGACGATTTCTGGTCCCAGTCTGCCACTGCGGTATCTGGATCCACAGTTGCACACAACAGAATAATGGCTTTGCTCTTAGATGAAAATTCATCCAAGCAGGCAAAATGTGTTCATTTTATATTGGTAAATAATGTATGAGTGTATACAATAAGTGTATATAATGAATGGGGCTCGCTAGCAGTCAAACTCATTGCTGTATATGTTCCACTGCCATGGTGCTGTTTATTGAATTTCAATGTTCTATCTCATTGCTCAAGCAAGTGTGTGTATTATAGAAAATGTAATGCGTCGACCAATGTCATACGGGCTACGTTAAATAATTACTCTCGCTGATCTACATAAACGTCCCATTGTATTCCAGGAATTTCAGTCACATTAACTTGAATTAAGGATTTAAACACACCAGGAAAATGACTGGAATTAAGGAATTAACCAGCAAAGCTTTTGCGTTTATGAGATTACAATGGCAGAGCTATGCCTTGTCATTTTAATTTAATTAGGATTTACAGTATAATATATAATATTATAATCCTTTCTATCTGTGCATAGTTTAGTGCAGTGCCGGGGGGAGATGCATAGACTGCAAAACCAAGTGGGCCATTTTACACTAAGATTGAAAAAGCGACTTATTACAAACTCTCCGTTTTACCTAGCCTGGTCCTGGTGACTGCTGCAGCAGATTATCTTAGTCACTGGGGGAGCATCCCAAATGGCACCCTATTCCTTACATAGTGCACTATGTTTGACCAGGGCCCATTGACCAGAGCCCTATAGGCCCTAGTCAAACGTAGTGCACTATATAGGGAATAGGGTGTAATTTGGGACGTTGCCTGGAGGAACTGGGGGCTTTCAACAGGGATATCACCTCTAGTGGGACATTTTTTCCCACCCCTTTGCCAAGTTGCAGGCTGTCTGATAGAGAGAGAGTGAGAGAGAGAAAACTAAAGGAATGCTCTTCTCTCTTCCCATATGGCCTGATTCCGCCTCTCCGTTCTCTTATTCTCTCTCGCTCTCCTCCTCAGGAACCACTTGTCCTAGTTTTAGCTCTCCGAGGAAGATTTGTGACCATTTTCTCTCTCGCTCTTTCCTTCCTTCCCTCCCTCTCTTTCCCTTTCTCTCACTCACTCCATTCAGATGTTCGTAGGAGAACGATCTATGAGTACCATCGCGTGGAGCTGACGAAGACCAAAATCACCAACTCCACAGCAGTGGAAATGATGCCTCTACCGAGTAAGCTGGATTCCTTTGATAGACGTGGCTCATGATATGATATATGATAATGACAACACAAGTAGGCCCCCATGAACTAGCCTAGGTTCTAGATAAAGTCATAGGTGAAACATAGAGCCAATAGATGTCAAGCTAATAGACTTTCCTTCAGATGGTATCCCATCATTTCAGGGACACCTGTGAGTCAAAACTCCTATCTTTTAGAAACATCTGGTTTGCATTTAGCAAACTACAACATTCTAGCTATGGATTTCTACGTTGGTGTTTTGACAATTGGTATGAATGTATCAAGCGTCTCAGAGTTGGTGTTCTAATTTACGATCAGATTAGCCTTTAATATCTAAATGAATAAGATTACATGGACATGGGAGACCTGATCCTAGATCAGCACTTCTATTCTGAGATGCTTAATATATTGCTTTGCATTGTCAACAACAACAATCTAGCAATCTATATATAGATTTCTATATTGAGTTTTGACTGAGTCAGTAGACGTGTGTGTGTTGTGACGTGTGTGTGTTGTGACGTGTGTGTATCCTGTTCCCTCCATTAGCATGTCTCCAGTTCACCAGCTGTAGCAGCTGCATCTCCTCCCAGATCAACTTCAACTGCAGCTGGTGCCACCGTCTTCGCAGGTCAGACACCCCTCTATACCCCTTACTGTATGTCTTTGTCTGCCTCCCAAATGCCGCCCTACTACCTATGTGCTCTGATCAAACGTAGTGCACAATATAGGGAATAGGGGCCATTTGGGACGGAGACCATCTTTTTCTCTTTTCCATCCAACATTCTACCTTTCTGTTCTCCCCTCCATCTCCATCGGTCGCTCAGTCTCCCTGTCTTTCTTCTCCCTCCTTTAAATGTTGCTATTAGTTCCAGTCACTCAGCACCTCTCTTAGCTAGCTATTGAGTGTGCGGCGTATGTATTGACATGTGGCTATCATCTGGAGACTGACCCTCCCCTATTCCCTCGGCCCAGTGTTTGTGTCCCAAATGGCACCCTATTCCCTGTATAGTGCACTCTTTTAAACAGAGCCCTGGACCCTTGTCAAAAGTTGTGCCCTGTATACTGTAAATAGGGAATAGGGTGCAATTTGGGAGGGAGCCAGTGAGTCCTGGTGATGTTCAGTCGTTTTTCCTTATTGATGGCGCGCAAAGGAAAGACAGGGAAGGAATTGAACAACAGAGGGAGAGAACATGAGATCCGACCCATTACTCTTGTTTTTTGCGAAATGGAGAATTCCCCTCTCTCACACCTACTCTCTCGCTCTCTCTCTCTCTCCTTTCCCCTTGACCATTTGTCTTTCTATCTGTCACACCCTCGCACAAAAAGGTAAATATTTGAGACAGTGTAGAATGTTATTGCACGGATAGGATATTACCTGCCTGTTGTGAGATGTGAATGATGGAGGTTTGGACAGCGTTGTTGGAGTGTTGTTGGAGCATTGTTTTAGCGTTGGATCGCAGCGTTTGGGTTCAGAAGACAGGGAAGCATAAATGAATCATGAAGCAGAGAATGTGTTCCGGGCATGTTGTTATCCATTTGAGGTTTGTAAAAGTCCAAGTTAAAAGCTGTTAGTTATCAAGTGCACTGAAAGCTTTTGGGCCTCAGTTCTTGGAAAATGTCTGTTGGATTTAGCGGAGATGATTTGACTACTCCCCTGACTCCCCTCCTCCTATGTCTCTACACTTTGTCCACATCCCAAATGGCAGCCTACTATTCCCCTGTGGACGCTGGTCAAAAGTAGTGTACTATATTGGAAAAAGGGTACCACTAGGGAAGAAGCCTTTTAGTGGCCTATGCATCCATAATGAAACGACCCCATAGTTATTTTAGATTAATCGTTTATTCCGAGAGTGACGATGCGCAATATAGGAGACGTGCAGTACACGCACCGGGGCCACTGGGCTTTGTGAGGTCACTAAAGGTCAGGGTTTAGCCTTCTCCTCTCTGTCTCCTCTCGGTCTCCTCTCTCCATCCAACTTAGAAAATAATAATACAACCATGTGTGCATAAATTTGATGTATTGGTGGCTCTGGGAATCAAACCCATAATCATGACATTGCAAGCACAATGCTCTACCAATTTAGCCATACAGGATCACAGCTGGCAATGTATCCATATTCTGTACCCTCCAGAAGAAGACTAATTCTACCCTTTACGTGCACCACCTCAGCAGTTTATTAGAGCTGCGATGACACAATATAGGCCTGAATTATAATGATCTAATTACGCTGCATTTTAATGAGATTTAAACGCGCGCGTGCTGCATCACACCGTTAGGGCTCGCTCTGTCCTTTGTGTCCTTCAACAACAAACTTCCCTTGAAAAGTCAAATGAATGCACAGTTTAAACAAGCTAATTGAAATGCATTGCAGCATTGTTGGGCAGTAGGTTAATGAAAGAAAGACGCCTGTGATTTAAGAGAGCGACCGTAATGAACCCTCTCTCTTTCTCTCTCTACCTCTCTCTCTCTCTCTCTCTACCTCTCTCCCTCTACACCCCACCTCTCTCTCTCTCTCTCTACCTCTCTCCCTCTACACCCCACCTCTCTCTCTCTCTCTCTCTACCTCTCTCCCTCTACACCCCACCTCTCTCTCTCTCTCTCTACCTCTCTCTCTCTTTACCTCTCACCTTCTCTCTCTCTCTCTACCACTCTCTCTCTCTACCTCTCTCTATACCTCTCTCTCTCTAAATCTCTCTCTCTACCTCTCCTTCTCTCTCTCTCTACCTCTCGCTCTCTCTCTCGACCTCTCTTTCTCTTTCTTTCTCTCTCTCTACCTCTCCTTCTCTCTCTCTCTCTACCTCTCGCTCTCTCTCTACCTCTCTCTCTACCTCTCTCTCTCTCTCTCGACCTCTCTTTCTCTTTCTTTCTCTCTCTCTACCTCTCCTTCTCTCTCTCTCCCTACCTCTCTTTCTCTCTCTTTACCTCTCGCCCTCTCTCTCTCTGTGATGTGTAAGAACCTGCTCGTTGGGTACCTGCTCTCCCATGTGTTTCAGGCTAAATCAGCTCATTGGGTCCCTCTGATGTATGCAAACTGGGCGCTGGGCTGGGTTGGACAATTAAAAGCGGGTTGGAGCTAATAAAGCATGCAAGGCATCCCTATGGACCAGCGACTTGCCGTGGTTACCAATACTGCCGAGCGCTCATTTGGTGAGAAAGAGACGATTTGTTTACTCAAAAACACAGCTGGTGTGCATCATGAATGTACTATCAAAATGACTGCCGCCACATAAAATTTCAAAGAGATCTTGCGCTTGAATAGGATGCGGTCACTCTGCGTACTTCATTCAATCACATTGCATGTGTGTGGAGATAGATTGAGTGTCGTGCCAAGAGTGTAATGATGGTTTCAACATTCCTACACACTGATAAGCTTAACGTTCGCTATGTAGACCCAGTGAGTTTTAGTAACCCTCAAACCGCTGGTAGTAAATCCATATAATGTCAAGACATATGGCCCATTGGTATGAGATAGACTAAATATCTTTGAATGCACCCGCAATGTAACCGAGACCAAAGAGTCTTTTAAACCCAATAAAGAAATGCATCCTCTCTGCCATGAAAGAGGGGGGCGAAAACGACAAGACCGTACAGGAACCTTCTCCCATGTGTATTCATTTATATTCAAATGAGGCAGCTCAACCCATTTATAATTAGCGGTGTGGTGGCTGAGTGGATGTTGGAAGGAAGGTTTGGTATGCATCCCAAATGGCACCCTATTCCCTATATAGTGTGCTACTTTTGACCCGGGCCCATAGGGGAATAGGGTGCCATTTGGGATGTTGGATGGCATTGAGGTAAAACCTAAATGAGAAAGGATCCGAAGGGACTGGTCAGACCTGTGTTGCAGTAATATCCTTGGCCTGTCTCGGTCTCTCTCTCTCTCCTCTCTCTCGCTCCGCCTCTCCCGCGAAAACGGAGGGGAAAAGAGGTGAAGGAATCTGTCTCGGCTGATTGGACAGATGAGGTGGAATTTCTCAGGCAGCAATACGGTGAAATCCGGGCAGTGTGGGCTGATTAGACAGCAGAGGGAGATGGGAATGGACTCCTCTTCTTTCTCCACGCGGAGAGCGTTACCACATCCACCAGGACTAATGAGAGTTATAAGACCTGATGGGAATAAGGATGGAGAATGGAGGTTAATGCGGCCTGTCTGTACGGTAGTGGGGGCTAGTAGGCGGAGATATCCGAAGACAGGCTCATTGTAGTGGCTGGAATGGAATAAATGAAACGTTATGAAACACGTGGTAACCATACCGTCCCATATTGCATTCCAGCTACTATGATTAGCCCGTCATCCGATATCCCCACCCACCAGCCACCACTGCTCCATGTAGAGAAGTAGAGGGGTGGATTGTTTGTGGGTCTTGCTGCATTGTTAGCAGGTTAGGTGTTTGTGAGGTACATGACATTGGTTTAGCATTTGTTTACCACCTACGCCATTGGTGATGTGATTGTACAGGTTTCTGTGTTGGACTTCAGTGGACTATTTGAGCCAGACAGACAAAAAAAATTTTTATATATATATATATATATATATAGAGAGAGAGAGAGAGAGAGAGAGAGAGAGAGAGAGAGAGAGAGAGAGAGAGAGAGAGAGAGAGAGAGAAAGAGAAAGAGAGAGAGAGAGAGAGAGAGAGAGAGAGAGAGAGAGAGAGAGAGAGAGAGAGAGAGAGAGAGAGAGAGAGAGCCATCCCTCTGTGTCAAAGCAAGAAAATATGTCTCTCAAAATTCAGTGAATGTAACATTGAAATGTAAGCGAGGGCTTACAGAAGAAAGAGAAGAGAAGAAAAGAGAGAGGGATAAGGAGGGGGGGGTATGAAGGTTCGCCTGGGGGTCAGTATCTTTACTCACACTCATTATGATCTGTGAACAAGAGGAAGAATGAGCAGTTGCCCTCGATCAAAGGCTAGCCCACAGAGTTTATGAGTTGCCTCTGGCTGGAAGGCATTACCCATACCCCCTCATCCCCTTCACCCCTCTCTCCCTCTTCCCGTTTCCCCTCACCCCCTACATCAACCCCTGTACTCTGAGCAGTTTGACCCAATGAACTTCCACTTCACAAATCCCCCCCCCCCCATATTCAAATAATCACGGCCTTTTCCCCCTTTGAACTTATTTTGGACACCCAGACTCCAGACTGAGATTATTATAGTGGATTATTATATACATTATGGTGGATTATTTGAAAAAAAAATTGGTTTCATGTAACATCTGCAGGTCTACAGAGCTGGATGGCACCACGTATGTATGTTGCTATAATTGACGTTTTAGAGATGTATTCATTCCATCTTTGATTGTGGTTTAGCCCTCTTAGTGATGCATGTCTTGTGCTCATGTTCCTAAGCTCTGCCTGACAATCGTCTCCTCTGGTTTCAGGTGTTCCAGTGGGTTCGACCGCCATCGGCAGGACTGGGTGGATAACAGCTGTCCTGATGAGGTGAATATCGTCGTGGCTGATGGAAATGACTCGCTTTCTAATATGGATAGCGAGTGAGTGGGGATATGGTGGAATGTGTGCGTGCATGTGTATCTGCTGTAACAAACAAAAAAAATGTGTGTGACTGCCAGGATGATGGATGCCCTGGTCTGCTATGTGCAGGGGGGAAAGGCGATGACCCAGTTACTCCTTTCACATCTTCTGCTCTTACACACACACACACACACACACAAAACATATTCTTACATGCATGACGAAGAGGGCCCTTGTATTCTGTCTTGCAGACCAAGGACAAAAGCTGTGATATCATCAACACCACACAACTCTATCCGTTCACCACCACGTTAGTTGCCAAGCCAACAGGCCGGAGCAGAGGAGAGACCACCACAGCCGGAGCTTCTTTGTCTACGTCCCTCTCCCCGACCAGCGTCCCCACTGAAGGTAAGACAACTAACGAACGGCCCAAAGCGGACAACTCCAACTAGTGTCTGAATACTTGAATGACATGACCAGACATTATTTTTTTCTGGTCCAGTCCAACATGTTCAGCAAAAACTGGGTCGTGTTCAGTTAGTTTTCTGCTATCTGAACTTGTCCAATGAGAAACACTCGTTTTCGTTTTCATTTGCAAAAATGTTTTATTACAGTGTATCTTAATGAACACAACCCTGGCCCTACCTTCAAACTGAAGGGCAGGCTAATGCACAGAAGTCTTGATGGATGTGCTGTTGTGACGTTAAGTAGAACAAAGTACACAGTACCTTTCCTGTGAAGGTACAGGTACTTCATGTACTGTATTCTTTATTTTGTAAATTCCTCTTTTGTAATTTCTTTGGTAATATAACTATCCGGACAGTTTTCCTTGAGCACCAAATGCACTCCAGATGGCAACAAATGATGCAAGGCACGCCAGCTGTGTTTTACCCAACTAAACAATGTAGATTGAATTAGGACAACATCTCTAAAATCTTAGAGATGCATCCACACAGAAACATATTAGTGTTCAGTCCTTTCGGCTGGTTATTCATCTTTTATGACGAGTAAATTATAATCATTTTTATATACTGGCTTTTTATTGAGTGATTTGTTGCTGATAAATATCTTCAATCATCAGGCAAGTGCTGCCTGCAACCCCAGCAAACAGGGACAGATGGCTGGAATAGATGGCCACTCTAAAACAGGGTTTCTCAGCCTCTGTCCCAGGGGTCAAGCATGTCCATCCTGAGTTCATGATTAGTCACACTGCAGTAGTCATCTCAAAGATATCAGACACAAATCCCTCCTGGAGAAAAAATAACCCTGGGTCCTTCTGCTGATGTCAGGAGAAACTCTGAAACTCTGATGGTGTCCTTTTGAGTTTGTTTACTTTCCTTTCCCTCCCTCCCTCCCCCAGAGATACTGGAGCTACTTAAAGACTGATTATCAAATGGCACCCTATTCCCTATGTAGTGCACTACTTTTGGCAAGGGCCCATAGGGTTCTGGTCAAAAGTAGTGCCCTATGTAGGGAATAGGGTTCCATTTGGGATGCACACAAAGACTGAATTGACTACAGATATGTTCCTTTCCCTGTTAATAGCTTTCAAGCCATATATGTATTGAAACAAACAGCTAATTCATCTTTATCAGCTTAACATATTACCCACACACACAGTACTGACTTGAATAGGCATCTAGAATTCACCTTTACCATTCATCATCCCAATGAAAAGGCATGTGTTCAACTTAATGTCCCTGTCACTATGTGTACAATCACATTATGCACTTTAATCATGACTAAATGCCTATGCGGAGTGAGTTTTCTGCCCAGTAACTGGCACATCTCGGGGTTGATAATTGACCAATGTGGAAGGATGGGTTGGGATGCCTGGGAGATACACAAAGCCTACACTGTGCTAATGGACAACTCATAATCTCAAGGATCCACTCTTGTTAACACCCAAGAGAAAGAGGTGTAGCCAGCTAACTGCGGAATCCATTGCAATATGTAATAGCGTGTATTTCTGTCAAATCAAATCAAATTGTATTAGTCACATGCGCCGAATACAACAGGGAACCTTACGGTGAAATGCTTACTTATGAGCCCCTAACCAACAATGCAGTTTAAAAAAAAGAGCAGCAGTAAAATAACAATAGCGAGACTATATACAGGGGGGTACCGGTACAGAGTCAATGTGATGGGGCACTGGTTAGTTGAGGTAATTGAGGTAATATGTTTATGTAGGTGGAGTTATTAAAGTGACTATGCATAGATGACAACAACAGAGAGTAGCAGCGGTGTAAAAGAGGGGGGGGGGGGGGGGCAATGCAAATAGTCTGGGAAGCCATTTGATTAGATGTTCAGGAGTCTTATGGCTTGGGGGTAGAAGCCGTGTGGTAGCAGAGAGAAGAGTCTATGACAGGGGTGGCTGGTGTCCGTGACAGTTTTTAGGGCCTTCCTCTGACACCGCCTGGTATAGAGGTTCTGGGTGTCAGGAAGCTTGGCCCCACGCACTACGCACTACGCACTACCCTCTGTAGTGCCTTGCTGTCAGAGGCCGAGCAGTTGCCATACCAAGCAGTGATGCAACAAGTCAGGATGCTCTCGATGGTGCAGCTGTAGAAACTTTTGAGGATCTGAGGACCCATGCCAAATCTTTTCAGTCTCCTGAGGTGGTATAGGTTTTGTTGTGCCCTCTTCACAATTGTCTTGGCGTGCTTGGTCAATGTTAGTTTGTTGGTGATGTAGACACCAAGGAACTTGAAGCTCTTAACCTGCCCCACTACAGCCCAGTCGATGAGAATGTAGGTGTGCTCGGTCCTCATTTTCCTGTAGTCCACAATCATCTCCTTTGTCTTGATCACGTTGAGGGAGAGGTTGTTGTCCTGTCTCCACGTGGCCAAGTCTCTGACCTCCTCCCTATATGCTGTCTCGTCATTGTTGGTGATCCGGCGTTGTTGGTGATCAGGCCACTGTTGTGTCATCAGCAAACTTGGAGTCGTGCCTGGCCGTGCAGTCATGAGTGAACAGGGAGTACAGGAGGGGACTGAGCACTCACCCCTGAAGGGCCCCTGTGTTGAGGATCAGCGTGGCAGATGTGTTGTAACCTACCCTTACCACCTGGGGACGGCCCATCAGGAAGGCCAGGATCCAGTTGCAGAGGGAGGTGTTTAGTCCCAGGGTCCTTAGCTTATTGATGAGCTTTTCAGGTGTTGAACACTGAGCTGTAGTCAATGAATAGCATTCTGACATAGGTGTTCCTTTTGTCAAGGTGGGAAAGGGTAGTATGGAGTGCAATAGAGATTGCATCATCTGTGAATCTGTTAGGGTGGTATGCAAATTGGAGTGGGTCTAGGGTGTCTGGGATGATGGTGATAAGTGTGAGCCATGACAAGCCTTTCAAAGCACTTCATGGCTACAGATGTGAGTGCTACGGGTCGGTAGTCATTTAGGCAGGTTACCTTAATGTTCTTGGGCACAGGGACTATGGTGGTTTGCTTAAAACATGTTGGTTTTACAGACTCGGACAGGGAGACACTGAAAATGTCAGTGAAGACACTTGCCAGCGCATGCTCGCAGTACACATCCTGGTAATCCGTCTGGCCCTGCGGCCTTGTGAATGTTGACCTGTTTATAGGTCTTACTCACATCGGCTGCGGAGAGCGTGATCACACAGTCTTCCGGAACAGCTGGTGCTCTCATGCATGCTTCAGTATTATTTTCCTCGAAGCGAGCATAAAAGTCGTTTAGCTCATCTGGAAGGTTTGTGTCACTGGGCAGCTCTCGGCTGTGCGTCCCTTTGTAGTCTGTAATGGTTTGCAAGCCCTACCACATCCGACGAGCGTCAGAGCCGGTGTAGTGCGATTCAATCTTAGTCCTGTATTGATGCTTTGCCTGTTTGATGGTGTGTCGGAGGGCATAGCAGGATTTCTTATAAGCTTCCGGGTTAGTCCGAGTTCCGCTCCTTGAAAGCGGCAGGTCTAGCCTTTAGCTCATTGCGGATGTTGCCTGTAATCCATGGCTTCTGACAGAAAACAACTCATGCCAGCATCAGTCTGTGGTGGTGTGTAGACAGCTACAAAAAAAATAAATAATAATAATAATACAGATGAAAACTCTCTAGGTAGATAGTGTAATCTACAGCTTATCATGAGATACTCTACCTCAGGCAAGCAAAACCTTGATACTTCCTTAGATATCGTGCACCAGCTGTTATTTACAAAAATACATAGTCCGCCGCCCCTTGTCTTACCAGACGCAGCTGTTCTATCCTGCCGATACAGCGTATAACCAGACAGCTGTATGTTGATAGTGTCGTCCTTCAACCACGACTCCGTGAAGTATAAGATATTTCAGTTTTGAATGTCCCGTTGGTAGTTTAATCTTCCACGTAGGTCATCGATTTTATTTTCCAAAGATTGCACGTTTGCTAGAAGAATGGAAGGAAGTGGGGTTTTATTCAATCGCCTACGAATTCTCAGAAGGCAGCCCGCCCCCTCCAGCCCCTTTTTCTCCGCCTTCTCTTCACCCAAATGACAGGGATCTGGGCCTGTTCCCGGGGAGGCCGTATGTAATTCACGTTGGACTCGTTAAAGGAAAAAAATAATTCTGCCAGTTCGTGGTGAGTAATCGCAGTTCTGATGTCCAGAATTTATTTTCGGTCACAAGAGACGGTTACAGCAACATTATGTGCAAAATAAGTTTAAAAAATAAGTTACAAACAACGCAAAGAAACAAACAAAAAAACACAACTGGTTAGGAACACGTAAAACGTCATCCTTCATCTCCGACACCATCTTTATTCATCTTATTAAGTGTGCAGGTGACTGATGATGTTTTATAGGAATGCATCGCTGTGTGAATCTGCGACCACAATGAGGGAGGTTAGCTAGATTGATAAATCGAGGGAAGTGAAGTGGAATTGTGAAGTGGAATGGAATGGCCAGAATAATTGAGTACGCTCTCAGACATTAATAATAGTTCATATGGTAAGGTGCTCTTTGGTTTCCCAGGCTTGTAGAATTGATGGGAAGAAATGGAGTCTAAACCTGTAGGATAAAGACAGACTCCATTTTTTTGTTTTTGCAGAGTGGTGTTGAACGGTGTCTTAGGCAGTGGTTGGAATGGTGAGTTAACGTATGATTTCTGGTTCCTGTTCTGTAGAACTGGTGCCCGGTGGTTCTGGGTTAAATGGGTCTGGATCCAGCTCCAGTATGTGGTGATCTCTAAAGCAGATGCCTAAGGTTTTGGCTCTGAGTACTACCCACCACACAAACATCAATGGCATCCAGCTCCACTTTTCTTACTTCTGAATTACAAATTGTAATTTGTAATTCAATTTACTTTTTCATTCTCCTAATCTTTGTCTTACATTCAGTGTTTCAGTCCTTGACCTTTTCTCTTTTATACTCCCAATTCTCTTCTTGGTAGAGATCGCATGGAAATGCCAATTTCTCTCAGCCAATGTTTAAACGGGCAATCTGGGATTAGAAAAACAGCAAAGCTCATGAGGCATTAATAAATGATATTCTTCAAAAGTCAAAACATTTCTGTACCTATACCAGTTTGCCCCTTTAAGACCTTCACTCAGTGAGGTGGATGAGGTGATGATATGACCACAGATGCGTTGAAGGCTGGAGAGAGGTGGAGAGGAGTGTGAGAGAGATCCAGCTGAGAGGCAAAACAAACCCCAGCGATGTGCGGGTGTGTTAGCATGAAAAAAGTCAGGGGTTCTGTGTGACACACCGAGACCCTCACACTTCCTGACACGCACAGAGGATCAGTTTCCCCCTCCGACCCAGTTCTCTCAGCTTGGCGGTTCAGAGGCATGTGCTACTAGGGGAGGGAGCGAGGGAGAGCTCTGTTACTAGGAGGTGTGAGAACCCATCACTTCCTTCTCCTGTTCCCAATCCCCCCTTTCTCCTTCTTCTCCCCTTCCCTCCCTCTCTTACTGCTCTCACTGGCACGGGATTGGTCATTGAATTTGATTTCCTGCCTTGCCCTCATACACCTTATCGCATAGGCCGTGACATTTCTTAGACTAGGAAATGGTTACAGGCATTAAATGATCTTTGATCTTGGAAATGTAAATGAAAAAAAAGCCTTTGAAATAGATTTACTCAGTCTAGACCCCATTTCAAGGCTCTTTCTAGTTTTGATATGGTGGAATAGCACGCATAGCGTTTCACAGGCTCATGTATATGGCACATTAGCATAATGTGGATCCTATGAGGTGTGTAAATTCATATCACCCCTCTCTCAGAGAAGTGGGTCACAGTGAATTTACATGTTTCATAGTTGCTTAACCCCAGACTGCATCTTAGCTGTTGAATTATGCAAGGGAGAAGCATTTTATCCAAAACATTAATTTTCATTGCAAATTAAGTGTCGAAAATTCACTTTTAACCCAAGATTATCCGTATATGAAATAATGGTAAAAAAAAAAAAAGTACATTTGCTATAAACCTGTGTAATAATCGTCAGTGATGATTATTTCAGAATATTTGATTGACATTCTTCACCAGTGTTAAGATCAATAGTTGTTGTTGGCAGGCAGGCAGCTCTCTGCTGTATAATAGACATAGGGACTATATATGTAAATCTACGGCTGTAAGGATAACACAAATCACAGACAAACATTTTTCTGACCCTCTATACCTCATCCATTTCTCTGTTTCTGTCTCTCCATCTATCTTTATTTCTCTCTCTCTCTGCGTCTCTTTCTCTCTCTCTCTTTTCCACAGATGACACCAAGATTGCTCTGCATCTCAAAGACAATGGAGGTAAGCCTCTCTTTTCCTTCCTAGATCCTTGGACTGTTGACAGTTGTTTCTCTGTGCTGCTGCATGTTGTGTGGAGTATATGGGGTCTGTTTACAAGGCTGCGGTCTGTGTATTTATGGCTGACAGATTGCTTGCCCCAGATAGCAGATAGCTTTTTGATTTCTGGGGAGGACAGGCCAAGGGAAGGAGCGGCTCATTGAAGCAACTCATCCAGAGGCTGATTGAAATGGCTCTGTACCAAGCTTCTGGATGGGACTGATCAATCATGGTGTCTAAAATCTCAATTTAATACATTTTAAATTCACGGTACAACACAACAAAATGCGGAAAAAGTCAATGGGTGCGAATACTTTCTGAAGGCACTGTAGTTGTGTCCCAAATGGCATCATATTCCCTATAGTGGACTACATTTGACCAGGGCCCATAGTAAGTCTGCCATTTTGGACACAGAAGTATTCACACCTATTGACTTTTTCCACATTTTGTTGTGTTATAGCCTGAATTTAAAATGGAATAAATTGAGATTTTGTGTCACTGGCCTACACACAATACCCCATAATGTCAAAGTGGAAATTAAAAATGTTTATTTTTAAATGATGTCTTCAGTCAATAAGTATTCAACCCCTTCGTTATGGCAAGCCTAAATAAGTTTAGGAGTAAAACGTTGCTTAACAAGTCACATAATACGTTGCATGGACCCATTCTGTGTGTAATAATAGTGTTTAACATGATTTTTGAATGACAACCTCATCTCTGTACCCCACACATACAATTATCTGTAAGGTCCCTCCGTCGAGCAGTGAATTTCAAACACAGATTCAACCACAAAGACCAGGGAGGTTTTCCAATGCCTCGCAAAGAAGGGCACCTATTGGTAGATGGGTAAAAAAATTATTGAATATCCTTTTGAGCATGGTGAAGTTATTAATTACACTTTGGATGGTGTATCAACACACCCAGTCACTACAAAGATACAGGTGTATCTGTAGAGGAAGGAAACCGCTCAGGGATTTCACCATGAGGCCAATGGTGACTTTAAAACAGTTACAGGGTTTAATGGCTGTGATAGGAGAAAACTGAGGATGGATCAACAACATTGTAGTTACTCCACAATACTATCCTAATTGACATAGGGAAAAGAAGGAAGCCTGTACATAATACAAATATTCAAAAACTGTTTGCAATAAGGCACTAAAGTAAAACTGCTAAAGAATTGTCAAAGAAATAAACTTTATGTCCGGAATACAAAGCATTATGTTTGGGGAAAATCCAAAACAACACATCACTGAGTGCCACTCTTCATATTTTCAAGCATGGTGGTGACTGCATCATGTTATGGGTATGCTTGTCATCGGCAAGGATTTGTGAGCTTTAGAGAAAACAGCTAAGCACAGGCAAAATCCTAGAAGAAAACCTGGTTTTGTGTGCTTTCCAACAGACACTGGGAGACAAATTCACTTTCAGCACGACAATAACCTAAAACGCAAGGTCAAATATACACTGGAGTTGCTTACCAAGACGACATTGAATGTTCCCGAGTGGCCTAGTCACAGTTTTTAATTAGATCGGTTTGAAAATCTATGGAAAAATCTGAAAATGGCTGTCTGGGAATGATCAACAACCAACTTTACAGAGCTTGAAGAAATATTGTACAATCCAGGTGTGCAAAGCTCTTAGAGACTTACCCAGAAATAATCAAAGCTGTAATCGCTGCCAAAGGTGATTCTAACATGTATTGACTCAGGGGGATATATTAGTGTTTTATTTTAATTTTTCAACAAAATCTGTCTTCTTTTCGATATACAGATGTTTGATTTAGTTT
Organism: Salvelinus alpinus; assembly: GCF_045679555.1. NCBI lineage: Eukaryota > Metazoa > Chordata > Actinopteri > Salmoniformes > Salmonidae > Salvelinus > Salvelinus alpinus. The sequence goes on from NC_092095.1 coordinate 34,640,267, forward strand.
ATTTGGAATTTTCTAAATGGATCATTTTCTTAATGGACAATTCCACATTGAATACTGCATGGGGATGAATTACGGCCACACCATCTGTTTGGTGAGTAGGCCTAGTCTTAATGATTCTGGATGAAAATATGTTCTTGGTCTTTATCAAACGAATTTCTTTGCATATTTTCAATGTGGAACCTGTCTATGTTTACGGGATTATATCCTAGCCCTAGGCTAACCAATTCTAAATGGCACTCGCTGTTCGCAAAGTAGCCTAAGCGTAAAATAGACGGGCTGAAATTATTCAAAGACTACAGCTCGTTGATGGAACACATATTTCCCTATTTCAATCAACCAGTCCATTTTAAATTTGTGATAATACTGTCATCATTTGGAAAGGAATGTAGCTTATGTATCCCATCAGTTGGATACATTTTTATACGCATGTATTTCTGTAGACCTAATGGGAGTTTATGCGCGCACTCGGGATGAGCGGTGTTGTTAGACAAAGTCATCTTTTAAGTGTTTTGACAATTTAAATCTTCTTATTATTTGGCTTTGGAATTTCAATTTTAAAAAAATCCCTGGAATCATTCCAAGGTCATATTTCATAATGCATTTAATGTTTTTAAAACATTCTAAACCGAAATCCAAAACGATGATAATTTTTTTTTAAACCTAACCGAAACTGAACCAACCTCAAAAAGCACTAAATGCTCAGCAATAGACACAGCCTATGTGGGTGCTAGGGAGGTAGGAAAGGGAGGATGAGGGGAAGGTGTTCAAGAACATGGACACGTGGGAGAGCTTCATAGTTGCCTTTACGTTGAATTAACACGATCTCCGAGTGTTGGTGTAACAGGACAGAAAACTGAGGTTCATTGTGAATGTCAGCATGTTCTTGAAACCACTGCTCTCAAAACTGGTGCGTTAACCATCATTCAAACATCATTCATTTGCCCTTGTTGCCTCCACTTTGAAAAATGTATTGTTTTAATGGGGATCCTCCACAAATGAACTCAATGTCAGCAGGAATTTGAGGGCGATTCAGTGAGGGGGATTTCAATGGAGGCAGGTGTGGTCAACAACCTCCCTCACATTTCCATTTAAACTTAGACAGGCAGCTACAACCGGTATTTGGTCCCCTCTGCACTCTGCTACCTGCAAACATCAACACAGATCTATTTTTTTTTTAAATAATACAAGTTTTCTCCCGTTTAGCTTTACCCACACTGTGTTTAGTTTGTGTGTGTGCGTCTTTGAGTGTGAGAGAGTGACATTTGAATTCCAAAATGAGTCCCGACTCAATCACTTCCAGAGTGAAGCACTCAAATATTTAATTTCCTGCTGGAGAGGAATTGGAAATCTCTTATCGTCCTTTCATTGCTCAAACATTGCCTATCTCACTTGCTGACTTGTGGCACAGCTTCTTCCCAGAAACCTGGGGTATCAGCCAGACAAGAGGACATCTCTGCATGCACATTTTAATTTTGGAGAAACCAGGTCTGTTTCACAGGGTTCGTTCCAAATTGCACACTTTTTCTTGTGTAGTGCACTACTTTTGACCAGGGCTCATAGGGCTCTGGTCAAAAGTAGTGCACTATGTAGGGAATAGGGTGCTATTTGGGATGCATTCACTGTGTGGGAAGCGTGCTGGGAAGGGATTTGGGCTTAAGGTGAAAGCCAAAAGGGAGGGAACGAGCCAATGTGATCATTTTGAGAACATACTGAAACCACAAACAGCCAAAGGCTGCTGCAGCCCAAACCACACCATGTTGTCTTGAGGTGCACAGTGTGCATGTGAGAGATTACAACCACAAACCAGTCTCACGTACACAGTATCCAAGCCATGTGACTGCAATATGGAGAAGGTGTCTAAAGTAATGGTAGCTGTGGCCACCAGTGGAGGTTGCTAAGGGAAGGACAGCCCATAATATAGGCTGGAACGGAGCGAATGGAATGGCATCAAACACATGGAAACCGCTGTCGTGTCTTTGGCTATGCCGGATTAAGTGATATGACATGCTATTCTATAAAATTCTTTCTCTGTAATTAATATTACCTGATTGAGCTCATCGTGTAAATGTAATTAACTAGAAAGTCGGGGCACCACGAAAGAGTGTTTATAGAGCTGTTATCTTCCGAATAAACTCTTAAAGACCTAAGAGTTTTTACATATATAGAGATATTTTACATAAATAGCAGTCAATATTAATCATCACCTTATTTCAGTCTCATCTGAAAGTTGTAAATTCTTGGTTATCTTCACGAACACTGGCTAACAAGTTGAATCAGCAATACAAAATTGGGTTTAATTATTTATTTACTAAATACCTAACTAATCACACAGAATGACATATACACAGAATGCAAATTATGTCATACAGAAAACGTTCCTGGTGGACGGAGCCGACATGACTGCTGGTTACACAAAGTAAAGGGGGTTGGGTTTGAGTGAAAGAGCGGGAAGACTGAGGAACAAAGGGAGAAGCCATGCTATCGTAAATACAGTATCTTATGCATTCTAAATTACTACCCATTTGGAGAAGGAAAATGCAATAAATATTTACTCTGAGCTGCGCTTCGGTAGGTTGGTCGTAGATGCTGGCCGTGTTGGCCAACAGAGATCTTCCTGTCCTGGGAAGAATGTCTCTGGTGGTAAATTGAATACGTTGTAGTATCGTCGTTGTGTGTTAGACTGGATACGTCATCCGTCCTTTCCTAGCCCACGTTTACAGCGGCCGCTGCTAACTCAACAGCTAGGAGGTATCACTTTTGTAGTGAATAAGAGTTCAAAGTTCATACCATTCGCAACCAAAGCTCACGTTGAGGTTGGCTTAGTTTTGTAGTTATTATGTTAGTCCTTTTTATCGTATGGACTGTCGTCCTATCGTCCTCGGAACAGAAGGTTACATTTTCGTCAAGGGCTTATATTGTGGAGGGAGAGAAGGGTGTGTTTCATAGTTTATAACCCATGTCTCTTCACAGGGGCGGGCCACTGATTGAGCAGAGCTCTAACCTTATGAAAACCCAATTCTCTCATTTGGAAGCTAAAATTACATTTAATCTTTTCACAAATATTTTCATATTCAAACATTTAAATTGCACAACAATTCCATGTGAATCTGATAACTAGAATGTGTAGACTTTCCCAGATACAGTTTATGTCGTCCTGTCATCAGTCATAATGTCTCAGATGACAACCGAACTGACATCATATTCATTAAGTACCAACGTATATTTTCAACTGGTTCTATTACCGAAATATGGTTCCTTTCCACCCACCGTTTGATGTTCCCAGACTCTCTATGTTTAACAAAGGCTATTCAAGAGTCCTTCGGTAGAGTCAAGAGAGAGAGGGGAGAAAGGTATTTATGGGGGGGTCATAAACCTTACCCACAGGCCAACGTCATGACACCGCATAATTCCGCTCCAGCCACTACCACGTGGCCGTCCTCCCCAATTAAGGTGCCACCAACCTCATGTGGTGGCCGCAGGTTTAGCACACATCTTCACTCTTAGGAAAAAAAGGTGCTATCTAGAACCTAAAAGGGTTAGTTGGCTGTCCCCATAGGAAAACCCTTTGGATAACTATTTTTGGTTCCATGTAGAACCCTTTTGGTTTCAGGTAGAACCCTTTTTAGTTCCATGTAGAACCCTTTCCACAGAGAGATCTACATGAAACCCAAAAGGGTTCTACCTGGAACCAAAAAGGGTATTACCTGGAACAGTGGCGGTCAGTGCCATTTAATTAAAAGGATGCTAATTGTTTGTATGAGCTTGGCCTTATTTCTATTACACCATATTGGATGAGTGTCATTCATATTCCATTCACCCAGCTCAATGTAACATTGATAGGTTTAGGCTACTACATAATACTCAAATGTTCCCTATACCCATCATGAGGTTGCTACATCCTATGAATGAAAGTTTACAAAGTTTCCAGGTCGAGAGAAATTTGTGTCGTCAAGGTGACAGACGTTGACATATTCAATACCTCGTTACAAACTCTTGCCTGCATCTAGCTGATCTAGGGTGTAATCATTAGTTTCTATTGGACAAATTCAGGTATGTTTATCCCCATTTTCTTCCATTTTCTTCTCTATAAGGAAAGTTTTTCAACAGAATCGGCAGAATGAAAACACCCCTGATCTCACACACAAACACAGTTCACTTTCATAGCATCCACATAGAAACAGTATGATCCCTTTGATCGTTGTATAATTCCTTCTCGCATCTACGCTCGCTCCTCCTCTGACCCTTGAGGACTTCAGTGCACAACACATCAGCTGTCTGTGACCAGGCACAAAAAAACTTTCCAAGCCACACCTTAATATGATAACCGCTAACCTCTACACACAGCCTACATCGTTGTCACCATATTAGCATACGTCATAGTCTAGTCAACATAGCTACTACAACTAATGTGTTCGTAAACCCACTACAATCATGCAGTACAGTGTACATTCAGCAAGCAGTTTAGCAGTTACACCGGCGAGCCCCAGTGGCAATACATTTATTAAACCAAAAGCTTACCTTGACTTGGAAGAGTTCCAGTGTTGGATAGCCATAGCCAGCTAGCTAACATAGCATCCCTCTCTGTTTGGGCTGGGTGTTTGAGTAGGCTAAACTAAACTGCATCTGGCTTAAAGGCCTTTGACACAACCTCTATCTTCCCCCAATGTCATCTACTCTCACTATCTGTTCAATAAAATCTGAAAATACCAACAACAAAAATATTTTAAGCAAGGCTAGCTGTGTATTTAGTATTTCATATTTAGTGCATCTCATCCACTCTACATTGTACCCATCATCTCTCTGCATCGTGTCCTAGCTTTGGGCTTGTTTTTAGTGTAATTTCTATCAGATCCATCAGTGTGTGTGTCCTTTAACCTTGGGAAACATGAAGCATGGCAGAAAACGCTAAGGCGATTAGCCGTGGCTAAGTGATAAGATAAGGAACAATAGGGATGTACCGTACTGTCTCACTGCAGAGGCAACTCTAAGAGGACAGGACACTCCTTATCCTCCATTTAAAATCAGGATGAGAAATAGGCTCTTTCTCCCTTTGAATCTAGCAGAATGAATCAGGCTGCATCGCCAATGGCACCCTATTCCCTATATAGCACACTACTTTTGACTTGAGACGTATGGAAAAGGATGCCATTTGGGACACAACCTCAGTATATGTGCTGATTAGCCTTGCTAGACACATTAGCCAGGTGAGAGGATGGCTGTGGCCCTGTGACACTGTATTGTCAGTAATATGGTGCTAAAAGGGATAGCGTGGTCTGGGTCCACACGGTCATTCAATTAATCTTCTATCTCCAAGCGCTAATGTGTTTTTATTGCTGTCTGAAGGCTCAGTAAGCAGGTTAATGTGGTGAGAGCGTTTATGAGGAGGACACAGCGTGATTGATCATAGGGAGATGGTTCAATGTTGGACTCCATCTATGTCAGCCATGACCCCCACAGTCCCATTCATGTGGCTGTGTCATGACGTGACTTTGCTTCATTAGACTGAATAAACAATGAACTAAGACCGTGCACATGTCCACCTTTCAAGGCCATGCAAGCAGTAGCAGAAGAATATTCACCCATTTTTCATGATTGAGACACTGAGACTACTAGTGGAGGCTGGTGAGAGGAGGACGGCTCAAAATAATGGTTGAAATGGTGTAAATTGAATGGTATCATTCCATTTATATCTTTCCAGACATTACTGATGTACAGTTGAAGTCGGAAGTTTACATACACTTAGGTTGGAGTCATTAAAACTCATTTTTCAACCACTCCACATTTCTTGTTAACAAACTATAGTTTTGGCAAGTCAGTTATGACATCTACTTTGTGCATGACACAAGTCATTTTTCCAACAATTGTTTACAGACAGATTATTTCACTTACAACTCACTGTATCACAATTCCAGTGGGTAAGAAGTTTACATACACTAAGTTGACTGTGCCTTTAAACAGCTTGGAAAATTCCAGAAAATTATGTCATGGCTTTAGAAGCTTCTGATAGGCTAATTGACATCATTTGAGTCAATTGGAGGTGTACCTGTGGATGTATTTCAAGGCCTACCTTCAAACTCAGTGCCTCTTTGCTTGACATCATTGAAAAAAAAAAATCTGCCAAGTAAAATATTGTAGACCTCCACAAGTCTGGTTCATCCTTGGGAGCAATTTCCAAACGCCTGAAGGTACCACGTTCATCTGTACAAACAATAGAACGCAAGTATAAACACCATGGGACCACGCAGCCGTCATAGCTCACAGGAAGGAGACGCGTTCTGTCTCCAAGAGATTTGGTGATTAGGTGCGAAAAGTGCAAATCAATCCCAGAACAACAGCAAAGGATCTTGTGAAGATGCTGGAGGAAACAGGTACAAAAGTATCGATATCCACAGTAAAACGAGTCCTATATTGACATAACCTGAAAGGCCGCTCAGCGAGGGAGAAGCCACTGCTCCAAAACTGCCATAAAAAAGCCAGATTATGGTTTGCAACTGCACATGGGGACAAAGATTGTACTTTTTGGAGAAATGCCCTCCAGTCTGATAAAACAAAAATAGAACTGTTTGGCCATATTGACCATTGTTATGTTTGGAGGAAAAAGGGGGAGGCTTGCAAGCCGAAAAACACCATCCCAACCGTGAAGCACGGGGGTGGCAGCATCATGTTGTGGGTGTTCTTTGCTGCAGGAGGGACTGGTGCACTTCACAAAATAGATGGCATCATGAGGCAGGAAAATTATGTGGATATATTGAAGCAACATCTCAAGACATCAGTCAGGAAGTTAAAGCTTGGTCGCAAATGGGTCTTCCAAATGGACAATGACCCCAAGCATACTTCCAAAGTTGTGGCAAAATGGCTTAAGGACAACAAAGTCAAGGTATTGGAGTGGCCATCACAAAGCCTTGACCTCAATCCTATAGAAAATGTGTGGGCAGAGCTGAAAAGTGTGTGTGAGCAAGGAGGCCTACAAACCTGACTCAGTTACACCAGCTCTGTGGGAAGCTTGTGGAAGGCTACCCGAAACGTTTGACCCAAGTTAAACAATTTAAAGGCAATGCTACCAAATACTAATTAAGTGTATGTAAACTTCTGACCCACTGGGAATGTGATGAAAGAAATAAAAGCTGAAATAAATAATTCTCTACTATTATTCTGACATTTCACATAATTAAAATAAAGTGGTGATCCTAACTGACCTAAGACCTAAGACAGGGAATTTTTATTCAGATTAAATGCCAGGAATTGTGAAAAACTGAGTTTAAATGTATTTGGCTAAGGTGTATGTAAACTTCCGACTTCAACTATGTTTTTCAGGCTATTGTTTTGCCAGCTTTCAGCTTTGTGACCCAATGTGGATAATATGTAGATTTATACACACCACTGTCTCTGCAGCCCAAGTGGCTTAGATGTGCCTCCCCTTACGGGAAAAAATGTGAAGTTAATGTGATAACATATGACAACATTGGGACGCAAAATTTCAATATGTGATAACATGAAACAACATCAAATCTAATTTTATTTGTCACATGCGCCTAATACAACAGGTGTAGACCTTACAGTGAACTGCTTACTTACAAGCCCTTAATCAACAATGCAGTTTCAAGAAAAAAAGTGTTGAGAAAGTTTTAACTAAAATAAACTGAGGTAAATACATATTATGAAAAAACTTCATTTTTTTATGACCTAATTTGGGATTTGAACTCCTAACCTCTTGGTTGCTAGGTACCTGAAATTCCTGCTGCACCACCAAGACTGTGGACATAATGGCAATTGACTATAAATATATTGCCAAGAATACATTTTAACACTTTGCTTAAAATATACTTGAAGGTGTTATTTCTATAAAATTACAGTATGCTGCTGTATTCCCGATTTCAATAAGGCCTAGATTCAATCAGTTCAAGCGTTAACCCGGCGATAGCCGAAAACCGCACAACTAATGTTTTGGCGGTGCCAGAAGTGGAACTTCATTGGAGCTGTCAAATCGTTGTGATTGTTCTCACGAAGCTACACCCTTCCCACTGGCGTTAGAAGTTCCGAACGAGAAAGTGAAGGCTATATAGAAATAATGACGCTTAAATTGAAAAGCATTCGACAAAATAATTAGGATTTCTATCAGCCGAATCGAGGTGTAGATTACTTCTCACATTCCGGTATTCAAACTTGTGAACGAGGCTGCGTGGGATTTCTCTTAATGCGACTCCGTGCTGCCAATGACAATGTCCACTTTAGGTATAACGCCGGGAGCCCTTGTGAATTGAACAGCTCTAACGCAGTTCCACCTCCGACACGTCAAAACATCAGCTATGTGGATGGCGGCTGTAGACAACCTGCAACACTACTTGCTGATTGGCAGCATACTGTAGTACCGTCAGTTTATCAGAATATTGCACGGGTAGTTTATTGGAGGCTTGGCATTCAGCAAGCTTTTTTTGGTCTCCCATGAGAGGGAATGTTATCCCAGTTAATGTGTTCTGTTCATAAACAATATGTTTCTACACTGCCAGTACTCAAGTCTTGCTAAAGGCTGACATAAGTGCATGCGATATTAAAGCGCCATACCGTATTTATTTTATAGCTACTCACAATGTCATTGTAATATTCACTTCCCTGCCTGCCATCAGGCCAAGAAGTGTGACAGATTAGCTAGAGTAAATTACTGTGAAATTGACAATAACTGACTTGCAGCCAGTTGACAGTAAGTTATAGAGAATGAAACATTAACTTTCTGTGAACCAGCTGCTATGAAGCCACTGGTAAATGCACAGTAACATCTTATCAGTGCAGGTCTTCATTGTCACAAGTTCATACAAAGATTGCAGAACTGACCGTGTCAAAACAGGTGCTCAACCTTAATCAACATTAACATAACATTTCCACTGACGGTTGCCTCGATACAACATATTTTACACCAAAAATGGTAATGAGCCCAAGCCAGCACATCAACTCCACCTACATTTCAAAGCGCAGTAAAGATTGTACCTTTATATTGAATATATTGTGTAGAAACGTACCACTATACTAGATTATCCGCACATGTACTCTAAAAGGTATCGACCAGTACAATGTGAATTCCAATGTGTACTTCTGAAGGTGCCTTATGTGTACCTTTTATACATTTTTGTAAATCAGGGAACAACGTTGTATTGTAACCATACTCTTATTTTTGAGAGTGTTTGGATATATGTTCTTGGTAACAAATCAGTACCTGGTGGCACTGCTGCGAGATTAATGCACTCCATGCCAGTTCAAATCCTGAGAGCATTGTATGTTAAAAAGCAGTGTGAAAGTTATAAACGACCAATTTTTGTTTTCACATTTCACGCGATATTTGTTCCAAAACCAAGTTCCCCTCTCACTCTGAGCGCTGGGTGCACAACGGACCTGCTAACCTGCTAACACTTCAGACTAACAGCCTAGGCACTACTGTGGAGTAGCTGCCTCCAACTGTGTAAGGATAGGCAGTTTGACTCTGTGCTCTCCTCACAGACAAATTGCCTTAAAGGGAAGAAAAAGAGAAAAGAAAGGGGCATTCCAGCTCTAGTTTCACTTTTGGTGGTGGTGTTTTTTGGGGGGGCCCCAGTTTTGGTTTTATGAAGTAGTTGAGAGGGGATTCGATTTTTTTTGGAGCCAAATGGATCATCTCTGCTAAGGAGAAGGGTATGAATGAGAGAGGAGTCTATAAGGGACTGATGAAGGATTTGCCCAAGTCATTGTAACACAGTGGCTAAGACATTTTGTACAGAGAGGTCATGTTATAGTGGGGTCCAAATCTTTATGCTCTGAGACAAAGAGCTCAAACAAACACAGAGACGCACACACACACACATCCATCGACACACAATAAAAGTCCCAATTTCAAGCATAGCTACGTTATCTTGATACCTGTAGTACTTTGTGTTGTTTTCACTCTCAGCCCAGATGGGTATATTAGGATCAATGAGTTAGCCAGCTAACTTTGATAAACAACCAGAAATAACTATTGATTAAGAAAGCTCAACTTAGGTATGTGTTTTTGGTTGTTGAGTCAATTCGACATTTCAAGCCAAAAAATAATTATAATTATTTCAGAATATTTAGGCAAGTTAGCTGGCTAACTCATTGATTCTCCTTTGTTGTACATCCCTCTGGTGATTACAGATTCATATTAGATTATAAATACTTTCCCAGTGAAATTGGTTGAAATATATATTTTCAACTTCTTTTCAACCAAAACTACATATTTGCATTTTTTGTATTAACGTTTTGTGCTTAGTGGGTTATAGTCTGTTTTTCACAGACATTTGCTTCACATAATGAGGTAAATACTTCAGATAAGATGTACAGGTGACTGCCAAATTAAAGGAAACACTAACATAAAGTGTCATAATATCGCATTGGGCCACCACGAGCCAGAACAGCTTCAATGTACCTTTTTTTTAAGATGTTATTTTATCTTTTATAAACAAAACAAAACATACAGATACAAACAACAACATCAACTACATTTACATTTTACATTTACATTTTAGTCATTTAGCAGACGCTCTTATCCAGAGCGACTTACAGTAGAGTGCATACATTTTATTACATTTTTACATACTGAGACAAGGATATCCCTACCGGCCAAGAGCAGACGCTCTTATCCAGAGCGACTTACAGTAGAGTGCATACATTTTATTACATTTTTACATACTGAGACAAGGATATCCCTACCGGCCAAAACCTCCCTACCGGCCAAACCCTCCCTAACCCGGACGACGCTATGCCAATTGTGCGTCGCCCCACGGATCTCCCGGTTGCGGCCGGCTGCGACAGAGCCTGGGCGCGAACCCTGCCCAGCCTGGGCGCGAACCCAGAGACTCTGGTGGCGCAGATAGCACTGCGATGCAGTGCCCTAGACCACTGCGCCACCCGGGAGCCTAGTGGCCAGACCCACTAGCACATCCCCCCCATCTCCCATACACCCGCATCACTTTCCGCCTGAAACTGCTCCATCTTGTTTTCCGTAGACCAAGCACTTTCAATATTTGAATAATAAATCATTCAATTTTACCATTGTGTTAATTATTGGGGATTGATTGATTTCCAAGTTTTTAGTATATGTTTTTTTCAAGATGAGTGATGAGAAGAGAATCGTCAAACCCATCCGCGATCTCATTACATCCCCATATGCCATGTCTTGAAATATGCAGACAGATGGATTAAAAGTATGTTTACATTGTAATACTTCTGAAAGCCAACTTTCTATTAGTTTTACACTTAAAACATGACTCTGCCATTGTGCTGTAGAATTTGTGAATTTTCCCCTCATCCAGGGGACCAGGAACCACCGGCCTGAGGAGAGAAACATGAAAAGGTGAGATCCGGTAGTTTGTGGGAAGCTGTAACCTATAAGTCACCTCGTTGACCCTCCGGAGGACCTTAAATGGCCCCACAAACTGTGGGCTCAGCTTCTTGCAGGGCAGGCGGAGTGGGAGGTTCCTGGTGGAGAGCCAGACGCGATCACCAGGATGAAACATGGAAGCCTCACTGCGGTGGCGAGCCGCCTGCTCCTTCTGGCGACGGACAGCGCGCTGGAGTCTCAAGTGAGCATCAAACCAAACCTCCTCTGCGCCCCTGAACCGTTCCTTCACCATAAGGGCTTCGGTCTGGCCCGTAGTCAAGGCTGGCTGATAACCCAGGACACACTGGAAGGGAGTAAGCACAGTGGGGGAGTGACGTGATGAATTCTGGGCATATTCCACCCAGGGAAATAATCGGGCCCACTCCCCCTGCCTGTCTTGGCAGTGAGTCCTCAGGAACCTCCCCAGCTCCTGGTTCATCCTCTCCACCTGCCTGTTGGACTGAGGCCGGTCCCCGGAAGTGAGGCTGACCGTGACCCCCAGTTTCTCCATGAAAGCCCTCCATACTCATGACGTGAATTGGGGGCCACGGTCGGAAACGATGTCCTCCGGAAGGCCATAGTGCCGGGAGACCTGCTGAAACAGTGCCTCAGCGACCTGGAGAGCGGTAGGGAGACCAGAGAGAGAGAAATAAACCGACATGATTTTGAGAATCTGTCCACAATCACCAGAATGGTGGTGAAACCGTCAAAAGGAGGAGATCGGTGACAAAATCAATGGGGCACAGGAAGGGGAATGAGTCTCCCTGTTGGAGTGTGCCAGATGGATTTAATTTGGGCACATACTGAACATGAGTTGACATAGTGAGTCACATCCTGCGCCATGGTGGGCCACCAGTATTTCTTGGAGATGGAGTGAGCGGTGCCTGATATCCTCCAGATGTGACGCTTGGCATTCAGGCCAAAGAGTTCAATCTTGGTTTCATCAGACCAGAGAATCTTGTTTCTCCTGGTCTGAGAGTCCTTTAGGTGTCTTTTGGCAAAATCCAAGCGGCTGTCATGTGCCTTTTACTGAGGAGTGGCTTCTGTCTGGCCTCTCTACCATAAAGGCCTGATTGGTGGAGTGCTGCAGAGATGGTTGTCCTTCTGGAAGGTTCTCCCATCTCCACAGAGGAACTCTGGAGCTCTGTCAGAGTGACCATCGAGTTCTTGGTCACCTCATTGACCAAGGCCCTTCTCCCCTGATTGCTCAGTTTGGCCGGGCGGCCAGCTCTAGGAAGAGTCTTGGTGGTTCCAAACTTCTTCCATTTAAGAATGATAGAGGCCACTGTGTTCTTGGGGACCTTTAATGCTGCAGACATTTTTTGGTACCCACAAAATCCTGACTCGGAGTTCTACTGAAAAGTCATTCAACCTCATGGCTTGGTTTTTGCTCTGACATGCACTGTCAACTGTGGGACCTTATATAGACAGATGTGTGTCTTTCCGAATCATGTCCAATCAATTGAATTTACCACAGGTGGACTCCAATCAAGTTGTAGAAACATCTCAAGGATGATCAATGGAAACAGGATGTCCCTGAGCTCAATTTTTTTGAGTCTCATAGCAAAGGGTCTGAATACTTTTGTAAATAAGGTATTTCTGTTTTCATTAGGGGGTATTGTGTGTAGATTGATGAGGATTTTTTTTTCTTTAATCCATTTTAGAATAAGGCAATAACGTAACAAAATGTGAAAAAAGGGAAGGGGTCTAAATACTTTCCCGAATGCAATGTATACATTTATAGTTAGTTAATTTAGCAGATGGTCTTATCACACTATAGTGCCATCAGACTTCTGATACCAATGCAGGGTAAAATGGGGCCACAAAATCGGGAACCGCTATAATTCTTTTTTAAATATAAAAGTATTTTGAAAATACAAATTAAAGCTCTGAAAAGTATGTTGTTACATAATATATTGGAGTTTAGTTCAGCCCAGTGTAATACAGATGACAAAATACATATTTCAAATACATTTAACAGAAATAACTGCCCATCTCTGACCCTAAGCATGATGGGATGTTAATTGCTTAATTAACTCAGGAACCACAACTGTGTTCAATGTACTTTGTATCCCTCATTGACTCACTTGTTTCCATTATTTTGGCAGTTACCTGTATGTAAATCCACAATAACGGGCCATGTTTTAGCAAACAGGTTTGATTAGCACTCTGGACCTCCTTGTTTTCCTGTGTGATGTTGGAGATCAATAAGGCAGAGAGCCAGGAGAGGAGGGAGCTGCCTGGGGCACTGGTGGGTGGCTGGTCACTAATTAAACCAAGAAAGAGAATAGAAAAGTAAACAAATAAATAAACAAGCACAATAAATAAATAGATCCAGAAAGGAATGCTGCCATAAATCTGTAAGAGCTGAGAGAAAAAAGCTGTGACGGTCATCACTTCATTAGCTCAATCCTGCTATGATCGATGGGCCTGCCTCCACTGGGGCTCACACACAATCACACGTGCACGCGTGCACATACACACGCACACGCACACACACACACACACATCAGTGGGAATCAAACATGATGAGAATATAGAACAGGGTGTTCCAATGTTATCTTATTATCAGGCTTTCAGCTTTGATTGTTAGAGGGCAGGTTTCAATTGACTAGTAGTAGTAGAAGTAGTATGCAATATAAAAGATGCAATATGAAACTTTTTAGGCGACCCGTCCAAATTCAGTTATAGAGCTGTCATTCTCATTGAAAGCAAGTCTAAGAAGCGGTAGATCTATTCTATGTGCGCTATTTCTATGCCTTCTGTTCTTAAGTTTCATTTTTGCATCTTTAACTTTCGGTTTTGTACACCAGCTTCAAACAGATGAAAATACAATACTTTTGCTTATTGAAAATACATTTCACAGCGGGTTAGATGGTACAATGATTCTCTACGCTATACATTGATGGTTTTGTCACATAAACTGAAATTAGGCGAACCTTTAGAATTTTAGGGAAGAGGAAATGGCGGTGCGATTTCTGCATATTGCACCTTTAAGAAAATAATCACAACATTGTTATGTTAATAACAATGTTGAAGGTGTCAGTTAGTGATTCAGAACTGGCAGCCAGTTTGGACAGGTTTGACTCTGTCTCGTCCCACAGACTTGAAGATGACACATTAACATTCATTTATGGCTCTCCGTAGGACAGTCAATCATTATGGAGTCTCCTCTCCACACACCCACCTTATCAAACTGGACTGTCATTACTGAAGAGTGTCTGATAACCCTCAATATCTCCATCCATTTTCTCCCATCCAATAACACCATGTGCTAACCTTGGTTTGAGATTATCTACACCTTTCGCCGCACCTGCTATAACAACTCTAAATCTGTGTACACAACCAATAAACGTAGATTTTATATCTCATGCCTCTGCTAAAGCACGGTGCTCATGAACAGCTAAACAGGCTAAGCCACAATGATGCTAATCTCCTCCTTCAATACACACGCACGCACACACACACACACACACACACACATATACACCGTATCTGCTGCTGAAGGGTGAGCTAGATCCGGAATCTTCCGTGAATGGTTGGAGAATTGTTACCAGAGTTGTTATGATTAGGCTGTAAATTCTGAACAAGGCATTTACAGTATACAATAATAATTTCAGCATCATAACATTTGTTCAAATGAACTTTTAATCACAAGCGTCAGGCCTGTTTATGAAGAGCGAGGCCCTACAGTGACAAGAACTGGAGAAACAGAGACCAGCAGCATCCATGAATGATGAGTGTCCCCTACTGTTGAATAGGAAAAATGCAGTGAAAGTGTGTGTTCAATCTCTAAGCACCTGGTAGACGGATTGTGCCAATTGTGCGCGCGTGGCTGTGTCTGTGTGTTTGGGTCTGTGTGTTCAAGAGAGAGATTCTAAAGGGTGTTTTGGCTGTGTTTCTCCAGCGAGGCCAAAGGAGAGTTCTGCAGAGCGGAAGGGCACACACCCCCTGCACACTGGACTGATCCTGGGCATCCTCATGGTCATGCTCATCATGGCTGCCACAGTCCTGGTCACCGTCTACATCTACCATCACCCCACCTCGGCCGCAAGCCTATTCTTCATCGAGGTGAGTCTTAACACTATCACTACTCTATGAGAGGCTACTAGCAGCTCTATGCACATTTGCGATTCCCTGCAGGAGACCCGGGGTTCAATCCCTGTGAAGGGAGCACCCTTCTCACTATATCTCCTCTTCACCTATCTCCCACGGCTTCTCATCTGTGTGTCCATAAAGCATAAAACATATGAAAGAAGAGTGACTCTCCATCCACTCTCCCCAAAGAATAACAAGTTCATGTACAAAGACAGGTATTGCTTTGACTTCTCAAAAGTCCAAAGTATCCACTAGATTTAGAAGTCCATTTGGTCTGGTCTGGACCGTTCAGTGTGAGAGGCTCAGTGATGTAAGGATTTTGAAAGTCGTGTAGTGTACACCCGGCATTAGAGGACCTTAGAGGACCGTATATAAACATGTTAGAAGTCATGAGGGTCATTGAGGTCTCAGACTAGGATCAAAGACCAAAGGTTAGCAATGCCACTGACCTGTGCTCAGGGTTAGGCCACTGTGCTACATCCTGTGTCAGCTGAGCTGTCAGTAGCTAGCTTGCCCTTCTCATTTTAATTATGATAGATCGTGTTAGTAATAAGCAAAGTACATTGTATCACAGACAGCGAGAAATAATATCTGAGGTATCTTAGGCATGTGTGATTGAAGCCGATGTTTTGTATGAGATTAATTGAAACTCGCCGTTTAATATATACCATGTACTAAACCAAAACACCCTTTAGGGGTGTTGGTCAGTTATGTGACCTGAAGTACTTCAGAACAGCAGGCCCGAGACGCATGCTAGCCTGAGGGTAGAGTCTCTCTCTCTCTCTCTCGCTCTGCCTGTCAGGTTTGAATATGATGTGTGCTTTCCTAATCTACCCCAGCAGATACTTAATTCCCAGGTCAGGCTATAACCAGACGCCCGTATTGCACTACATTTGACCAAGGTACATAGGGCTCTTTTCAAAAATAGTGCACTTTATGGAGAATAGTGTGCCATTTGCCATTTGGGATGCAGCCCCGCCAAAAACACATTGAAAAGGACAGCACACTTTATAGCTTTACACTTTATCCGTATCTCCAACTCATAAAAATGCATGATTGCTTTCACAGTGCGCAGGCTTGGTTCTTTGTTGATAAATACCTACGAATGCGTCGACAAGGAAATGGTTTCGGTTTCATTTGTACGGTTTGGAAAATGTAATGAGACTGATTGATGTTTAAACATCTAGAGAAAATAAATGACAAACGCATAATCTTCAAGGTCAATATCGCACAATGAGCCAATCCCTCGACAAGGAACAATTTCCCTGAGAGAATTCAAATGCTTCTCTCGCGGAGCTCTCATCACTCACCGAGTGGTTTAGTACATGGTATATATTAAACGGCGAGTTTCAATTAATCTCATACAAAACATCGGCTTCAATCACACATGCCTAAGATACCTCAGATATTATTTCTCGCTGTCTGTGATACAATGTACTTTGCTTATTACTAACACGATCTATCATAATTAAAATGAGAAGGGCAAGCTAGCTACTGACAGCTCAGCTGACACAGGATGTAGCACAGTGGCCTAACCCTGAGCACAGGTCAGTGGCATTGCTAACCTTTGGTCTTTGATCCTAGTCTGAGACCTCAATGACCCTCATGACTTCTAACATGTTTATATACGGTCCTCTAAGGTCCTCTAATGCCGGGTGTACACTACACGACTTTCAAAATCCTTACATCGCTGAGCCTCTCACATTAAACGGATGTCTTTCGTGTAGTTCTTTGTCTTGCCAACGTAGTGGTGCGCACACTAAACGATCTGGTGGGGTGTCACACACTACAAGATTCTTCACTTGGTCGTGAGGATTCTCCGTACCACCACATGACGTGATAAGATTGTTAATGAGGCTAGAACAAGCTGTGGCTCAAAGCAGCCTCATAAGTTTTCAGTCAGACATTCACGCTTGCCATACAGAGTTGACATTTCTAGCCAACATTTTGAATTGAATAACATTAATTGTGAACTTCAGGAGCTGTAACGATTTGACAATTTGGCTTTGGTTAAAGGCAAGTACAAATGCATACTGGTAGTCATCGCTCCTGCTCGAGAGTCTACACATTCTGGGTGATGCGAAACAATGTCATCATCTCACTGGCTTCTTCTCTGGCGAGCTCTCATTGGCTATTGCTGATCATTGTTTTCAAAACTTGTTGTTGCACATCTCACACTACAAGAGCTTCGCAGATTTCGTGCCGATAAAATCAAACATGTTGGAAAATATCTGGGACAGCTAAAAGACATGATCGGTAGCCTCAGATTCTGTCTCTGACCCGCTCACATTAAACAAGCGTCGGTGACAGCTGCACGCACCGAAGTAGACAACAACATGGGGATTTTGTCTCCGATCTCAAAACATGTAATTGGGGATAAAATCGTGTACTGTACACCCGGCTTAACCTGTGACCCCTTTCCCCTTCTCCAGAGACGTCCCAGCAGGTGGCCGGCCATGAAGTTCCGCCGAGGGTCCGGTCACCCGGCCTATGCGGAGGTGGAGCCCGTGGGCCAGGAGAAAGAGGGCTTCATCGAGTCTGAGCAGTGCTAAAGGGCATCCCCCCCCCCACACACACACACACAAACACCCCCCGCCGTGCCGCTCTCCCCCTTCCCGTATTGCCCCCCTTGCGCCCGCTCCACAGGGACTGACACACCAGTATTGCCCCAGAAACACGCCTTCCGAATCTGCCGTACCCATGGCGACTGATTGACGCTGGTCTCTTGTTTTGTTGATTAAAACACTCACTGTCAAGATTGTAAACTTAAATTAGAAAATTGTGGAGGTGTTAATTTGAAACCCCACACTCTTGCTGGTTGTCGAAGAGTGGGCCTTGTGTTTGGTGGACTACCATGGTGGACTACCACCTTCAACCCTGGCTTGTCCAACAGAGAGCTGATCTGAGAGCTAAGGGAGGGTCACTGCCAGAGGGACTGTGCTGTAGGAAAACCTTGAAAACTGATCTCAAGTCAGCTCTTCGTCCAAGTCCTCAAAGTCTCACACTCATGCTGGTTGAAGTGACTGACTGACTGACTTGTTGGGGACAGAGGGAAAGTAGCCCCGTTTATACCTGGTGCTAACATGTGTTCTTTGTCCTGATCTTGTCCACATTTTGATTGTGCAAACATTTTAAGACAGGTGTAGATGATTAAGACACATTGTGATCTGATTGTGATCAGATCTTCCTGACCACCTCCGGAGGTAGTCAGGCACGCATTGCATCTGGATATCAATTAAGTGTAAACAGATCTGGATGGTCAAACCATTTAAATCATCATAATACCGACCTTTAAAATCATTGACAGGTATCAAAATTGACTTAGGGCATCAGTAACTGTCTTAAAACAAATAAATCCATATTATTTTAAAATATATCTGTCAAATAATTTGCATACAAGGAGGCATGAGCTCATCTGGTCACAATGCGGGTACAGTGGACGGATAAGAGACACATTTTAATACTATGTGTAGAGGCGAAAAAACCTTGATCAGATAGTGATTGGATCATATTGATCAGATCACGAAACTCACATGTTAGCACAAGGTGTAAACGAGGCTATTGAGTGGGTTGTACAGAGTAACTGCACTACACTGTGCTGGTGTGTGATGCATTGGGGGAGTAGGTGGAATTATACAATATATTTTTCAGAAACAATACTGAGTATGTGAACAGAGATCTCGACTTTAAACGTTGGTGAGGTTATATAGACTTTACATCCTTTTGGGATTTTGCTAATGTACTTTTTTCGTATTTTGTTTTCTGTTGCTTTTTTTACTTGGGTTTTCTTATTCCTAATCAGTGTGGGGGTTTTGTCTTGTTTCCCACTACCATAATAAGGCTTCTTTGCCATAGCTTTTACCCCATAGTGTGGTTCAATAGTGTGATATGCTCTTGCTACTGCCACTCATCCCACCCGGGAGTAGCAGTCTGCAAGTCTGGAAATGTTCAGCTCTGTCGTTTTTGCTCAGCTCTGTCATCTCTTCTTATTTTCTTTTTTTTGGTCAAAGATTGTGTCGTTTTTGCTTACTGAGAAAAACTCTGTTTTCCACGATGGGGTGACGGGCACACTCTTCTCTCCTCATTGGTTTGATAGCTCCCTTATTAACATATGTTGTTGTTGTTTTGTTTGTCTTTACAGGGATTTCAGTACTGCCGTGCCATTATTTCCTTGACTGGAGTCTGCTCAAACATTTTTTGCACAAAAGTTTTTCCATGCACATATATCTTTAGTTCATTTGACTTGTGGTACTAATGCAAAATTGCAAGACAGGCGCTTGTGAGTGTGTGTGGTTGTGTGTGTGCATGGTCTATATGTGAGTGAGTGAGTGAGTGAGTGTTTGTGTGCTTAGATATCCACCTGCTTGAAGGTGGGTCAGTTGGAGCCGGTTCTGTGTAATTGATGCTGATTGGTTGACCTGAGGTACATTAACAAGATGTTATGAGACGTGTTGGCGATACATTAAAAAACATACCTGGCTTGAGTTTGCCTGGGTTTTGAATTGTGGTATGCAGTGTGGTTTTCAATAGCAGTTTGACCTGCTGCTGTTTCGACCTGAAGAAGAATCTAAATTGTACAGGACTGGAGGATTCGTGTTATATGGAGTGAGATATCTGCCGAAAGGTTAAACGAACGTAATGTTAGAGATCTCCAAAAATGTAATTTTGACTCTAACTCCTTACTGTGCCAAGTCAATATAAATGGATGACTAGTACCGGTACATGTCATTTAACCCTAGCATAGCAATGTATATACATGGGTCTACACCTTCGTAGATTGACTCTCAAAACATTTGCAGATCCGGGCTATTAATGAAAAAGCATACATATGATATATTAGATTACTATTTTGTTTTTGTTTTTGAGTGGCCTTTTCATCTCAATTTTTTTCATTTTTTTCTTTCCAAATGTGAATTAATGTATTAATCATTGCATAACTGCTGTTGCTGATCGATATAACGGACAAGGCTTTCATACATTGATCAAATCAAACAAAATTATGATTTTTGTTTCTTCATACTTATGATTTGTATACTGTACCAAGACTGACCGAACAAATACAATGAAATGTATTTCACCATCAATTGTAGATTGAGCTGGGAAATATGCCTTGGGCTACAATAGTACACACACACTGTACTATTTAGAATTACAAATAAATAGATTATACAAAAAATATATATCTCAAATGTGCAATATAACATTCATCAAACTTCATTATGCATTTTTTTTTTTTCAAAAGTTTAGTGATAATGATTGGGAATGATTTAGGGTTACATCATTGATGATGAATTAATCCCCCATTGCACTGAGACCAAAGACCCATCCCAATGTTTATTTTGTCAGCATACTACGATGTTCTCCACCATGGAGACCTCTTCTACTCTGTGTCCCATGTTCACAATCTCTCACTTCATTCCCCACCAAGTCCAAATCTATCTCGCCCCTTAACGTTGAATCAATCCACTATTTTCATATTGCACTCACCACTTTGAGGACACCGCCACAGGCCTACATTCAACTCAAAACACACGCAGAGACATAGGCACACACTCACACAGACGCCTGCAACGTACACACACACACACGCGCGCACATGCTCGTATAGGATGAATGATTCATCAGCTGCTCAAGAGCTCAACACAACCCTATTCATAACAAGTCCATCTACAGAGGTGGAGTTACTGAGCACAGCAACCATCTACTGAACATTACGATTATTTTCCAAAACAGTGTTAAAGAGTCGATGGGGGGGGGGGGGGGGGGGGACACGTGACTACCCTCATAGCTTTTCCATGGCTACAGCCAAATGCTGTAGTCCCAAATGCTACACTATTCCCTACAAAGTGCACTATACAGGGAATAGGGTGCCATTTGGGACGCAAGCACTGCTTTGAGATTGGCTCAGTCTTCCCTTGTGGAGAAATGCTGTGTTGTTTGAGCTCTCTGGGACATCTGCATGTTCTGCTGCCACCTAAAACGGCAAATGTTTTTATAACCACTCAAATCTGTGTCCCAAATGGCATTCTATTCCCTATTTAGTGCACTACTTTGGACCAGGGCCCATAAGGCTCTAGTGAAAGGCAGTGTACTATAAAGGAAATAGGTTGCCATTTGGGACGCAGTCGAAGTGGACTGAGGATGGAGCTGATAGAGGGGTTTGAGTTTTGTAAACAAACTTGGAGGATGAAGTGTGGGGCATTCAGTAGGCCTAAGTGTTCAGTCTGCGTTAGACAGTGATTGCAACATTTTCAAACTAGTTGTTTGGGATAAGAAAGCCTACTCCAGTAATCACTGAATGGCCTGATGGCTTTCAACCAACATTCTCTTAACTTTAGCTTTTTTAGAATAAGAAAAGGAACATTTGCTGCGTTTAGACAGGCAGATCAATTCTGATCTTTTCCCCACTAATTGGTCTTTTGACCAATCACATCAGATCTTTTCACATCAGATCGTTGTCAAAAGACTAATTAGTGAAAAAAATAGAAGAATTGGGCTGCCTGTCTAAACGCACCAGTTGTGCTGTTGTTGAGATTAAAATACTGCAGAGTGCTGTTGCTTTTTCTACAGACGAATGACTTAAAACAAACAATGTAGCTCATACAGGTACCAGTCTTGTTCCACGGTGATTGCCTGAACTCAAAATGGAGGACGGAGGAAGATTCACATTTCTTCTAAGCTGTGACCCTATGTTTTGTTTCCGATCTCATTGCAAAACTCTGTAGGACATGACAACGAGAGACTCAAAAATCACACAGTACCCTAGCTGTCTGTCATTTCTGTAACTACTGTCATTTTGATTACATTTGAAATAAAGAATGTTGTTTAAATCTTGTTTTCCAATTTTCTGTTCACCTCAAATGTCTGACTTAGTAGTTACTGTTGTGACATTGGGGAATTGTACACTACAAGTATAATTCATCATTAATACCTAAGTAGCAACACAAGAGAGACAGCCCTGGTGACCGTGCTGTGCTGCCCCTTTCGGTCAGTCTCTTATCCTTCCCCCGATGAGTTCTGTGTTTCCCTTCCCTCCAGCAGAGTCCTTCGTGGTTTCCTTTGAAGGCTGTTGGTCCATCCTGCTGTGTGAGCAGTGGTGTAAAGTACTTAAGTAAAAAATACTTTAAAGTACTACTTAAGTTGTTTTGGGGTGTATCTGTACTTTACGACTTCTATTTTTGACAACTTTTACTTTTCTTCATTCCTAAAGAAAATAATGTACTTTTTTGCGCCATACATTTTCCCTGACACCCAAAAGTACTCGTTAAATGTTGAATGCTTAACAGGACAGGAAAATGGTCCAATTTACGCAGTGGTGGGCCGTCAGGGCCTGCAAGGCCTTCTCTGCTGGCCTAAACATCATCAGAATATAATTTTTTTTTAAATATATTTTCCCACAAATATGTATTAAATTATTCCCCAGAGTAAGAGTTATACTCTTCATTTCATAGCTTTCCTCTTGGTTGCACTGCTTCCAGCCCCAGGTTGAGATTTGGAGGGCTGGTCTTTATGTTAGATCTTTTATCCAATCATATTCAGCCATCATGTGTTGCCAGGGTTCTAAAATCTGCCCTCAGGCCTTCAGAATCAACAGTGCGGGCGCTTGTAGCTTATAGTGAATGGAAATGAAAATTTAGTGTCAACCAATCAGCTTTAGAGTTGGCTATTGTACGCCTGCTGGCTGGCTCCAGTGTTACACAGGAGCCAGCTAGCAGGCGTAGTGCGTGCACGTCTTTTGATTGGATTACCAATATTGAGAGAAAGGTCCTATGGGCAGGTCTATGCAGATCTAGGAAACTGAATTTGATAAACAAATTAATTCGCGTACTGCTAAGCTGTTTTTTCAACCCACAATGGCGGAAGGAGGAGAAGATATCGATTTGGTCGAGGATATAATTATAACGCCATTCTCAAGACGAACTTTTCAAGAAAAGTTAGACATTGTAAGGAGAGGTCGCCCGACGCCACAAAGCCTGTCACAGGCGGGAAAGGGGTTCGTTCGCTCGCCACTTTCAAAGTTTCAACTACGAGCGCTGTCAATGGCTCACAGGCTCCGAGAAGCACTGCTAACTGTACTGCTGGGAATGCCTATTATTTGCAAGTGATCGATTTGGTGTTTGGAGCCACTGTCAGGGTTGTGTGCGGCGAAGTAGCAGAGTCAAATGCAGGACACCAGTGTTGAGCGAAACACAAAACGTTTACTCAAAAAATCTCAGCAAAATTCCACAAAGGGAATAATTACAAAACATATAAGAAAAACAACAACCACTAACGTAACAAACAATCACGGACAAAACAGAAATGAAAGCCAGAGGGTTAAATAGGGAACATAATAGGGGAATTGAAACCAGGTGTGTATAATACAGACAAAACAAAACGAAACAGAAAAATGGATCGGTGGTGACTAGAAAGCCGGTGACGTCGACCGCCGAACACCACCCGAACAAGGAGAAGGGCCGACTTCGGCGGAAGTCGTGACAGTACCCCCCCCTTGACGCGCGGCTCCAGCAGCTCGACGACACCGGCCTCGAGGACGACCCGGAGGGCGAGGTGCAGGGCGATCCGGGTGGAGACGGTGAAACTCTTGTAACATAGACGGATCTAGAATGTCCTCCACCGGTACCCAGCATCTCTCCTCCGGACCGTACCCCTCCCACTCCACGAGGTACTGAAGGCCCCTCGCCTGACGCCTAGAATCCATGATGGCTCTTACGCTATACGCCGGGACCCCCTCGATGTCAAGAGGGGGTGGAGGAACCTCCCGCACCTCAGACTGCTGGAGCGGACCAGCCACCACCGGCCTGAGGAGAGACACATGGAACGAGGGGTTAATACGGTAATCAGGGGGGAGTTGTAACCTATAACAAACCTCGTTCAATCTCCTCAGGACTTTAAATGGCCCCACAAACCGCGGACCCAGTTTCCGGCAGGGCAGGTGAAGGGGTAGGTTTCGGGTCGAGAGCCAGACCCGATCCCCCGGTGCATACACCGGGGCCTCACTGCGGTGGCGGTCGGCACTCGCCTTTTGTCTCCTGATGGCACGTTGTAGCCGTACGTGGGCAGCGTTCCAAGTCTCCTCTGAGTGCCGAAACCATTCATCCACCGCAGGAGCCTCAATCTGGCTCTGATGCCATGGTGCCAGGACCGGCTGGTAACCTAGCACATACTGAAAAGGTGATAGGTTGGTAGAGGAGTGGCGGAGGGAGTTTTGGGCCATCTCGGCCCAGGGGATGTAAGATGCCCACTCCCCCGGCCGGTCCTGGCAATAGGACCTCAGAAACCTACCCACATCCTGGTTTACTCTTTCCACCTGCCCGTTGCTCTCGGGGTGGAAACCTGAGGTAAGGCTGACCGAGATCCCCAGGCGTTCCATAAACGCCCTCCAGACTCTAGACGTAAATTGGGGACCCCGATCAGAAACTATATCCTCAGGCACCCCGTAGTGCCGGAATACATGGGTGAACAGAGCCTCCGCAGTTTGTAGAGCCGTAGGGAGACCGGGCAAAGGAAGGAGACGGCAGGACTTAGAAAACCGATCCACAACGACCAGGATCGTGGTGTTACCCCGCGACGGGGGAAGATCCGTCACGAAATCCACCGATAGGTGTGACCATGGTCGCTGTGGAACGGGAAGGGGTTGTAATTTCCCTCTGGGCAGATGTCTAGGTGCCTTGCACTGTGCACATACCGAACAGGAGGAAACATAAACCCGCACGTCCTTAGCTAAAGTGGGCCACCAGTACTTCCCAGAAAGGCAGCGCACCGTCCGACCGATACCAGGATGACCAGAGGAGGGTGACGTATGAGCCCAACAGATCAAACGATCGCGGACATCAAACGGAACGTACAGACGCCCCGCTGGACAGTCATGTGGGATGGACTCTGTACGTGACGCCCGTTCGATGTCCGCGTCCACCTCCCACACCACCGGTGCCACCAGGCGAGAGGCTGTAATTATGGGAGTGGGATCTGTGGACCTCTCCTCTGTATCATACAGCCGGGACAGTGCATCTGCCTTAACGTTCTGGGAACCTGGTTTGTAGGTAAGGGTGAAATCAAAACGGGTGAAAAACATGGCCCACCTTGCCTGGCGAGGGTTCATTCTCCTCGCTGCCCGGATGTACTCCAGATTGCGGTGGTCAGTCCAAATGAGAAAAGGGTGTCTAGCCCCCTCAAGCCAGTGTCTCCACGCTTTCAGAGCCATGACAACAGCCAGCAACTCCCGGTCCCCCACATCATAGTTTCGCTCCGCCGGGCTGAGCTTCTTCGAAAGGAATGCACAGGGGCGGAGCTTTGGTGGCGTACCCGAACGCTGAGACAGCACAGCCCCTATCCCCGCCTCGGACGCGTCCACCTCAACTATGAATGCTAAGGAAGGATCAGGATGAGCCAGAACTGGAGCCGAGGTAAACAGAGCCTTCAGGTGACCAAAAGCCCTGTCCGCCCCAGCTGTCCACTGCAGTCGCACCGGTCCTCCCTTCAGCAGTGAGGTAATGGGAGCCGCTACCTGACCAAAACCCCGGATAAATCTCCGGTAGTAGTTGGCAAACCCTAAAAACCGCTGCACCTCCTTTACCGTGGTTGGAGTCGGCCAATTACACACGGCTGAAATGCGGTCATTCTCCATCTCTACCCCTGACGCTGAAAAGCGGTACCCTAGGAAGGAGATGGATCGTTGGAAGAACAGACATTTCTCAGCCTTGACGTACAGGTCATGCTCCAACAGTCGACCAAGCACCCTACGCACCAGGGACACATGCTCGGCGCGTGTAGCGGAGTATATTAGAATGTCATCTATATATACCACTACACCCTGCCCGTGCAGGTCCCTGAAGATCTCATTCACAAATGATTGGAAGACTGATGGAGCATTCATCAACCCGTACGGCATGACGAGGTACTCATAATGCCAGAAGTGGTGCTAAATGCTGTCTTCCACTCATCTCCCCCCTTAATACGCACCAGGTTGTAAGCGCTCCTGAGGTCCAATTTTGTGAAGAAGCGCGCCCCGTGTAATGACTCGGTCATACTGGCTATGAGTGGTAGCGGGTAACTGTATTTTACCGTGATCTTATTTAATCCTCGATAATCAATACACGGGCGCAAACCTCCATCCTTCTTCTTCACAAAAAAGAAACTCGAGGAGACAGGTGAGATGGAAGGCCGAATGTATCCCTGTCCCAGAGATTCGGTGACATATGTCTCCATAGCCACCGTCTCCTCCTGTGACAGAGGATACACGTGACTCCTGGGAAGTGTAGCGTCTACCAAGAGATCTATCGCACAATCCCCCGGTCGATGGGGTGGTAATTGAGTCGCCTTCTTCTTACAGAAGGCGAGTGCCAAATCGGCATATTCGGGAGGAATGTGCATGTTGGAAACCTGGTTTGGACTTTCCACCGTAGTGGCACCTAAGGAAACACCTACACATCTACCTGAACACTGACAGGACCATCCCTTGAGAGTCCTCTGTTGCCACGAAATAATCGGATCATGAGAGGCCAACCAGGGAAGACCCAACACAACAGGAAACGCAGGAGAGTCGATCAAAAAGAGACTAATTCTCTCCTCGTGATCCCCCTGCGTTCTCATAGCGATGGGCGCTGTGACCTCCCCAATCAGCCCCGACCCCAAAGGACAACTATCTAAGGCATGTACAGGGAAGGGAACATCAACAGGAATAATAGGGATCCCTAATCTATGTGCTAAAGAGCGATCAATAAAGTTCCCAGCTGCGCCTGAATCTACTAGCGCCTTATGCTGGGGATGCGAGGAAAACTCAGGAAATTCTATATGTAACCACATGTGCGCAACAGAAGACTCTGGGTGAGTTGTGTGCCTACTCACCGGAGATGACCCATCAGTGCTCCGCCTGCTACCTCGACTTCCAGGAGAAACACCCCAGCACCGGACAGCAGTGTGTCCTCTGCGTCCACAGTTGGTGCATGGAGTGGTCCTCCCTCCGGTCTCCCTTCTAGCAGCCCCTCCTAACTCCATCGGTGTAGGATCCAAGGGGCTGGGTAATGGAACGGGTGGACCCCGATCTAGACGTCCGCGGGAGGCCAACAGGTTATCCAGCCGGATAGATAAATCCACCAGCTGGTCCAGGTTAAGAGTGGTGTCCCTGCAGGCTAACTCCCTACGAACGTCCTCTCGTAGACTACACCTGTAGTGATCGATCAGGGCCCGCTCATTACATCCCGCACCAGCGGCCAGAGTACGGAAGTCCAGGGCGAAATCTTGAGCGCTCCTCATCCCCTGTCTGAGATGGAACAAACGCTCTCCCGCCGCTCTCCCTTCAGGTGGATGATCAAAGACCGCCCGGAAGCGGCGAGAGAAGTCATCATAGTCATCCAGGGTTTGGCCCTCTCTTCCCCAGATGGCGTTGGCCCACTCCAGGGCCTTACCAGTCAGACAGGAGATGAGGGCGCCCACTCTCTCTCGTCCTGAAGGGGTCGGATGAACAGTTGCCAGGTATAACTCCAACTGTAGGAGGAACCCCTGACACCCGGCGGCTGTACCGTCATACGCTCCTGGGAGCGAGAGCCGAATCCCACTGGGTCCTGACGATGGAGGGATGACCGGTGGAGTAGGGAGATGCGCGGGTGGGGTTGATGGGGTATGATTTACCGGGAGACTTCCTCTCTCCCATCGGTCCATAGTCTGCAGCACGCGATCCATGGCGGTCCCTAAACTGTGTAACATGGTCACGTGCTGTTGAACTTGCTCCTCGACTGGGAGAGAGGGACTGGCTGCGCCTGCTGACTCCATTTGAAGTTTGGTCCGTGATTCTGTCAGGGTTGTGTGTGGCGAAGTAGCAGAGTCAAATGCAGGACACCAGTGTTGAGCGAAACACAAAACGTTTACTCAAAAAATCTCAGCAAAATTCCACAAAGGGAATAATTACAAAACATATAAGAAAAACAACAACCACTAACGTAACAAACAATCACGGACAAAACAGAAATGAAAGCCAGAGGGTTAAATAGGGAACATAATAGGGGAATTGAAACCAGGTGTGTATAATACAGACAAAACAAAACGAAACAGAAAAATGGATCGGTGGTGACTAGAAAGCCGGTGACGTCGACCGCCGAACACCACCCGAACAAGGAGAAGGGCCGACTTCGGCGGAAGTCGTGACAGCCACACTGGCTTTGCAAACTTGAGTTGTCTAACCAAGGCAGCAACGAGACACTAAAGTACGGCTGGGCACTTACAAGCAATGGTGCTTTTGAAAACTTTTGGGGACACCGGAGTGGATCTACAGCTCAAAGAAAAAGCGCGCAGGGCAACGGAGCTGCACAATGAAAAGGTGAAGGGAAATATTGAAAAGACTCATTGATTGTGTCATGTTTTTGGGTAAACACTGTTTACCCAAAAATGTCAATTTGTCAATTTCAAGGTGACGCAACGCCTGGTTATACTGCGTTTCTGTCTAAATGTATAGTGTCTAGAGCCATGGCATCATAATGATGGTAATAAGAGGTGGATTAATTCGGATGGGACTGTGTAGTACCTCACTGAAGGCCCAGGCCCCAGGCCCACGGCACGCCACTGAATTTACGCAGTTATCAGGACAACACATGGTCCTCCCTTCTGCCTCTGATCTGGCGGACTCACTAAACACAAATGCTTCGTTTGTAAATGATGTCTGAGTGTTGGAGTGTGCTCCTGCTTATCGATACATAAAAAAATAAAGACAATTGCGCCGTCTAGTTTGCTTAATATAAGTCATTTGAAATGATTTCTACTTTTACTTTTGATACTTAAGTACATTTTAGCAATTGCATTTACTTAGGTATATTTAAAATCAAATACTTGAAAATCAAATACTTTTACTCTAGTAGTATTTTACTGGGTGACTTTCATTTTTACTTGAGTCTTTTTCTATTAAGGTATCTTTAACTTTTACTCAAGTATGACAATCAGGTACTTTTTCCACCACTGTGTGTGTGTGCGTGCGTGTGCGTGTGTGTGTGTGCGTGCGTGTGTGTGCGTGTGTGTTGCTGACAGCTCTCCATCTCTGAGGAGGAATCAGCAAGAAGAGTGTTTTCCTCAGTGGAGCGCTAGGGTAGACAGTATTTTTCCCCGGCTTGATATAAGAAGACGTAAAAAAATAAAGAGGAAAGGATGTTTGAGGCATAGAGGCAAAGGTGAAATGACTACGGCTGGGTAAAGTAAGGTAGTCTGCTGGGTCTAGCCTCTACATCAATGTGTTTCTCAAAGCAATTCAGCCAAAGCAGTGGCCACAATCTCTCCTGAAATTAAGTTTTGAGGTGAGGATTAAGGGTTATATGATGAGGGTTAAGAGGAAATATTGTGGCGGCATCTCATTCAAATGCCAAGCTTGTTATAAATCATTGAGTTCCAAAAAACCCTCTAGCAGCTGCAAAACTGTCCTATCCAACCCAAATTCACTGTTGAATCTTGTAATCCCTGCTGTTGTGGATAAATAAATGAATAGCGCACACAGAGTGAGGCGAGAGACAGGATGCTTGTATTAAACCTTAGTATTCTGTACCCCCAAGCCACTAGACCCCCTAACAGATACGTTTCATTTAAATATGACACCAAAAACTTCAGTTGGTATAATCCAAAATCCATTTCAAGTTTTCTGTCTCTTGTTTCGTGGCTGTGCTCAGTTTTGTGTGCATATACAGATGATGGCAATTAGACAGAAGCCGGGGGATAATGCCTTTTTGAAGCTGATACACAAATGCAAATTGATAACTCTCTTCCCTTCAAACAACACGTGAAGACAGCAGAACTGTCTACAGTCTTTACACAACAGAAGCCTGTTGGTTGTTAAAAAAATGTAGCTCCAACGCCGGCAGATTTAATTAGAGTTTCGGATGAGCTCGGCAGCTCTGCGTCTGACAGCTAGGCTACACGCGGCGCGGCAGCATGAGTGTCTGTCTTGATGCGTCTCACTGAGGCTGTGATTCTGACTTTGTAAACAAGAAGTGTGTGTGTGTGTGCGTGCGTGTAAACAGGTGTGTTTGGGGATAAATTGAAAGCAGGTTTCATCGAACAGATGTTGAGATATGAGGGGCTCTTTGACTGGCTGGGGAAGTCACTGCTGCTAGACTTGTTTAGGTAAAACGTTTGTGTGTTTTTAGGATCAGCACTACAGCGATGGACCAGTGGAGTGTGTTAGGGGGGATCCAAAGCCAGCACCTGGAGCTTTCTGTGCATGAGGGGTCAGAGAGTGGACCACACACACACCAACATGTGGGTGCACACACACACACACACAATTGTCATCCCGTTCTTCCTGATAAACCGTGATGTGGTAAATAAATAACAGCAAGATGGAAGCATTTTAAACCATCCCTGTAGGAAACAGAAAAGAATAGCCATTGTAAAGAAAAAGTCACCAATCCAGAAAAACCCCCCTTTGAGGAATACTCATCATATATCCGGACTGTCACCAGAACCTGCTTCACCAAACACTACCGCTGGGGAAATACACTAAACAGGAGTAACACTGCAAAAAGGGACGGAGACATGCAGAAGAAAGCTCCAGGGACACCATCTGAAGCACCAACAACATTTCTACATGACTCTATACCCCACCTCAGGTGGGCCACTTGAGGTGAGGACAGGGGTGTAGAGGGCATGTAGGGAATGGAGAGGTGCACTCTATACTGTCAGTGTTTTGTAGTGGTGTCAGACGGCAGTCCAACACTGTACTATAATTTATTATAAACTGGGTGGTTCGAGTTCTGAATCCTGATTGGCTGACAGCCGTGGTATATCAGACCGTATACCACGAGTATGACAAAACATATTTGTATTACTCTAATTACGTTGGTAACCTGTTTATAATATCAATAAGGCATCTCGGGGGTTTGTGGTATATGGCCAATATACTACGGCTAAGAGCTGTATCCAGGCACTCGTCGTGCATAAGAACAGCCATTAGCCGTGGTATATTGGCCATATACCACACCTCCTCGGGCCTTATTGCGTAATTATACATATATTATAGTATTGTTATAGTATATTAAACAACATGTCCATGAGCATAATAATCTGGTAAAACCCTGGCAACCACCCATCTAATATTAATACCATAGCATTCTTTTTGTAGGTTTTGTCAACTGAATGCTGTTTTATAAGTACAAACATGATGTCTTATTGCCATCTAGTGGTGCAACCTTTTCATAGAGTACAGGTCCATTTGGAATAGGATGCAATTGAGTTCACATGATAGTCTTCCATGCTGAAAAAAAAACAGTATAGACCAGTATAAATTGCAAGCTGGTCTATGCTGGTCCATGCTGGTCGGATGCTGGTCAAGCTGGTCTGACCAGACCAGACTTCATTGTGTTCTCACTGGTGAACAGCCTTCGTTGTGTTTTCACTGGTGAACAGCCTTCGTTGTTTTCATTGGTAGGCCAGCCTTCATTGTGTTTTTGCAGGTGATCAGGCTTTCGTTGTGTTTTCGCTGGTGACAGTGTTTTCCTTAAGTACATTTAGTAGAAAAAGTAGCAAGCCAGTGAGTCCGGGCTGGGTGGGCCTGGGGGTGATTGCCCCCCGCATATTTCTTTTGCAAAACAAGCTATTTTGGTGGCCTCTGGTACATTCTAATGCATTTTTATTCCATCCAGAATACACAGATAAATTATTGAATACTCTAACGATTTTACTCCGCAGATTGGTGAATTTAGTTTTGGAATTGATTACAAAGACATGACTTTGCAATAAAAAGTAATTGTTAGTTGTTTTGGATATTGTCTAGGCCTATATGTTCAGGACAGTTTTGAAACCTTTCTTCTCTTGAGATTCAAGTCATATTCAGAGTTTTACTGTAAGACATGAATTACCACATTTATTTTTCTTCTTCAAATTATGTATTTTATTGGCTCTGCTGCTGTGGACACTTAGGGTAAGGAAACCAATGTGTCATTATGTAATTTGGGTGAACTATCCATTTAATAGTTTGGCCTGTCAATCAATCACTGTGGGTGGGATTGTCAGGGGAGGGGGCAGGATGTTTGCAGTGGCAATTTTAGTATGTAAATCTTTGTGGGGCAAACTCATTTTTAATGCATACTAGGAAAGCCACTACACAACACAACACTAAACAATACATGAATTGCACTATAACGGTGACAAACGGTGCCCACAAAGAGGTGTCACTACAGTCCCTGGTTCGAATCCATGCTGAATCACATCCGGCCGTGATTAGGAGTCCCATAGGGCGGCGCACAATTGGCCCATCGTCGTCCGGGTTTGGCCGGGGTAGGCTGTCATTATAAAAAAGAATTTGTTCTTCACTGACTTGCCTAGTTAAATAAAGGTTAAATTAAAAAAATATATATTTTTAAAAGGTTTAATTTCAGAAACATGGGAGTGAATCCTTACCACCGCTACACCTCAGCGGAGCCTCATCTGGCAGCGGAAAAGTTTATTCAGCCTCATTTACTGCCTTTTGAAAAACCATAGCTGATATGGCTGACTTGCTTAAATAAATATGGTTTCTACTCCTTGTGGATTTGTGTAACTCAATAAAAAGTGCATAGAGAGAGAGAGAGAGACGCAACTTACCATTTGAAGAATTTTAGTAGACCTATGTGGTCAAAAAGTAAGGAAAATATACTGAACAAAAATATAAACGCAACATGTAAAGTGTTGGTCCCATTTTTCATGAACTGAAATAAAAGATCCCAGATATTTCCATTTGCACAAAAAGCTTATTTCTCTCAAATGTTGTGCACAAATGTCTTTACATCCCTGTTAGTGAGCATTTCTCCTTTGCCAAGATAATTAATCCACCTGACAGATGTGGCATATCAAGAAACTGATTAAACAGCATGAACAGCTTGTGCTGGGGACAATAAAAGGCCACTAAAATGTGCAGTTTTGTCACACAACCCAATGCCACAGATGTCTCAAGTTGTGAGGGAGCATGCAATTGGCATGTCCACCAAAGCTTAATGTTCATTTCTGTACCACAAGCTGCCTCCAATGTCGTTTAGAGAATTTGGTAGTATGTCCAACCGGCCTCACAACTGCAGAACACGTGTAACCACACCAACCAAGGACCTCTACATCCGGCTTCATCAACTGCGGGATCGTCTGAGGATTATTTCTGTCTGTAATAAAGCCCTTTTGTGGGGAAAAACTCATTCTTATTTGCTGGGTCTGGCTGCCAGGTGGGTGGGCCTATGCCCTCCCAGACCCATCCATGGCTGCACCCCTGCCCAGTCATGTGATATCCATAGATTAGAGCCTAATGGGTTTATTTCAATTCACTGGTTTCCTTATATGAACTGTAAATCAGTAAAATCCTTGAAAATTGTTGCATGTTGCGTTAATATTTTTTGTTCAGTCTATTTTCCCAGCCGGGGCTCGATTTTTTCTAAGTTCCCAGTTGTCTCGAACGCACCGAAGTCTGAGATTTCCGAGTTCCAAAGTCATGCTGAATTGAAAGCATGGCCAATGTATTCAACCTAGCGTGTGAATGTTTATCCTTTTAAGCTTGGAAAAGTGACCCTTTCAGACAGACGTTTAAATCCTTAAACCCAGACTTGGACCACACATCCTCTCCACCAAATAGCAGGCAGGGAAGCAAAATACTGATTCCTTCCAAACCACTCATTGTTGCATTTGCAATTTCTTACTTGTTGTGTATTGTTTATGTCCAATGGCTGATGAGCACTGATATGTTTTATCTATGCTTTCTCTTCATATGACAGGGATTGCAAAGGATTTGCCGGTAGATTGTCAATGTGATTCATGATGATGACTGCTTGTCTAGCTTGCTAGCTAAGATTTTGAAAGTATGATGTTGACAAGATCAGTCCAATCAAAGCTACGGTAGATATAGCATGATTTGACATCATTTTATCTGTGGCCAATGACCTTGAGCCTTCTTGGACGGGCGCTTCAAATGTAAATCTATGCTTAGCACCCAAGAGCGCTTGAACTGCCTAGCTCTCCGAGGATTCTGCGATGATGTAGTATCCCCATGAGTGACAGAACACTAAGCCAATCACGGCGCAACTAGAGTGAATTACCAACGCCTACACTCTGTGCTTTCGCTGGCTGCCCCTCCACCACAGAAAGCGCTGAGCTAGACTGAAACACCTGCCTTTTGGAGCTGCCTTACTCAAGAAACCATGTTTGTGTGCGACTTTATGAACTCAAAAGATTTTTTTTCACATTGTTTGCAAACTGTAACATGAATGAATGTCAAAATAACATGCAAAATAGGCTAATTATAATTTATATATACAGTTGAAGTCGGGACATTTACATACACCTTAGCCAAATACATTTAAACTCAGTTTTTCACAATTCCTGACATTTAATCCTCGTACAAATTCCCTGTCTTAGCTCAGTTAGGATCACTACTTTATTTTAAGAATGTGAAATGTCAGAATAATAGTAGAGAGAGAATGATTTATTTCAGCTTTTATTTCTTTCATCACATTCCCAGTGGGTCAGAAGTTTACATACACTCAATTAGTATTTGGTAGAATTGCCTTTAAATTGTTTAACTTATGTCAAACGTTTCGGGTAGCCTTCCACAAGCTTCCCACAATAAGTTGGGTGAATTTTGGCCACTTCCTCCTGCTCGCTTTGAGGACAATACAGTGCCACTGACACGGCCCGCTACCAAAACCTGTGGACTCTCCTTCACTGCAGCCGACGTGAGTAAAACATTTAAACGTGTTAACCCTCGCAAGGCTGCAGGCCCAGACGGCATCCCCAGCCGTGTCCTCAGAGCATGCGCAGACCAGCTGGCTGGTGTGTTTACGGACATATTCAATCAATCCTTATCCCAGTCTGCTGTTCCCACATGCTTCAAGAGGGCCACCATTGTTCCTGTTCCCAAGAAAGCTACGGTAACTGAGCTAAACAACTACCGCCCCGTAGCACTCACTTCCGTCATCATGAAGTGCTTTGAGAGACTAGTCAAGGACCATATCACCTCCACCCTACCTGACACCCTAGACCCACTCCAATTTGCTTACCGCCCCAATAGGTCCACAGACGACGCAATCGCAACCACACTGCACACTGCCCTAACCCATCTGGACAAGAGGAATACCTATGTGAGAATGCTGTTCATCGACTACAGCTCAGCATTTAACACCATAGTACCCTCCAAGTACCCTCATCAAGCTCGAGACCCTGGGTCTCGACCCCGCCCTGTGCAACTGGGTACTGGACTTCCTGACGGGCCGCCCCCAGGTGGTGAGAGTAGGTAATAACATCTCCACCCCGCTGATCCTCAACACTGGGGCACCACAAGGGTGCGTTCTGAGCCCTCTCCTGTACTCCCTGTTCACCCACGACTGCGTGGCCATGCACGCCTCCAACTCAATCATCAAGTTTGCAGACGACACTACAGTGGTAGGCTTGATTACCAACAACGACGAGACGGCCTACAGGGAGGAGGTGAGGGCCCTCGGAGTGTGGTGTCAGGAAAATAACCTCCCACTCAACGTCAACAAAACAAAGGAGATGATCGTGGACTTCAGGAAACAGCAGAGGGAGCACCCCCCTATCCACATCGACGGGACAGTAGTGGAGAGGGTAGAAAGTTTTAAGTTCCTCGGCATACACATCACGGACAAACTGAATTGGACCACCCACACAGACAGCGTGGTGAAGAAGGCGCAGCAGCGCCTCTTCAACCTCAGGAGGCTGAAGAAATTCGGCTTGTCACCAAAAGCACTCACAAACTTTTACAGATGCACAATCGAGAGCATCCTTTCGGCTGTATCACCGCCTGGTACGGCAACTGCTCCGCCCACAACCGTAAGGCTCTCCAGAGGGTAGTGAGGTCTGCACAACGCATCACGGGGGGCAAACTACCTGCCCTCCAGGACACCTACACCACCCGATGTCACAGGAAGGCCATAAAGATCATCAAGGACAACAACCACCCGAGCCACTGCCTGTTCACCCCGCTAACATTGAGTGGCTGCTGCCAACATACTGACTCAACTCCAGCCACTTCAATAATGGAAAAATGTATGTAAAAAATGTATCACTAGCCACTTTAAGCAATGCCACTTAATATAATGTTTACATACCCTACATTACTCATCTCATATGTATATACTGTACTCTATACCATATATTGCATCTTGCCTATGCCGTTCTGTACCATCACTCATTCATATATATATATATATATATATATATATATATATATATATATAGGATATCCCTACCGGCCAAACCCTCCCTAACCCGGACGACGCTAGGCCAATTGTGCGTCGCCCCACGGACCTCCCAGTCGCGGCCGGCTGCGACAGAGCCTGGGCGCGAACCCAGAGACTCTGGTGGCGCAGCTAGCACTGCGATGCAGTGCTCATTCATATACTTTTATGTACATATTCTTCATCCCTTTACACTTGTGTTTATAAGGTAGTTGTTGTGAAATTGTTAGGTTAGATTACTCGTTGGTTATTACTGCATTGTCGGAACTAGAAGCACAAGCATTTCGCTACACTCGCATTAACATCTACTAACCATGTGTATGTGACAAATAAAATTTGATCTGAGTCAGGTTTGTAGGCCTCCTTGCTCGCACACGCCTTTTCCGTTCTGCCCACAAATTTTCTATAGGATTGAGGTCAGGGTTTTGTGCACGCATTTTCCCTCTAAATGACACAACGATTTTCTCTGTCACACACTGTCACAACACACGTGCCTGGCTGTAAAAGTGCATTGTGAGTGACGTCGCCAGCAGCAGGCTAGCAGCAATTTCAGCAAATTGCAAATCATTGTTGGCTGACTGCAGCAGCAGTATTACGGGTTCGACGAGTCAAACCCAATGAATATAGTTGGTCACGAATGTTTGATCTTGAACAGAACTTACAACATCAATCAACATGTCTCAATCAAAATTGTACAGAAAAGAGTGGGTGTCTGTACCTGAACAAAATGTCAAATCATATTTTTTTGCCGAGATGGCCAGTCAATTTGAGTAACGTTATTGCGTATTCTACGTAATGACGAAGTTTTACGTCATCGCGCAATGACATCACGTCTTTTAGCAACAAATCAACTTGCCTCTAGCAACTTACCCTGAAAATTAGTTGGCAACACTGGTTAGAAAGACGAATGAATGAGACGTGTTTTTGCAGTTTGAACATGTTGGACCAGCATACACTCAACAAAAATCATGTTCTTTCACTGTACCAGCGAAAACACAACGAAGGCTAGTCACCAGCCTATGCTGAGTAGCAGCTAATGGGGATCCGAATAAAATACCCAAACGTCCATTTTATTAGTAGCTTTTTAGTAGCCTAGCTTTTTTAAGTAGCATTTCAGCTTAAAAACACTTCCTCCAAACATTCCATTATTTGTCTTGCAGTTTTTAATTACTGTCACAGCAATTTGTCTTCATTGAATCTCCAGTTTAAATATTGGAATTGATCGGTTCACACGTCAGTGTGTTTGAGAGAAATAGTGCAGAAATCCATATGGTTAGCATAAAAACAACTTCTCATTTGTCAGCCTGCCTGTTGATTTTGGCAGTATTTCTAATGAATCATTATTGACTTCAATAACATCTCAATCACTGACACACACCCCATTGACTGATACACCAAGGACTCCACTTAAAAAGGGACAACCTATACATGGTAGAAGATCCTTAGTAAAATGTTGAATCAAAACCAGGCTCTGAACTTGGTAGTCCACACATTGACCAGGATATAGCAATCTTTAAACAACACTCAATCAGCCGTCATCAGCAAGTGTCGGTCTCAACTTGTCTTTCTGTGATTCCTCAAATCTCCTTGCCTTCTTAACCATATTGGAGGAGAAGGTCCATGGTCCCTTCCCTCTGAGCTTCTCCTCCAATGGATTTTGAGCAGGAGCGGAGAGCATACAAGGCATTGAGAAAAGATAAATTGATATTTTGCCTTCAGATAGTAAGGACTTGACAAAAACACTGGAGGTCACAGGTTCGCATAAATTTCAGTAAAATATACACTTTATTTGGATACTTTCGGAAAAATAGAATTGTCTACTACAGCAATAGACAAAATATAGAAATCATAGTTTTTTTTCACACAAACAAAACAGCATCAATCATAAAGGGAAACAAAAGACTACTCTAGTTGCACTGACTAGAGATGACACCTACCTCATCTCCCTCAACCAGCGGTAACTCGAAACAGAACTTTTAAGATATTTCTGTGCTGATACTTTGCTTGACTCAGAACCCTTACAGCACATGTGCATTCACGTAAGTGTAGCTAGCAGAATATTATGTAACATCAATGTGTATCATCAGTATGGAGATGTTTGTATATATTATCAACATTGAAAGAAATACATAGTATACCCACCACTGGATGTTAGTTAGTGCATGTACCTACCACTAGCTAGTATTGATTGTCAGAATATCAAGAAATTAAGAATAAAAGACCTACAGTATATAATATAAAAGTTATAATATGATGACAATAATGATATGATAAGAGACATACTTGTACTCACAGTGTTAAGCCTATTGCAATGCTATCAACATGGGCCATGTTGCAATTCTACATCAGATTAGTAATTCATGTTTCATTTCTAACTAATCTGAATAATTAAGCGACCCTACTTAGAGTGTTATGGAAGCATATAGCTGCCAAAATTCTATATAAAAATGAAATGCAATGTGTCATTAATTTATCATTACACAATTACATTTTAAATTACATTTCAGTAGCTATACGCTTGCATAGAAGGTTGGGTTTGATACATGTGGATTTTGTATATTTATGTAACATTTCACACCCATGAACAAAACCCAGACATAGATATTTGTATTCTCTACTAGAGTAAAACAGTACCTGCACTTCAAGTGCTTGATAAAACATTGTCTAAAATGCCAATTTAGGTTTGGTCACAATTGGGTAACTTTTCCACACACAATTCCCTGAACAACATTTTCGCAGACAATTATTAAACATTTTAAAACCTAGTAGTGCAATTCTAGAGAATACCTGTCCAGGGCTCTACACTGACATGTTTTACAATGAGCACATGTGCTCCTAAATAGAAAAATGTAGGACTTTAAAAAAAGTTGATGAATAAAAGGTTTTAAGAGTGTTCCATGCTCAATCAATTACAATTTAACCTTAAATATTTGAGTCACTTAGGCGAGACAAATGTTCAACTGCCTCTTTAAAAGGGAGGGCCTTTACCATTGTAACGGTGGGACTCACATGTCTGTCTGTGAGAGATGATATTCTCCAACGTGTCTCTTCGCTAGCAGTTGAGCAAACTCTAACATTAAAAAAAAAAAAAAACCTAGAGAGTGAACAAAACGATGTAAACTGCCAAGAAACACGAGGACAAAGTCCCACTTTAGTAGACTTTCGGGTAAATTCGACCAACTTCTATGCCAGTGCGCTTCTTAAAAATGTATCGTTCAGCACTTCCCTCAGTGCGCACAGCCTCCCCAGGCACTGTTGCTGCTCGAGGTGGGATAGCTATATGGATTTCGTAGTTCTTTGTTTTGTTTCATAGAGGTAGCTAATCACACAAACAAATTCTTTGAAAATGTCTACAGAAAATATTTTCTGGGGCCATAAATCACAAGTCGCACATGTGTTCATACTTGATCAACACACATCTATTTTCAGACGCATATGAGAGTGAAATGGTTGCTCTGTAGAGCCCTGCTTTCTAGTATGTACTGTAAATACTTGGTTAAGAAGTATCATAGGGACTTCCCTGTCTCGGTCCCAGCCTCAGAGAGACTTGTCTCGTACTGTAGTTTTCCCATTATCCTCCCTTCATGGAGCAAAGGGTAGGCCCTCTATCTACCCTAGCTCTAACCACTAGGCAGGTAGCCGATACTAGGCCCTCGCTCTAACCACTAGGCAGGTAGCAGGTAGCCTAGTGGTTAGAGCGTTGGACTTGTAACCAAAAGGTTGCAAGAGCGAATCCCCGAGCTGACAAGGTAAAAATCTGTCGTTCTGCCCCTGAACAAGGCAGTTAACCCACTGTTCCTAGGCTGTCATTGAAAATAAGAATTTCTTCTTAACTGACATGTCTAGTTAAATAAAGGTAAAATAAAAAAAATACTAGTACAGATTGGTCATTTAGGGTTTCTTTCATCGTCCTGTATGAATGTCTGTGATTTTTTTTCTTGTTCTTGGTCATATTTCTTTTAAAATTTCATGTGCAAACCAAATCAGTAAAAATCTAATCCCCAAATAGATACATTTCATCAGAGCTGTCATTGGTGGGAGGTAACAGTCTCAAACAGCATAATGTTAGCCTACATCCAGTTACA
Source organism: Salvelinus alpinus (assembly GCF_045679555.1). Taxonomy (NCBI): domain Eukaryota; kingdom Metazoa; phylum Chordata; class Actinopteri; order Salmoniformes; family Salmonidae; genus Salvelinus; species Salvelinus alpinus. The sequence goes on from NC_092095.1 coordinate 34,681,000, forward strand.
GATAATATCGCTCACACTGATATAAATATTTTTATTATCTTAAAACTCTAAAATAATCTGGGTCTGTATTCATAAATTGTCTCAGAGTACGAGTGCTAGGATTAGGTCGCCCCTCACCGGTCTCATTCATTATGATCTCAAAGGCAAACTGATTCTAGATCAACACTGAGACAATGTGTGAATACAGGCCTTGAGGTTACGGGTGATGTATGGATGTAGATCCAGCAGCTCTTAAAATCGGTACTGTGGTGGCTCACCATCTCTCCTTTAGTCAGTCAGTCCATCCACTGAATCTGAAAATGGACACATAACAGATGTAATATAATTGGAAGGAACCGTCATTGTCATGTCTATGTGAAACTATCTAGGCTAGTTAATGGCAATATTGATATTACTGGAGAGGAATATTGCCCTGTCCTGGACAATCCTAATGGATTGAGAGAAGAGTTATGGTTAGCATAGAAAAAATTGAAGGAAGAAATGTTAAAAAGGGTTGAGGGGAGAGGTAGTGAGACTAATTCCACACTACATGGTACATGACTACTACATGAGTAATTCAAATACAGTTACCGTAAGTGGAATAATACAACTGTAATGCAAGTTCAAATGTTTTGGAGTGAAGAGCAAAGATTATACATTTCACCCAGTCTGAGGTTTAGCCTATGAGACTGCTGTTTCCTGGTACCAGACTATGTCTGAGTTGTCAGTAAAGCTGTCACTCACTGTGGGGCGGGTCCACGTCCAGTTTGGCCAATCCTACAGCAGAGTTCACTTTGGGCCTTGCCCCAAGCTCCCGGTTCTGGTTTTGGTTCTGGTTTTGGTCCAGATGTTTCTTCTCCTCCACCTCCTCTGGGCTATAGATGCCCTCCTCCGCCACCACCTTCTCTATCTTCTCCATGAGCCGCCTCAGTTGGGGGTGCTCCCCAAATATGCAGTTATTGATGACAAAGTACCTCCTCTTGCACTTTTCCAACACCCACTGCAGATCCTTCCCCTCCCGCTTGATGTGTCTCTCAATGGACATGTTCCTCAGTACCTCAGCCCAAGTGAACACTAGAATAGTATGCCTCCACACGTGCTCCCCAAACAGGGCCAGGTGCTCCTCGATGCGGCTCCGATCCACCTCGGTAAACATGCCCACGGGGATGACAAGCAGGAAGGCGTGGGGGCCAGGGGGACCACACATAGAGGCGCCCCGTACCATCTCCTGCTGGTAGAGGGGAGGCGTTGTCTGGGCTGAGAACCAGCCCGGCGTGTCTATCACTGTCACCTGGCGCCCCTCCACCTCAGTCTGACGCTTGACACAGAACTCGGCTGCCCGTTCTAGGCGGAACTCCTCGCGGCCCAGGATGGTGTTGCCTGTGAGGCTCTTCCCAGGCCACCTCCAGCCCAACAGCACCAGCCGCAGCTCAGATAGCCGGTTGGCTTCCCGGGCTGCTGCCGCCAGCCTCTTCTCCTCCTCCTCCGGGTCAGGCACATCCTCTCCTGAGGGTACACATATCACAAGTCATTAGCAAGGACTTTTTAGCTAATACTGTTTCAGCAGTTTATTTAACACACACCTGAGGAGTATTTCACCTGAGGAGTATTTTTCCCGCTAATAGAGTAATTAAGCATAGTACACTCATTTTGATGAGGGGGGTGCAGCAGCATCTTCGGCACCCCTACTTCTCGCGGCTATGGATTATTTAGTTAGTTAGCGGTGGATAATACTTTTTTAAAAATCAAATTCAGATCCCTTATTGAAAATTAAATAAAGCCAGTTTAGAACCAAGTCATATAGTATGCCCTACGCATGTGCATTGAGGTCTATGAGGATAGCGGACAACTAGCAATCACTTTGACTTTCATTCGTTAGTCCGTACCAACAAAAAATCCAGCCAGTTGATCATCTCATGTGTGGTTATTTATGAAAGAAATCGGAGTCTTGCTATGTGTCATCAGCCAAATTAGTAAACTATAAAGTGAAACGCGTCACATTCGGGTCAGAGTTAAACTGGCTAACCTAGCTACCTAGCTGTTAGCATTCCGTAAACTATCGATAACCGGCTTTTAATAGGTTTGTTCGATTAGTTGTATCGATAGACTTGAGACACCGTTTATATTTTGAGACCCACCTGTTGATTGAACTTGTTTCTCTGATTCCATGCCGGTGCTTCGTTATTCTAAAATTGTATTCCGCAATTAATCCGCTGGAGAAGGATTTCCTGCTTGGTTGACATACGGCGCGGGACTATACATTTTAGCAGGACGTGTGTGCGTGAAACTTGTGTTATGGTGCCCCCTTTGAACCTCCTGCGGACAGTGCAGCCTTCCTCGATTATAATTTATTGTACAGTGGAGGTTTGTGGCTTGTGCGGGCCCTGATAGGTATTTGACCAACTATTGCATTACCAAATTACTCCCATTGGACAGTGGTCACATTACTGGAGCAAGTTGCAGTAAAAAATAAAACTTCCTGAAAATAACAAAAAAAATGGGGTAATTTTATTTTGATAAAATCTTCAACATCCTTCATATTTACAAAAATTATATTTCTGTAAAACTCCGTAACATTCATAGCATAGTGCTTCACTCATATTCTTTATTATAATTCACTAACACTTATGTTTTTCAAACCCAGCACCTTTTACAAAGTAAAGTAGCCTACTGATAAGGGACATACAGTACAGTGTCTAGACATACAGTACAGTGTCTATTGAAAGTCTACACATTTCGCTGTCTTCAAATTAAATACATTTGATAAAATTAGATGTTCACAACCTACTCCACAATTATAGAAATTAAACAAATATGTGTTGATTGTGGATGTCTTCATACCAGTGTTAAACATTTGGTAGAATCTTATGTATAATGATTCACAGCTGTAATTTATCTTAGGGCAACATTTATCCATTGTTTTTGTCAAAATTACTCAAGCTCAGTAAATTTGGTTGGGAGTCATTGATGGAGAGCAATATTCAAACCTTGACTGATTTTCAAGCAGATTTAACTCAGGTCTAAGACCGGACCATTCAGTAACACTTAACACCTATAGGAAAGCCATTACAGTCAGTCCTTGGCATCAACATTTGTGAAATTTTCCCGCTGGAAAATAAAACTATCCCAGGGTTAGTTAGATATTCAGAAGCCTGTGGCAGTGTTTCCTCTAACTTTTTATCTCCTTTCATATTCCTTTTGATCTTGCCAAACTTCCCAGGCTGCCGGTAGCAAGCATTCCCATAACATGATATGTCTACCAGAATACTGAAGCAATTAAGACATTTCACTTTTGAAAATGTGGAGTTGGTTGTGGAGATCGTTAGGGAAAAAAATATCCAGTTGATTCACTTTTTAGATTTAAAGGGATAGTTCACCCAAATGGCACATTGGTTTCCTTACCCTGTAAGGCTAAGCAGTCTATGGGCCAGGTATGACAGCAATATTTATTTCCTTGGCACTGTTAACAAATGCAAACATTTTAGCATTTGTGGCACAAAACCCATTCAAGTCATAATACCGATATTAGCATTTTTTTTACACACCATGACCAAATCATACAAAAGTATCTACAACTGATTAAGATTCAAAAAATCACTTATTCACTGAACAATAATATAAAATGCAACGTGTAAAGTGTTGGTACCATGTTTCATGAGCTGAAATAAAAAGATCCCAGAAATGTTCGACGCACAAAAAACATTTACATTTTGTGCGCAAATTTGTTCACATCCCTGTTAGTGAGCATTTTTCCTTTGCAAAGATAATCCATGCACCTGACAGGTGTGGCACATCAAGAAGCTGATTAAACAGCATGATCATTACACTGGTACACCTTGTGCTGGGGACAGTAAAAGGCCACTAAAATGTGCAGTTATCACACAACACAATGCCACAGACATCAAGTTGAGGGAGCGTGCAATTGGCATGCTGACGGCAGGAATGCCCACCAGAGCTGTTGCCAGAGAATTGAATGTTCATTTCTCTACCCTAAGCCACCTCCAACAATTTTAGAGAATTTGGCAGTAGGTCCAACTGGCCTCACAACCGCAGACCACAAGTTTACCACACTAGCCCAGAACCTCCACATCTGGCTTCTTCACCTGCAGGATTGTCTGAATTTTTTGTTCAGTATAGATGATATGAAAATATTGAATATCAGTACCATGACTTAAATAGGAATTGTGCAACAAATGCTAAAATGTTATTGGTTTCCTTACTCAGTAAGCGGTCTATGGACAAAGTATGACAGCAATCCATGCTTTGGTTTAGTTTCCTGGCACTGTTTTAAAATAGGTGAACTATCCCTTTAATTTTAAGGAAGCTAAATGTTAAGAGAAGTGTGTAGACTTTCACTAGCGACTGTATCCTTCATTGACAGAAAATAGTGTAATATAGCAGTAATAAAAATCACCTAGTCAGAGCTCACATTCCAATACTTCACTTCCATATTTGTACAACACGCATAAAAACAATCCAACAGAATAGAGATCATTGGCTCTTCCCTAAGAAACTTATTAGAACAAAAAGATAAAAACATTCAAATTAACCTTCGTACATTTAGAGTCTGGTGTGTGTTAGTTACACAGCCCAAGCTGCCAGCATCTGCATGTCTTCATCATCCTCTACCCTCTTCTTGGACGCTGTAAAGCAGGAGGTCAAAACTGTTACCTGGAGTCGGTTTAACACAGACTGTATTATAAAAACTAGCATACACTTCAACTAGTTTATTATTCTGCAGGCCCTTGTCCTATACTTACGAGTGCGCTGGCTGGGTCGAGTTGAGGGCAGCTTGGAGGTGGGCAGTTTGGAGGCGGGCACACTGGGCACTCTGCCCATGTTCGTCATGCTCTCCTCCAGCTCCAATTCTGCCAGCTCTGCTAACAGCTCATCCTGCGGGATAATCAGAATGAGATGCATGCAGTATTGTACATGTTTGGCAACCAGGAAGTCACAAAACCTAAGTAGCCTATAAAGCAGCTAAATAAATGAATCCTCCACTGGTCACAGTGAATAGGCTAAGAGGATGAAATAAGATGTCTTTTTTGAGAAATGGTGAGCAGTAAATAGGTTACCTCATCAAATGCATCTCCGAAAGGTCGGGAGATAGCATCACAGATCTCCTGGGCCACTTCCTGCGACTCAGTGATGTCCTGCATCAGAGAGTCAATTTTATCCAGATCCCTGGGAGGAAAACAGAAGATTTAGGAACAATATAATAATAGTAGGTCCATCAGTAGGCCTAGTTAAATATGATCCTCTTTTTTCTGATATAACGTTAAACTCAGGTTGAAATAGAATTAGGAGCATATAATTGTCAATAAAGTAAATCTTGAGAAAGGACAGTGTTTGATAGCTACCAAGGACCAAAGTTGTGCACTATAGGGAATAGGGTGCCGTTTGCGGCGCATACCCGGTGTTGAATGGTTATTATCCTTGTTCACTCACATGTTCTGATGGACCCCCTTGATGGCCTTGGCAGCGTAGCCCATGGTCTTCAGGACCTCAGTGTTGGTGTTGGCATTCTCCAATGCCTCCCTTTGGAACTCGATGGTGGAGAGGGTCCCGTCAATCTGGGTGAGTTGCTGCTCAAAGCGCTTCTTCCTCTTCAGTGCCTGGAGGGCCGCTGGTGGTACAAAAATATGTTTCCGATGATTATTAAATAGCATATAGAAGTACCATTTGCATCTTTAGTAGTTAAGAAAAAAGCAATGGTAGAAGGGGTACAGCAGGACACAAATTAGTATGACCTAGATAGGAGTCATTAAAGAAAGTAACTGATAGCCTAATGACAGAAGATTGGGCTGCAAGCAGCACTGACACAAAACTAGTGTCTGTTTATAGGAGTTCCCTGTATTGACAAAATACTATACCAGAAAAGGCGGTATCCTATTGATACAGATTATTTCGGTTCAGGTGATTCAACATGGACCAACCAAATCATGCAGACGTGACAATATCAGACAAATACATACCACGTTTATTCTTGAGGCCATTCTTCTTTGCTATCATAATTTCTTGTTCAATTTTATTTTCTAAGAAGTCCTGTTTTTTCGCCAGCATCGCCTCTGTTTCTCGAAGTTTGTGAATGGCCTCCTGCGGGGTAGGTCCTGTCCGAGACCGATGGCCAAGTTTCGACTTCGAAGAGCTTGGATAGTGGCTAGAAGAGCTCGAACTTGAGCTTCCCTTGAACAATTTAGAAATTTTGCTCATTTTGGCCTTTTTTTGGTATTCAGTTAAAGTTACTTTTCAAATGTCGCTCGTTAGATCAACTTCTCTGGAGAAAGTCGCGCCAGGTGCAGGTTGCAATTCAAGTACGACGGCTTCAATTCAAAAACAGCTAGCCAGTCCCACACACCTGAGTGACGATTCCTGAAATGTGACACCTGTGGCGAGGCCGTGAAAAATAACAATAGGCTTTTATAATGAATGACACAATGGCCTAGGCCCTAACTATTATGAAAAAACGTGAATTTTACAAAGATAAATAACTAGGCCCCTATGAGAAAAGATTGCATATAAAGGATAGGCTTTAGGAAATGTATCTAATCATTTCATGTCAAGATAATCAACACAATAATAATTTAAAAAACAAAACATTTACAGTGGAATAATTCACCTACAATGTAGGCCTTTTCACAATGTATCACTCATAAATGTATCATTACTCGTTCGTACAACGTCTCAATTTATCATGGACAGAGAGTGGTTTATATTTAGTCACGTGAGTCCGTTGCAGGGTCAGAGCAAAGATTTTTTATAAGTAACATAAGATAGACCACAGCCTGTTGTTTCCAATGGGAGCATAGTCATAGTGGACAGAACAAGCAAGGAGTTGGACAGAACCAAACACGAACTAGTGAGAGCCGATTGGCGCGTTCTAGCATATATTTGCACATTTCCGTTAGAGAACGCCTACTCTGTGAAGTGCGCGTGTGCACTAACTCAATTCGCCCTTGCACTCCAAAACAAACAAACAACTTTGACAAAGGGTGAATTCTACAAAACTTTGGCCACTCTGTTCGTAACAGATTTATAGTTTTGAAAACAGAAAACTACATTGAGATCAAATGTTTAATCGATGAGAAAATTAGCAGAATGTCGGCAAAAATCCACCTCGCTCCATCTTCTCCCACTGCCAGCCACCACCGTATTTGGTAGTGAGTGGTATGCTTCACATTTTTACATCCGGTGAAATGTCTGTCTCATTGTTACATCTGTGGTCAAAGTTGAAAAGTTGAGTTTGACGCATGAAGAATCATGGCTGAACTAGACATTGGGAAACATTGTAACATAAAGTTCTGCCATCAGACAGGTTTTCATTAAAAAAACATTTTTACTAGAATTATGTGATCGAAAGAATGAACTATGTTGCTTAACGTTAAATGTTGTGTTTTTGTATTTGTAGCTACCGTTTGTTTTGCCCAACTTGCTAACTGGTTAGCTAGTTACATGGCTATGCTAATCACTGTAAGGCTGGCTAACTTGCAAGCTGTTGACAACATTTAGCTGCTAGCTAGCTAGTTAATAATACTTAGTCAATTTGTAAGTGTAGCCAATTTAATTTAGCTCTTATTTCTCTCTAGAAGTAGCTAGAAAGACAAAAGCTTTGTTAGCCAGTAGTCTCTTTGGAATCCTTAATGAGTCAGCAAGGGCAGCTAAAACTAGCAGTGGCTAGATGGGCAGTTAGCAATAGCTAGCCAGTTAGCAGTGGCTTGCCAATCCTATCACCAGAGAAGGAAGAGATGACATCCCACTCCCTATTTTCTTCTGGTTCTTATAACGTTACAGCGAAATAAGTAGACCAGACATAGTTGCTAATGCATTGGTGCATACTAAAAACATTTTTTTGTATTAAAGTGTCTGGGTGGGACATCTTCAATTATCCACCATCTTTTTGCAATCACTGCTGCTAGCCTTTGATTTTGGCATTATGTTGAAGTTGTCAATGCGTTTTACTACGGTCTATCCCAATTTCTCCTCCAGATTTTCTGCCATTCATTTGTGATGCCTGCAGAGGTGTTTTCTGGTAAGATCAGATTTTTGTTGTTGTTTAACCTTTTATTTATCCAGGTGATAAATATGATGGCCTGACTTGTGTATATGCGTTTAACTAAATTCAGTCACTATGGCTCTTGGGTTTGAATGTGATATAAAAACTAAAAAAATGTTTTTATGATTGACTACTAGACAAGTCTTTTTACTTTCCTTCCAGCCTTGAACACAGAAGTCGAGATATGCACGCTTGTCCTGTGGTAAGATTTTTTTTGCATCCTAATTCCTACTTTTGACCAGAGCCCACTATTTTGACCCAAAAGTAATGCCCTATATAGGGAATAGGGTGTCAAATGGGACGCATATTCAGCGTTGAGATTTAATGGCAAACTAGTTTTCTCATGATTTTGAATTCAGTCATGATTGAAAATGTTTTTCTCAGGTGGACGTTAAAAAAGAAGTCCAGATATCTGGTGGCTGTACAAGATACCCATGCACATTTGAAGACTGCAAAGGGAAAGAACTGTTGCCAGTCATTTGTCCACACTGTCAGAAACATTTCTGTTTGGCGTAAGTGTCATGTTTTTTCTCTTTGTCTGCCCTGGTCTCTCCAACAAGAACAGGGACCATATTTAAAAAGTTTCTCAGAAGGAGTGCTGATCTACGATCAGTTTTGCCTTTTCAAAATGGATGGACAGGGGTGATCCTAAATCAGAACTCCTATTCTGAGACACTTTGTGAATACGGGCCCAGATCTACTGTAACTAGTGTTAGGTGATGTGTTGTTTGAGGAGTAGAGCATGGGTTCTCAAACTTTTTGGGTCCGGGACATCTTTTGTGACATCAAATTTATCAGGGACCACCTCGAATGAGAGTACAACTCTTTGTATGTTATTTCTATGACTTTGCCAGTGCATTGCTGGACAAACCGTGTCTCAGGCCCTGGGAAATACCATTTTAAAGGCACACCTCTTGGCATTGATTAAATAAAGTTAATTAAATACTGGTTAAATAAAGGTGAAATAAATAAATAAAATTGGAGTGAAAATGTTGCAGTTTCCAAGCAAATTTCCTGCAATTGGTAAAAACCTGAGGGGTGGGCCTGGAGAAATGCAACCACTCTCAAATTCATAGAATGAGCTATAGATACAAGGACTGACCGTCCATGATATCTACATTATAGTTTTAACAATGTTTTGAGGCTATACAGTGTTCTTTTTAAAATATTTAGTGGAACAAGCTTATATTTTGGGTTCTGATGGGGTACAACAGTTGAACTAAGCTCATGACTCATTTATAAGCTATATTCTTTACAAATCAATGGGTATATCCTGATATTCCATACAAAACAATGGATGTAGCTAAACTAAAGGCATCCGCATGCTTCCCATTTATTTCTGTATTATTTTTTTATTTAACCATTATTTAACTAGGCAAGTCAGTTAAGAACAAATTCTTATTTACAATGACAGCCTACCAAAAGGCAAAAGGCCTCCTGTGGGGACTGGGATTATATATTTTTAAATTATAAATATAGGACAAAACACATATCACGACACTACATAAAGAGAGACCTAAGACAACAACATAGCAAGGCAGCAACACATGACAACACAGCATGGTAGCAACATGACAACAACATGGTAGTAACACAACATGGTAGCAGCACAAAACATGGTACAAACATTATTGGGCACAGACAACAGCACAAACGGCACGAAGGTAGAGACAGCAATACATCCCATCCAAAACAGTTTGGAACAGTTTGTGCACACACTACATTATCAAAGTATGTGGACACCTGCTCATAGAACATCTCATTCTAAAATCATGCGCATTAATATGGAGTTGGTCCCCCTTTGCTGCTATAACAGCCTCCACTCTTCTGGGATGGCTTTCCACTAGATGTTGGAAATTTGCTGTGGGGACTTGCTTCCATTCAGCAGCAAGAGCATTAGTGAGGTCAGGCACTGATGTTGCAGGCAATCTCAACGCTGTGTGTTACAGGGAAGACATCCTCCTCCCTCATGTGGTACCCTTCCTGCATGCTCATCCTGACATGACCCTCCAGCATGACAATGCCACCAGCCATACTGCTCGTTCTGTGCGTGATTTCCTGCAAGACAGGAATGTCAGTGTTCTGCCATGGCCAGCGAAGAGTCCGGATCTCAATCCCATTGAGCACGTCTGGGACCTGTTGGATCGGAGAGTGAGGGCTAGGGCCATTCTAATTAAATTAAATTTTAAAAACTTTAATTTTAATAATTGTATTCATAGGTTACTATTTCATCCCTCAACAAAAATATAGGTCTTGCCCCGACACATCTATGGTTGCGAGCCAAGCCGGCAGGCCGTTCATTCTAGCGGTTAGGTTGCCAGAGACGCAACCCGGTCATTAAGTATTTTTATTCTATATCTATTTACACTGTTGTTGCTTACCCAGATTCGTCTGTCGGACTGCCAGATGGTGAAGTGTGATTCATTACTCCAGAGAACACGTTTCCACTGCTCCAGAGTCCAATGGTGGCGAACTTTACACCTCCAGCCGACGCTTGGCATTGCACATGGTGATCTTAGGGTTGTGTGCGGCTGCTCGGCCGATGAAACCCATTTCATGAAACTCCTGACTAACAGTTATTGTGCCGACATTGCTTCCAGAGGCAGTTTGAAACTGTAGTGAGTGTTGCAACCGAGAACAGACATTTTTACGCACTTCAGCACTCGGCTGTCCTGTTCTGTGAGCTTGTGTGGCCTACCACATCACGGCTGACCCGTTGTTGCTCCTAGACTTTTCCACTTCACAATAACAGTACTTTCAGGTGACCGAGGCAGCTCTAGCAGGGCAGAAATGTGACGAACTGACTTGTTAGAAAGGTGGCATCCTATGATGGTGCCACGTTCAAAGTCACTGAGCTCTTCATTAAGGCCATTCTACTGCCAATGTCTGTCTATAGAGATTGCATGGCTGTGTGCTCGATTTTATACACCTGTCAGCAACAGGTGGGGCTGAAATGGGGGCGGTCTAGTGGTTAGAGCGTTGGGCCAGTAACCAAAAGGTTGCTAGATCGAGCTGACAAGGTAAAAATCTGTCGTACTGCCCCTGAACTAGGCCTTCATTGTAAATAAGAATTTGTTCTTAACTGACTTGCCTAGTTAAATACAGATAAAAAAAAATTAAAAAATAGCCAAATCCACTCATTTGATGGGGTGTCCACATACTTTTGTATAAACAGTGTATAGTATGATGATATTTTGTGACCTTCGCCTGTTCATGCGCACAATTTTTTTTATTGAGGCAAGCTGAAGTCTACGTCCCTTTGTAGGTGATTGGTCAACAATAGGGATTCTTCAATGAAGTGTTGTCATTCAACGAGACATGCACATTTTTCACTTGAGAAATACTGCACCAAACATTTTAGGTAGATGTAAAATTACGTGACTAAAATCTCCTTGGAAAAAATGTCTGTTAATGACAGATTTCTTGAGTGATCATACAGTGCATTTAGAAAGTATTTATACCCCTTTACTTATTCCACATTTTATTGTTACAGCCTGAATTCCAAATTGATGAAATAGCTTTTTTTTCACACCCATCTACACACAATACCCCATAATGACAATGTGAAAACATGTTTTTAGATATTTTTGTAAATTTATTGAATATAGAAATATCCATATACATAGGTATTCACACCCCTGAGTCAATACATTGAATCCCCTTTCGCAGTGATTACAGCTGATAGTCTTTCTGGTAAGTCTTTAAGAGCTTTACTCACCTGGATTTGACAAAATTGCGCATTATTCTTAAAACAATTCTTCAAGCTCTGTGAAGTTGGTTGTTCATGTCTCGATTGCCATTTTCAAGTCTTACCATAGATTTTCAAGCTGATTTAAGTCAAACCTGTAACTAGGCCAGTCGGGAACATTCAATGTCGTCTTGGTATGTAACTCCATTGTATATTTGGCCTTGTGTTTTAGGTTATTGTCCTGCTGAAAGTTAAATTTGTTCTCCCAATGTCTGTTGGAAAGCAGACTGAACCAGGTTTTCCTCTAGGATTTTGCCTATGCTTAGCTCTATTCAGTTTGTTTTTATCCTTAAAAAACGTCCTAGTCCTTGACGATGACAAGCATACCCATAACATGATGCAGCCACCGCCATGCTTAGAAATATGAAGAGTGGTACACAGTGATGTGTTAGGACATAAAGTTAATTTCTTTGCCACATTTTTTGCAGTTTTACTTTATTGCAAACAGGATGCATGTTTTGGAATATTTTTATTCTGTACAGCTGTCCCTTTTTTCACTGTCATTTAGGTTAGTATTGTGGAGTGAAAACTGAGGATGGATCCACAACCTTGTATTCTCCCATCACAGCCATTAAACTCTGTAACTGTTTTAGTCATCATTGGCGTCATGGTTAAAATCCCTGAGCGGTTTCCTTCCTCATTCTATTTTGAGGAAGTGTGTACTGGCTACAGGGTCTCAAGATGGACTTACCCGAACGGAAGCATGCTGACGCACATTTATGTATTAGATTTTTTACATTTTCTGGGAATACAAGAAGTATTATAAATTGACAAATGGATAATTGGTGGAGCACTGTGGATACCAATATCCCTGTGAGCCTCCCAGGCCCATGTTTCCCAGGATTAATAACATACATTTTAGATTAATAATATTACATTGTATTTTATTACACCCTCAAAACTTATTCCATGGATCCCTTGGCCAAAATTAGGTTAATATGTTGTTCGAAATATTCCTTTAAAAAAATGTAATGTAAGAAAATATATTTCTTTGAGATCTAGCTGTGGACCGCCTGCAGTGGAAAGACATGATGGGTGTGTTAAAAGCTCCTCTCATACCCCCATTTTCTTTATTCTCCAGCCACCGTCACCAAGATGACCACAAGTGTGATAAACTGGAAACACCCAAGCCTCGCATGGCTGCCACGCAAGCGCTCGTGCAGAAGATTGTAGGTTAGTCACAGTCACAACTTTTCATCACAAACCCCAAAAATTACTTTCACTGGGTTCATTGGAGTTCTATCCCAAATTGTACCCTATTACCTATTTCCACAGGGCTGTGGTCAAAAGTAGTGAACTATATAGGGAATATATAGTGTATGTATGACATTCATGGCCATACAGGATATGCTTATCCCTGCTATTCTTTAGCCTGTCCACATGAGGGCAGTGTTCACCAAAATGTTGGGTTCTACCCTCTTGACTGAACAGAGTCCAAGAAGGCTTTGCCTCCGAGGAAAGGTCGCAAGGGAGTAAAGAATGCTGCAACAGCAGCCAAGGTGGCTTTGATGAAACTAAAGCTTCATGCTGCAGGAGACAAGGGACTGCCACAGGTACTACCAGTCTGGAATTAAGAGCGATGGAGAGCGAGATGCAGAGTGATTGCGTCCAACCTATTCCCTAGTGGGCTACTACTTTCAAAAGTAGTGCACTATTTAGGGAATAGGGTGTAATTTGAGATTCAGCTACTGGGAGAGTGTGTGTGTCTGATGTGTAGACTTGAACTGTGATGGTATTATTAAAGTGCGGCTGTGAGATGTATATATATAATGCCACATACTATGTTGGGTCAAGAAGTAATAACCTAATTTATGCTGCTTTGATTTGCGGGGGGGGGGGGGGGGGGTGTATATACTACTGGTCAAAAGTTTTAGAACATCTACTCATTCAAGGGTTTTTCTTAATTTTTTACTGTTTTCTACATTGTAGAATAATAGTGAAGACATCAACTATGAAATGACACTTATGGAATCATGTAGTTACCAAAAAAGTGTTAAACAAATCAAAATATATTTTATATTTGAGATTCTTCAAATAGCCACCCTTTGCCTTGATGACAGCTTTGCACACTCTTGACATTCAATCAACCAGCTTCATGAGGTAGTCACCTGGAATGCATTTCAATTAACAGGTGTGCCTTAAGTAAATTTGTGGAATTTCTTTCCTTAATGCGTTTGAGCCAATCAGTTGTGTTGTGACAAGATGAGGGGATATACAGAAGATAGCCCTATTTGGTATAAGACCAAGTCCATATTATGACAAGAACAGCTCATATAAGCAAAGAGAAATGATAGTCCATTACTTTAAGACATTAAGGTCAGTCAATACGGAACATTTCAAGAACCTTACGTTTCTTCAAGTGCAGTCGCAAAAACCATCAAGCGCTATGATGAAACAGGCTCTCATGAGGACCGCCACAGGAATAGCAGACCCAGAGTTACCTCTGCTGCAGAGGATACGTTCATTAGTTACCAGCCTCAGAAAATGCAGCGCAAGTAAATGCTTCAAAGTTCAAGTAACAGACACATCTCATCAACTGTTCAGAGGAGACTGTGTGAATCAGGCCTTCATGGTCGATTGCTGCAAAGAAACCACTACTAAAGGACACCAATAATAAGAAGAGACTTGCTTGGGCCAATAAACACAAGCAATGGACATTAGACCGGTGGAAATGTGTCCTTTGGTCTGGAGTCCAGATTTGAGATTTTTAGTTCCAACCGCTGTGTCTTTGTGAGATGCGGTGTGGGTGAACGGATGATCTCCGCATGTGTATTTCCCTCCGTAAAGCACGGATGAGGTGTTGGTGTGGGGGTGCTTTGCTGGTGACACTGTCTGTGATTTATTTAGAATTTGAGGCACACTTAACCAGCCTTAACACTTAACCAGCATGGCTACCACAGCATTCTGCAGCGATACGCCACTCCATCTGGTTTGGGCTTAGTGGGACTTTCATTTGTTTTTCAACAGGACAATGACCCAACACACCTCCAAGCTGTGTAAGGGCTATTTTACCAAGAAGGAGAGTGATGGAGTGCTGCATCAGATGACCTGGCCTCCACAATACTCCGACCTCAACCAAATTGTGATGGTTTGGGATGAGTCGGACCACAGAGTGAAGGAAAAGCAGTCAACAAGTGCTCAGCATATGTGGGAATCCTTCAAGATTGTTGGAAAAGCATTCCCGGTGAAGCTGGTTTGGAGAATGCCAAGCTGTCATCAAGGCAGGGTGGCTATTTGAAGAATCTCATATAAAACACTTTAGTTACTACATAATTCCATATGTTATTTCATAGTTTTGATGTCTTTACTGTTATTCTACAATGTAGAGAATAGTAAAAATAAAGCAAAACCCTTGAATGAGGTGTTCTAGAACTTTTGACCGGTAGTGTATATACTGTATATTTGTTTGCAATTGTTTATACCAATCTAAAACGATGCATAAGTCTCTGCGATGCTTTAGGCTAGAGACAAGCGGTAGAATGCCAGAGGATCGGCTATGAAAAGCCAACTGACATTTAGTCCTGAGGTGCTGACCTGTCGCACCCTCGACAACTACTGTGATTATTATTATTTGACCATGCTGGTCATTTATGAACATTTGAACATCTTGGCCATGTTCTGTTATTATCTCCACCCGGCACAGCCAGAAGAGGACTGGCCACCCCTCATAGCCTGGTTCCTCTCTAGGTTTCTTCCTAGGTTTCGGCCTTTCTAGGGAGTTTTTCCTAGCCACCGTGCTTCTACACCTGCATTGCTTGCTGTTTGGGGTTTTAGGCTGGGTTTCTGTACAGCACTTTGAGATATCAGCTGATGGGCTATATAAATACATTTGATTTGATGAAGAGTTATCTCTGATGCGAAATTCTTTGGTTTTTCTCTATGATATTCAGAAGCTGAGTTAAAGCCTTCTAAAATTGAGGAGTCAAAGAAATTACACCCTCTAAATTACCCCCTCTAATTTCTTTGACTCCTCAACTTTCGAAGGTCGTACCTCTGCTGAATATCATAGAGACAAACCAAAGATATTCCCAGCAGTCGACTCTTCCGCTGCCAATTTACCGCTTGTATCTAGCCTAAAGCGTTGCAGATTTATGCATTGTTTTTAAACAATCGCATATAATAAACAAATATTCCCCCCTCAAGTCAAGGAAGGTTTACACCCGAGGAAGAGTCACCTCTGATGGGAATATCTTTGGTTTGTCTCTGATATTCAGAAGCTGAGCTATGACCTTTTTAAAGTTGAGGAGTCAAAGAAACTTGCTTGGAAGTAATCTTATACAATGTGACTCTGTCGCTATCAATTGATCTATTCACTTTCTGTAAAAGAGAAATATGTGTATAATAAATTGAAAACATTGGCCTATAAAACATATTTGGTAGCGGGGAAATCGGGTTTAGAATGCATTTTCCTTATCTATTATTATTATTTATTTATTTTATTAAATAGCCTATCCAAAAGATGCCATGAGTCTTGTTAAACTATACTAACTCATTAAACATTCAATCTGGTTTAATATAGGCTATGTCAATAAACAATAATAAGGGAGTGATACTAAACATGGGGTGCACGGTGAAAAGGTTGGGAACCCTGCTGTAAACAGCATCTACTTGTCATCATTCTATAAAGAATCAGTGTCTTATGTGCTTTTGCATTTTATTTGATGTACAAGTCCACATCTCTAACTTTGCTTTCCAGACAGAGAGGACCTATTTCAATGTCTTCCTTCCCAAAGAGGGCAAAGCCTCCAGCCTGCCTATGTTTTTCTGTTCCAAGTGGAGTGTGGGGAAAGTAGTGGACTACGCCGCCTCACTGGCCAGCCTCAAGAACAGCAACAACGTACTGACGGCTAAGGTAACAGAAAACAGCCTCGAGCAGCAGGTTCCAATCAACCTATTGTACCGCTGTCATCGAGCACATTTTAGAAACCTCTCTTTTTGAAACATCTTAGAACAATGTATTAACAGAAAGGTAACCGAAAACTATCACGAGCTGTCTCCAAGCAGAAAAACCTATTCTACCATTGTCATTATGCAAATATTAGAGACGAAACATACCAACACGAACATTGGCAGTGCGCAATGGCTATCCATCCTATCGCCACTGACCACAGAACATCGGCCACCATTTTCTATTTGTTTCCATTCTATTCTACATGTTGAATCGCCACCATTTGTCGACACCCAGCAGGTGATCTCCTGCGCATGGCAAACTTTCCTGTTGGTCTGTCTTGTCTCTAAGATACCTCTTACTAAAAACCTACTTTGTCCTCCCCCTGTGGCGTTGTTGTTGGCGCGTAGAAGCTGCGGCTGTGCCACCCCCAGACGGGCGAAGCTCTCAAGATGGACGATACCCTTCTCTCCATGCTGGCTCACCCAGACTCGCCCCTCTACAACGGGGGAAACGTGATCCTTGAGTACCTGGAGAACGACTGCTCAGGCCTGGAGGACACCTCTGCCTACATCCCACAGTCCTGACTCGCACACGACACTGATGGTCTAAATCATTTTGAGTCGTTGGAATACTATGAACGTGTTTTCTTATTTAGGGTAGTAAAGTTTTGATTTACAGCAGTTTGACGTGTGCTTCATTTGCTTAGAAAAGACAATGTACGAATGTGTATTTTGTGAAGTACAGGGGTGGTGGTGTAGTCATGATCTGGAAAAGGGCTTCCAATGTCAGTTCTCTAGTACCTATGTGATAGTAAAACATTTCCCTTATTATTGTGATCCTCTGGGCCACTTTGGAATTTGGAATTCACTATTGACAGTAATGAACGCTAGCCACATGCATTTAAATTTGGTGTGAGCAAGCCATGTTACGGCGAGGATGGGGATAGTGATCTGTGCAATTATAAATTGGGAGTTGGAACCAAAGTACTCGACAGTAATTTGCCATTGATTAATGGTATACTCATTGAAAAACAAGCCGATTCTAATCAACCCAGGTGGGATTTGAACCCACAATCGACAGGCTGATTGATGCCTTTTCCACTGGGCCACTGATGTAAAGGTGAGAAAAATTGATTTGGTCAGATCGTGTTGTTTTTACAGGCGAGATAAACTCCCCGCTACTCTGTTCTCTGCCTCAGCCAAGTGGAACACCGGTGCATAATCGTTGTTAAACACAGGAACCTTCCTCTGTACCTGTTCAAACTGATGTCATTTCCAACATTATTCTCATCATTCAAATAAGAAAATTACACTACCCAAGGTTATTCATGGTAAACGCTGCAAATATTGTCTCAATCGGAAATGACCTTTAAATGTCCACTGCGCTTTTAAGCGGATCTACCGCTGATCGGATTGAATCCCGGCCTTAGCAGCATGACTTTCAAGCAAGTAGCAGTTTCTTATGCTGTCGATCCCATCAGATCATATACTGATAGTGTTTCCATACCTTTTAATATCCTGTTGAATCCGATCCACCAGCACCCCCACGGAACAAACACCATTCAGTTAGCAGCAAATAATTGGTCATTGGAACTAGCTGTAGGAAAGCTGCCATTCTAGACTGGGGAAACCAGAGAAGATCAATGGTGGACCTCTGCCCACTCTCTGCCCACTCTTGGACCTCTGCCACGATTTACGGTCAGTGTCAATAACAAAAACACCATGGCATAAACGGAAATGATTTAGACCTTGAGTCTTAGTCCATTCAACACTTAATCATCCTGCAAGCAAGGTTTCCTCAGTCAACTAAGAAATTCCTATAGTGAAGGGTGTCCATATTAAGACAGCCTGCCTAACACCGTAATAGTGAAATTCAACAACAGTAGAAAGCAGATTTATCTGTATGTGAGCATATACTCAATGTATGATCTATCATGAAATAATTATAAATGCTGTAATTACAAAAAACGATGCCATTTTAGCTGTTTCTTTTAATCACATTCCTGAAATGCAGTACTGTGGATATGTGAGGATTTGTCCTAGTCCAAAGATCAATACAGTCAATTCCTTAGATGATTTCTTGGAGTGGACGTTCTGATCAGGGATCTCGAAAATGACAATCTGAGTGTTATCCTGGATTTGTATCTCTCTTTCTCACCACACATACAGAAATGTAGATTGAGGGAGCCAATAGTATGTTCATGGTCATTTCAGTTGAGATGACACTGCTGGTCAAAGAGTCTCAGAATGTGTCCCAAATGGCACCCTATTCCCTATAAAGTGCACTACTTTTGACCAGAGCCCTATAAAGGGAATAGGGTGCCATTTGGAACGTAGCCTCGGATTTTACACGGTGCGTTTTCGCTATCCTTCCATAGCTGTAGCCTCTCCTATAGTGTTGTCAGACACACAGCATGGGTTAATGAGACTGCTATGTAACATTCTGACTTAATTAATATGCAATGAGTGTGTGGTAAAACTCGTTGAGGCTGGATTTGGAGGATTTCACCAAACGTTGAGAGAGGCCTATGACATCTTTAGCCCGGAGTGGGAGAGAAAGGCAGTAGTGTTAGATTATCAGGGATCAACCTGAAGATGCATCTAAGCTCATGTTTCTCATGCTAAGCACACACATTTTAAGGGGCACAACATACTGTATATTCTCCATACTCAACTGGCGGACCGCGGACCGGATCCGGACCCAGAACGGGGTCAATACGGAACGCAGGTCCCCCCCCAAAAAAACGTTTACTCGGTCTGGTTTCGACCCCTGGTATCATATAAACAAACATAAGACATGGAAGAATGCATAGAATTGAAGGGAATTAGCTTTAAAAAAATGTTTTAAAAATCTCTGTCCGATGCAAAATATGTAGATTTGCTGCAACATTGTCTCTCCGCCAGCAAGTGGGTTGTGAACAGTTTGGGGTCTCATGGGTTGCGAGGTGGGGGTTTGTTACTACGCCGATAAATTACATTATCCACCCGGAAAATTTGTGTGACCTGACATCTCAAATAGTACTTGAGTACCCCTGCTGTATATTTATGGGGCGCAACATGTGTTATCATAGTATGTGCATATGTTCTTTGAGCTATTTGTGTGCTTGATATTTGTGGATGTAAAGCGGTATTCTGCTGTTCCTTGGTTCTGACATAATAGATATGTCAGAACCAAGGAACATATTTTGGGAGCAAAGAAATATGAATAATTTACAGCAGTTCAGTACAGTTTAAAATGGTATGGTGAGAATACTGGACACACCTCAAATACATTTTGCCCAGAAGCTTGAACATTGGGAAAAATCTGATAGGGGTTGAGCATCTGGTGGAAGCGTCTCATATTTGTTCTGTTGAAAATCAGAGCTCCTCGCCATAAATCAATAATATGCAATATGCATCTTCAAGCATTAAGCCTCAATTTGGTCTCCGGCGGCAAATCCGAGTCATGATTATACATCCTCGGGCAGTAATTTAGTCATTAGCACAGCCATCCTCTCTTGTTGGGTGAACTCTTACTTACATCATGGCATCTGATCCTCTTCAACAGGGCAATAATGGCTCCTAATCTATGGAGGAGAACCAAACTGCTTCCCCCAAGTGAACCGTGCCTCACCCATACTAAACAGGCCAATGACGTACTACAATATCCACCAAGAGTTTTGAATTAAGAGGTTGGAATTATGATTAATGTCACTCTCTCAATTGTGTGCTATTGAATTGTGACAGTTGTCTTGTCCGTTTTTCGTTTACAGATTTGTTTCTTACAAACTGCACCAATAATATTTGATTGAGGGGTGCCAGGAGTGTCTTTTTTTACACTGAACAAAAATATAAACGCAACATGCAACAATTTCAAAGATTTTACTGAGTTACAGTTCCTATAAGGAAAATCAGTCAATTTAAATAAATTCATTAGACCATAATCTATGGATTTCACATGACTGGGAATACAGATATGCATCTGTTGGTCACAGACACCTTAAAAAAAGGTAGAGGCGTGGATCAGAAAACCAGTCAGTATCTGGTGTGACCACCGTTTGCCTCATGCAGCGTGACACATCTCCTTCGCATAAATAGACCACATCTCCTTTAGCCCCCGAGTGGCACAGTAGTGGCACAGCGCTCTAAGGCACTGCATCTCAGTGCTAGAGGCGTCACTACAGACCCTGGTTCGGTCCCGGGCTGTATCACAACCGGCCGTGATCGGGAGTCCCATAGGGCGGCGCACAATTGGCCCAGCGTTTTCCGGTCTAGAGGAGGGTTTGGCCGGGGTATGCCGTCATTGTAAATAAGAATTTGTTCATAACTGACTTGCCTAGTTAAATAAAGGTTAAATAATATATATATATTTTTTATAAAGTTGATCAGGCTATTTATTGTAGCCTGTGGAATATTGTCCCACTCCTCTTCAAAGGCTGTGTGAAGTTGCTGGATATTGTTAGGAACTGGAACCTGCTGTTGTACACATCGATCCAGAGCATCCTAAACTTGCTCAATGGGTGACAAGTCTGGTGAGCATGCAGGCCATGGTAGAATTGGGACATTTTCAGCTTCCAGGAATTGTGTACAGATCTTTGTGACATGGGGCCGTGCATTATCATGGTGAAACATGAGGTGGTGGCGGCGGATGAATGTCAAAACAATGGGCCTCAGGATCTCGTCACGGTATCGCCGTGCATTCAAATTGCCATCGATAAAATGCAATTGTGTTTATTGTCCTTAGCTTATGTCTGCCCGTACCATAACCCCACCGCCACCATGGGGCTCTCTGTTCACAATGTTGACATCAGCAAACCGTTCACCCACACAACGCCATACACGACATCTGCCATCCACCCGGTACAGTTGAAACCGGGATTCATCCATGAAGAGCACACTTCTCCAGCGTGCCAGTGGCCATCGAAGGTGAACATTTGCCCACTGAATTCGGATATGACGCTGAATTGCAGTCAGGTCAATACCCAGGTGAGGACAACGAGCACACAGATGAGCTTCCCTGAGACGGTTTCTGACAGTTTGTGCAGAAATTCTTTGGTTGTGCAAACCCACAGTTTCTTCAGGGTGTCTGGTCTCAGACAATCCCGCAGGTGAAGAAGCCGGATGTGGAGGTCCTGGGCTATCGTGGTTCCACGTGGTCTGTGGTTGTGAGGCCGGTTGAACGTATTGCAAAATTCTCAAAAACGAGGTTGGAGGCGGTTAATGGTGAACAAATGAACATTAAATTCTATGGCAACAGCTCTGGTGGATATTCCTGCAGTCAGCATGCCAATTGCACACTTAACCAGCATGGCTACCACAACATTCAGCAGCAGGTGTGTCCAAACTTTTGACTGGTATTGTATACAGTATATATCATCTTTATTTAGATATCCTCTCACTGGACCTAAACTCTTAGAAAAAAGGTTTCCAAAATGGTTATTTGGCTGTCCCCATAGGAGAACCCTTTTTGGTTCCAGGTAGAACCCTTTTTTGTTCCAGATAGAACCCTTTTGGGTTCCATGTCAAACCATCTATGGAAAGGGTTCTACGTGGAAGCCAAAAGGGGTTCTACCTGCAACTAAAAAGAGAATTTCAAAGGGTTTTCCTATTGGGACAGCCAAAGAACAGTTTAAGTTTTTAGATAGTACTATTTTTAGAAGAGTGTAGTCATGGGCCTCAGGCCAAAGCTGCTATCACCTTTTTGACATTTCAGTTTTACTCTGAATTTCTCCTCAGCCGGACTGTCACCCGTGACTCATCTCTCTGACCTAGCTGTGTCAGGGATGTTTGGACATGAACTGTGCAAACTCATTGACACCACATGCAAAAGAATATCCCTCTATTGATCACTCAACTTTTGTACTTGAGCTTTCATCAATTTGTTAATGTATGTGAATATTGCACATCACTAAAGAATGTAGGCCTATGACATACACATTTACCATGTTGCATTGAAGTAACTGTCCAATGTTCTAGATTTCAATAACCTATAATTAATTACAAAGTTCATTCATTGAAAATGATACTCAGTGATCTGTTTTCCACTATCTGGTTGGTGCTATGACAACAGTAGGACTTGTCGATACTAATCAAGATGATTGACGCATACCCGCCTCCACAGCTCTGGTTCACTGTCTTGTACCCGAAGTAAAGGTCCCCAAAGCAGGAGTCGACTAACTAAGTTAATGTTGTCCACATGTCATTGACTCCTTGATGGAGTGCACCGCGGCGTGCCATGGACCAGGAAAAATGCAACCCAAAAGCCCCATGACATTACTTTTTCATTCTTAAAAGGATAAGGAGATTTGCAAGGAGGGGATGGGGAGGAACTGGTGGTGCTGACGATATCAACCGGAGTATCCTATCTGACAGACGTTCTTGAGTCATCATTTAACATGGGCAGTCCGGAATATATAAATTCGCGCTCACACCATTTCCGCTAATGAATAACCTGGCACGAGGAAAACTCTCCACCGACCCACCTCAGCAAGCTACCAACGTTTACGGTAAGTTGAAACTGGTTGTGTGCTCTCCACTTTTATGTATAAAAAGGGAACATATATTTAGGATTATAACGTATTTATTCAGTTATTAGTTAGCCTTGTGTCAGAGTAGATAATTCGTTGGTATATGTATGTTCTAAAATTACACATTGGTGCGCAATTACGCAAGAATTAGGCTAATTCAAAGTATATGGCAAGATTACATTGACACAAGTCTAAAGTCGGGTTTAAATATTTATCTTTACCTTTATGTCATTTAAAAAAAACACAACGGACCATGTTCAGTGCCTTGCCGTCCATCCACAATGACACCTGAGACTACAGCCGCGTGCCCAGTGATGGTGAGAGAGTGCGTCCTGAGGTCCCGCTGGCTGATGGCTGCGCTCACGATTCTGTTGCTGCTCTCTACGACGGTCACCTGCGTTCACAGTACCACGGTGGAGCACGACTTTCACATCGTCCACAATGTCGACAACAGAAGTAAGTTGAAACACGTTTTATTATCGAATAAGTGAATGATTTGTCTTCATAAGAATTGGATTTCATCTTGAAAGGTGACATTGATGACACATTGGATATTACACATAGGATTTCACACATTATTTTGTATAATTTTTTTTGTGTTATAATTAAAAGGAAAAAAATGTCAATTTCAAACCTATTACAAATGGATAATAAAAGGGTTGTACAATTTGTTCATCAAAAAATGTAATCATAATAAACAAATGTAATACATTTGAATGTAACACACCACTGTTAATGTGATATAATTTATAATTATTTAAAAAAAAACATTTTGTTCATTTGTAATATTATCTAGATTTTCAACATCTTAATTATGGATTTGAACATGTTTTTTAATGATTGATATGGTATTCATAAATTAAACATTCACAGTTTACTTGACTTATAAATCCTAAAATCTTCATAGAAGACTAAAGTGTTGCCTAAAAATGATCATCCTAACCCAGTAATGGACCTCCACTGCCTGATGAAAAGGTGACATCCACTTTCAGGTTACTGTTCATACCAATAGCCTAAAATGGTATTGTTCATACCAATAGCCTAAAATGGTATTGTTCATACCAATAGCCTAAAATGGTATTGTTCATACCAATAGCCTAAAATGGTATTGTTCATACCAATAGCTTAAAATGGTATTGTTCATACCAATAGCCTAAAATGGTATTGTTCATACCAATAGCTTAAAATGGTATTGTTCATACCAATAGCCTAAAATGGTATTGTTCATACCAATAGCCTAAAATGGTATTGTTCATACCAATAGCCTAAAATGGTATTGTTCATACCATACCAATTGAAGGTGTCTGCAGTATAAAAATCACGTATTCAACCAGTTTGAATTTAAAAAAGGACTCATTCTCCTGTTTTGTGTCACTGTGTGTACCGCAATGAGCATGGACAAAATAAAGAAAACCAGAGAATTATCTGAGGAGGTCAGACACAAGATTGTAGCCAAGAGTTGACAATCTCAAGAATACAAGTTCATCTCCAGAGACCATGATGTTCCTGTTTACACCATTCGTAATGTTATCAGGAAGTTTAAGGCCCAGGCCACTGTAGCCAATCTCACTTGACATGGCCACAAGAGAAAACCTGAAGGAAGATTGCAGCGAAGGATTGTTCGAATGGTGGAGAAAGGACCTCGGTCAACAGCCACACAGATTCAAGCTGCCCTTCAGACACAAGGTACAACAGTTTCAACTCGCACCATCCGTCACCACCTCAATGAAAGAGGGTTATATGGTAGGAGACCCAGGAGGACCCCACTGTTGAGAGAAAGACATAAGAAAGCCTGACTGCAATTTGCCAAAACACACTTGAACATGCCAAAATCCTTCTGGGAGAATGTCCTGTGGACAGATGAGACCAAAATTGAGCTTTTTGGTAAAGCATCTCTATGTTAACAGAAAACAAAATGAAGCTTTCAAAGAAAATAACACCTTCCCTACAGTCAAACATGGAAGAGGTTCAGTGATGTTTTGGGGTTGCGTTGCTGCCTCTGGCACTGGGTGTCTTGAACCTGTGCATGGCATCATGAAATCAGGTGAATACCAAGGTATTTTGTAGCGCAATGTCGGACCCAGTGTCAGAAAGCTGGGTCTTCCAGCAGGACATTGACCCCAAACACACTTCAAAAAGAACACAGGAATGGTTCAAGACAAAACACTGGACTGTTCTGAAGTGGCCAGCAATGAGTCCAGATCTAAATCCCATTGAAAACGTGTGGAAAGATCTGAAAACAGCCGTTAGGAGAAGGCACCCTTCAAATCTGAGAGAACTGGAGCAGTTTTCACAAGAGTGGGCCAAACTGCCAGTAGAGGTGTTCAGGAAGCTCATCAACGACTATAGGAAGCGCTTGATTGCAGTTATTTTTACCAAAGGCTGTGCTACCAAATATTAAGTCTAGGGAGTCAATCATTTTGTCAATGCCATTTCTGTTTATTTTCTGATTTAAATGGATATATTAAGTTCAGAATAAAAAACTAAGGTTCTGTAATATTAACAGTGAAATAAAGAATTGTGGAGACCAAATACTTTGTTCAATTTCAACTTATTTTTTGGGAAAATTGTGAGATACTTGAATAATGTGTAAGGGTGCCAATATTTTTGGCCACAACTGTATATATACTGAACAAAAATATAAACACAACATGCAACAATTTCAAAGATTTTACTGAGTTACAGTTCATAGAAGGAAATCAGTCCATTGAAATAAATTCATTCGGCCCTAATCTATGGATTTCAAATGACTGGGCAGGGGTGCACACACGGGTGGGCCTGGGAGGTTCATAGGGGCACCCACTTGGGAGCCAGGTCCACCCACTGGGGAGCCAGGCCCAGCCAATCAGAATGACTTTTTTTCCCCACAAAAGGGCTTTATTACCGACAGAAATACTCAGATGTGTAGGCCCTGGGCTGGCGTGGTTAAACTTGGTATGCGGTTATGAGACCGGTTGGATGTACTGCCAAATTTTCTAAAATGACGTTGGAGGCGGCTTATGGTAGAGAAATTAACATTCAATTCTCTAGCAACAGCTCTGTTGTACATTCCTGCAGTCAGCATGCCAATTGCACACTCCCTCAAAACTTGAGACATCTGTGGCATTGTGTTGTGTGACAAAACTTAACATTTTAGAGTGGCCTTTTATTGTCCCCAGCACAAGCTGCACCTGTGTAATGACCATGCTGTTTAATCAGCTTCTTGATATGCCACACCTGTACGGTGGATGGATTATCTTGGAAAAGGAGAAATGCTCACTAACAGGGATGTAAACAAATTAGTGAAAAACATTTGAGAGAAATACGCTTTTTTTGTGGTATGGAAAATATCTGGGATCTTTTATTTCAGCTCATGAAACATGGGACCAACACTTTACATGTTGCATTCATATTTTTGTTCAGTGTATACTCAAACCTTAACTTGACGCTTCCACTCCCCCCTTGTGTCTTTGTCAGGTCCAGAAATAGATCCATTCTGGTACGTGGGGCGTGGGGTACGGCCCATCGGGCGTTTTGGGAAGAGGCAGAGCGGAGGAGGGGGCAGCGGAGGGCTCAGACACCCTGGGGCCGTGGTCAGCACACTGGAGATTCTCCTCGACATCATCAGGAACCAGGAGAACATCGGGAAGACACTTAGCGGAGAGGACGCCGACTGGCTACCATGACAACATGCTTGGCCGCTCCCCCCCCCCCACCATCTGTCTGTGAACGTGTCTTTATTTAATCAAGGATAGTCTTTCTTTGTCTTTATCTCCTTTTTCTTTCTTTCTTTTCAAGGTTTGCTCTCAAGCCTACAGTATGTCTTAGTCTAGGGACCTCTAAACTGGTTGACCAGTTGTCGTCTGTATGGTACATACTGAGAAATGCAATCTATATTGATTAATAAATGAAGATAGTCTGTAACTATGGTTTTGGTACATTGGTGCTGTGACCGATTATTGTTGAATAAAAAGCAGGAAGTCTAAAAAGAGAAATGTGAAGATGCTCAAAATCTGAATCTTTCTGTGAGTAAGCAGGTCAGTTTTTCTTACCATTGGTGAGGGATATTCTTTGTAACATAAAGTAAGACCATACTTCATTAATCCCCAAAGGTTAGGAATGATAGGAAACTCCAGAGGTCATTCAGGTGCAAACTTTATTCAATCAGTGTTACACTTTTTCTCAAATCAGAGCAATTTGGCACATAGAGAATCTGTATTTTTTGCTTCGTAATATTTTTTCCCCGACACATGATATGGATTGCAACAGACGATTGCGCATATGAGTGAATAGTCCATCAGAGGTGTGCAAAGCGAACTTCACTGCGGCCTAGGAACATAGACAGCTGGTTGCCTCCCGCAGACAACACAGAAGGATCAAGTTTATGATTGGGCAATTATCTTATGTCATATCCATTTTTTTTTTTTTTTTTTTTAACATATATATGGATATATATATATTTATATTTATATATATATAAACAAATTAGGAGGTGAGATAAAATATTTTTTTTTACAATAGAAAAATACAGGACATTGATAATAATGAACCCCTTGGCTGTGCTTCTCGAATTTTGTACATCTATTTAAAACCAGAAACATGCGTTGATACACAACACACATCCAGGAACAACGACGACACACAGGAACGATATGCATAACCTGCAAAATGGGATCATATGATGGATGGAAGGACTTACCAGTGGACAGTGTTCAAATATAATATAAATATAACAGAAGTCCATAGGTATAGGTGTCTCTAGCTCCGGTACAGGGCGTTACATATTATCGTCATTTATTAGACGCTCTTATCCAGAGTAACTTACAGTAGCATTTTCATACTGGTCCCCCGTGGGAATCGAACCGACAACCCTAGCGTTGCAAGCGTCATGCTCTACCAACTGAGCCACAACATGACCCCACGCGATAGATTCGGCTTGAAGAATGGTCAACCTGCACGTAACAACCTGAACCAGCGCAAACGTCATACTATTTTACCTGTAATTACTAAGGAACAGAATCCCTCAACACTGCATTTCATCTCCTCTATATTAATATACTATCTAATCTTTTCAATATAAAGATCAGGGCCTCTCAGAGTATCACAAGAGTAGGAGTGCTGATCTAGGATCCATTTTGTGTTGTAGATCACAATGAATATGGTTACATGGACAGGGAAAGCCTGATCCTAGATCAGCACTCCTACTCTGAGACGCTGATAAAAAAAACAGGCCCGGCATTCCAGACTCTCACCCCGGTCATCGGAGTAATACCAGACACTGCATCAACTGCTCTTTATCGCATCTCCCATGTTATCGTGAATATGAATACCGTCATCCCCATTAAAATCACACATTTTCAGACAATTAATGCAGGCATACATGTAAAGCACTTTGAAGAAGGAAACATGACACGGTTTCAGACTTGGCTGATGAGAAAACCTTTCAGAGGGGGAGAATAACGCCTAGACCGGTTTCCGCCCACTTTGTTTTAGAGAAAAGAACTGCGTAATAACAATCTTCAAAAGTACAAAAATAAAATCATGCTTTTCATGGCATTTTGTCATAAAGCCCAGTAGACTTCATTATGTATAAATCTTTACAAGATATTTAACACAACGTACAATTAATTCTTGGAGCCATATAGCACAGGAGAGAAATCAAAATGTGTGCCGAATAAAGGCCACAAAGCTGAAACAAATGAAACATAAAAATAACAAGCAAAAAACACTTTTGACATTTTTGTCATTTAGCGCTTATCCAGAGCGACTTACAGTTAGTGCATTCATCTTAAGATAGCTAGGTGGGACAGCCAAATATCTCAGTCATAGTACATATATTTTTGCTCAATAAAGTAGCTATCAGCTAAGTGTGAGTATTAGTTCACGCACAAATTGCCCTGTCCTTTAATCCTAGTTAATGTGTCAACCATCATCTGCAAGTTATGAACAGTCAGCAGTTCACACACCACGTATACTACTGGGAAGACAGATATCACTTAAAGTAGATGGCCCTAGCTAGCAAAAGACAGTACTAGACAACAACAAATGAAGACAAAAATGATGCTTATCACTCCTGGAGATATCAGGAGTCCTCTAGCTATAGAATGAAGCATATTTTTCTTTAAAAGACAGAGTGGTGAAGATTTCATAGAGAGAGGTTTTTGTTTGGTTAAGAAACGTGTGTCAATGTATTCTAATGTTGGCTTCTTTGGGTTCATAAATGCTTTACATATACTTTACATAATAGGTAGACCATTTGTGTGATAAATGTTTCATTATTTGTTAATTAATGCAACTAACTATTTTGCATTGCATTATTTTGGCCTTGGTCTCTCTGGAGCCAGATGCCAAAGTCTCACAACCTGTAGATGGAGGTTATTTTGGCCTTACAAAACATATATTCCATAAATTGTCATTGTGTGGGCCTAGCAATGTAGTGAATCTTTCTCCACATATGGTAACTAAGCGCCAGAGTAATTAGGTCATCTCAAAATCACCTCCTTCAAAAGATTGAGTAAATGTAAATGATTAATTAAGGAACAGGAGAGGACGCCAGACGTTTCTTAAAGTGAACCTCTAATCTAAACTTCGAAAGCACGTCAGACCAGATCGTGGTGAATGAGGATTGTTATCTGCTAGTTCAAGGAAATTATTACTTTTGAGTCTTTACACAGAAATAATAATAAAACAACATCGAACAGGTTCTGTAGGTGCTCGGCAATTCATCATGACATTTCATCAGTGAGAGAAACAACAAGACCAAAACAGTAGTATAAAAACATGGGTTCAGCCTTTTTTGGGACATTCATCACAGAAGTTTTCACATGGTTTTTCACATCTTCAAACACCTACAACACCCTTGCAAACAGTTAGGAAAAAAAGACTGACAGAGGTTTTCTTATTTTCTGTACAAGGACTTTGAAGTTAGGTCTTCTTTTGACAGTAGGACAGTGAGTTGTCTCGGCGAGGAGTGTTCGTTCGCTGATTTTAAGGCAGAGACACGTCGTCTATCAAACCACCCTGTTGTGGGCGTTGTGGTGCGGTAGTTACAGTGAATGAGGCCCAGCGGGCTGATGGAGTAGGTTGGGACAGGGGTTGAATGAGTCGGTCCTGGGCTGGGGGAGGCAGGGAAGGGGGTCTGGAGGTATTCAGGGGGTGACTGGATGCGGCCGTGCCTGGCTGAGGAGAGCGCTGGGTGGGGTGCACAGGGCAGGTGTTGGCCCCTGCATAGCCCAAGGCAGACGCTGGATCAAGGCACTGGAGTGGAGAGACCCCACGGGGCCCCTGAGGGACTCTTTGTGCTTTCTGTCTGTCGCTACGGATGAAGTGCTGTTACCTGCTGCTCAGACTCCTTATCTGGAAAAAGACAAGGAAATACATAAAGAAATATATGACTTGAGCTATTCAGGTAGCTAAGGAGTGTATTCAATAGTCACAATGACAAATGAAGTTATTACACTGCATAACCATTCATGTAGTTTGCATTGCGTATACATTCAGTGTACAAAACATTAGGAACACCTTCCTAATATTGAGTTGCACCCCCTTTTGCCCTCAGAACAGTCTCAATACGTCGGTACATGGACTCTACAAGGTGTCAAAAGTGTTCCACAGGGATGCTGCCCCATGTGGACGCCAATGCTTCCCACAGTTGTGTCAAGTTGGCTGGATGTGCTTTGGGTGGTGGACCATTCTTGATACACACTGTTGAGCGTGAAAAATCCAGCAGCGTTGCAGTTTTTGACACCCACAAACTGTTGCGCCCGGCACCTACTACCATACCCTGATGAAAGGCACTTAAATCTTTTGTCTTGCCCATAGCACATATACACAATCCATGTCTCAATTGTCTCAAACCTGTCTCCTCCCCTTCGTCTACACTGATTGAAGTGGATTTAACAAGTGACATCAATACGGGATCATAGCTTTCACCTGGATTCACCTGGTCAATCGGTCACTTGGTAGGTGTTCCTAATGTTTTGTATACTCCGTGTATCTGGTAATATCTAATCAGAATTGGGCATAAAATGTAGAAGTTCCCAAGACCCGAGAGAGAAACAGTAAAACATTACGTTCGTTAGTTAAATAATCATTACATGATGCGCTAGTCTGGGACTCACCCACAAACAGGACCAAAGCTCGCCTGCTGAGGAGTGACGGACACCATCCTAGCTGGATGGGTGCTCTCATCTTTTCTATCAACATAGACAGGGCTCTAACTCCTCTAGCTCCACAATGAGATAGGGTGCTGTTAGCCAGCCTGCCAGCTTAGTGGAATCTGCCCCTAGCACAGTCATTGTAGTCAGCTCAGTTTTCCCCATTGAGACCGTGTCTGTGACTCGATCTAGGTCTGGCAAAATTAAACACACTTTAGCAATCCCACTGGAATAAAGACCTCGTCCATTCCTGTCATTATTGAAAGAGATTGTGATCATACCTCACATCTCAAAACAGGACTACTTAATGTAAGATCCTTCACTTCCAAGGCAGTCATAGTCAATTAACTAATCACTGATCATAAACGTGATGTGATTGGCCTGACTGAAACATGGCTCAAGCCTGATGAATTGACTGGGTTAAATGAGGGCTCTCCTCCTGGTTACACTAGTGACCATATCCCCAGAGCATCCTGCAAAGGCAGAGGTATTGCTAACATTTATGACAACAGAAAAGGCAACATTTTCATCTTTTGAGGTTCTAGTCATGAAATCTATGCAGCCTACTCAATACATTTTTTATAGCTGCTGTTTACAGGCCTCCTGAGTCGTTTACAGTGTTACTTACAGAGTTCTTTGAATTCATATCGGGCCTCATAGCCATGACAGATAATATTCAAATTTTTGGTGACTTCAATATTCACATGGAGAACTCCACAGACCCACTCCAAAAGGCTTTCGGAGCCATCATCGACTCAGTGGATTTTGTCCAACATGTCTCGGGACGTACGCATTGCCACAATCATATCCTGGATCTAGTTTTGTCCCGTGGAATAGATATTGTGGATCTAAATGTGTTTCCTCATAATCCTGGACTATTGGGCCACCATTTTATTACATTTGCAATCGCAACAAATAATTAGCTTAGAACCCAACCAAGGATTATCAAGAGCTGCGCTATAAATTCTCGGACAACGCAAAGATTCCTAGATGCCCTTGCAGACTTCCTCCACCTACCCAAGGACATCGGAATACAAAAATCCCCTAACTGAGGATCTAAACGTAACTTTGTGTAATACCCTAGATGCAGTCGCGCCACTAAAAGCTAAAAAAATTCAAATACAGAAAATATCCGAGCACGGAAAGAAGCTTCCAGAAAATTGGAACGGAAATGTCACTCCACCAAATTGGAAGTATTACGACTACCTTGGAAAGACAGTACCGTGCAATATCGAAAAGCCCTCACTGCTGCTCGATCAGCCTTCTTTTCAAACCTGACTGAGGAGAATAAAAACAATCCTAAATACATTTTTGATACTGTTGCAAAGCTAACTAAAAAGCAGCATTCCCAAGTGAGGATGCGCTTCACTTCAGCAATGACGAATTCATAAACCTCTTCAATGAAAAGGTCATGATCATTAGAAAGAAAATTACAGACTCCTCTTTGAATAGGTGTAGTTGTCCTGAGTCTGCACAGAACTGCCAGAACCTCAGATCAATGGAGACACCCACGTTTTTGTCGACACATTCACAAAAATAGTCATGGCCTCTAAATCTTCCAACTGCCTACTGGACTCGATTTCAACTAAACTACTGAAAGAGCTACTTCCTGTGCTTGGCCCGTATATATTGAACATAATAAATGGCTCCCTATCCTTCCAATGTGTACAAAAGTAACTTAAAGTGGCAGTAATAAAGCCTCTCCTGAGAAAGCCAAACCTTGACCGCAAATGTTTGACTTTTACTATCTGCCTATATCAAATCTCCCATTCCTCAAATTTTGTTGTTGAAAAAGCTGTTGCTGAGAAACTCACTGTTTCCTGAAGACAAATGATGTACAGTTAAAGTCGGAAGTTTACATACACTTAGGTTGGAGTCATTAAAACTCGTTTTTCAACCACTCCACAAATTTCTTGTTAACAAACTATAGTTTTGGCAAGTCGGTTAGGACATCTACTTTGTGCATGACACAAGTAGTTTTTCCAACAATTGTTTACAGACAGATTATTTCACTTATAACTCACTGTACCACAATTCCAGTGGGTCAGAAGTTTACATAAACTAAGTTGACTGTGCCTTTACACAGCTTGTAAAATTCCAGAAAATTATGTCATGGCTTTAGAAGCTTCTGATAGGCTAATTGAAATAATTTGAGTCAATTGAAGGTGTACCTGTGGATGTATTTCAAGGCCTACCTTCAAACTCAGTGCCTCTTTGCTTGACATCATGGGAAAATCTAAAGAAATCAGCCAAGACCTCAGAAAAATAATTGTAGACCTCCACAAGTCTTGTTCATCCTTGGGAGCAATTTACAAACGCCTGAAGGTACCACATTCATCTGTACAAACAATAGTACGCAAGTATAAACACCATGGGACCGCGCAGCAGTTATACCACTCAGGAAGGAGACGTGTTCTGTCTCCTAGAGATGAATGTACTTTGGTGCGAAAGGTGCAAATCAATCCCAGAACAACAGCAAAGGACCTTGTGAAGATGCTGGAGGAAACAGGTACAAAAGTATCGATATCCACAGTAAAACGAGTCCTATATCGACATAACCTGAAAGGCCGCTCAGCAAGGAAGAAGCCACTGCTCCAAAACCGCCATAAAACTGCACGTGGACAAAGATTGTACTTTTTGGAGAAATGTCCTCTGGTCTGATGAAACAAAAATAGAACTGTTTTGCGATAATGACCATCGTTATGTTCGGAGTGAAAAGAGGGAGGCTTGCAAGCTGAAGAACACCATCCCATCCGTGAAGCACAGGGGTGGCAGCATCATGTTGTGGGGCTGCTTTGCTGCAGGAGGGACTGGTGCACTTCACAAAATAGATGGCATCATGAGGGAGGAAAATTATTTGGATATATTGAAGCAACATCTCAAGACATCAGTCAGGAAGTTAAAGCTTGGTTGCAAATGGGTCTTCAAAATCGTCAATGACCCCAAGCATACTTCCAAAGTTGTGGCAAAATATCTTAAGGACAACAAAGTAAAGGTATTGGAGTGGCCATCACAAAGCCCTGACCTCAGTCCTATAAAAAATATGTGGGCAGAACTGAAAAAGCGTGTGTGAGCAAGGAGACCTTCAAACCTGATTCAGTTACACCAGCTCTGTCAGGAGGAATGGGCCAAAATTCACCCAACTTATTGTGGCAAGCTTGTGGATGGCTACCCGAAACAATTTAAAGGCAATGCTACCAAATACTAATTGAGTGTATGTAAACTTCTGACCCACTGTGAATGTGATGAAAGAAATAAAAGCTGAAATAAATCGTTCTCTCTACTATTATTCTGACATTTCACATTCTTAAAATAAAGTGGTGATCCTAACTGACTTAAGACAGGGAATCTTTACTAGGATTAAATGTCAGGAATTGTGAAAACCTGAGTTTAAATGTATTTGGCAAAGGTGTAAGTAAACTTCCGACTTCAACTGTATACAAAAAGCTCCAGTCTGGTTTAAGACCCCATTATAGTACTGAGACCACACTCGTGAAGGTGGTAAATTTCCTCTTTAATGGCGTCAGACCAAGGCTCTGCGTCTGTCCTTGTGCTACTAGACCTTAGTGTGGCTTTTAACACCAACCTTTTGAGTCAAGATCACTTTCACAGTCAAAAAGCTAGCCGAGATCTACCACTCAGATTGTTGGCTGGACTGACAATATTGTTATTCTCAGACCATATCATAGTTCAAAACTTGATCTTTGATATCAAAATAGATCAGTTGGTGTAGCACTTGCGATGCACTGCGGACCATAAATTGAAATAATTCGCTTTTTTATTTTACTTTTATTTTTACTGTACCTGCATCTGATGGTCATGGTGCTTTCAAGGCAACTGGGAACCCACCCAAAAAACAAAGGTCAAATCAAGACGTCAATGATCTTTAGGTCGGAAAGTTTTCGACTTGGAATTCCAAGTTGGATGACCATTCATGGGATCTTGATTTTTTCTGAGTTACCAACTCATTGAAGTCGGAAGTCGGAGATTTCCGAGTTCCCAATTGTTGTTCTTATGACCAGAGAAAGTGAAACATTCCTCTATATTAAAGTAGACACGACGAGCTGCTCATAATAATAAAAATGCAGGGCTAATGATACACTTGGCTACTCTTTCATTGCAGCGCAAGTACGGAGAATCGCGTATTATGTTTTGTAATAGTGTTGAACAGTGTTTTGAGCTATATAAAAACAAATGTGAACTCCCTCATGAAGTTAATACATCTTACATAGGCTAGTATAAAACTTTGCTGTGGCTGGGGTCGTAGAAGCTCTATAGGTACGGTGATTTGAGCGTTCCTATTGGCCAGCATTTTCTACAGAAATGTTTGGTGATGGACTAGGAATGCATTGAAAATCGACCAGTCGATTGCGATTAACCGGTTGGCGACCACTGTTTTGGAGAGATTGGAAACCCAAAATGGTCTACGCAGACAAGTTTTTGCCTGGTTTAGATCTTATCTAAATCTGTGGGTCTTATCTAAATAAATGTTCCTCAAGGTTCTGTTTTTTTTAGGACTTTTGTTTTCACTATATATACTACCTGTTGGTGATGTCATTCGGAAACACAATGTCAACTTTCACTGCTATGCCCACAACACATTGCTGTAAGTGCCTACCCTGGAAGCCTGTGTTTCAGACATAAGGAAGTGGATGGCGGCACATTTTTTACTTTTAAACAGAGATGCTAAGAAACAAAGAGTCCCAAGAAACAAAGAGATCTTCTGTTAAATCTGACAATTAATCTGACAATTAATCTCGATGGTTGTACAGTCGTCTCAAATAAAACTGTGATGGACCTCGGCGTTACTCTGGACCCTGATCTCTCTTTTGACGAACATATGAAAAATATTTCAAGAGTGGCTTTCTTTCCATCTTAAAGGTTTTAAGAATCAGATCATGCAGAAAAGCTAATCCATGCTTTTGCCACTTCAAGATTAGACTACTGCAATGCTCTACTCTCCAGACACACGGATAAAACACAAAATAAACTTCCGGGAGTGCTAAATACAGATGCTAAAATCTTTTTGATTTATTTTGATTTAACCTTTATTTAACTAGGCAAGTCAGTTAAGAACAAATTCTTATTTACAATGACGGCCTACACCAGCCAAACCCAGACGACGCTGGGCTAATTGTGGCCGCCCTATGGGACTCCCAATCACAGCCGGATGTGATACAGAAAGGATTCGAATCAGGGACTGTAGTGACGCCTCTTAGACCGCTGCGCCACTCGGGAGCCCCTAGAACTAGAACCAAAACATTTGATCATATTACTCCAGTGCTAGCCTCTCTACACTGGCTTCCTGTTAAGGCTAGGGCTGATTTCAAGGTTTTACTGCTGAACTACAAAGCATTACATGTACTTGCTTCTACCCATCTCTCCGATTTGGTCGTGGCGTACATACCTACACATACGCTACGGTCACAAGATGCAGACCTCATTGTTCCTACAATTTCTAAGCATACAGCTGGAGCAAGTGCTAGCTCCTATAGAGCTGCATTTTTATGGAATGGTCTGCTGATACGTGAGAGACGCAGACTCAGTCTCAACATTTAAGTCTTTACTGAAGAATCATCTCTTCAGTAGGTCCTATGATTGAGTGTAGCCCAGGGGTGCAAAGGGGAACAGCAAGGCACTGGAGTGATGAACCACCTTTGCGGTCTCTGCCTGGCCAGCTCCTCTTACCCTATTACGGGGCTGAGACACTGGCTTACTAGTGCTCTCCCATGGCGTCACTGATGTTATCTTGCTGTTCGGTGTTGAGCCCCCTCAGCTCGTGTGGTGGGGAGATCTTCGTGGGCTATACTCCGCCTTGTCTCAAGGTAGTAAGTTGGTTGTCTGTTGATTTCCCTCTGGTGGTGTGCTTTGGCAAAGTGGGTGGGGTTATATCCTGCCTGGTTGGTCCTGTCCGGGGGTATCATTGGACGGGGCCAGTGTCCCCCGACCCTCCCGTCTCAGTCCCCAGTGCCTATGCTGCAACAGTCTATGTGCATGGGTCAGTTTGTCCTATCTGCTGTATTTCTCCTGTCATGCCTGGTGTCCTGTGTGATCTTAAGCATGCTCCCTCTAATTCTCCCATCTCTAACTCTTTCCCCTCCAGGAGGTCCTGAGCCCGAGGACCATGCCTCATGACTACCTGGCCTGATGACTCCTGGCTGTCCCCGTCCCCAGTCCACCTGGTCGTGCTGCTGATTCAGTTTCTACTGTTTTACCTGTGGCTATGGAACCCTGACCTGTTCACCGGACCTGCTACCTTATCCCAGCCCTGTTGTCTCGACCTCTGAATGCTCGGCTAGGTAAAGCCAACTGATATTTACTCCTGAGGTGCTGACCTGTTGCACCCTCTATAACCACTGTGATTATTATTTGACCCTACTGGTCATCTATGAACATTTGAACATCTTGAAGAGCGCTCTAGCGTTAATGTCCCTGTATTCCTATAATCTCCACCGATACATCCAGAAGAGGACTTGGCCACCCCTTAGAGACTGGTTCCTCTCTAGGTTTCTTCCTAGGTTCCTGCCTTTCTAGGGAGTTTTTCCTAGCCACTGTGCTTCTACATCTGCATTGCTTGCTGTTTGGGGTTTTAGTCTGGGTTTTTGTATAAGCACTGTGTGATCTATTGATGTAAAGATGGCTTTACAAATACATTTGATTGATTGATTGTCTAATGAGTCTCTTTCAAAAGATGCACCGTCGACCCCTTTCTGAAATCAATGCTTTAAGACTATATGAGACTTCTTTGATTTAGCCTCTGTTGCGCTGTGTTTCACTTTGAAACGAAGGCTAAAACAGAGTGGTTTCATTGACCATGTGGAAAAGCTGCTTGATGGTGTCAAAAAAAAAGAAGAAAACCCCGATTAATAATTAATAAATGATTAACATGAAAAGAAGCGTGCCCCATTGGTTAATGACGCAGCCGTCCGATTCGTCTCCTCTTCTCTGTGCTCCTGCTCTCTTTCCTAATGGAACCTTTCTCGTTCCTTTCTATATCTTCCCTCTCTACCTGGTACACTTAGCCTGGCATCCATTCAACGTCTTCCTTTAGATCCAAATGTGATGTTAGTCTTCTAAGTGTGAACACAAATCTTTCTGCCAAGCCAACGTCCGCACATGGGGAAAAAGGGTGCGTTATTCTGTGGAGCAGACAACATCGTGTTGCCACAGTGATGTCAGCCGCGATCGATGCAACACGCACATCAAAGCGTAAAGAGGGCGTGAGTGTATTTTCAAACCTCTGAAAGGAAAAACCTTCTCATTGTTGACAGTGTGACA
Source organism: Salvelinus alpinus (assembly GCF_045679555.1). NCBI lineage: Eukaryota > Metazoa > Chordata > Actinopteri > Salmoniformes > Salmonidae > Salvelinus > Salvelinus alpinus. Next base: position 34,719,589 of record NC_092095.1, read on the forward strand.
TTACAGAGTCTGAAAGACTTAGGATTTTATGAAGTGACAAAGTTTGGGTCTTTTTTGCGACCTGGTACTTTTTTTCTATCAACAAGGGGAGCCAATCCTATAAACTCCATTTAACAGAAGTAGAAAAAGGAAATGGATTAAATAGAACATTTAACATTGTTCAATAGCAAAAGGTTTCCTTTGTGATCATTTCAACAAGTTGGTCTGTTACCTTTGACCGGAGGGGCAGGTAGTTTTCTCCTCTGTTGGCGTGATGTGTCAAGGGTTTGAGGCTGCAGAGTGACAGATCAGTACGGTGAATACAGTGGCCATATGAGGGTGTAGCTGTGTGTAATAATTGTCAGGTGAGAATATACTACAGTACCTTAGGTTTTGGCTTGGAGAAGTTGGAGAAACGATTGCAGGCGGTGACATTCAGTCCAGCTGTTTTTAGAGATAATATCCTCTCCTCGATGTCTGATATCTGGAGGAGAAAGATTCCAAATTATTCAGAAATATAAACGAAATTTGCTGTAGATGTAGTGTAGAGTACATCAAGGCTCAAGTTAACTTAATGAATTAATCAGGTTAATTTAGAAGACACCATTAGAATACAATTACATATTCCCCGCATTCTCTCCAGTCTCCACATTAAAACCTGCCTTCTTACAGGACCATCAAACATTGGTTGCATTCCATGCCCACCACATTGCCACGTTACATTGCCACGTCATCAACTGCACAGTTGGGCATGCATCACATCTGACATGTGTCTGCAATGTAATCAGGATGGAATGCAGTCATTGAAACAACTGGGCGTTTGGATATGAATGAACCCCCTTACCTGGAGCTCAGACTGCTGCACCTGGGCGGCAGCAGTGGCCACCTGGTCCTCCAGGAAGGCCAGGTCTCTGTCTGAGGTGCCACTGCTGATGCCTCGGGCCACCTTCTCCAGGTCCCCCAGTGCCCCCTCCAGGCCGTACACCGCCCCCGCAGCCATGTACACCTACAGGGACAAGTCACGTGTTACAGGAAAGGTCAATGGGCACAGGTGCTGAGCATAACAATGTTGGGGACCCACAGGGCTCTATCCTTGGGCCTTTCTTGTTTAGTCTCTACAGGTGGTAGTCACTATATGGTCAAGCTAAGATGGACAAAAGTGTCTCAGATAGTGAGTTCAGATGAGCAAGTACACATACGCTATTTACTCTTTTTTATACAGGGTTATGGTGGAGGTTAAGGTAAGGATTACGTTTAGGGTTTAGAAAGCGCTGCATTTGGTCCTTTCTAGCATGGCCAGGTAGTGACCACCAACATCGAGATGTATGTAGGCACTGGGTCTTACGTTTTCCTCCATCTTGGTGAGTTTCTGGTCCAGCTTCCTGGTCTCTAAGTTGCTGAGGAAGGACTCAGACGCGCTCATGCACTCAGAGGGGGTGAAACTATCGCCCCCCGCCTCACCAATCAGTTCCTCTGTGGCGTTGAGCACCTTTAGTACCTCTGTGGTGATACTGCACAGCGATGCGGCCGAGTACTTCTGCTCAACACACACACGTGCACACACACGTCAAGAGACACACACACACACACACAGAGAGAGACATGCCACATAGAAACAGACACACAACACACACAAAGATACGAGTCAGACACACACAGGCATGACAACAGACTATCATTAGTGGGTACAAACAAATATGGAACAGTCAAGAGGAGAGTCGTAACAGGGTCCAAGTGAGATGTTTACAGCACGGTCCTCAATGACACACAGAGCTTTTACACCTCCAATCAGTGCAGCACACACGCACACACACACACACATTGTCACATCTCATGTCAACCTGCAAGGAGCAATCAGGTGGAGGAAGAAGAGTGTGACGCTTCATGTGGAAGAGGAGGGGAGCTGTTGACCTTTATTACTAGATTCCAGGTCATGGAAGGGTGACAGGTGACCTAACAGAGTTACAATTACTGTATTTACATTTTCCTCTACCACAAACCACTAGAAAGGTAAAAAATTGGAGAAAATACGATAAGTGAAAGTGCAGTCTCGAACCTACAAGACTAACAAACCACACCCCTGCTGTAAAGTACAAACAAGTACATCTGAATGGATGAAAAGGTGAGAGGGTATGAGGGAGAAGGAGAGAGATCGGTGGATTTCAATAATGAGATAATCCTTGGCTTGAAGCTTTGATCTGTGGGACTAACAAGTGCATTGATCCACACCCCTTTCTCTCTCTCTCTCTCTCTTTTTAAGACGCGTTAGCTAGCTAGCGACGTACGTGGGCTTTGAAAGGAAGTGTGTATAGTGTGGGTGGTAAGGGGTGGCACTCGAGTGGGAGACGAGAGGAGATGAGAGGCGGCTCCTTTTGAACACTCAGAGGTGACTTAGAGAGCAAAGAGCGAGAGGGGAAGATTTCAGGTACCGACTGAGTACGTAGATGGGTAATGGGAGCCGGAGTGAGAGTTTTGGCCGTCACCTATAGTACATTACCAATATACATCATTATCACACGGCTCCATTTCCTACTGCGACATTTGTGTTTAGAAAGCCCTTTTAGAAACTGCATCCAACTTTAAAAGGACTAGACTTGTATTCCTGAGATACCACGCAGTGTGAGCATGCTGCAGATCTATACTGTTGTACCGTCACAGCATCTCCCACAAATACCGCAACGGCAACGTTTTCTATTCATGGTGCTCTTCGTTAAAATAAAAACGTCAGCGTTATAAAAAATATAAAACAAGAGCACCATGAATTGAAAACTGTTGTTGTTGTGGTCATTTGTGGCTTTTAGTGGCACCGGCACATCTAAAAATGTACCCTTCACAGTATGTGGGTGTGTGGGATACACCATGGTATATCCTATAATTAATAATTCCATCCATGTTTGTCTTGTCATATATTTAATGAATGGAGAGCTGTTGTTTCATACCTTCGCTGTGGTCATACACCAGCATCTGCTTTTACAAAATGTCACAACTGTATTGAAATAGGAATAAATGTGAAAAGCACTAAAGAAAACGGCTACGCGGGAAAACCACATGAATTTCACGTGACCTTATGTGAAGTTAATGTGATAACATGTAATAGCATGTAAAAGCAACATGTGATATCATGAAACTACACATGTAAAAAATCCTTGTACCTGTGATACCATGAAATTACACATGACAACATTTGAAAGTTTGTAAAACTGCAAATTAGATTTTTTAAACGTGAATTATTTTGTTGTGTTACAGTCTGCACGTCACATGTGAGGTAAAAACGTGTTATTCTCCTCACGTGAAAAAGTGGTGTTAACATGTGAACTCTAAATTCAATTTGTGTGAATATATGGTTTCACATGTGAACAACTGACCTCACGTCTCTTTTGTTTTCACGTGTGAATATATCAGCTCAACATGTGAAACTGCACATTTCACGTGGCTCTTTTGAAAGGGATGTAATGAAATGGTATGGCCATTTTTATTTTAAAAAAATAATTTGAGCCCTTTTTCGTGGTATACAATTGGTAGTAGTTACAGTCTTGTCTCATCGCTGCAACTCCCGTACGGACTCGGGAGAGGCAAAGGTTGAGAGCCATGCGTCCTCCGAAACACAACCCAACATAGCCGCACTGCTTCTTGACACAATGCACATCCAACCCGGAAGCCAGCCGCACCAATGTGTTGGAGGACACTGTACACCTGGCAACCTGGTCAGCGTGCACTGCACCCGGCCCGCCACAGGAGTCGCTAGTGCGCGATGAAACAAGGATATTCCTGCCGGCCAAACCCTCCCTAACCCGGACGACGCTGGGCCAACTGTGCGTCGCCCCTTGGACCTTCCGGTCGCAGTCGGCTGCGACAGAGCCTGGGCTGGGACCCAGAGTCTCTGGTGGCACAACTGGCACTGCGTCACCCGGGAGGCCGGTATGGGCATCTTATTAAGGTAAGTGGTACTCTGTGCAGCTAAAATAGTGTAGACATCTTTAATCAATACGATTACATTTGACGTGATGATTTAGTACTAGCTTTTCTATATGACCCCATCTGGGACTTGAACTCACAACCTCTAGATTTGGGGTATGACAATCACAAAGTCTGTAGCAATCTCAGAAGTTTCCTACAGATTCAATAACTATAATACATCTCTGCACTTAGTAAAGAGTGCCATCGGCACTGCCATTTTAATTACCAGTTAAATCTGACTATTCTCCCATCATTGATATAATTTACTTATTTCAGCAATTTGAGGGTTTTCTGTATAGTTGTCTAATACTGCTGAGGCATATTATTCTGTTTTAATGTTTCTCCTGAATCACCATGATAAATATAATAGTTTTTCTTGAGCGACTTTTCAACAAAGCTGAGATTTACTTTGAAGTCCAAAGTGAAGGGAATCCAAGTGAAATCAGTTATTGACACAGACATGGGTGTGTAGCACGAAGATCTGAATGCTGTCAACCAAGAGGTTGTGAGTTCAGATCCCAAACCTTCTAGGCAGAGATGCAAAGAAAAAGCCATATCTCAGACTGGCCAATAGAAAGAAAAGATTTAGATGGGCAAAAGAACACAGACAAGGCTAGCATCCCGGAGTCACCTCTTCACTGTTGACTTTGAGGCCAGTGTTTTGCGGGTACTATTTAATGACGCTGCCAGTTGAGGACTTGTGAGGCATCTGTTTCTCAAACTAGACACTCTAATGTACTTGTCCTCTTGCTCAGTTGTGCACCGGGGCCTCCCACTCCTTTTTCTATTCTGGTTCGAGCCAGTTTGCTCTGTTCTGTGAAGGGAGTAGTACACAGCGTTGTACGAGATCTTCAGTTTCTTGGCAATTTCTCACAAGGAATAGCCTTAATTTCTCAGAACAAAAATAGACTGATGAGTTTCAGAAGAAAGTACTTTGTTTCTGGACATTTTGAGCCTGTAATCGAACCCACAAATGCTGATTCTCCAGATACTCAACTAGTCTAAAGAAGACCAGTTTTATTGCTTCTTTTTAACAGAACAACAGTTTTCAACCATAACATAATTGCAAAAGGGTTTTCTAATGATCAATTATCCTTTTAAAATGATAAACTTGGATTAGCTAACACAACGTGCCATTGGAACACAGGAGTGATGGTTGCTGATAATGGGCCTCTGTACGCCTATGTAGATATTCCATTATAAATCTGCCTTTTCCAGCTACAATAGTCATTTACAACAATAACCATGTCTACACTGTATTACTGATCAATTTGATGTTATTTCTAAGTGACCCCAAACCTTTGAACGGTCGTGTGTGTGTGTGTGTGTATATATATGTATATATATACAGTGGGGAGAACAAGTATTTGATAGGTTTTCCTATTTGCAGGTTTTCCTACTTACAAAGCATGTAGAGGTCTGTCATTTTTTATCATAGGTACACTTCAACTGTGAGAGACGGAATCTAAAACAAAAATCCAGAAAATCACATTGAATGATTTCTAAGTAATTCATTTGCATTTTATTGCATGACATGAGTATTTGATCACCTAACAACCAGTAAGAATTCCGTAAGAAAAACATGTTAAATACTATTATTCCACACATAGTGAGTCGATGAAACGTATTATGTGGCTTGTTAAGCAAATATTTACTCCTGAACTTATTTAGGCTTGCCATAACAAAGGGGTTATTGACTCAAGACATTTCAGCTTTTAATTTTTTATTAATTTGTTAAAATGTCTAAAAACATAATTCCACTTTTACACCAACAATCTCAATTTAATCAATTTTAAATTCAGGCTTTAACACAACAAAATGTGGAAAAAGTCAAGGGGTGTGAATACTTTACGAAGGCACTGTATGTCAAAGTGTGTCAAATATGTAAGTTGAAAACACTCCGACTGCGTGATGTTCCGGAGACATCCTAACGACACATTTTCATTTGCAGGGCATCACCTGTGAAATCTCATGTGAAATATCATCAGATGAGAAGTGTTCAAAATCCACATGTGAAAGGTTATGTGATACCGTGAAAATCCACATGTGAAACTTCACGTGAAATATAATTAGACATTAGGCAAAACGTGAAAATTTCACAGGAAATAATGTGATTTCCACATGTGAAATCATGTGGTTTTTCCATAAAGGTATAAGCTAATGCAGTCGGCCTTTAATGGTGCAGTCGGGACAATCAGCTTTTCACTCATGAATCCATCTATTTCTAGTGGCTTTGAATAACATTTGTACCTGAACGTGTCCAGAAGTCCCTATAATAGACCGCATCTAGATAAGAGCAAACATACGTCCCAAATGGTACACTATTCCCTACGTGCACTGGTTAAAAGTAGTGCACTATATAGGGCGTAGGGTGCTATTTAGGACACAACTGAAGTAAATCAGAGAGAGAGCGTGACTAATATCACGATGGCCCCTGACAAAACAACCATGTTTCACTTGATGATGCCTTACTGGTGACAGAGTGTCTAAGAATTGTAAGAAGTGAATCATCAGATAGATGCATGTACATGCCTGAGTGTGTGTTAGTGTGTGTTGTCCACCACAGCAATCTGATTCATTTGATTGTCATGTGAATGTTAAGGTTTGGGACTGTTGTTAGTCAGAGTATGTGTGCGTGTGTGTGCGTGTGTGTATGTGTGATGTCCTGACTGGGGCCTGTGTTATAGAGACAGTAAATCTCACCTGCTGTAAGAGAGAGGAGAGCAACTGTAGCCTCTGCTGTAGTTCCACCCCATTCTGTCCCTCGCGACAGACAGACATGGACGGACGGACAGATGGACGGACGAAGAGACAAAGGAGAAAGGGAAACGGTGGGGGGGGGGGGGGGAGATCGAGAGAAACGGGAGAAAGACAGATGTGGGACACGGATGGCACAGAAAGATGTGGATGAGAGAAGAGGTGAGAACAGGTAGGCGAGGAGGGAGGAAGAGGTTCGGGATGAGTAGAAGGTACAGACAGAAGAAAGGGAGGGAAAATAAAGGAGTGACCGAGAGAAATGAGATAAAGGAGAAACAGAGAGTTTAAGATAAGAGTAGAGATAACTCAGGGTAGCCCCCTGCGGTGTTTAGGTGACGACACAAACAGGACATACAGGTCATGTATGATAAGCTAAAGCCATAGAGATGTACTAAAGAGTTCATCTCCTATCTTTTCCCATGCTAAAACAGGCTTTGGGCCAAGCATCCCTATCCCTATCCTTAGATTTGGCCCTCTTTCCAACTCTATGGATAAAGCTAAACATGAAACAAAGACCTCCTATTCCGCCTCTCTCTGCTCACCTGTTCGTCACACACCACCCCCTCCTGGATAGATGGGGTAATTGCAGGCGAGGAGGGCGTGGATCCTGTCTTTTCTTTTCGGTCTTCCACTTGTTCCCCCTTTCTTTCGGTCTCTCTGTCCCCCTCTTTTCTCTGTAGTCTCTTACTTTGCCTGTTCTTCTCCACGGTCTTATTTTCCCTGCCATCTACTTTCTCTTCCAAACTCTTTCCTCCTGTCTCCAAACTCCTCTCCTTCACACTCTCCTCCTGTCTCAATGTCAGACTTTCCCTTAGTCGCTCTCTCTTTTTCAGTTCCGGCCCGTTCACTGACTCAATCGTCTCTCGCTTCGTCCTATCCCTACTTTTACTGCTCTGTCTCTCACTCTGTCCCTGGGGATCTCGCTCTCTCTCAATCGGCCTCAGCTTCTCTTTCTGTCTGTCACTTTCTCTGTCTCTCCTTCCGGGACTTTTGATTGGCTCATCCTCGGATGAGCTCGCTACTTCCTTGCTGCTGGCTCGTTCAACCAGCTGGCCCAGTTTGGAGTAGAGCTCCTGCTCCAGTGTGTCTCCCGAGCCGGGCCCAGAGCTGCTGGGGGAGAGGGGGCCAGGGGCAGGGGCCATGCAGTTAGGGGAACTGGGGGCCGCAGAGTTAGGGGCCACAGTGTCCTGGTTCTTGGGCTCGGGGGTCATGACCGCAGAGTTGGTCTCGGGCACGGGCCCCACGTCAGGCCCTGGCATCTCCTCACTCATCTCAGCAGGGCGCTCATCTCCCCACTCTTCAGCAGGGCGTTCAGCAGGAAACTGTTCTCCTACGGGCGGAGATCGAGAGAAAGACAGAATGAAAGAGAGAGCAATAGGGAGAGAGACCTTCATGCTTATTTCCTTCAATATGAAAAAGCATTGTCCTTTCCTGCCACCTAGTGGTGTAGTAATGTTTCACAATAGTCTGATTGAGGGTTGACCAAAGACTTTTACACTTTTTGTGTTGTTGAGATTTATAACAACTAGAATGAGGTGGAGTAAAGATGATTAAAACAACGCTGTACCTACTACTGTCAATGAGAAGAGATTGGTGAAGCTGCTACACGCTGCATATCTTTACATTTACATTTTTGTCATTTAGCAGACACTGTCAGCCAGAGAGATTTCCAGTCAGTGCATTCAACCAAGCTAGATAAGACAACCACATATCACTTTGTGAGTGATGTCCTCCCACCTGTGCAGATGACGAATAAAGGGGCTGTGTATGTGTCTGTGCGTGGGCCTGGTTCTCCCCCAGCTCCCTCTTGCTCTTCCTGCGTCTCCGCGACCTCCTGACATGGTTGCTTTGCCCACTGTCCCCCGTAACCTTGGGGTTAAAGTTCACATCCAGCGTCTCCGGGTGGAGCGAGTACGAAGGGGGGTTCTGGTGTTGATGCTGATGATGGTGGTTCTGAGCTTGCTGGGGATGAAGATACGGGTCCTGGTTAGGGCCTGTCTTCTTCATTATGTTCTGGAGGGGTTTGTGAGGGCGGGCGGGGGGTACAGAGGAACACTCTGAGTCAGAGTTGAGGGTCTCTGTGTTGGTGTACTGGCCCGAGGAGGGCGAGGTGACCGGGAGCTGGACCGGGGTGTACGTCCACTCAGGGTCGTGCTGGGAGTCCGTGTAGTAGGTCTCGTCGGAGAGTTTCCGTTGGAACTGGCGCAGCGCGGCCCCCCAGCCCCCCTTGTCGTCCTCCTGGTCGGACTCGGGGCCCATCTCGTCGTAGGCCGAGACCACGTCGGACTCTTTCTCCAGGACGCTGAACACCAGCGACTTTCTCTTGGTCAGTAGGCTGGGACGGGAGTGCTGAGAGCTCTGCAGAGCGATCCAGTTACCGTCAGGGCTCTGCAGCACCGAGGACGCACCTGTACATACAGGCACAGGTAAACCTATCTAGAGCTTTACGTAGGTGACAAACACAGCATTCCTGTTGCATGTAACATGTTTGACTGTACAAATGAGAGACGTGACAGTACTGATGTGTCTTTGCATGTAAAACGTGACAGTATGGACATGTCTCTCTGGGTTGAGCGTAGAGCGGTGTGTGTGCGACAATACGGATGATTTTGCTCTGGACGTCTCTAATGTGTGTGTGCGCGACTGTATCAGGGATTCATGTTTCAGTGTGTGTCTTACTGGAGTTGTCCAGGCGGTCCACACTCTTCCAGCTGGGCAGTGAGGAGGCCCTGGCGGTCTCCTTCTTCAGAGAGGCATAGTCCGGTACCCCTTCACCTCCCCCCGCCCCTACTAGTGCCTCGGTGTTCTTCTCTGGAGAATCGTCACTGGTCAGGGAGAACGCAGACCGCGACCTCTGTGCGCACACACACACACATGTAAATTATAGACCACACACTTTAAAAACAACAGGTGCTGAAAAGGTGACACAGAATTACACAGAATGATGAATTTTGGGCCTACCAGCCAAGGAAAGCTTAAAAAGTAACAGGCACAGTGGCAACGTTTTGTTCCGGAGAGCAATTTTCCCACACTCCAGTTCCAGCCAAACACTTCAGGCTTAGGTACAAAAGATTAGCTTGGTTTGTTTGGGTGGCAATGTGGATACCACTGACCACAGGCTGGTCTTCACTGATCCAACTGAACTAGTTGTTTGGTTCAAAGCAAATGGCAACTGGAGTTTGTGTTCTTCCGACATCTTGGTACATTGTAAGACTGACTTTCAGGGTACATCCTAAATGGCACCCTATTCCCTACAAATTAGTATACTATAGGGAATAGTGTGCCATTAAGGGATGAACTGCCAGTCCAATGGATGTGATTCATATAAAGAGTCTGCAGGGGGCACCAGAGAACTACAATCTGGGTATCAGAGAACTACAATCTGGGCACCAGAGAACTACAATCTGTGTATCAGAGAACTACAATTACAAACAAAAAACATTGTATGAGGAACTATTCTCAACCAAATACTACTAAATATCTCCTTACGGACATACATACACACACACACACACACACTCACTCTGCGCTCAATCATAGGACTGGCAGTTCATCCCTTAATGGCACACTATTCCCTACAACTCATCCAGAACGCCGCAGCCCGTCTGGTGTTCAACCTTCCCAAGTTCTCTCACGTCACCCCGCTCCTCCGCTCTCTCCACTGGCTTCCAGTTGAAGCTCGCATCCGCTACAAGACCATGGTGCTTGCCTACGGAGCTGTGAGGGGAACGGCACCTCAGTACCTCCAGGCTCTGATCAGGCCCTACACCCAAACAAGGGCACTGCGTTCATCCACCTCTGGCCTGCTCGCCTCCCTACCACTGAGGAAGTACAGTTCCCGCTCAGCCCAGTCAAAACTGTTCGCTGCTCTGGCCCCCCAATGGTGGAACAAACTCCCTCACGACGCCAGGACAGCGGAGTCAATCACCACCTTCCGGAGACACCTGAAACCCCACCTCTTTAAGGAATACCTAGGATAGGATAAAGTAATCCTTCTCACCCCCCCCCCCCCCTTAAAAGATTTAGATGCACTATTGTAAAGTGGCTGTTCCACTGGATGTCATAAGGTGAATGCACCAATTTGTAAGTCGCTCTGGATAAGAGCGTCTGCTAAATGACTTAAATGTAAAATGTAAATGTCATAGGAAGAGTGTGTGTGTGTGTGTGTGTGTGTGTGTGTGTGTGTGTGTGTGTGTGTGTGTGTGTGTGTGTGAGTGAGTGTGACTGTACGTGAACGCCATGTATGTGTGTATGTGGGCGCCTGTGTTTGCGTCTGCGCATGCTTTGTGTGTGTGTGTGTGTGTGTGTGTGTGTGTGTGTGTGTGTGTGTGTGCTGTGCTGTGCTGTGCTGTGCTGTGTGTGTGTGTGTGTGTGTGTGTGTGTGTGTGTGTGTGTGTGTGTGTGTGTGTGTGTGTGTGTGTGTGTGTGTGTGCCTGGATGTGTGTGTGTGTTTGCAGAGCATTTATAAAGGGAACCCATCCCTCTGTGTGCCAGGGAGTTGAGGAGAATCTCTGTGTATTTCTGCAGGACTTTGATCATGGTTGAGTGTAACAGACAGACTGGGACAGGAGACGGGCTGGGAACGTAGCTTTGATTCCACACTGCTGCGCCTGCCTCACACGGGACGATGACAAATCTCAGCCAGGTCCCCGCTGACTTCCCCTGTGAAACACTGCCAGGTGTGTGTGCGTGTGTGTGTGTGTGTGTGTGTGTGTGTGTGTGTGTGTGTGTGTGTGTGTGTGTGTGTGTGTGTGTGTGTGTGTGTGTGTGTGTGTGTGTGTGTGTGTGTGTGTGTGTGTGTGTGTAGAGGTTTCCCTGGAAAGCTACTGTATAGCTCACAGGTACAAACAGGTTACACCGTCCTCAGGAGAGGACCATTCATGGGAAAATCTGCCAGCACCATTAAAGTAATTACATTTGGTCTTTTCCAGACCTCAACCCTGTCTGTCCCCATATCTCATCACATAGGGCCAAGAGTTCCCTGCCCTGACCAGGGAAAAACTCTGGGTCCTAGTCATACCCCAAAATTCCAGGCCCTACCTACAGGCTATATTTAGGGCCCAGTTTTTCCTGGGTCAGGTCAAATGGTCAGGACAAAGGGTAGGGTAGTGTAGGTAGTGGCGCTTAAGTTTGTCGCATGCTTCCCACTCAAAACAGTTCATGCACATAATATGACAAAATGTGGTTACGTTTTTGTTCGTTTTGGTGTTCAGCAGGGTTTTTTTCCGGATGTTCAAGCACACAACAAGTCGTAGTTCAGTAGCCAAAGTATACGCCTCCTTAGTCGATGATTGGCCAACAGAGCTACTCCTACTATGAGTGGGAAGTATGGACGGGATTCTTCAATGAAATGTTGTCATTCAACATGAGACAACAATAATTTTTTTAAACTTGAGAATACTGCCCCAAACATTTTACTTAAATGTAAAATTGCACGACTAAGACCTCAGCAAAAAATGTTTAATTACAGATTTCTTGATTTATCTTAGATTAATTCGGACTATTTTGAGAAGGTGTATACTGGTTACGTTATTGCTATGGCATCTCAAGAGGGACAAACAGTAATATTCCCACTTTTAATGTCTTTTAATTCAGGGTGTATGCGAGGCACAGACGTTCGCTTTGCCTAGCCGAGTTCTGCTAGAAGTAACCTGAACCGAGCATGCGGACGCCTTTAATGTACTGTACTGTAGTGTAATGTAGTGCAGTGCAGTGTAGTGTACTGTAGTGCAGTGTAACGTAGCATAGCGTAGTGTAGTGAAACATAGCATATTGTAGTGTAACGTAGCGTAGTGCATGGTAGCGTAGTGTAGCATAGCATATTGTAGTGTAATGTAGCGTAGTGTAACATAGTGTAGTGCATGGTAGCGTAGCGTAACATAGCATAGTGCATGGTAGCGTAGTGTAACATAGCGTAGTGCATGGTAGCGTAGCGTAACATAGCACAGCATAGTGCATGGTAGCGTAGTGTAACATAGCATAGCATAGTGCATGGTAGCGCAGCGTAACATAGCATAGTGCATGGTAGCGTAGTGTAACATAGCATAGCATAGTGCATGGTAGCGTAGCGTAACATAGCATAGTGCATGGTAGCGTAGTGTAGTATAGCATAGCTTAGTACATGGTAGCGTAGGGTATTGTAGTGTAGCGTAGTGTAGGGTAGTGAAGTGTAGTGTAGTGTAGTGAGGGCTTCCTAACCAGACTGACCCAGAGGGAATAGGAACTCTTGAGGTGGGCCTGGTTGGCCTGGGCCAGGGTGCTGTGAGGGGGCTGGCTGGGGGAGGACATCTCACTGCCCTGGGGCTGGCCCTGGCTCTGGGGCCAAACAAAGTCATACTCTGTCTGCATCTCTGAACGCTTCCTCCTCTGGATTATCTGGGAGAGAAAAGGAGAGGAGCGGATCAAGAGTGAGAGAGAAAGAGAGAGGGGCAATGTTAGATGTGACCAAAAACTCCACACCAGACTTCAAACTTACTTTTTGTACGATGGTTGTGGCAAGTTCCTCTATAAGCTCCTCTTTGTGGTCCCGTAGGTAGCGAGCCTCATTCTGCTTCTCCTGCAACACAGAGACATCAAAGCCTGGTCAGAACTACAGAAAAACAAGCACCAAAACCAAATCAAAAAAGAGACATGGTGATAGAGAGAGAAGAAATTACTTATTTTTTACTGTTATTGTTGTCATTATCTCACGTCGCTTTAGCAACAGTGGCCTTGTCATTCATGCTAATAAAGCTGAATCTGAGCGAAGCAGAGAGAGAAAGAGAGAGAGTGAGACAGAGAGAAAGAGAGAGACAGAGAGAGAGAAAGAAAGAGGGAAACAGACACACACACAAACCAGGACTATTGTCTCACCAAGCTGTCAGTAAACTCCTCTGCCTTGGCGATGGCTTCCTCTATGGCCTCCTCAGCAACACGCAGGGCAACAGTGAGGGTCTCTGCCATGCTGTGTCCTGCAAACACACACACACACACACACACAGGTTTACTTGCAGCCCTTCAGGAGCAGATTTAATTACAGATATATTAGACAAACAAAACATTACTAGTGCAGAGCAAAGTGGTTTATTTACAGGCTAATGTCAGGGCTGTGGTGATTCACACACAAGTGGCTGACTGGGAGGGTCACAGACCTCTGGAACAAGAGGACCACGCAGTGTGTGTGTTGTACAACACCCCCTACTATTATACTGTGTCATGCTGTGGGTATATGTAATGTGCTAGCCTGATGAAACAGATATACATGCTACATGTATATGTTGATTTCCATGGTTGTATGCCAAATGGTACCCCCATTCCCTGTGTAGTGCACTACTTTTGACCAGGACACCACCTATATGGGGTTGTGTACCTTCACTCTGCCTGTAGAAGGTGGAGTCACTGCCACACACGCTGCCATCGTTGCCATTGCTTCCGTCGTGAACACTGCTTTCTGCGGGGGACACAGAGACGCAGGTACAATAACAACACACCTAATATATAGAGAGTCTTTTATCCAAAGCAACTTACAGTCGTGCGTCCATACGTCGTCGTACAGGTGGCCCCAGCTCGGGAATCGAACCCATGGTCCTGACATTGCAAGGGCCATGCTCTACCAACCGAGCCACACGGGACCGCCAGAGGAGAGGCTAGAGGTCAGCATCGGTTGTGCTGGGAGGAACCTTGGCTCACGCTGAGAGAACCTCTCATCACCCTCATCAGCAGAGGAGAGCAATGATATGAGACAGGCGCAAAGAGCAGAGAACCTATGCCACGGCTCCAATTCATTTGAACATATCCGTGAACCCTTTTTTGTGTGTTTTCCTGTCTAGTGTCGTCTCTTCATAAACCACACCGCTTTAGCGCAGAGGGCCATTTGGTGGCGGATGTGTCCCATAGGGCTATCTGTTTTCTCCAGGAGGTCTTTCATCAACTCTTTATTTCCTCTCACGGGACAAATCAACTTCCTCCCATTAGCAGCTTAGAGCCACAGCTCTGGGAATATGACTAGTTTCACAGCAGAAGTTATCGCCCTGCCATAGCCTGTGCCCCTGAAGGACTGAACTATGTGTGTGTGTGTGTGTGTGTGTGTGTGTGGGGGGGGGGGGGGGGGGGGCTGTGATGGATTTCACGGTGACACAAAGCACTCAGGAGTCACGGCAGGCCACTAGAAATGATGTCTGTGTGCAGTGAGGCTGAAACTGCAGTGACATTTGGAGCTAGGCAAAGAGACAGTACTACATCTTCTTGTGTTGGTCTGTCTATCCGTCTGTCTGTAGTGGGACTCTGCTTGGTCGGGCACAGGACAGGTTGTCTTGTGTTCTAACTGTTTTAGTCCCCTCCTTTTCCACGGAGGGAAAAGGGACATTGTCGAAGTTTAATTCAATAACACAAAAACTACAAAAGCTGTTTGAAAATAAAGAAAAGGGAGGGCCAGAAAAGTAATGTTCGGAAAAGATTTGATGAAGTGGTATGAGAGGATGATAGCAGTGCCGTCTGTGTTATGTGCGAGGCCTGTGGCACGTCAAGGGAACTGTAGCCTGCTGTTTAGATGGGTTAAATGGAAACTGAAATCTGGACATTGACTAACCAGAATAACCTACTGTTTTCTGGCAAAAGTCCCTTGATAATACTTGTCCCGTGCAAATCGACATCCCTGTGCTTTGAGAGAAATGTCTGAGTTTGGCAAGTGTTGCTCGCGGTTTGAGCAAGAAAACAGTAACCGGTTGGATCATTTGAACGCTTAGCCTATATATGAATGGCCTACATCTATCAACTTTCACAGTGAATGCTTTTGTTTACATGTTTTGTGCGAGTGAATTGAACATCGCCAAATGCATCATTAAAAAATATTGCGCCTCTGGAATAACCTACATTCTGGGATAAGACATACAGTACATAACCAACGTTCTCTAGTAATACTAGTCCCGTGTGAATAGGACTATAGCCTTAATAATAAATACTGCAGATTTAAGCATTTCTTGCAGTAAAATTACACACCAAATGTAGGAAAAATTTGGACTTGGGAACAGGAGCGGAGAAATATGATTTATTTATTTCTGCATCTTGAGAGAAGGCAATGCTCAGTTAGATACCGTCTGTAGAGGTGCTGTCTTCATCATAAAAGCATCATCAACCTTGATAGTATTTCGACCACATAAAATATGCATGGAAGCCGAAGTGAAATCTTATCGGTTTTCACAGCTTTATTTTTTTCTTACAACCGGGTCAAACTGATGTCATTTGGACATTTTGCACAGAAAATCGTTCCCGTTTTTATTTGTTCCTTTATTGTCTCCAGTCCCTAAACGTCTTTGCGTCACGAAAGACGACAGAGAAAACCTCACCGATGTCAACTAGATTGAAGAATTCATTCCATCAATATATTACATTATTCTGGTGAGCAAGGGTTTAGTTAGTCTTCTAGGGCAACATATACTTTTATTTGATTTTATTTCACCTTTATTTAACCAGGCAGGCTAGTTGAGAACAATTTCTCATTCTCATATAATGACAAAAGAGAACCTACACGTATCTAATTATAGACACGTTGACTAACAAATAGCCTACTTATAAGCAGAAACATATCTAAAACAGGCAACAACAACAACAACAAAACTGCACCCCTGTCAAGAAATCGTCCTGCAGTCTTTGACTGCAGCCTATAGAGCATGTTCTATATTAGCGGGTTAGGGTCGGGTGCGGGCCTCAGATGTTCACTTTATCACATATAGTCGGGCGGTTGTGGATGGATTATTAGCAATTGCGGGGCGGGTGAACAAACAGCTGACCTCGCGCACCACTAATCTGTATCCACATCGCCGTCTGGTGTCCTCCCTACCTTCCTCTTCCTCTCCAGTTCCTCCTCCGCTTCCGGTGAACTTTCCACCATCCCACCATTACTCTCTGGAGTTTGCTTGTCCATTTGCATTTGATGGTTTGTTGGTATCCTTCTGATAATAAGTGAGCATCGTTGGGCCCCACAACTCCACCCACAGCACATGGTATGAAGTCAGCTCCCTGACCTTCTAGGTCAGCTTCATTAAATGCAACCCCAGGGCCTCTCTCCTCTGCTCAGTTTTAGATGCAGGCTGTGTGTTTGCCTGTGTAGCGTCGTCCCTTCATAAACCACCCTGCATTAGCGCAGGGGGCCATTTGGTGGCGGATATGTATCCCAGGAGGTCTTTCATCGACTCCTTACTTCCTCTCACGGGACAACTTCCTCCAATTAGCAGCTTAGAGCCACAGCTCTGGGAATATGACTGGTGTCACAGCTGAAGTTATCACCCTGCCATAGCCTGTGCCCCCGAAGGACTGAACTATTTGTGTGTATGTAAGGACTGGGGCTATAACGGCTGTAGCCGTGACACGAAGCACTCAGAGCCTAGCAGTGGGAGTCGAGGCAGGCCACTAGGAATCCTCTGAGTGTCTGTGTGCAGTGACACCGAAACTGCAGTGGTATTTGGAGCTAGGCAAACAGACAGTACTAGACTTGCTTGTGTTGGTCTCTCTGTCTGCCTGTAGTGGGACTCTGCTTGGTTGGGCACAGGACAGGTTGTCTTGTGTTCTAACTGTTTTAGTCTCCTCCTGGCTTGGAGGGAGTGGTCAGTGGGAATGGCCTTTCAGTTCTTCTTTGATCAAGACAAGAACTCCCAACGATGTCATCTGTATCCGCATCACCGTCCTGTGTCCTCCCTACCTTCCTCTTCCTCTCCTGTTCCTCCTCTTCCTGTCATCTTTCGACCATCCCACCACTGCTCTATGGAGTTTGTTTGTCCATTTGATGGCTTGTTTTATCCTTATGATAATAAGTGAGAATTGTGGTCCCACAACTCAACCACAGGGCATGGTTTAAGTCCCCGATCGCGCCTCGACCACTCCAAGACCTCTCTCTCTCCTCTGTTAGAGATGCAGGGTGTATGTGTGTGTGTGTGTGTGCATGTGCTGTAGCTAACTCTCTCTCCTCTGCTCTCATCCTTCTAGACCTATCGGCTGCCTTTGATACTGTGAACCATCAGATCCTCCTCTCCACCCTCTCCGAGTTGGGCATCTCCGGCGCGGCCCACGCTTGGATTGCGTCCTACCTGACAGGTCGCTCCTACCAGGTCGCGTGGCGAGAATCTGTCTCCGCACCACGTGCTCTCACCACTGGTGTCCCCCAGGGCTCTGTTCTAGGCCCTCTCCTATTCTCGCTATACACCAAGTCACTTGGCTCTGTCATATCCTCACATGGTCTCTCCTATCATTGCTATGCAGACGACACACAATTAATCTTCTCCTTTCCCCCTTCTGATAACCAGGTGGCGAATCGCATCTCTGCATGTCTGGCAGACATATCAGTGTGGATGACGGATCACCACCTCAAGCTGAACCTTGGCAAGACGGAGCTGCTCTTCCTCCCGGGGAAGGACTACCCGTTCCATGATCTCGCCATCACGGTTGACAACTCCATTGTGTCCTCCTCCCAGAGTGCTAAGAACCTTGGCGTGATCCTGGACAACACCCTGTCGTTCTCAACTAACATCAAGGCGGTGACCCGTTCCTGTAGGTTCATGCTCTACAACATTCGCAGAGTACGACCCTGCCTCACACAGGAAGCGGCGCAGGTCCTAATCCAGGCACTTGTCATCTCCCGTCTGGATTACTGCAACTCGCTGTTGGCTGGGCTCCCTGCCTGTGCCATTAAACCCCTACAACTCATCCAGAACGCCGCAGCCCGTCTGGTGTTCAACCTTCCCAAGTTCTCTCACGTCACCCCGCTCCTCCGCTCTCTCCACTGGCTTCCAGTTGAAGCTCGCATCCGCTACAAGACAATGGTGCTTGCCTACGGAGCTGTGAGGGGAACGGCACCTCCGTACCTTCAGGCTCTGATCAGGCCCTACACCCAAACAAGGGCACTGCGTTCATCCACCTCTGGCCTGCTCGCCTCCCTACCTCTGAGGAAGTACAGTTCCCGCTCAGCCCAGTCAAAACTGTTCGCTGCTCTGGCACCCCAATGGTGGAACAAACTCCCTCACGACGCCAGGTCAGCGGAGTCAATCACCACCTTCCGGAGACACCTGAAACCCCACCTCTTTAAGGAATACCTAGGATAGGATAAAGTAATCCTTCTAAACCCCCCCCCCTTAAAAGAGTTAGATGCACTATTGTAAAGTGGTTGTTCCACTGGATATCATAAGGTGAATGCACCAATTTGTAAGTCGCTCTGGATAAGAGCGTCTGCTAAATGACTTAAATGTAATGTGCTGTGTGTGTGTATGTTTGGCTGCCTGCCTGCACATTTGACTTAAAGGAGACAGCCAACAAACAACAAACAGTATATCACCCAGCACAAATCAAGCCTGTAGTCATGTATTTAGTAGGACACGGAGATACGATGGCACTGCCGAGATAACCGAGTTCCACACTCTTAGAAAAAAGGGTTCCAAAAGGGTTCTTTGAGGAGGGATAGGGTTCTACAAAGAATAGTTTTGCTCTTAAGAACCCTTTATGGAAGACAAGGGTTCTTTGTTAGGCAAAGAGTTCAACCAATAATCTTTTTTATCCTAAGAACCGTTTTTGGAAGAAAGGGTTCTTTGAATATTCTTTGGAAGGCAAGAAGGGAGTAAAACACTCAAAACCACGCCCATCATTATCATATTTCCCAGCATGCTCCGTTGCAGGTTGATTTTCAGAATTGTTTGTTTCAATGTCTGTGTTTGTGCATGTACATTGATTGGTTGATTAATCTTATGCTACATAAAGATACATAACGTACATTTTTATAAAGTAATCCAATCTGTTAGTAGTAGTAGTTATTCTGCAGGTTGTGAGTGATTTCACATCACTTTGCAAGTCAGCATAATGTGAACTGCAGACCTGATGTGGCCTGAAAAGCAGGAGTTTCCTAACACACTTTGTTAGGGTATGACTCTCAAAGAAAGTACTTATGATATGCGTAATGTATTGTCATAAAGAGTTTAATTTTAAAGGCTAATAAGGCTGGTGGAATCGTTCACAGAGGGTTCTAGGTAGAACCATTTGCAGGGGGTTCTATGAAGAATCCTACATAGATAGTTCTAGGTAGAACCCTCTGCAAAGGTTTCAACCTTGCACCAAACCGAAGAAACCTACATGGTTCTACTTGGCACTTTTTTCCCCTAAGAGTGTAATGAAGGAAATGAAGCATGCAGGAGTACGACAATAATGCCCTGCAAACAAACATGATCACAAGATGGCGGCCATGTGTCATCTTGATTACTGGCGTTTTACGTGGCTCCACAGAGTAGACACAGTAACGCTTCTCTGATTGTTTCTTTCTTTCGTTTTCTCTTTTGGCTTTCTTTTCTATCTCCACGCTCACTTTCCATCTCCTTTTCTCTCTTTATCTCAATCTCTCACACACAACCTCTCTCTCTCTATGTCTCCCATTCTCTTTCACACACACTCACACGCAGGCATGCACGCGGACATGCATGCATGCAGTGCTGATGAGTGCGTGTGTGCTTTGCTGAGGATGTGAGAACTATTAGCTCCCTGAGTAACAGTGTCATTGTTGCAGGGGACCCTGTCTGTCATCTCTCACGGCATCAACATGTCCACTTCCCGACGCCTCACTGTCCAGGCAGACAGTCAGGGGAAACCCACAAATGTGACCATGACCTCGACTAACTGCACATTGACTCTGTACCAGTACCCCCTCTATATAGCCTCATTACTCTTATTTTATTGTTGCTCTTTAATTATTTGTTACCTTTCTATTTTCTTATTTTTTTTCATTTGTATTTTTTATTTATTGTTTGCTTCAGTTTATTTAGTAAATACTTTCTTAACACAATTTGTTTCTTAAAACTGCATTCTTGCTTAAGGGCTTGTATGTAAGCATTTCACTGCAAGGTGAACCTGCTGTATTCGGGGATTTGATGACAAAACACACGATTGATGACATGCTACTTGACAATCCACCACGGCATGCATTGCCATTGTTATGACACTCTCCTGTCAATCATTTAGCCGCTCCAAGCCTTCACACTGGGCAGAGCCCCTCCCCCTCCCCTACTGGGCGTGTCCTCCTCAAATCAGAAAGCTCATGTCATCTCATGTATAGGGCCCTGTGTTTTGGTTAATCATGTCAGATGACCTGGATTTTAACCTTCATTTAAACTGTCACCTTTTCTTTTTACGTCAGCTGGTCCAGCACCATCCTCAGACAATTGCTTTCACTTGTGGTCCAATCCTCATTTCTGGAAAAAGCTTAAAATGGAGGTTAAAATCCAGGTCATGTGACATGATTAACCAAAACACAGGGCCCTACTCATGTCAAATGATTATAGAGGGATGGAGAGAGATAACCATCTCCTTTGTGTTCCTCCTTGTTCCTGTTTCATATCCTCTCACTGACCACGGTCTTACCTTTTTCCCACTTAAGGCTCGGCAGAGGAATCACTCGATATCACCATGACAACCCTGCAGACGACAGCACCGGTCTGTGTGTGTATGTGTGTTTGTGTGAGCGAGAGAAAGAGGGTGTGTGTCCTGTCAGTAAAGAGCACTCAAAGCTGAAGTTCCTCCAGCAGCAGGAGGAAGGGCAGTACAGACGGCTTTCAATTATATTCGAGCATCTGGCACCACGCAGAGAGCGAGAGAGAGAGCGAGAGAGAGAGAGAGAGAGAGAGAGAGATGCACAGACTGGGAGTACACCTGAATCCTCCATCTGCTGCATGATGTAGTGTAACATTCTGGCCACCAGGGGCACTGCAGCTCATGAGACGTTACAGCAGCCATTAGGGGTTGGGACGAAAGGGGCATGGTGGATTTCTGTTCTGTTCTCAAACTGTTAAATCTCTTCTGACAACGCCTCTGCCATATACTGTGTGTGTGTGTGTGTGTGTGTGTGTGTGTGTGTGTGTGTGTGTGTGTGTGTGTGTGTGTGTGTGTGTGTGTGTGTGTGTGTGTGTGTGTGTGTGTGTGTGTGAGTAAGAGAGAGAGAGAGAGAGGCGTGTGTGTTTGTCCTTAAACCTCGTAAAACGTCTGACGGATGGTTACTGACAGATCAATATGTCTTTGACATCACATACACCCCCCCCCCCCCAAACGCACTCACACACATACACAATCTCTCTTTCTAACACCCCCACTGGACACAGTCTAGATTGTTCCAATCCCTGAAGTTGCAGGGGGTAATCCTTGTGTAATATTAGCAGACAAGCTAGTGTTAAGGCTGCTGCTCAGCAAGCTTAATGGGGGAGAGAAGAGAGTGGCGATGCTGCTCGGTCCGGGTGGGGTGGTGGTGCCGCTGCTGCTGGGCTTGCTGACTAGTAATCCCCTCCGTTGCAATGGCCACTTTGTCCTCTGAGTGATTAGTTCCTGCTGTAGGAACAGTTTTATCTGCTCTCAACCTCTCATCATCCAGATGCCATTGTCCCCCCCCCCACCCCATCAGCCTGATCTGTTAGAGTGTGTGGAGTTAGGGAGTATTACTGTTGTATAGCACACTGGGTTTAAAGGGGCAATCTGCGATTCAAAGAACAACAGCGGAGGAGTTCTTCGAGTTCTTCAAGAATGAATGGCTCCCATTTCAAAAATGGATATACTAATCCCAGATTGCTCCTTTCAAGGGATAAGTTGATTGAACCATATTGTTAAAACTATCCGCCATGGCATTAGGCCTACTGTTAGCCGTAGTACCAATAATGGTAGTTATGGCAGGAATAGTGCCACTGGTGACAATGTGTTCACCTGACTGGTGGCAGTTGGTCCAATCAGCTCCACTCTTTGTCTGTGTGTCCATGTGACTGCTGGCTGGCTATTGGTCCAATCAGCTCTACTGTATGTGTGTCCCCATACAGTCCAAAAAAGCCCTCCTGTCCCAATCTGTCTTTCCAGCTGTCCCTCTGTGATCCCCTCTCCTGCCCTTCACTCCCTACTCTCCTCCTCTCCTCTTACTGCCACTCTTACATCACACAAGGAGGTAATAGGATTAGCTGCTAGCTGCCGCTGGGCTCCCATTTCAGATGAGCTGAGCAGATTATACAGCTTCAGAGTTAGAAACACACACTGCATCAAACCGTATTGACTGACTGACTAGCTGGCTGATGGAATGACGGACGAACTGGGAGAAGTGGGGGGGGGGGGGGGGGTGCGCATGTGTGTTTGAGACAAGGGATGTTAACATCAGTTCTCTTCTAAACAAAGTATGCATGAGTTACGGCTTTATTTTCCTCTTGTGTGTGTGCATGCATGCATATGTGTGAGTCCGTTTGTGTATGTGCGTGAGTGCGTTTGTCCCTGAGAATGTCCTCCTCACCATTCTGAATGTGCTCCCCCCTCCCCTTTCTTGTATACCAGATTTAAAGGGAAGAGATTGTCAATAAGTACCCATAATGGGTCAAGGCCATGGGGCTGTAGAAATACTGGATAAAGACGTTTTGTATTCTTCCGAAAGCTTGGTGAGTGTCCCAAATGGCACCCTATTCCCTATATAGTGCCCTATCTTTGACCAGAGTCCATCAGGGTTGGGGTCAATTCCATTTCAATTGTTGTTGTAATTGCGATCCAATTACGATCTTCTCTCATCGCTGCAACTCCCCAATGGGCTCGGAAGAGGAAAAGGGCGAGTAATGCGTCCTGGGATCGAACCCCAGGCTGTAGTGGCGCTGCAACACTGCGATGCAGTGCCTTGGACCGCTGCACCACTCAAGAGGCCCTTGGTGTATTTTCTGAATAGACTGGAATTGAAATGGAATTGACCCTAACCCTGGAGTCCATAGGGGAAATAGTGCAACATAAAGGGAATAGGGAGCCATTTGGCCGCAGCCCTTGATGTTTACTTAGAAATATATTTTTGGAGCCCACATTGAATACAAAATGTAAAGGAATCCTTCACGTAATGTAGCCTATAGAAATAATTCCCTTTATAAAACAAACACAACGTTGCTCCATTATTTCATGGTTGGTACATTTTATTGACATAATGAACTATATAATGTAACTCGATTTGTGAAATCTAGCTGACTGTAGCTGTTGGTTTGAGTTGAAGAGTTTTTGACAAACTAGAGGAAAAATCTAACTTCTTTAAGAAAAAGCAGATATGATTTGAAAGTAATAGATCACTTTCAGCCCATTTGAAAGTCACAGGTGAATGAAGGTTAGGTTTTACCTCCATTGCCATTTTAAAAGGATAGTTCACCCAAATTACAAAATGGCGTATTGGTTTCCTTACCTTGTAAGCAGAACAAGATTTTGACACATCTTTTGGGGACAAAAATGTCTGCTAATACTAACTTTATTTTTTAAATTTTGTCCCCAATAAATGCACACCTACTCATTCAAGGGATTTTCTGTAATTTTACTATTTTCTACATTGTAGAATAACAGCGAAGACATCAAAAATACGAAAAAACACATATGGAATCATATAGTAACCTAAAAAGTGTTAAGCAAGACACCAGTTTACATGTCAACAGTGAAGAGGCGACTCCGGGATACTGGCCTTCTAGGCAGAGATCCTCTGTCCAGTGTCTGTGTTCTTTTGCCCATCTTAACCTTTTCTTCTTATTGGCCAGTCTGAGATATTGCTTTTTCTTTGCAACTCTGCTTGAAGGCCAGCATCCCGGAGTCGCCTCTTCACTGTTGACATTGAGACTGGTATTTTGCGGGTACTATTTAATGAAGCTGCCAGTTGAGGACTTGTGAGGGGTCTGTTTCTCAAAAAAGACACTCTAATGTAGTTGTCCTCTTGCTCAGTTGTGCACCGGGGCCTCCCACTCCTTTTTCTATTCTGGTTAGAGCCAGTTTGTGCTATTCTGTGAAGGGAGTAGTACATAGCATTGTACGAGATCTTCAGTTTCTTGGCAATTTCTCGCATGGAATAGCCTTCATTTCTCAGAACTGGAGTAGACTGACGAATTTCAGAAGAAAGATCTTTGTTTCTGGCCATTTTGAGCCTGTAATCGAACCCACAAAATGCTGATGCTCCAGATACTCAACTAGTCTAAAGAAGGTCAGTTTTATTGCTTCTTTAATCAGAACAACAGTTTTAAGCTGTGCTAACATAATTGCAAAAGGGTTTTCTAATGATCAATTAGCCTTTAAAATTATAAACTTGGATTAGCTAACACAACGTGCCATTGGAACACAGGAGTGATGGTTGCTGATAAATGTAGATATTCCATAAAAAATCGGACATTTCCAGCTACAATAGTCATTTACAATATTAACAACGTCTACACTGTATTTCTGATCAGCTTAGGTTAAGCTGCCTGCTATCCAAGACCTCTACACCAGGCGGTGTCAGAGGAAGGCCCTAAAAATTGTCAAAGACCCCAGCCACCCCAGTCATAGACTGTTCTCTCTACTACCGCATGGCAAGCGGTACCGGAGTGCCAAGTCTAGGACAAAAAGGCTTCTAAACAGTTTTTACCCCCAAGCCATAAGTCTCCTGAACAGGTAATCAAATGGCTACCCGGACTATTTGCATTGTGTGCCCCCCCCCAACCCCTCTTTTATGCTGCTGCTACTCTCTGTTTATCACATATGCATTGTCACTTTAACTATACATTCATGTACATACTACCTCAATTAGCCCGACCAACCAGTGCCCCCGCACATTGGCTAACCGGGCTATCTGCATTGTGTCCCGCCACCCGCCACCCACCAACCCCTCTTTTACGCTACTGCTACTCTCTGTTATTCAGACACAAGCAGGAGTGGCAGGTAGCCTAGTGGTTAGAGCGTTGGGCTTGTAACCGAAAGGTTGCAAGATCGAATCTCTGAGCTGCCAAGGTAAAAATCTGTCGTTCTGCACCTGAACAAGGCAGTTAAGATTAGAATTAGAAAATTAGAATTTGTTCTAAACTGACTTGCCGAGTTAAATAAAGGTAAAAAATATATATGCATAGTCACTTTAACCATATGTACATGCTACCTAAATCAGCCCAATTCACTGGTGCCTGTAAATAGCCTCGCTTCTGGTATTTTTTTACTGTAGTTTTTATTTCTTTACATACCTATTGTTCACCTTATTTTTTTTTAGAAATTGCACTGTTGGTTAGAGCCTGTAAGTAAGCATTTCACTGTGAGGTCTACACCTGTTGTATTCGGCGCACGTGACAAATACACTTTGTTATGATTTGGAATTTGATGTTACTTTAATGGACAAAAAATGTGACCCCGAACTTTTGAACGGTACTGTATATATACAGTGGGGAGAACAAGTATTTGATACACTGCCGATTTTGTTTTCCTACTTACAAAGCATGTAGAGGTCTGTAATTTTTATCATAGGTACACTTCAACTGTGAGAGACGGAATCAAAAAAGAAAAATCTAAACAAAAATCCAGAAAATCACATTGTATGATTTTTAAGTAATTAATTTGCATTTTATTACATGACATAAGTATTTGATCACCTACCAACCAGTAAGAATTCCGGCTCTCACAGACCTGTTAGTTTTTCTTTAAGAAGCCCTCCTGTTCTCCACTCATTACCTGTATTAACTGCACCTGTTTGAACTCGTTACCTGTATAAAAGACACCTGTCCACACACTCAATCAAACAGACTCCAACCTCTCCACAATGGCCAAGACCAGAGAGCTGTGTAAGGACATCAGGGTTAAAATTGTAGACCTGCACAAGGCTGGGATGGGCTACAGGACAATAGGCAAGCAGCTTGGTGAGAAGGCAACAACTGTTGGCGCAATTATTAGAAAATGGAAGAAGTTCAAGATGACGGTCAATCACCCTCGGTCTGGGGCTCCATGCAAGATCTCACCTCGTGGGGCATCAATGATCATGAGGAAGGTGAGGGATCAGCCCAGAACTACACGGCAGGACCTGGTCAATGACCTGAAGAGAGCTGGGACCACAGTCTCAAAGAAAACCATTAGTAACACACTACGCCGTCATGGATTAAAATCCTGCAGCGCACGCAAGGTCCCCTTGCTCAAGCCAGCGCATGTCCAGGCCCGTCTGAAGTTTGCCAATGACCATCTGGATGATCCAGAGGAGGAATGGGAGAAGGTCATGTGGTCTGATGAGACAAAAATAGAGCTTTTTGGTTTAAACTCCACTCGCCGTGTTTGGAGGAAGAAGAAGGATGAGTACAACCCCAAGAACACCATCCCAACCGTGAAGCATGGAGGTGGAGACATCATTCTTTGGGGATGCTTTTCTGCAAAAGGGACAGGACGACTGCACCGTATTTAGGGGAGGATGGATGGGCCATGTATCGCGAGATCTTGGCCAACAACCTCCTTCCCTCAGTAAGAGCACTGAAGATGGGTCGTGGCTGGGTCTTCCAGCATGACAACGACCCGAAACACACAGCCAGGGCAACTAAGGAGTGGCTCCGTAAGAAGCATCTCAAGGTCCTGGAGTGGCCTAGCCAGTCTCCAGACCTGAACCCAATAGAAAATCTTTGGAGGGAGCTGAAAGTCCGTTTTGCCCAGCGACAGCCCCGAAACCTGAAGGATCTGGAGAAGGTCTGTATGGAGGAGTGGGCCAAAATCCCTGCTGCAGTGTGTGCAAACCTGGTCAAGAACTACAGGAAACGTATGATCTCTGTAATTTCAAACAAAGGTTTCTGTACCAAATATTAAGTTCTGCTTTTCTGATGTATCAAATACTTATGTCATGCAATAAAATGCAAATGAATTACTTAAAAATCATACAATGTGATTATCTGGATTTTTCAACTCAACTCACAGTTGAAGTGTACCTATGATAAAAATTACAGACCTCTACATGCTTTGTAAGTAGGAAAACCTGCAAAATCGGCAGTGTTTCAAATACTTGTTCTCCCCACGGTATATATATATATATATATATATTCTTTTTTTTTTATCGAGATGGAAAAAAGCTTTCAGTGTGAACTTAAATGACTAAAACCAGCTAGGAAGTATGTAGAAAAGATCATGGAATAATCATATATTTGAGAACTAACAATCACCAAAATAAAAGCTAGGTTGTCAGGGAGAATTTTCCATTCCAAAAACATATTTTTTGTTGTTGTTACTTTTACCCCTTTTTCTCCCCAATTTCATGATATCCAATTGGTAGTTACAGTCTTGTCCCATCGCTGCAACTCCCGTACGGACTCAGGAGAGGTGAAGGTCGAGAGCCATGCGTCCTCCGAAACACAACCCTGCCAAACACAACCCCCCCCTAACCCGGACGACTCTGGGCCAATTGTGCACCGCCTCATGGGTCTCCCGGTCACGGCCAGCTGTAACACAGCCTGGGATCGAACCCGGGTCTGTAGTGACGCCTCAAGCGTATTTGTTTTGATATTGTATGAGCAAAACAACTAAGCATTAGCCATGGCAAAATGCATAGAATTGCAGGAAATTAGCTTTAAAAATTGCTAAAAAATTCTCAGCTTCATCTACAAAGTCATAGAAATAAAAATTCTAACAATTCTCTACACCAACAAGATTGGGGCCTAGACTGCTTAATGGGAATTTAAACCAATATGTCATTTTAAAATTTGGACAAACTATCCCTTTAACTCCATCACTTCCCCTTGAGAATAATGTGACCTTCACTCCAACATGGCTGGAACATAAATGTGAGGTATTTGTTATTTGTACCTTCCATGTCTGTCGTATGCAGTGAAAGTGAAATATGTACACGTGTGACCTACAAGAAGACTGCTGCAGAGCTTCTACGATGGATGTTGTTCTAGGGATGTGTGCGCACGTGTGTGTGCGTTCATGCGTATGTATGCGCATGTCCTAGAGGCCTGTGCTCTCTAGCCTCAGTGTGGCCTGAGGGTAAAGGTCAGACAGAGCTAGCACCACACAGTAAAAAGAAGACACTCTACTTAATGCTATCTAGGCTTACACAAACAGCACAATGCTATGATAACATTCCCACAACAGCACGATAACCATCACCGAGCCGCATGCATGGTAATGTTTTACAGCACAAGCAAGACAGCCTTCACGGGGTAGTGTGGCACAATAAACGTTTATGTAGAATAACTTTATAACGTTCACACAACCACGAGATAACGTTGCCCAATCGTTACTCTAACATCCATCGTTACTCTAACATCGTTACTCTAACATCCGACCATCCCACCGGGCAAAGACATCAGATCAACATCCAGTCATGATTGATATATGAGTTGTCAAGAAACATGAATTCAGTGATGCAACGCTGATGGAACGTGATCATTTCGACAAGGTACGGTGAAATGATGTGGAAACAATGTTGACTCAACGAATTGTGGTCCAGTGGGGTGTGAGGTCAAACAAACAAAATGGCTGCATTCCAGGCTGACTACAACGCAGATCAAATCAAATTGTATTTGTCACATGCGCCGAATGCAACCTTACAGTGAAATGCTTACTTACAAGCCCTTAACCAATAATGCAGTTTTAAGAAAATACCAACAAAAAAAAGTAAGAGATAAGAATAACAAATAATTAAGTAGGAGCAGTAAATAACAATAGCGGGTCTATATACAGGGGGTACCGGTACAGAGTCAATGTGCGGGGACACCGGTGTCGAGGTAATTGAGGTAATTTTTTATCTTACCTTTATTTAACGACGCAAGTCAGTTAAGAACAAATTCTTACTTACAATGACGGCCTACCGGGGAACAGTGGGTTAACTGCCTTGTTCAGGGGCAGAACGACAGATTTTTTACCTTCTCAGGTCGGGGATTCGATCCAACAACCTTTTGGTTACTGGCCCAATGCTCTAAACACTAGGGTTATTAAAGTGGCTATGCATAGATTTTGCAACAGTTGCAACAGCGTAGGTGGGGGTGCAAATAGTCTGGGTAGCTGTTCAGGATTAGCTGTATTAGCTGTTCAGGAGTCTTATGGCTTGGGGGTTTAGAAGCTGTTTAGAAGCTTCTTGGACCTAGACTTGGCGCTCCGGTACCGCTTGCCATGCGGTAGCAGAGAGAACAGTCTATGATTAGGGTGGCTGGAGTCTTTGACAATTTTTAGGGGCTTCCTCTGACACCGCCTGGTATAGAGGTCCTGGATGGCAGGAAGCTTGGCCCCAGTGATGTACTGGGCCGTTGCGGTGGGAGGCCAAGCAGTTGCCATACCAGGCAGTGATGCAACCCATCAAGATGCTCTCGATGGTGCAGCTGTGAAACCTTTTGAGGATCTGAGGACCCATGCCAAATCTTTTCAGTCTCCTGAGGGGGTAGGTTTGTCGTGTCCTCTACACGACTGTCTTGATGTGCTTGGACATTGCCTTCCAGATCTCACTATGCCTGGATAGGTGTTTAACATGAGCTAACCCCATAATATGACTTAGCAGTCTGATGTCCAACTGTGCGGTCGATGGCGTGGCACACAAACATTGGTTGATGCAATGCAACGGCTACAATGTAGTCGGCCTGAAACGTGACCAATGTCATGATATCAGTTGGTTCAGTGAGTCAGTGACAGTAGCTTACCTATACCATGAATTTGGTTGTCTCTTTCCTGCTTCCTGCTGCTCTCTGGTCTGGGAACATTAGTGACTCACACACAGCCCTGTCCTGAAATAAATTATGTGTGTGTGTGTGTGTGTGTGTGTGTGTGTGTGTGTGTGTGTGTGTGTGTGTGTGTGTGTGTGTGTGTGTGTGTGTGTGTGTGTGTGTGTGTGTGTGTGTAAAAGAGAAAGCGTGGGCGTGTATGTCTGTTAGCCAATGGTTCAGTTTCTCTCCACACAAATGTCCACGTGACGTGTGGGACTGAGTGAGTGTGGTTCCTTGACGCAAGACCTTTTGCCCCCTGTAGTTGAGTTACTAACTGAGATCCATTAATGAGACGTCATAGCCAACAGAGAATGTCAGGCAGTCATTGAGAAGTGGGCATACAGAAGAGAGCGATCACATCAAAAACACAACACTAGAGGAATTACACTGCTTGCGCCCCAAATTACACTATATTCCCTATTTAGTGCACTTCTAGGGCACTGATCAAAAGTACTGCACTATATACATAAAAAACACAACACTAGAGGAATTACACTGCTTGCGTCCCAAATTACACTATATTCCCTATTTAGTGCACTTCTAGGGCACTGATCAAAAGTACTGCACTATATAGGGAAAAGGGTGCCATTTGGGATGCACACACCGTTCCGTACATGGAAGAGACAAAAGAGAGAGACATTTCCTGTACCTGGTAGATCGGAGTAGCCTCCTCTCTCCACTATGTGATTCCTGTAGAGCGTCTTCAGAACCTTGGCACTGCCGAACCTCTTGAAGCGGCTCTTCAAGTTGTTATAGAACCATTCCAGAGACTGGGTCCTCAATATCCTGGAGAGGAGGAGAAGAAAGAGGGAGAGAGAGAGAGAGATAAGGGAGAGAGAGAGTCAGTCACAGGTGAAATTAAACATGGCACAGAGTAAAGAGGATGGAGAAAGAAAAGCACAAAGGAACCGGGGAAAACTTCTAATCGCGGCCGAGTCAAACTTTGGCACGGCGTTCAAGAAATCCATTAAGAAAACGCAGAGTTTAATTTGATGCCTTTGTATTACCGCGGCAGAGAGATAACTACAGTTTATCGCTTTCAGGCGACGCTGCGCGTTTCGTGGGAAACACTTTCCCTTGTGAACAGACGAAGTCAGGGAGAGAGAGCTGGCTTCTGTCTTGTTCTCCGTCCATGGGCTGCATCTCAAATGGCACCCTTTTCCCCTACATAGTGCAATAGGGAAACCCATAGCGCTCTGATCAAAATTAGTGCACTGTATAGGGAATAGGGTGCCAGAGGCGCAGCAGCGCCTCTTCAACCTCAGGAGGCTGAAGA
Organism: Salvelinus alpinus; assembly: GCF_045679555.1. Taxonomy (NCBI): domain Eukaryota; kingdom Metazoa; phylum Chordata; class Actinopteri; order Salmoniformes; family Salmonidae; genus Salvelinus; species Salvelinus alpinus. Next base: position 34,750,996 of record NC_092095.1, read on the forward strand.
AATTCGGCTTGTCACCAAAAGCACTCACAAACTTCTACAGATGCACAATCGAGAGCATCCTGTCGGGCTGTATCACCGCCTGGTACGGCAACTGCTCCGCACACAACCGTAAGGCTCTCCAGAGGGTAGTGAGGTCGGCAGAACGCATCACCCGGGGCAAACTACCTGCCCTCCAGGACACCTACACCACCCGATGTCACAGGAAGGCCATAAAGATCATCAAGGACAACAACCACCCAAGCCACTACCTGTTCACCCCGCTATCATCCAGAAGGCGAGGTCAGTACAGGTGCATCCAAGCAGGGACCGAGAGACTGAAAAACAGCTTCTATCTCAAGGCCATCAGACTGTTAAACAGCCACCACTAACATTTAGCGGCCGCTGCCAACAAACTGACTCAGCTCCAGCCACCTTAAAAATGGGAATTGATGGAAATTATGTAAAAATGTACCACCAGCCACTTTAAACAATGCCACCTAATATAATGTTTACATACCCTACATTACACATCTCTTATGTATATGTATATACTGTACTCTATATCATCTACTGCATCTTGCCATCTTATGTAATACATGGACCACTAGCCACTTTAAACTATGCCACTTTATGTTTACATACCCTACAGTACTCATCTCATAGGTATATACCGTACTCTATACCATCTACTGCACCTTGCCTATGCCGTCTGTACCATCACTCATTCATATATCTTTATGTACATATTCTTTATCCCTTTACACTTGCGTGTATAAGGTAGTAGTTGCGGAATTGTTAGGTTAGATTACTTGTTGTTATTACTGCATTGTCGGAACTAGAAGCACAAGCATTTCGCTACACTCGCATTAACATCTGCTAACCATGTGTATGTGACTAATAAATTTGATTTGATTTGATTTTGACCTGAGACACAGCCAGCCCCTGGTGTTAAGTCACGGAGTCAAGTCAAGCAGTTAACAGTCCCATTCACAGCCCCTCTCCAGCACTTTTATGTGAATAAGTGCCTTGTTAATCCGACGATCCAATGCCATTGGAGTGTATTGTGTGTGTGTGTGTTGTGTATGTTTCCGTGTGTATTGACTGTGTATTGAGTGGGTGTGTGTGTCTGTATGTGTATGTGTTGTGTGCATGCATGTGTGTTTGAATGCCAAATCCTTTTTCTCACGGGTTGGTGTGGATCTGTAGCTGTTATGTGTTTAACGGGCGCTAGCTGCTTGTCCAGACCAGACTGCTGTGGTCTGTGTGTTACGTAAGCAGTCATTTATGCTGGAGTGTGTTCTGATTTACAAAACATGAGAAAAGCGCTCGCCTTGCGCCACTGTTGCATCGGATTGCGTGAATCTCTGCCAACTTTGTTTTTAATCTCTCTCAAACCTCCGCCCGCCCTATTTAATTTCACACCAAACCCTTCTTACATACTGTTCACATAATGATGCACACGACAGACCAGACCAGACCAGACCAGACCAGACCAGACCAGACCAGACAAGACCAGACCAGACAGACAGAGTCCAAGTTTATGTGCATAATCTGTTTTGTCATCTTATATACACTACCGTTCAAAAGTTTGGGGTCACTTAGAAATGTTCTTGTTTTTGAAAGAAAAGTACATTTTTTCTCCATTAAAATAACATCAAATTGATCAGAAATACAGTGTAGACATTGCTAATGTTGTAAATAACTATTGTAGCTGGAAACTGAAGATTTTTCATGGAATATCTACATAAGCGTACAGAGGCCCATTATCCCATTATCATTACTCTTTATATTCTGGTTAGAGCCAGTTTACACTGTTCTGTGAAGGGAGTAGTACACAGCGTTGTACGACATCTTCAGTTTCTTGGCAATTTCTCGCATGGCCTTCATTTCTCAGAACAAGAATAGCCTGACAAGTTTCAGAATAAAGTTCTTTGTTTCTGGCCATTTTGAGCCTGTAATCGAACCCACAAATGCTGATGCTCCAAGATACTCAACTAGTCTAAAGAAGGCCAGTTTTATTGCTTCTTTAATCAGAACGACAGTTTTCAGCTGTGCTAACATAATTGCAAAATGGTTTTCTAATGATCAATTTGCCTTTTAAAATGATAAACTTGGATTAGCTAACACAGCGTTCCATTGGAACACAGGAGTGATGGTTGCTGATAATGGGGCTACAATAGTAATTAACAACATTAACAATGTCTGCACTGTATTTCTGAATAATTTTGATGGTATTTTAAATGGACAAAAGTATTTCTAAGTGACCCCAAACTTTTGAACGGTAGTGTATGTTACCCCTCACTGCCCTGATGAAAGTAAGAGAGTGTGTGGGAGAGAAAGAGATAGAATGTTGTTTTGTGTGTGCCAGGCAGGAGTGAGTGTGTCTCTCTATGCCAACCTGAGACGAACCAGGTACATATAGAGACGGGAGAAATGGGCACACTGCTAATGGAGGATCCTGAGTGCCCCTGAAGGACATCGGGTTTGTAGGCTCTCATCCCTCCATCCCTCCCTCTGTTCTCTGTGTATTTATTATCTATCCTCCTCTCCTGCCAAATGTGGCCGGCTTCCTTAATTCACGCCCGGGGTCATCCATGTAACGGTAATGGCTGCCAAAAGCGAGCGAGAGCGCCCAAATTAAAACGCCCGGCTGTTTTTTTAATCTCTGGCTGCTTGCTCCTGACTGCCGCAGCACGGTCAAACAGGAAATAAATAAATAAACTAGCAACGGAAGAGAACCAGGGGAGAAATACTAATGGCTTCTGTGCGAACTCAGAAACTAAGAAAAGGTGGCCTAAAGTGACACAGAGGTATATTGAACAACAGGAATTGTCCCGTGGGGTGTTTAGTTAGGTGGTAGAGTTAGGCCACACAAAATGACATCAATCTTGCCCACAGCGGAATCGAGTGGTATCCAGGAGGCTACGACGTGAGGCAATTTCACCTCGTTAGTGAAATGTGAACGTGTAATTGTTGATTAAATAGGAGGTTGAGACCTCATTTGTCACGTTGCTGTGTGGTGACTTTGGACTAGAAAGGCCAGTGCTATCACATCCACGCTCATGCATATTTAAGTTCTGCATCAGTGGGCTCAACGTGCAACAGAGCAGCCCTCCACTACCCTGCGCCTGTCACTCAAGACAGGTAGCGAAACAGACGGATGAGAATGTATGGTTCATCCGGCATCTGCTCCTTCTCTCCTCCTCCCTTACAGGCTACTTAAACGTCAAGCTATCCACTAAACTAACCCTCCAAAATTAAGTCAGTACAGTAACCCTGTCAAATTAAGTCAAATTAAGTCAGTATATCAACCTCTTCAAATTAAGTCAGTACACTAACCTAACCCTCCTAAATTAAGTCCGTACACTAACCGTTTTTGTGAGGAGGAGTATTTTCGGAGAGGGAAGTTTTGTGATCTATGGAACATAACATCTTGTGTGTTTATCCGATATGAGGAAGAATCAAAAGTGAGAATTTGGGAAAGTGAAGTGGATAAGGGGAGGAGGTTTCGGTTGGCAGCCCACTGCTGTAGTACAGCAGTTTTTGGCAAATCCATATTCCATAATAAGGTTAAGAAATTCCACGTTTCCTGCTCACATGAATAAGGGAGCGGCATTCCTTTAGAGTGTCTCTTCGTCTTTTGGTTTCTTGGTGCAGAATTTCCCTGCATTACTCCCTCCTCACCCCCTTGCCTTGGAGCTTGGGAGGGAAAGGTTCCCCAACCTAAACGTAATATAGTAAACGAAAATCCGGGACACTCAAATTAGTATGATACGGTACATTTGGTATGGTATGTATTCATTTGTGGATGTCCTTCATTCATTTCGTATTATACTGTATGTTATGAATTACAATTGGTATGATGTTACATGTTGCAATTCATACATATGTTATGGATTTGCAATACATATGATATGTTACAAATTCCAATTTGTTGTTACTAACGTTAGCTAGGTGGCTAATTGGCTAACGTTAGCTAGGTTAGGGGCTAGGGGTTTATGGTTATGGTTAGGGTTAAGGGTTACATTTAGGGTTAGGAGTTAGATTAAAGGGTTAAGTTTAGGGGAAGGGTTGTCTAACACGCAAAGTAGTTGCAAAATAGCTAAAACGTAGTAAGTGGCTGCAAAGTTGCTAAAATGCTAAAGTTGTCCGTGATGAGATTCAAACAGGCAACCTTTGGGTTGCTAGACGCTCGCATTAAACGCCCCACCCACCCATCTATCCATCCATCCATCCATCCTGACCAACCACCCTCCTTTTGTTTTTGCCCTAAGTAATCTTCTGTCCTACATAACCATACCTAACAGAACATTTTCGTTTACGATGTTACGTCTAGTCGATGAGACCAGGCAGGCCTCCCTCCCCCTTCCTCGCCTATCTCGCTCTCTCTCCTCGCTCTCATCCGATCAATTTGCACATATAAATGCGATTTAAATAAAATATGTATGTGAAGTGCAGAAAAGAAGCCCCTCTGTGGTTCTGCCAAGCTCCCACTTCCCCTGGCAAAAGAAACTATTACCATTATTGACTTTCTGAGGCTTCTAATGAATCCGTGTGCTTTCTGTCAAGGGTGTGGTGCAGGGAGAGAGGAGGCGAGGGGTGGGGGCTGGGGGCTGGGTAAAAACAGTGTTTCTTTAACATCAAAGATCAAATAGAATCTCCGCTCTGAAGACCTTACAGAACATCCCTCCATTTAATGAAAGAAAATGCTGGTGAAATAAAGCCGGTCTGTGTTTTATGTTTAGTGTAGGGGTTTTGAAGTTTGAGGAGGACATCTTAAGGAGTTTGCTGTGAAATGTTTGAACAGTGTTTGTGGGATCTGACCATTTCAATCACAGGATGTGTCAAAACGTCATGGAAGGTTCAAGTTATGTGTCGAAACACACTCCCCCCCCCCCCCTGTCTGTTGAAAAGCTAGAAAAAAAGTTTACTATTTTTGTGTGGGAAAATCTTACAAGAAATGTTACACATTACATTTTTTTGCCATTGGGTGGAAATGTAATTCAATAAAACCAATTCCATTTCCAGACACAAAAACAAATTAGTCCAGACATGCTTTTACTGTGATTTGAATCATAACCAGACAGCTATAAGCACGGCACAACAGAAAAGGTGAAAATGGTCAGCATTAGACTATGCATTTCACTAACAAGAGAGAATATGCTAAATGTCTGATTTATATAAATCCTTATGTAATATTGTTTGGCTCTAAATGTACATATCAGAGGTTAGGTCTGAGCCTGGGAGCAGCAGCTATTCATATTAATAAAGTTAAGTGATGAGAATTGTAAATGCTATTATTCAACAACAAAAAATCATCCTCCCATCTGCTATAATCCAACCCTCCCTCTCTCTCTACTTTGTGTGTGTGTGTGCATGCATGTATATTCAAAGACACAGACAAGAGGGGAGTCCATCACTAACCATTACGAAGCAGTATGAGCTCTCTCTGCATCTCCACTACATTAAACATTTTAAAAAAGTATAGTCATTTAGCAGACACTCTTATCCAGAGTGGCTTCCAGGAGCAATTAGGGTTAAGTGCCTTGCTCAAGAGCACATCAACAGATTTTTTCACCTAGTCGGCTTGGGGACTTGAACCAGCGACCTTTCGGTTACCGGCCCAATGCTCTTAACCATTAGGCTACCTGTCTGAACGGGAAATCTCAGACACTGACAGACGACCGATAGCTCAATCTCATCCCTAAGAAAGGCATGCCTGCTAAACCATCACAAACAGTGGCATGGCCTATTTTAAGGGCCATCACATTAGACCCAATCTAACACATTTCAGATTCTCTTGTGGCCCTCAATGTAAAGAAAGCGTTTCTGGCCACAGCTCTGTAGGAGTTCCGGATCGGCAAAGTCCACCATGAGAAACATTGCAAACCCTAATCCCCAGAATAGGAATCCCACAACAGACCCAGACAGGGGATCAACACATCATCCTTTCCCCTGAGAAAGGGATACTATCTTGGGCCATCACAGGCAGTGAAGTGGCCTGGCCCTGCTGGTTCAGTATAAGAGGCGAACACTTGAAATATCCTTTAATTCAGCGAGCGTGTTCAGTGCAGAGCCCTAACAGGAGAGGCAGGTGAAGAGGTAGATGACAGCAGGCAGACTGAAACAGCACTGAGCCCCTCTAGAAGCTAACCTCCGAGTGTGTGTGTGTGTGTAAATATGCGCACGCACGCACACACCCACCCATACATCCCCTGGCCGGTTTAGAGGGTCCAGGGTGTTCTGTCTTGCTCACTTAACTCACTTGTGTCTTAAAAAGTCTAAATATAGGAGCAGCACATCCTCACTTCTGCTCAGGCACCGCTAGGCAATTCTCTCACTCAACCGACCGCTCATCTTCTCTCTCTCCTTCCTTCCCTCCCTTCTCCCCCCTCTCCATTGACCCCCTAGCACTGAAACTGGCCATGGCAGCAGCTGAGTGAGCCCAGGTCTGCCTCCCAAATGGCATCCTATTCCCTATATAGTGCACTACTTTTGACCAGTGCCCACTGCATCCCAACCGTGAAGCATGGAAGTGGAAACATCATTCTTTGGGGACAGGACGACTGCACCGTATTGAGGGGAGGATGGATGGGGCCATGTATCGCGAGATCTTGGCCAACAACCTCCTTCCCTCAGTAAGAGCATTGAAGATGGGTCGTGGCTGGGTCTTACAGCATGACAACGACCCGAAACACACAGCCAGGGCAACTAAGGAGTGGCTCCGTAAGAAGCATCTCAAGGTCCTGGAGTGGCCTAGCCAGTCTCCAGACCTGAACCCAATAGAAAATCTTTGGAGGGAGCTGAAAGTCCGTTTTGCCCAGCGACAGCCCCGAAACCTGAAGGATCTGGAGAAGGTCTGTATGGAGGAGTGGGCCAAAATCCCTGCTGCAGTGTGTGCAAACCTGGTCAAGAACTACAGGAAACGTATGATCTCTGTAATTTCAAACAAAGGTTTCTGTACCAAATATTAAGTTCTGCTTTTCTGATGTATCAAATACTTATGTCATGCAATAAAATGCTAATGAATTACTTAAAAATCATACAATGTGATTTTCTGGATTTTTGTTTTAGATTCCGTCTCTCACAGTTGAAGTGTACCTATGATAAAAAATTACAGACCTCTACATGCTTTGTAAGTAGGAAAACGTGCAAAATCGGCAGTGTATCAAATACTTGTTCTCCCCACTGTATTGGTATATGCTTGCTGCCAGCTCTTAATAAACTGTTGGGGAAAATGGTTTTTGACCAAACACAATGTTATTTCTCTGTAAACAAATTAGAAGGGCACTCAACATGGACTGCACTGACACAACTGACTGATGATTGGTTGAAAGAAATTGATAATAAGAAGATTGTGGGAGCTGTACTGTTAGATTTCAGTGCAGCCTTTGATATTATTGACCATAACTGTTGTTGAAAAAACGTGTGTGTTATGGCTTTTCAACCTCTGCCATATCGTGGATTCAGAGCTATCTATATAATAGAACTCAAAGGGTTTTCTTTAATAGACGTTTCTCTAATGTCAAACATGTAACATGTGGGGTACCGCAGAGCAGCTCTGTAGGTCCTCTACTCTTTTCTATTTTTACCACTGGCATTAAACAAAGCATGTGTGTCCATGTATGCTGATGATTCAAACATATACACATCAGCAACCACAGCTAATGAAGTCACTGAAACCCTTAACAAAGAGTTGCAGTTTGTTTTGGAATGGATGGCCAGTAATAAACTGGTACTGAACATCTCTTTATTTATTTTATTTATTTTATTTAACCTTTATTTAACCAGGTAGGCAAATTGAGAACACGTTCTCATTTACAATTGCGACCTGGCCAAGATAAAGCAAAGCAGTTCGACACATACAACAACACATAGTTACACATGGAGTAAAACAAACATATAGTCAATAATACAGTGAAAAAAAAATAAGTCTATATACAATGTGAGCAAGTGAGGTGAGATAAGGGAGGTGAAGGCAAACAAATATATGTATAAATAAATAAAAATATAAAAAGGCCATGGAGGCGAAGTGAGTACAACACAGCAAGTAAAATAAAAACTAAAAAAACACTGGAATGGTTGGTTTGCAGTGGAAGAAAGTGCAAAGTAGAGACAGAAATAATGGGGTGCAAAGGAGCAAAATAAATTAATAAATAAATACAGTAGGTAAAGAGGTAGTTGTTTGGGCTAAATTGTAGATGGGTTATGTACAGGTGCAGTAATCTATGAGCTGCTCTGACAGCTGGTGCTTAAAGCTAGTGAGGGAGATAGGTGTTTCCAGTTTCAGAGATTTTTGTAGTTCGTTCCAGTCATTGGCAGCAGAGAACTGGAAGGAGAGGCGTCCAAAGGAAGAATTGGTTTTGGGGGTGACTAGAGAGATATACCTGCTGGAGCGCGTGCTACAGGTAGGTGCTGCTATGGTGACCAGCGAGCTGAGATAAGGGGGGACTTTACCTAGCAGGGTCTTGTAGATGACCTGGAACCAGTGGGTTTGGCGACGAGTATGAAGCGAGGGCCAGCCAACGAGAGTGTACAGGTCGCAGTGGTGGGTAGTATATGGGGCTTTGGTGACAAAACGGATGGCACTGTGATAGACTGCATCCAATTTATTGAGTAGGGTTTTGGAGGCTATTTTGTAAATGACATCACCGAAGTCGAGGATTGGTAGGATGGTCAGTTTTACAAGGGTATGTTTGGCAGCATGAGTAAAGGATGCTTTGTTGCGGAATAGGAAGCCAATTCTAGATTTGACTTTGGATTGGAGATGTTTGATGTGGGTCTGGAAGGAGAGTTTACAGTCTAACCAGACACCTAGGTATTTGTAGTGGTCCACATATTCTAAGTCAGAGCCGTCCAAAGTAGTGATGTTGGACAGGCGGGCAGGAGCAGGCAGCGATCGGTTGAAGAGCATGCATTTGGTTTTACTTGTATTTAAGAGCAGTTGGAGGCCACGGAAGGAGAGTTGTATGGCATTGAAGCTCGCCTGGAGGGTTGTTAACACAGTGTCAAAAGAAGGGCCAGAAGTATACAGAATAGTGTCGTCTGCGTAGAGGTGGATCAGAGAATCACCAGCAGCAAGAGCGACATCATTGATGTAAACAGAGAAGAGAGTCGGTCCAAGAATTGAACCCTGTGGCACCCCCATAGAGACTGCCAGAGGCCCGGACAACAGACCCTCCGATTTGACACACTGAACTCGATCAGAGAAGTAGTTGGTGAACCAGGCGAGGCAATCATTAGAGAAGCCAAGGCTGTCGAGTCTGCCAATGAGGATGTGGTGATTGACAGAGTCAAAAGCCTTGGCCAGGTCAATGAATACGGCTGCACAGTATTGTTTCCTATCGATGGCGGTTACGATATCGTTTATGACCTTGAGCGTGGCTGAGGTGCACCCATGACCAGCTCTGAAACCAGATTGCATAGCGGAGAAGGTGTGGTGTGATTCGAAATGGTCGGTAATCTGTTTGTTGACTTGGCTTTCGAAGACCTTAGAAAGGCAGGGTAGGATAGATATAGGTCTGTAGCAGTTAGGGTCAAGGGTGTCCCCCCCTTTGAAGAGGGGGATAACCGCAGCTGCTTTCCAATCTTTGGGGATCTCAGACGACACGAAAGAGAGGTTGAAGAGGCTAGTAATAGGGGTGGCAACAATTTCAGCAGATAGTTTTAGAAAGAAAGGGTCCAGATTATCTAGCCCGGCTGATTTGTAAGGGTCCAGATTTTGCAGCTCATTAAGAACATCAGCTGACTGTATTTGGGAGAAAGAGAAATGGGGAAGGCTTGGGCGAGTAGCAGAGGGGAGGGCAGTGCTGTTGTCCGGGGTAGGGGTAGCCAGGTGGAAAGCATGGCCAGCCGTAGAAAAATGCTTATTGAAATTCTCAATTATAGTGGATTTGTCGGTGGTGACAGTGTTTCCTATCTTCAGAGCGGTTGGAAGCTGGGAGGAGGTGTTCTTATTCTCCATGGACTTTACGGTGTCCCAGAACTTTTTTGAATTTGTGTTGCAGGAAGCAAATTTCTGCTTGAAAAAGCTAGCCTTGGCTGTTCTAACTGCCTGTGTATATTGGTTTCTGGCTTCCCTGAAAAGTTGCATATCACGGGGGCTGTTCGATGCTAATGCAGAACGCCATAGGATGTTTTTCTGTTGGTTAAGGGCAGTCAGGTCAGGAGAGAACCAAGGGCTATATCTGTTCCTGGTTCTAAATTTCTTGAATGGGGCATGCTTATTCAAGATGGTGAGGAAGGCATTTTTAAAAAATGACCAGGCATCCTCTACTGACGGGATGAGATCAATATCCTTCCAGGATACCCCGGCCAGGTCGATTAGAAAGGCCTGCTCGCTGAAGTGTTTCAGGGAGCGTTTGACAGTGATGAGTGGAGGTCGTTTGACCGCTGACCCATTACGGATGCAGGCAATGAGGCAGTGATCGCTGAGATCTTGGTTGAAAACAGCAGAGGTGTATTTGGAGGGCAAGTTTGTTAGGATGATATCTATGAGGGTACCCGTGTTTACGGAATTGGGGTGGTACCTGGTAGGTTCATTGATAATTTGTGTGAGATTGAGGGCATCAAGCTTAGATTGTAGGGTGGCTGGGGTGTTGAGCATGTTCAAATTTAGGTCGCCTAGCAGCACGAGCTCTGAAGATAGATGGGGGGCAATCAGTTCACATATAGTGTCCAGAGCACAGCTAGGGGCAGAGGGTGGTCTATAGCAGGCGGCAACGGTGAGAGACTTGTTTTTAGAGAGGTGGATTTTTAAAAGTAGAAGTTCAAATTGTTTGGGAACAGACCTGGATAGTATAACAGAACTCTGCAGGCAGTCTTTGCAGTAGATTGCAACACCGCCCCCTTTGGCCGTTCTATCTTGTCTGAAAATCTTGTAATTGGGGATGAAAATGTCTGAATTTTTGGTGGTCTTTCTAAGCCAGGATTCAGACACGGCTAAGACATCCGGGTTGGCAGAGTGTGCTAAAGCAGTGAACAAAACAAACTTAGGGAGGAGGCTTCTAATGTTAACATGCATGAAGCCAAGGCTATTACGGTTACAGAAGTCATCAAAAGAGAGCGCCTGGGGAATAGGAGTGGAGCCAGGTACTGCAGGGCCTGGATTCACCTCTACATCACCAGAGGAACAGAGGAGGAGTAGGATAAGGGTACGGCTAAAAGCTATGAGAATTGGTCGCCTAGAGCTACTAGAGTAGAGAGTAAAAGGAAGTTTCTGGGGGCGATAAAATAGTTTAAAGGAATAATGTACAGACAAAGGTATGGTAGGATGTGAATACAGTGGAGGTAAACCTAGGTATTGAGTGATGATGAGAGAGATCTTGTCTCTAGAAACATCATTGAAACCAGGTGATGTCATCGCATATGTGGGTGGTGGAACTGAGAGGTTGGATATGGTATAGAGAGCAGGGCTAGAATCTCTACAGTGAAATAAGCCAATAAACACTAACCAGAACAGCAATGGACAAGGCATATTTACATTAAGGAGAGGCATGCTTAATCGAGTGATCAATAAGGGTCCAGTGAGTAGAGGTTGGTTGGGGTCGTGGCGGTCCAGACAGCTGGCCAGGTATATGGCTATCGGTAGCAGCATAGGATGGAGGTCTGTTTGTAGATACCTCGTGCGTTTCCGTCGGTAGGTTCCGTGTAGTGGGGTTTTGTTCAGATAGCAGCCGATAAGACAGCTAACGATTAGCGGGCCTCAGATGAGCGTTCAGGTAACGTCGGGACGGAGGTGCCGGTTGGATAAATCCCTCGGGCAGATAACGTCGGCAGTCAGTCGCGGCAGTCAGTCGTGAAGGCCCGGTGGGGTTCCGTATCTGCAGCAGCAACAAAAGAAACGGGTCCGGATGGTGATGGAACTCCTTAGCTGGCTAGCTCCAGCATGATTTGAGTTTGCCCTGGGGTCGACGTAAGCCAATAGTCACACGGTATGCAGCTAGCTAGCTGCGAAATCAAGGTGCAGGTGTCCAGAGCCTGCGGCTGGAATCCGGGGAAACTGAGAGAAAAAGAAAAAAAGTCCCGGAATGCTCCGGTCCGAGTCGCGTTGCACAAAAGTGCCGGTAGATTATCGAGCTAAAGGAATAGCTGATGACCACAAAACGTGGGCAGCTGAAACACCAACGCTAGCCAGCAAACCGGCTAATTTCGGGGCAGCTACAGATTAGCTTCTGGCTAGCTATCGGAGTAGCTTCTGGTTAGCTTTCAGGCTAGCTTCTGAATTAGCCCCTGGCTAGCTTCCACGATGGATTTTCAGATTGAGGTAAGTAATACTTTTTGTAATTGGTGAAGCGGGTTGCAGGAAAGCTTTTGCAGGAAAGCTTTTGTAGTTGAGTTCTTGGATAATAAAATAAATAAAAGATATGCGAAGAAAAGGTGTAAATATATATATATACAGGACACGACACGACAATACGGAAAAAGACGTCTGAACTGCTAAGCCACCTTGGACCAAAATCTCTAAAACTAAGGGCATTGTATTTGGTACAAATCATTCCTTAAATTCCAGACCTCAGCTGAATCTGGTAATGAATGGTGAGGCTGTTGAACAAGTTAAGGAGACTAAATTATTTGGCGTTACCTTAGATTGTAAACTGTCATGGTCAATACATATAGATTCAATAGTTGTAAAGATGGGGAGAGGTCTGTCCGTAATAAAGAGATTATTTGACACCACACTCCAAAAAGCAAGTTCTGCAGGCTCTAGTTTTGTCTTATCTTGATTGTTGTCGAGGCGTGTGGTCGAGTGCTGCATCTCTTTATAGATATTATGCATGCCATTCTCTCTTGGCTAAGAGTTGAAGAGAGACTGACTGCATCACTTCTTTTTATAAGAAATGTTAATGTCTTGAGAATCCCAAATTGTTTGCATAGTCAACTTACACACAGCTCTGACACATACTTACCCCACCAGACATGCCACCAGGGGTCTTTTCACAGTCACACAATTCAAGAAAGGGTACAATATTATATAGAGCCATTATTGCGTGGAAATCCATTCCATCTCATATTGCTCAAATAAACAGCAAACCTGGTTTAAAAAAAGCAACACCTCACGGCCCAACGCCTCGCCCCAATTTGACTTAGTTTGTCTGTATGTATGAAATATGTAGGCTACATGTGCCTTTAAAAAAATATTCGTACGTAGTTCTGTCCTTGAGCTGTTCTTGTCTATTAATCTTCTGTATTGTGTCATGTTTCATGTTTTGTGTCGACCCCAGGAAAAGTAGCTGCTGATTTTGCAAAAGCTAATGGGGATCCTAATCAAATTCCAATACCAAATAGGTTACCATTTTTTTTTTTTTTTGGGACACATCCCAGGACAGACTGTTTATATTGGGCCCAATCGGAACCTAAATCCATACAGGTAATATGTATTGAGAGAGCAATTGGATATGAGATTAAAAAAAAGTGAATGGGAATAAAGAAGTCAAAAGCCTCCTTTCAAAGTATCCATCACAGTTGGTCTGGGAGAGGCTGCACATGGTGTGAGATTGTGAGAGCGGTGAGTGTGCGTGTGTACATGTGAAGCGAGCATCTGTTGAAGCAAGCGGTGCAGAACAGCTACGAGGGGACAAAAATCGTGAGAAGTTATATGGCAGTAATCCTTTCCGTTGTCCGAGTCTCTTCCCATTAATTCAGTATGTGGCTAATGATAGCCACGGGTAACGCTACCCTTGTTTAGAGCAATGACATCTATTGAGGCGAGCACAGCAGCAGCTGAAGACACAGGTGTCTGAGGAAGTAAACAAATCAATGGCCACTCCAAGAACATTTATAAAAGAACTAGCATGACCACGCTAATAATACAACATTCTAGTCAATCATAAAGTGGGAGGAGGTCAAAATAAATGAAAAAACTATCCACCAAATCTATTCATTTTAAAATGTTGACTACTTCTCCTTGCCAATATCATACATCCTATGGGAAAATAATGTTCTTGTATTAAAACATATAATGTCGGTCCCTGGGGTCGTTTGTTTCGCCTGGGCAAGAAAAGGTTGAAGACCCATTCATAACTGTCTCTGACCTTGCATTGTACCAGTAGTGCAATGTCGCTCAGAGTTAGAAGGTTATTCCTGTGTTAGAAAATGGCCATCCTCTTACTGAAACCTAACACCTTAGCCGGAAAATGTAACTGGCTGGAAATGAAAGGATTTGAGATTACATAACTGCCAGGCTAAAAAGGCTTCTGATTTCAGAATACTCGAGAAGGAGATCCATGCCTTGTGGAAATCCCAATAAGCACAACCCAATCACAAGCCCAATGCTTTGACGCAATGTCACCTTGCTTGTTTCATACATGGCACACCTAAAGGTTCTATATAGAACCCACAAGCTCAGGTCCTTGTGGAGGCCAGGTAATCTGATGCAGCACTCCATCACTCTCCTTCTTGGTTAAATAGCCCTTACACAGCCTGGAGGTGTGTTGGGTCATTGTCCTGTTGAAAAACAAATGATAGTCCCACTAAGCACAAACCAGAATGGATGGCGTATCGCTGCAGAATGCTGTGGTACCCATGCTGGTTAAGTGTGCCTTGAATTCTAAATAAATCACTGACAGTGTCACCAGCAAAGCACCCCCACACCATCACACCTCCTCCTCCATGTTTCACGATGGGAACCAGACATGCGGAGGTCATCCGTTCACTTTGCGTCTCAAAGACACGGCGGTTGCAACCAAAAATCTCAAATTTGGACTCATCAGACCAAAGGACAGATTTCCACCGGTTTAATTTTCATTGCTTGTGTTTCTTGGCCCAAGAAAGTCTCTTCTTCTTATTGGTGTCCTTCAGTAGTGGTTTCTTTGCAGCAACTCAACAATGAAGGCTTGATTCACGCAGTCTCCTCTGAAAAGTTGATGTTGAGATGTGTGAAGCATTTATTTGGGCTGCGATTTCTGAGGCTGGTAACTCTAATGAACTCATCCTCTGCAGCGGAGGTAACTCTGGGTCTTCCTTTCATGTGGCCGTCCTCACGTGAGCCAGTTTCATCATAGCGCTTGATGGTTTTTGCAACTGCACTTGAAGAAACTTTCAAAGTTCTTGACATGTTCCCGATTGACTGACCTTCATGTCTTAAAGTAATGATGGACTGTCATTTCTCTTTGCTTATTTGAGCCGTTCTTGCCATAAAATGGACTTGGTATTTTTTCCAAATAGGGTTATCTTCCGTCTACCACCCCTAACTTGTATACCACCCGATTGACAAATGATTGGCTCAAACACATTAAGAACAAAATAAATTCCAAAAATGTACTTTTAACAAGGCACACCTGTTAATTGAAATGCATTCCAGGTGACTAACTCATGAAGCTGGTTGAGAGAATGCAAAGAGTGTTCAAAGCTGTCATCAAGGCAAAGGGTGGCTACTTTGAAGGATCTCAAATATAAAATAGATTTTGATTTGTTTAACACTTTTTTGGTTACTACATGATTCCATGTGTCATTTCATAGTTTTGATGTCTTCACTATTATTCTACAATGTAGAAAATAGTAAAAATTCAGAAAAACCCTTGAATGAGTGGGTGAGTCCAAACATTTGACTGGTACTGTATATGTTGGGGTCAATGGAGGGTGGATAAAGTTCATGGAAAGTTAATGAGTGAGGAAGGGGGAGTGCAGAAAGTTTACATTCTGTCAAAACATGGTATTGCTAAATCTTATGGCTCCTAAGGAGGCAGGCAAATGGCAACAGTCTGGCTTCAGTCACTGATAAAGTAGGACAGCCGTGGATTAGGGAGGAGTGAGGAATTCGGCCCGAGGTCAGGTCAGATGAAGTGAGAAGGAACAGTCCTACCCCACACACATATACTTCCACACCCATGAAGGTTCTACCATGAGGCAGGGCCATGACTACACCAGTGAGAGGAACCAATTAAGTTCCTGACTAGCAACAGAGATGTACTGGCTGCCTAGATGTGCAAGGAGTTGACTCCGCCTAGTAGGAGGGTATAAATATGTGCTTGTGTAAACATGTCTTTGTCTTTGCAGCTGTATGACCCAGTGGGTGAATAAACTTGGTTTGAGCTTTTTCTAGTTGTCCGTGAGTCTTTACTCTGTTTGTTCAGAACCTATCAGTATGTAGGACATACAGTGGGGGACAGCATATACCTACCGTGTAGACACGTAATGACACCTGCAGAGAGGATAAAACAATCAGGGATAGAGAAACTGTAGATACCATTGGAGCAAAACTGTGAGAGAGAGAAAGAGAGACAGGTGGGTAGGAAAAAGAGAGCGAGATGGAGAATTGAGATTGTCTATCTATATTACAGAGAGAGGTCATGGCGACAATATCACACACCCAGACCGACTCCTATTTATTCCAGACTCCTATTTATAGAAGCCTCTTTTCCCCGCCACCATAATTCCCAGTGTGTGTAATCCTTGAGGATCGATGTTCAAATGGAGAGAGAGAAAGCGTGTCCGTGCGGCCGCAGCAGTCAGCTATCTTTCATCTCCGGGGCTGCAGTTCCTTCAAGTGTTCTCTCTCTGCCCTGGCTCGCTCCACGGGTAACAAACCATTTCTATTTGCCCTTTGAAGGCAAGTCTTTGCCTGATAAGCCAGGAAGCCAGCCAGCCGACCAGCCAGCCAGCCAGCCGACCAGCCGACCAGCCAGCCAGCCAGCCGACCAGCCAGCCGACCTGTCGGGCCAAAAGCGATTTCTCCCCAGAAAGGGAATATCTAGGGTAGTTATGCTGGATGAGAGGTGGCCCCAGAAATGAAGGGTGAATCAACCTCTATCAAAGCATCCAAACACTGTCTTTTAGCTACTACTAACAGGCTAAACTTTTAAACTCTGAAATATGGCATAGCAATTGGCAGCACCACATCACCGTTTAAAAGGCCCTAAAACGAGACAAAGATCAACTGGGAGAGAGCAGAGGCTGTCAAATCAAACAGAGATGACACCGAGGAAGTGGAGCGCTGCTTCCTGAAGCTCAAGGGGCGTGATGGGGAACTGTCAGTGAACTTCCTGTGAGGCTTCCTGTGTCACAGAGTGGAAACGCTCTTCAAAACAACTGTGGGGTGTCAGGGACGCTCTCTGTCGCAGTTTGAAAACGCCGCTGATTTGAGTCCTATGCTGTTTTTTTTTTAAAAGGGCAGTAAAATTCCACCCTCATTTATCAAACCCACGACCATCAGGGTTGTAACGTGTGAATACTGCTGGTAGTGTAATATGGAAAAGTATTTACTGCCAGATGGTGTGTTAGTGTATCTATGCCATTTCTCTACAAGAAGGATTATCAATGTGTTCAAGTTACACACACACACACACACACACACACACACACACACACACACACACACACACACACACACACACACACACACACACACACACACACACACACACACACACACACACACACACACACACACACACACACACACACACACACACACAGCTGTGTTTTAAACAATCCCCTCTCGCAGCTCTCGGCTCACTCCTAACAAAGCAGCATTTTCCAGCTTCACTCATATTGAGCCGCTCCACATTCACACAGCGAACTGCCTTACCCTGCAGAGATGAGTGTGTTTTCTCTGGTCCGGGCTTACTTTAATACTCCCTCAATGGACTAGCTCACGGAGAAAGGCACCAGTGTGTGTGTGTCCGTATGTGTGTGAGTTAGTGAATGGATTACTCATAAAAGCATATCTATAATAGGAATGAATAGGGATGTAATGGATGTGTGTGTGTGTGTGTGTGTGTGTGTGTGTGTGTGTGTGTGTGTGTGTGTGTGTGTGTGTGTGTGTGTGTGTGTGTGTGTGTGTGTGTGTGTGTGTGTGTGTGTGTGCACGTCTCCCATCAGAATAATTCTTCCACGCTTGTCACCCTAAGGCCACATTCTCCAGTCACTTCAGTGCATTTTACATCAGGCTGCCTTGCCAAAAACAGGGCCATAAACTCAGGCATCACTGCAGCCCGGCCAATTAACACACCAATGAATGGCCCCTTCTCCCAAACAAGCCCCTAGCCTCCCGAGCTCCTAGGGTTCAGTTTCCTCCAAGTTATAGACACAATGCAAGCCACAAGACAAAACACTTCAGCGGCCATCTCGCTCTCTCTCTCTCCCCCTCTCTCTCTCTCCCTCTCTTTCTCTCTCACTTGCTCTTGGTAACTCTCTTCCTCCTCCCTGTGAATGATCCCAAACCACAAAACAAAGGTCTCTGGAGATCTGTATAATATAGCTGCAGTATATGAATAGGGAATTATCTGCAGTACATGAATATGCAAAAAAAAGAAAGAATATTAATTTATACAACATGGACAGTGAATTCAAGCTCCAATGTTCTCTGTAGGTATGTCTCAAAATGGCACCCTATTCCCTATGTCGTTTTACAACTTTTTGGGTAGTAGTGCACTATACAGGGGATAGGGTGTAATTTGGGATGCGGACTGTGTCCGATAAAGACATACAACAAGCTCATTCCATTTCCTGTCCGGCTCTAACTCGTCCATAAGACAGCAGTCAGTCAGAGAGACCTAACTCGTCAGTCTGTCTGCTTGGCCCATGTCCTGAGCTGTGCTGACAAGCCAGAAACGCAGCACACTTCAGCATGCCACTAGTGTGTGTGTGTGCAAGTACGTGTGTGTGCTCCGCGGGCAGTGTGTGGTATGCGCCCCAAATGACATCCTATTCCCTATATAGTGCACTACTTTTGACCAGGGCCCCTAGTGTACTATGTAGGGAATAGGGTGCCATGTGGTAACCAACCTACCTGTCAGGCGAGAGAGTCAGTCTGGTTTATTCACTACTCACTCAGCTCAACAGACGGAGAGACTGGGAGAGACAGACCAGGATGGATCAGTGACTACACGAGACAAGCTGTAGATATCACGCATATTAACAACTCACTTTCTCTGTTACACTCTCTCTATATCTGTGCAAATAGAGTCCACTGCAAATAGAACAGTGTTACATATTTGGTTGAATCTCCAGGAGAACATTCGGAAGTCCCGGTTGACATCACGCACGCATCCTCCCCTTCTGGTGCTCTTTCTCTGCAAAGAGAGTCATTATGAGAGGACTGCCAATGTTTGATTGACAGTGAATCCCAATTCATGTCTCAATAGACATCACATGCATGTAAGTTTATGTAGATGTTTCGTACGCTGCCTCTCAGCACTGAGGTCAAAGGAAGAGCACTCTCTGCCATTTTTCTCTCTCTCTCTCCCCCTTTCTCTGTCTCTCTCTTTCTCTCTGTCTGTCTCTGTCTCTCTCGCTCTCATTACATAGGCAGCTATTTGCAAACCAGAGGTGCATTCAACAAGGTAAATAGTTTGCGATACGGTAGCTAACAGAAGCTTACGAATCCCATTTGTTTTGTGATTACGCTCTCCGCAGCCGATGTGAGTAAGACCTTTAAACAGGTCAACATTCACAAGGCCGCAGGGCCAGACAGATTATCAGGACGTGTACTCTGAGCATGTGCTGACCAACTGGTAAGTGTTTTCACTGACATTTTCAACATCTACCTGTCCGAGGCTGTAATACCAATGTTTTAAGCAGAACACCATAGTCCCTGTGCCCAAGAACACAAAGGTAACCTGCCTAAATGACTACCGAGCCGTAGCACTCACGTCTGTAGCCATGAAGTGCTTTGAAAGGCTGGTCATTGCTCACATCAACACCATTTTCCCAGAAACCCTAGACCCACTCCAATGTGCATACTGCCCCAACAGATCCACAGATGATGCAATCTCTATTGCACTCCACACTGCCCTTTCACACCTGTGAGAATGCTATTCATTGCCTACAGCTCAGCGTTCAACGCCATAGTGCCCTCAAAGCTCATCACTAAGCTAAGGACCCTGGGACTAAACACCTCCCCTCTGCAACTGGATCCTAGACTTCCTGACGGGCGCCCCCGGGTGGTAAAGGTAGGTAACAACACATCCGCCACGTTGATCCGCAACACGGGGGCCCCTCAGGGGTGCATGCTCAGTCCCCTCCTGTACTCCCTGTTCACTCATGACTGCATGGCCAGGCACGACTCCAATACCATCATTAAGTTTGTCGATGACACAACAGTGGTAGGCCTGATCACCAACAACGACGAGACAGCATATAGGGAGGAGGTGCTACTTACTGCTGCTACTCTTTTATTATCTATGTATAAGTCACTTTAATAACACTACCCACATGTATATATTACCTCAATTACCTCGACTAACCGGTGCCCCCGCACATTGACTCTGTACCGGTACTCCCTGTATATAGCCTCCCTATTTTACTGCTGCTCTTTAATTATTTGTTACTTTTGTTTATAATTGTTTTAGGTCCTTTTCTTAAAACTGCATTGTTGGTTAAGGGCTTGTACGGAAGCATTTCACTGTAAGGTCTACTACACCTGTTGTATTCGGCGCATGTGACAACCACGATTTGATTTGATTTGATTTAACATTGGCCAACATAGCCAACAGTCTGAGGTGGTGGTGCTGAAGTGCATTTCCTACGGTTGCGCTCTTAGAGGCATACAGTAAACACGTAGTTTAATCCTGTTAGAAATCGTGACAGATTAAGAAAACGCAGGGCTAAAATAAGGATGTTCGGGAGGAGGATTGTGGTAAAGTGAGATACGAAGACTAGTTTGTGTGGGTGGGAATGCAGCGGCTCTGTTCTGTGTTTAGTCCGCTTGCGAATGTAACAAATTAATCAATGGAGGGTCCTCGTGGCACGAGGCTTGCTCTCTGATAATTACAACGCTAATTGAACAATCATTCGAAAAGTGGAGGGATACGACTGGGAAGCCACGCTGACAAAGATACTGTCGTTAAAAAGCATGTACTTAGCAGATTTCCTGTGAACACTTCTGATGTCAAATGTAAATGTAAAATCAATAGGACAGAGCAGTTACTTATTCTAACATGTTAAATCAAAACTGATACACTGCATCAACAACATGATATGACACCGTTTGAATTATGGCATTAGAGAACCTCATTATGCAGGCCTTCGGTGTGCATGACTTATCGCAAGCGACTACAAGCCTCAAGAGGAGGGCTAGGGCATAGCTATACCTTTGAGTTTAACGTGCCTTTGATGTTCCCCCGAGACCCCTATACTCTCTCTTTGATGTAAACACACGTGCTATAGCAATCCATGAGATGGGACTGGAGAGCGCATAGACAGCACAATGAAGAGCAACTTGCACTGCCGGTGGAAACGGCAGTATGATTTTGAGAAAGCAATCCAATATGAAAATGGTCCGATTTTATAGCGCATTTTAAATCAATACAGTGTAGCCTAAGGCTCATAGTAACTAGTAGGTTGCAATGAGACAAACGCATTGCGTGTGTCTGGGTTCGGGTTGGGAAACGTACCACTCCATTTAAAGATTAGAAACCTTATATAGCCTAATGTGAAAGGCCACTCTGGCTGATTGCTTGCGGTCACAGATCATAGTAATGCCGTGGGTCTATCCGTGGCGAAGAAGGTAGATGGAAAACAATTCAAATAGAGCGAGGTGGGTGATTTAATAGGGAGGCGAGGCGCTAACCCGCTAACTGACCCTGTGAACTCGACGATGAATAAACATGCGCAGCTGGGTGTGAAAAGTATTGAACTGAATTAGACTTGTAAAAGAGGACGTCCGGGAAAATGTCTGCTGCCTGCATGCCATTAGAAAACAAAAAAACGCCAACGACAGCGGGACAAATCTGGAGGGGAGCATGTGCGTGCTGAGTGTTAGCGAACTAGCTAGCACTAAGCTAGCATTAGCCCGAGGGGGTCTTTACCCTGGGCCGAGATGGGGACAACAACACCGCTGTGTTTTTTGAGTCCCTTTGCAGTCAGGCAGTCTCCTGGGGACCACTCTGTTTACCAGCAGAACTTCAACACGGACTGCTTGCCAACAGGGAGAACTACGACACAGCTAGCAGCAGAGAACTGCATATTGTATTAGTTGTTGTGAAACTGTGCAGCCATGATGGGCAGTAGCCTAAGGACAGGTGAATGTGTGGTCATATCCCCCCGGGCTGATATACAGGTGCAGCCATGCTATTTGACACATCTATCCCTCAATTGTCACTTCCATTTCCATTTAGTTTTTGCGGAAAAGACAGCACTGCCAGTGCCATTTCTCTGTGACCGAAAATAAACAAAAACAACAGGTTTACGGGTATGATTAAAACGCGTTATAGTTTTAGGTAGACTAAGTAAAAAATGATGCTACTCCATTGGCCATGTTATGCTGTGAAGTTAAATAACCCGCACTTGTTTTGAGTACCCCGGATCCATAGCATGTGAGTGGATGGGGGGGGGAGAACCTTCATTCAAAATGCATGGATCCACAGGCAATCACCCCAGCTGCTACAAGGCTCCTTCAGTTCACTTCTGCAGGCTAGCGCAAACACACAAACACCGCTTTGAACACTCTCCATCAGATATAGCCACAGGGACTGTGACCTCATATGCAACAGCAGCCTTGGGTTAGTCACACGCACACGCAAACACACACGCGCGCACAGGCACACTAGAACAAGGGAGGAGCTGGTTGATCTATAATCTCTGAAACATTCAGTCAGTCAGTTGGTGATGGTGTGTGTGTGTGTGTGTGTGTGTGTGTGTGTGTGTGTGTGTGTGTGTGTGTGTGTGTGTGTGTGTGTGTGTGTGTGTGTGTGTGTGTGTGTGTGTGTGTGTGTGTGTGTGTGTGTGTGTGTGTGCGTGTGTGTCTGTGTGCCTCAGCTGCCTGCTGCTTTGATAACTCATGCTTTGGCAGGCTAATCTGAATGGCCACTGACTGTGATCCAGCTTAAATCATACAACACAAGGAGAGTCCCGTTACAGGGCCAGACGACCGCCTGCCAGCCAGGATGGAGAGAGAGAGAGAGAGGCACACGCAGAGAGAAACAGTCAGCTGTGCCTTGAACAATCCCTTCTCCCAGCTTTCGGCTCCTGCCGAACAAAGCATCATTTTCCCAACAATTTTTTGGAGGAGGATGCAGAGAGCACACAAACACAGATTACGCTGCACGGCACAACGTCAGAACACTGATCACACACGGATCATCTCTCTTATATTTGATCACCTACAACAAAGTGCCTCTGATTTCACCTAACTGGTGCAATAACATCAGACAAAACAAACATGAGCACGCACACGCTTCCCGCTGAGGTGCTAAATCATAATGAAACACGGTAAGAAGAGGAGAAGTGAGAGGAGAGAGTCTCAGACTCTCAGCCCTGGTTCAAAGCAGTGAGAAATGGGAGAAGAGCAAAAGATGATACCAGGAGCGGTGCGGAATCATTGATATGCGTCAGGTTGAGAGGGGGAGAAGAGAGTGGGAGAGAGGCGAGAAAAAAAAGAGATAGGGAAGAGGAAGAGAGAGAGAGAAAAAAGAAACAAACATCCATTAAAGTGGCTCAGAACTCACACACAACAGGGACAGCGGAATAGCAGGATTAGCATATTGAGCTCATTGTTATGCATGCACAATGCCTCACTTTCCAGGAAAACCAAAGTCTATGAGTGTGTGTGTGCTGCATATCACTGACTCTATCTGCATGTGCGTGTGTGCGTGTGTGTGTGTGTGTGTGTGTGTGTGTGTGTGTGTGTGTGTGTGTGTGTGTGTGTGTGTGTGTGTGTGTGTGTGTGTGTGTGTGCACGCGCTAGTACGCAGGCATGTGTGTATGAGAAAGCAAACCCGCTGTTAAGCCATAGAACTCGACTTTCTGTCTTTAGCCCAATTCAGTCAACTGAAAAGGACAAATTGTAAGATGTCAAAATTGGGCACAAGGACTCTCCGTACACTATAGGCATGCACAAGTGCAGCAGGGAGAGTGAATACTAATTCTCCTATTCTAATATTCATCTGCTGCATTGTGGTGATTAGGGAAGGGATTTGTGCAATTATGGAAATGTTTGCATTGGAAGGAGCTCAAATCCCACCTCGCCCTCCTCCCTCTCTCTCAAACCCTCTCTCTATTTCCTTCTCCTTCTCTATTCCTCTCTCTCTCCCTCCCTCCCTACCCCCCCCCCCTCTCTTTCTCATCCTAGCTCTCTCCTTCTTCAAAGGGGGCTCTCGGGGCAGGAGGGAGGGAGAGGGGGAGGGAACGTGTGGGGAATATGAATACTGAGGTGATAATGTCTCATTTTGGGGTTGTGCGCTGGAGAGCACAGAGTGGCACAGGATCAGATGGAAAAGTCTTGCCCTCGGGAAGAGTGGTGGGAGGGCGGGAGGGTTAAAAAATGAGGGAGTGAGAGAGAAAAAACGACGGTGAGAGAGAGAGATATTTCTAACCCAGCAGCACCTCAGGACACCCTCCCTGCTTGATATTTCACGCAGAGCTCAGAGAGAGAGAGAGAGAGAGGGATAAGAGAGAGCGAGAGAGAGAAGGAAAGAGAGAGCGAAAGAAAGAAAGAGATAAAACTACAAAAAGAGAGGGAGAGAAAGAGAGAGAATACAAATGAAAGAGAAAAAAAGGAGAGAGATGAGACTACATGAGAGAGGAGAGTAATTACACTCGAGTCATATCAAAGATCTCCCGGTGAAGACACCATTTTTGGTTTTATTCACAGAGAAGATGAGGAGATCTAAACCATTGATCTGCCCAATCACAGCCCACTTGCATCACCTGGAGGCATACTGCAGCCAGCCTATCAGCAGCCCAGCAGGATATGAGATACGGCACTCCGGGGATTGAAGAGAGACAGAGATACTCTGATGCTAACATTACTACTGATACTACATCTAAAGCTAACTGTATAGCCAATACTGTGAGGTTTGAGCAGTGTATAAATTGTAGCTTTACCTTGTTTCATTGTAAGGCTAAACAACGACAAATCCTTTTCCACTATGCCATAAAACAACAAGGTCTTTAGCACCAGACCTGGTAACCCATAAACGGATGTAAGAATCGTGAGATTCCCAATCGCCTGTGTGTGAACAGGGAGGCCCAGCCGCAGCACAGACTGAACCATCTGAAAGTGTCATTTCACGTGGTGAGCTCCAGTATGGCACCCAGTTTCCTAATTCACTGTGCAGAACTAATGCAACTGAAATCACCTGAGGACACACAGTGGGGGTCAGAGCACACAGCACAAGTGCAATACACGGCGACGACTGGATCTTGCGTGTTGCCTGACTCACAATGTTGAATTGGTGAAACTGGAGGCACAACTGGAGCCACAATGGAGTGGCAGAAGCGTGACTCTCTGGGTCTCACTCCGTCACACACAGACACCAGGGAGGCCTGCCGACTGACAGAGAAACCATACCAACCCCGCCACACAATAATAATAACCCACAACAATGAGTCATCTCTGCAGGATGACACGGAGCAGAAACCACACACAGTACAGACACAATGGAAAACACACAGCCGACACACGCACACACACACACACACACACACACACACACACACACACACACACACACACACACACACACACACACACACACACACACACACACACACACACACACACACACACACACACACACACACACACACACACACACACACACACACACACACACACGGCTTGGCACCTGCCAGAGCTGGTGGATGTCTGTTTGGCTCATGGTTAGTCAGGCTGGAGCGCTGGCAGAAGTAGCAGTGGGTTATCACCTGCTCCAGACACACACACACACACACCTGAGCCTCTACATAGAGACCTGCTCTGATAGAACACATGGGGCCAACAGAGTAGCAGACACTTAGAATGACAGCGAGAACAGAGAGCACACACTCTCCCCCAAAATATATACGTATGCGTCTGATTCACACACAAACGCACGCGCACACGCACACACACACACAGGAAAATTGCCTCTAGGCTAGTGCGTTCAGCTGTAATTAGTTTGGAGGAAGCTTCTGCACGAACTCCATTGGTAAAAACTAACCAGGTATGTGAATTAGGCTGTTTCAATTGATGATAGCTGGGTTGTCCAAATGAATCCTAATGAAGCACTAACAATTCCACCGTCTTCTCTGGTCCACAGGGAATATACAGGCAACATCCTCAGACTCCTAAATCACCCCCTCCACTGCAGACCAGCCTGTCTGCGTGTCTCTCTGTATGTGTGAACACAACTCATCACCCAGGAGTTACGACCAGCAGATGGCTACCATGCAAGATGGGAGGGACACGAGGAGAGAGCTGTAAAGGCAAAGAGAGCGGGAGAGACAGTGATAAAGAGAGGAACATAGGGAGAGAGAGAGAGAGAGAGAGAGAGAGAGAGAGAGAGAGAGAGAGAGAGAGAGAGAGAGAGAGAGAGAGAGAGAGAGAGGAAATAGCGAGAGAAAAAGGGAGATGATTCCTCCGCTAAGTCATGTGGACTGGGCTGCAGGTAAAGTGTTCAGCTCCACTCTGCATTTGGCCCGAACCGATTCAATTGAGGAACATAGAGTGGGTCTCTGAACCTACCCACAGCACAATGCCACATCTCCCTAAGAGAGAGAGAGAAAGAGGGATTGCAACTGCTCAGGCCGGTGCAACACACACACACACACACACACACACACACACACACACACACACACACACACACACACACACACACACACACACACACACACAGGTTATTAACAGTCTGACCTGCTTACACCCCTCCACCCCCAGACAGCATTTAACCCAGCTGCAATAGACAGAGAGAGAAAGAACAGCATCCCCAAAAAAGTTGGTCCCCCCTTTGCTGCTATAACAGTCCTCTGGGAAGGCTTTCCACTAGATGTTGGAACATTGCTACAGGGACTTGCTTCCATTCAGCCACAACAGCATTAGTGAGGTCGGGCACTGATGTTGGGCGATAGGCCTGGCTCGCAGTCGGCGTTCCAATTCATCCCAAAGGTGTTCGATGGGGTTGAGGTCAGGGCTCTGTGCAGGCCAGTCAACTCCTTCCACACCGATCTCGACAAACCATTTGTGTATGGACCTCGCTTTGTGCACGGGGGCATTGTCATGCTGAAACAGGAAAGGGCCTTCCCCAAACTGTTGCCATAAAGTTGGAAGCACAGAATCATCTAGAATGTCATTGTATGCTGTAGTTAAGCTTTCCCTTCACTGGAACTAAGGAGCCTGAACCATGAGAAACAGCCCCAGACCATTATTCCTCCTCCACCACACTTTACAGTTGGCACTATGCATTCAGGCAGGTAGCGTTATCGAGCAGAAAAGTTGCAGTGAAAAAGAACTAGGAGTTTGGTGCAGTCAGTCAGTCACTGCTCCGAGGCCCAGAAACATTTGTTTTGTCACGTGACTGTTAAAAATACACCTGCACTGAGGACAAAATGCCTCCCTCTCTCCTTCTCTCCTTCTATTTCTCCCCCTCTCTGTCCATCGGTCTCACTTTCTCTTAGTCATTCTCTCTCCCTTCCTATTCTCTCTCTCTCGCCTCTTTTCTCCCATCCACTGATGGTAGCACAGGCCTCAGAGGGCATATCATGGTCGTTCTATCCCACTCTGCCGTACACCGCCGTGACATTAAACACAGTACCCATCAGCCCTTCTGCACGCCCATTACCCAGACATGATAGAAGTGTGTGTATGTGGGTGTGTGTGAGAGAGAGAGAGAAAAAGCGAGTGAGGTAAACACCAATGATGGAGACAGGACAGGACGGGGGAGGACAGACAGACAGAGAGGTCAGTGTGTGATCACAGACACGCCTCAGGATTGACTATATGCTGCTGACTGTTGTCGCCTATTATTTTTGCTTGAGTTGATGCTCATCTTAGCTCAGCAGATACTATCGCTGCTGTCAGTGATCCCAACGGACATTTAAAGGGACATTCCACTTTCAAATCAAAGTTTGTCCAATGTTTTCAGACCTTTAAAGTAGTCTAATGTCAATCCGCCATCTGGTTCACCTCCAAACAACCATTTTTGGGGGGACCTTCACGTTGAAGTGACCTGAGCCCTATACTATGAATCAGCTTTGAGGAGTTAAGAGAGTTGATTTTGCTCAACTCTTGAGTTCAACTCGGGATAAGTGGCAGGCTAACTCATGGCTAACTCCGCTTACCCTGAATGAAATGACTGAGCCGCGAGTTGACGACGTCGGATACCCTTCCCTCTCGCAAAGATGACGTCATCTGAGGAATCTGAGGAAGACGACCGACGACCGATTCAATGTTTATTAATCAAAAGGGTTTTTGTGTGTTAAAAAAAACATTTATGTTAAAATACCTATCGCGTTACACATTTAGTGATGACAGAGTGCATTTAAAACTTCACGCACAGTAAAACTTTTGTATGAATTAATACAATTATTTTATAGACAGGAGTGGGTGCTCGTACATTGATAAGCACAACAAAGACGGCATTAACGACAAGTAAAAAAATGAAGACGCCACTTCTTAAAGCCTATTTCACACCATAGCCTTTTTTTTAACCTTTATTTAACTAGGCAAGTCAGTTAAGAACAAATTCTTATTTTCAATGACGGCCTAGGAACAGTGGGTTAACTGCCTTGTTCAGGGGCAGAACGACAGATGTTTACCTTGTCAGCTCGGGGATTCGATTTTGCATCCTTCCGGTTACTAGTCCAACGCTCTAACCCCTAGGCTACCTGCCGCCCTTTTCACGAGATAACTATTCTTTCATTTTGATCGGTCTATCAGCATTGTCTCAATGAAGAGTTCGCCGTTCGACTAGCCATGTGCGACACGCCCGCACAGTTACAAGCCTGCTAGAGTTAGTGGTGGGCGGAGACAAGCAATTATCCACCATTATAGTACGGATGAAGCCTGACCTGGAAAGTGAAGCTAACTGAAGCTGGCTGGCTTTAGAAAACCCTGAGTACTGTCGATCTAGCTTGCTTCGTAGTAAACCACTCTGGTGTATAAACAGTGAGTGTGACACACATATTTCCGATGTCTGTGTCCAAAAAGACTTGGCCATCACCGTTTATCACGACTCCCTTTCGGTCAGTGGACGAATAAACATAGCCTTATTAATAAATAACGTAATTAAGGTCATGTTATTAACTTATGTTATGAGTGACAGGAGATGTGTGTGTGTGTGTGTGTGTGTGTGTGTGTGTGTGTGTGTGTGTGTGTCGGGGAGCTACCATGGGGTGTTTGCTTATTCCCTAAACCAATCAGAAAGTCACAGTGCTACTTCGTGACCTTTAAGATGGTTACTGGGGATAATGCTGGGGCTGCAGAGAAGGAGATGATTACATTTGGGCCGAGCTCTCAACCTGCTAGACTGTCTGGGTGCGTCAGACCGCGTCCCATGT
This sequence comes from Salvelinus alpinus, assembly GCF_045679555.1. Classification (NCBI taxonomy): domain Eukaryota; kingdom Metazoa; phylum Chordata; class Actinopteri; order Salmoniformes; family Salmonidae; genus Salvelinus; species Salvelinus alpinus. The sequence goes on from NC_092095.1 coordinate 34,780,174, forward strand.
GGCACCCTATTCCCTACACAGTGCACTACTTGTCAAAAGTAGTGCACTGAAAAGGGAACCGGGTGCCATTTGGGACGTAGTCTGTCTGTCAACTTTCATTAGTCCTCATCGAAGGTTAATCTAAGGTGTCAAGTATGTTATTTTCCATTAGATTCAACCAATCAGATTGACTGATATGTCCAAAATGTGTGTGTATACAGTACCAGTCAAAAGTTTGGACAAATACACTCATTCCAGAGTTTTTCTTCATATTTACTGTTTTCTACATTGTAGAACAATAGTGAAGATATCAAAACTATGAAATAACACATATGGAATCATGGAGTAACCAGAAAAGTGTTATATTTTATACTTGAGATTCTTCAAAGTAGCCACCCTTTTCATTGATAACAGCTTTGCAAACTCTATGCATTCTCTCAACCAGCTTCACGAGGTAGTCACCTCGAATGCATTTCAATTAACAGGTGTGCCTTGTTAAAAGTTAATTTATGGAATTTCTTTCCTTCTTAATGCATTTGAGCCAACCAGTTGTGCTTTAACAAGGTAGGGGTGGTGTACAGAAGATAGCCCTATTTGGTAAAAGATAAGTCCATATTATGGAAAGTACAGCTCAAATAACCAAAGAGAAATGACAGTCCATCATTACTTTAAGACATGAAGGTCAGTCAATGCGGAACATTTCAAGAACTTTGAACGTTTCTTCAAGTGCAGTCGCAAAAACCATCAAGCGCTATGATGAAACTGGCTCTGATGAGGACCGCCACAGGAAAGGAAGACCCAGAGTTACCTCTGCTGCAGAGGATAAGTTCATTAGAGTTACCAACCTCGGAAATTGTAGCCCAAATAAATGCTTCACAGAGTTCAAGTAACAGACACATCTCAACATCAACTGTTGCTGCAAAGAATTACTACAAAAAAAACACTACTAAAGGACACCGATAAGAAGAAGAGACTTGCTTGGGCCAAGAAACATGAGCAATGGACATTAGACCGGTGGAAATCTGTCCTTTGGTCTGATGAGTCCAAATTTGAGATTTTTGGTTGCAACCGCCGTGTCTTTGAGACGCAAAGTGAACGGATGACCTCCGCATGTCTGGTTCCCATCGTGAATCATGGAGGAGGAGGTATGATGGTGTGGGGGTGCTTTGCTGGTGACACTGTCAGTGATTTATTTAGAATTCAAGGCACACTTAACCAGCATGGCTACCACAGCATTCTGCAGCGATACGCCATCCCATCCGGTTTGCGCTTAGTGAGACTATAATTTGTTTTAAACAGAACAATAACCCAACACACCTCCAGGCTGTGTAAGGGCTACTTGACCAAGAAGGAGAGTGATGGAGTGCTGCATCAGATGACCTGTCCTCCACAATCACCCGACCTCAACCCAATTGAGATGGTTTGGGATGAGTTGGACCGCAGAGTAAAGGAAAAGCAGCCAACAAGTGCTCGGCATATGTGGGAACTCCTTCCAGACTGTTGGAAAAGCATTCCAGGTGAAGCTGGTTGAGAAAATTCCAAGACTGTGCAAAGCTGTCATCAAGGTAAAGGGTGGCTACTCTAATGGAATTTTAATGTTTGTGCTTTTCTTAGAACTCATTTTTGTGTTCTATTCATGTGCTGTTCTATAAACCAATTTCTGTGTTCATGCAGTGGCCGACAGTACAGATCCTCACTATCAGTAGCTGCAATTTGGCAGTACGCTCAGACCTTGTCTTGAGAATGAACGAAAGATATCTCAGTTTCAAGGTCTCAGCTTAGAGAGAAGAGGTATTGGTCTGTCACATGTTATGAACCAGTATTGGTCTGTCACATGAATGAAACAAAACGGCAATGATTAGTTAATTATGCTACATCATGTATAGCCGTATACAAGACAACTGCTGGGACTGCCGAGGCAGAGCTTCTGACAGACATTCACTATGGTGCATTAAGTTTGTTGGAACTTCTCCAGCTCCCTGACAAATAAACCATGATTCATTTAAGATTGATTTCGAGTGTCCCTGTGTAAGAATTTCTATGACACTACTTTGCAGAATATAAAATATCAAATCTATTATGATTTGTTTAGCACTTTTTTGGTTACTACATGATTCCATGTGTGTTATTTCATAGTTTGGATGCCTTCACTATTATTCTACAACATAGCAAACTGTAAAAAATTAAGAAAAAAACCTTGAATGAGTAGGTGTGTTTGCATGCTTATGGTATTTCATATAGTGCATGAATGCTTTAGGATGAGAATACTCTGAATATTGACGTCTGCACGTCATGGGTGTTTGTGCACGTACACACACACTCCGTTCTCCATTCAGTGCAGTCTGCTCCATGGAGTGATACAACGTGGGTCCATCTAGTCAGATTAGGAGTAGGGAACGCAGTGGGAATGTAAATGTGGAGAGAATGGTGACTTCATCTCACAGATGGATGTGGGGAGAGCAGCACGCGGTACCTTCAGAGAAAAATAAAAAGAGGATTTCATATTAATTCGCCAGAGTGTCTGCTCTGCTGGAGAACGGGGAGGCAGTTTATGGCTCTGCATCACTCTGTGTCATTCTCTCTATTTCTGTGTCATTCTCTCTCTCTCTGTGTGTGTGTGTCTCTCTCTCTCTCTCTCTGTGTGTGTGTGTGTCTCTCTCTGTGTGTGTGTGTGTGTCTCTCTCTCTCTCTCTCTGTGTGTGTGTGTGTGTCTCTCTCTCTCTCTCTCTCTGTGTGTGTGTGTGTCTCTCTCTCTCTCTGTGTGTGTGTGTGTGTGTCTCTCTCTCTGTGTGTGTGTGTGTCTCTCTCTCTCTCTCTCTCTCTCTCTGTGTGTGTGTCTCTCTCTCTCTCTCTCTCTGTGTGTGTGTGTCTCTCTCTCTCTCTCTCTCTCTCTGTGTGTGTGTGTCTCTCTCTCTCTCTCTCTCTCTCTGTGTGTGTGTGTCTCTCTCTCTGTGTGTCTCTGTGTCTCTCTCTCTCTCTCTCTCTCTCTCTCTCTCTCTCTCTCTCTCTCTCTCTCTCTCTCTCTCTCTCTCTCTCTCTCTCTCTCTCTCTCTCTCTCTCTCTCTCTCTCTCTCTCTCTCTCTCTCTCTCTCTCTCTCTCTCTCTCTCTCTCTCTCTCTCTCTCTCTCTCTCTCTCTCTCTCTCTCTCTCTCTCTCTCTCTCTCTCTCTCTCTCTCTCTCTCTCTCTCTCTCTCTCCCTACCAGTGTCTTAAGTGTGGGTGTGACTACAGAGAGGAAAATGCTTTCCAGACAGTGATTTTGTATTTCTAATCAGAAAGACAAACTTCTATAGCCTGTGAACCGTCGTGTGTGTGTTTATGGACCAAGGGATGGACCGCACGGTTAATAAGACCAGCCCGGTCATGCTTGTCATGTTCAATGAACCTTCTCACCCAGGACTGGTAGGGGTGTGTGCGCGTGGGTGAGTTCAGGGACTTACATGCAAGTAGGGTGACAGGCCTGTCACTACAGTGAAGACCCACAGGAGAAGAAGCTAGCTATGTCTCAGCTACTGTACATCTCTACCTGGGTCTTATTCACTCGGCACCAAACAAAGGAAAACGGACTGAAGCAGGTAGGAACGATGTGAACCTGTCCAATAAGAAACACTTATTTTTCAGTTGCATAACGTTTTGCTACGGTGTGCACTAATGAATATGGCCCTGGTGAAGTCTATATTGCAGCCAAAATTATGTCTGTGTATCATTTTGGTGACATAGGAAGAGCATACTGTGTACACTATAGATAATGATTTTCAAACTATGCAAAATCCTAATTTGGTGTAAATCAACCAATACGTTTTTATAACCCAAACCATAGGCCTAATAGGATTTTATTTTGTTCACCCAACAAAAATAGCTAGGGTGTAAATACTGCAATGTGTGTTTAACATCGTAATCCATCATTTCACACGCCTCTTCTCAATTCTGTTGAGGCTGCGGTAGAGGCTGACGTGCAGTCCAGTAGACAGCCAGCCACACAGACAGCTTCTCATGTGCATGCTGTCTTACAACACCTACAGCAGCACACAGCGGCACCGCTGTAACGGAGAGGAGGAATACGAGCTGCTACAGCGGCAGTCAGACGCTAGCCGCCCGCCACACCCTGTGTTGGGAGTCTCAAACCCAGATCCGAAGGCTTGATTTCAGGCAAGGTGATGGAATGGTGGTGGATTTTCACGGTACTAGTTCGTTACAGTCGACCGTAGTATTTCAGTGTGATGCTTAAGGAGGCAGTGGGGGAAGACGGACGCTCTGTCCTTGTTGCGACGCGGTTGAGATCACGGCATAGGGATAGATTCTGAATGATAGCGACATCTGCTGCTGTCAAGGGTGCGTGAGAAATATACACATCCCAAATGTTCACACCAGGGCTAGGATAACAGGACGTACTACGAGTGAAGAAGGAAAGTCCGTACGGCCCGGCTCCGATTTCCAAAATTGCGCCGCGACAAAACGTCTAATCGCTTGAGCTACACAGGCGATTGAGTTACCTGTAACCCGAATCGATACCACATCCTCCAAATCAGATGATGTTGTGATTCTCGTGAGTGTTAAGACCAAGAATGTCAAAAGTAGTCCACTATATAGAGCAGGGTCTCCCAAACTCGCCCGAGCACTACACAGCCCATTCAAATAATCAACTAATCATCAGCTGTGTAGTGCTCGGGCAAAAAATGTGCACCTCTTGGGGGTCCCGGGGACCGAGTTTGGGAAACGCTGATATAGGGAATAGGGTGCCATTTGGGACACGGCCCATCTAATGCAGTAATGAAAAGGGACGTCTTTATATACATCCCATAATGATGGTTGTTAATATTCTGATAGCATTTAATATCATTTACATCAGTGAGGCTGAAAGGTAATGGGCGTATTACAGAGCTGGAGGCACCAAAGCCTCTACTCATCTCAATAACATTAACAGGCTAGAGGGAGATAGAGTCAGAGAGATGGGGGGGTGAGGGAAAGAGAGAGAGAGAGAGAGAGAGAGAGAGAGAGAGTCAGAGAGAGAGAGAGAGAGTCAGAGAGAGAGAGAGTCAGAGAGAGAGAGAGTCAGAGAGAGAGAGAGAAAGAGAGTCAGAGAGAGTCAGAGAGAGAGAGAGAGTCAGACAGAGAGAGAGCGAGAGACAGAGAGAGAGAGACAGAGGTGGGGCAAGAGAGAGAGAGAGAGAGAAAGAGACAGAGGTGGGGCAAGAGAGAGACCGAGAGAGAGCAAGACTCCAAGCTTCACCAACGTGATCAATAAAAACCTACCCTCTCTTGTCTTGTAAACCCAGAGTTTGGGGCTGGGTGTCTAATTCGATACCATGCAGCAAAATCAATCAATCACACACACACACACACACACACACACACACACACACACACACACACACACACACACACACACACACACACACACACACACACACACACACACACACACACACACACACACACACACACACACACACACACACACACACACACACACACACACACACACACAGCGAGAGAAAGAGTGAGGTAGAAAGAGAGAGTGCGAGCACATCACGTTGTCCCCCCTCGCCTTGTCATGTTCAGTAATCCCTTCACTCACCACTTCCACGCACACACACTGTGAAACACACACACACACACACACTGTGACACACTGTGACACACACACACACACACACACACTGTGAAACACACACACACACACTGTGACACACTGTGACACACTGTGACACACACACACACACTGTGACACACACACCGCAGTGTGATATCACTGTCTTAGACAGTGCGAGGAGCACATTAGTTCTCCATGTCAGGGACTCAGGTGGCAGAAACATGACTGATTACGTCTTCACCCCCCTCAGGTGTTACCATACACACATCTAAGAACCCTAAGCAGACTGACACACACACACACGCACAAGACGTGGCATACGTAAGCAAGGTCATCCTGTATAAAGTCTACACACACGCACGTGAAGACAGAAACACACGCACGCACACACACACACACACGCGCACGCACCCATGAAAAGCAGTGTTCATCAAGCCCATAGAATGAAATCCAATCAAATTGTATTTGTCACATGCACCGAATACAGGTGCAAACTTACAAGCCCTTAACCAACAACGCAGTTCAAGAAACAGAGTTAAGAAAATATTTCCTAAATAAACTAAAGTTTTAAAAAACTTAATCAAAAGCACAACCATCATGATCAGATGCATATATAGCGTACAACATAGTGCTCAGCTCAATTCACCCTCCTACCGTCTAACGGGAGCTCAGTACGGTGTCAGTGGTCAGACAGCACACACAAAGTCTCTCCTCTGTACCTAGAGTATACAGCGTGGAAACACACTGACAACAAAGCTGCAGCATCCAAAAAACGCACCGCTGGAGAACGGGGAGGCAGTTTATGGCTCTGCATCACTCGCTGTCATTACACCAGTCAGCAAGACCTCCTAGCCTTCCATCACAACATACACCCTCCCTCTCCTCCCCTCTGTCCTTCCCCTCGTTCCTGAGAGCCCTCTCCAACACCGGCGTGACATGCTGCTCACTCCCCCTCTGTCCTGGCTCCCTCCCTCACTCGCCGCCAGTCTCCTCATCCCGCTCTCCCTCTCTCTCCATCCATCCATCCATTCATTCATTCGGTGAGACAGACAGATTCAGACAGTAGTAAACCGACCTGGTCTTCTGGCAGGCGGCGCAGAGCCAGGCTTTCTCCCGCTTGCTGTAGGTGCGGCAGGACTTGCAGACGTTGTACTGGCAGTCCAGACACGGGCGCTTGGGGTTGACCAGGAAGGTGAAGGGAGAGCAGCAGCGGATGCAGCAGCGCTCGTTGAAGCGGGGCTGCTTGGAGAGGACGGAGCATCTGCTGCCTTCCTCCGCCAGCTCCTGCTTCATCTCACTGCCCGAGAGAGAGAGAGAGAGAGAGAGAGAGAGAGAGAGAGAGAGAGAGAGAGAGAGAGAGAGAGTGGAAGGGGAGGGGAGGGGGGGAGAGAGAGGGAGGGAGGGAGTGAGCAAACAGTGAGAGGACGGTGGTGCGGGAATAATTGTAGACGCTGTGACAAATGAAATTTGTTTAAAAAAAGAAGGGGATAACAAAGGAGAGAGGGAGAGTGTTTTCTCTCTCTCTCACTTACGCCGAGCTCCCGACATATCAAATCAGAGAGACCGTTACTTCTCGTTTCCCCACATCATTCAAAGCCAATGGGCTACAGAGAACGCGGCATGCTACACATGTGTCTGTGTGTGTGTGCGCGAGTGTGTCTGTGTGTGTGCCTGTGAGTTGCAACTGAAATCAACAAGCTCAGTAGCTACTCTCCTCCCTGTACCATATTGTTCCTTCCAAGAGGTATTCTCAGACTTGTTGCACTGCAGCCATTCAAAGCCTCTAAATACCTTTAGCCTCTAAACTTGCGCGCAATGCAATACTATGCAAGTGAGGGAGCATTACTTGATGTGTTCTAATGTAGTAACAAAACAAATAATAATGACGTCGCTTTATGTGATTGAACACACACAAGAAACCAAGCGGAAGAAAAAGGACTGAAAAAGAAAGGGGCTACAGACACACCACTTTGGGAAGGGCCGGGATCATTTGGGCTGTCAATCCCAGTTTTAGCCAATAGAAACAAACCAGCTGTACAGAGCTCGGCTATTTGATCAATTCATTCCTTGAACCAAACCATCAAAAGGATTTCACTTCTCTCACCGCATCAGGCTGTTCATCGCTGAACCATGTGGCTCGTCCCAAATGGCGCCCTATCACAAGTGTACCTCCTCTGAACAAAGAAATACGGGCTCCGTATAGGGAATAGACTGCCATTTGGGACACAGCCTGTATCTCTCCCTATACATACGCTACACACACTATGTCCAAAGAATTATAATATTATTATTATTCCAGGTATAATGACTTATTTACATTTACCTTTCTGTATGCAGTCTATGTTGCATTGCTTACTGTACACATGTCGCTTCCTGTGCATCCACGGTGGTTGTATTAGCCAGTCATATGGGGCTTGTATGAAGGTGAGAGAGAGGGTGAGTTTAACTCACGGTGGGAGAGTAAATTATTTACACTCCTCTCCTCCAGGATTTACTGTGCTCAGAGTAACTCTTATACAGCTTCCATTGATCCTACACCCACACCCACGCACACGCACGCACACGCACACGCACACGCACACACACACACACACCTCCCCCATCCTCTTGTATCCATCCAGTTACTTGTATCTATCCACAGAGATTTATAATTGATTTCAGTGGATTATTTCTCCCCAACGAAAAGCCACATTCTGCAACACGATCTTCTAAACCTGGATAGTGTAGAGCACATACTCTTAGTACTGCTGGGATGGTGAAGGCAGCCTGCAGTGGAAGGGGGTTCCAGACGTGTGTGTGTGTGTGTGTGTGTGTGTGTGTGTGTGTGTGTGTGTGTGTGTGAGAGAGAGAGAGTGACTAATCTGCTATATCCCAACTTTAGTAATACTCATCCTCTGCTGGAGGAATCGCTGATTGCGTTCCATACGCATCATTAGCCATGGTATATTAATACGACGAACCAACGTTCATATGCACAGTTCATAACCCGCACACTGTCTCACACACACACACACACACACACACACACACACACACACACACACACATTGTCAAAAGACACTTAGCTACCGTATCCAACAATACATAGGAGGTCATGTGCAGAAGGGCGGGGATTGGCTAATTTCAGACAACAACAAAAAGGATATGCTGTATCTATTGGCAATGAATATGAAAAGCGATCAAAACATTTGCGTAGAACATGAAATAAAACAAGTGCATATCATTCTAAACAACAGGCTTTCTCATTGAGGAGTAAGAATGCTATTCCTACGTATCCCTTACGTGACTATGAAACCCAGATAATGGTTTTGATTGACCAAAACCCATTTTAGTGAGGCTCACTATCGCTAAATGACCAGCCTAACGACGTCACGTTCTGACCTTAGTTCCTTTTTTATGTCTTTATTTTAGTTTGGTCAGGGCGTGAGTTGAGGTGGGCATTATATGTTGTTTTTCTATGTTTTGTTCTGTATGGTATATTTCTATGTGTTTGGCTTAGTATGGTTCTCAATCAGAGGCAGGTGTCAGTCGTTGTCTCTGATTGGGAGCCATATTTAGGTAGCCTGTTTTTCATTGTGTTTGGTGGGTGATTGTTTCCTGTTTCCTGTTTTGTGTTTGCACCTTTCGGGACTGTTTAGATTTTCGTTTGTATCATTCACTTTGTTATTTTGTATTTTTTAGTGTTCAGTTTTAATAAATTAAAATGGACACTTACCACGCTGCACATTGGTCCGATCCTTCATACTCCTCGTCTGAAGAGGAGGAAAATCGTTACAGAATCACCCACCAACACCGGACCAAGCAGCGTGGTAAACGGGAGCAGTGCAATCTGGACTCATGGACATGGGAGGAAATACTAGACGGCAAGGGACCCTGGGCACAGGCTGGGGAATATCACCGCCCCAAGGAAGAACTGGAGGCAGCGAAAGCTGAGCGGCGGCGATGTGAGGCGGTAGCACGGCAGCGCGACGGGCACGAGAGGCAGCCCCCCCAAAAAAAAATTTGGGGGGGGGGACACGGGGAGTGTGGCAGAGTCAGGTTGGAGACCTGAGCCCACTCCTCATGCTTATCGTAAGCAGCGCGTTAGGCACCGTGTTATGCGGTCAAGCGCACGGTGTCGCCAGTACGCGTCCATAGCCGGAGCGCTATAGGCCAGCCCCCCGCAAGTGCCATGCGAGAGTGGGCATCCAGCCAGGGCGTATTGTGCCGGCTCAGCGTGTCTGGTCTCCGGTACACCGTTTCGGCCCAGGGTATCCTGCGCCGGCTCTGCGTGCTGTGTCTCCGGGGCGCTGGGAGGGTGCAGTGCGTCCTATGCCTGCCCTCTGCCCGTTCCGGGCGAATGTGGGCATTGAGCCTAAGGGAGCGGTGCGAGTAGTGTGCACCAGATCTCCAGTACTCTGGAGGGTCCGGGCTAAAGTGGTCATCCAGCCTGGAGGAGTGGTGCCAAGGCTGCGCACCAGAGCTCCAGTGCTCCCCCACAGCCCGGTCCATCTGGTGCCTCCTCTAAGCACCAGGCCTCCTGTAGGTCTCCCTAGCCTGGTGGGTCCTGTGGCAGCCCCACGCACCAGGCTGTCTCTCCGTCTCCTCCCTCCAGGTTCTCTCTCCAAGCCAGAGCCGCCCACCAGTCCGGAGCTGCCAGAGCCGCCCGCCAGTCCGGAGCTGCCAGAGCCGCCCGCCAGTCCGGAGCTGCCAGAGCCGCCCGCCAGTCCGGAGCTGCCAGAGGCGCCCGCCAGTCCAGAGGCGCCCGCCACTCCAGAGGCGCCCGCCAGTCCAGAGGCGCCCCTCAGTCCAGAGGCGCCCCTCAGTCCAGAGGCGCCCCTCAGTCCAGAGGCGCCCCTCAGTCCAGTGCTGCCCTCCACTAGGGTCTCCAATCCGGGGTCGGTGGCGAGGGTCGCCACTCCTAAGTGGGCCGAGACTATGCTCCAGAGCCGCCACCGCGGTAAATGCCCACCCAGACCCTCCCCTATAGGTTCAGGTTTTGCGGCCGGAGTCCGCACCTTTGGGGGGGGGGGGTACTGTCACGTTCTGACCTTAGTTCCTTTTTTATGTCTTTATTTTAGTTTGGTCAGGGCATGAGTTGAGTTTTTTTGTGTTCAGTTTTAATAAATTAAAATGGACACTTACCACGCTGCACTTTGGTCCGAACCTTCATACTCCTCGTCTGAAGAGGAGGAAAATCGTTACAAACGATGAGGTGCCAGCTGGATGATAGCTCTGGTTGATAGCTCTGGGGCGGCAGGTAGCCTAGTGGTTAGAACGCTGGGCCAGTAACCAAAAGGTTGCTGGATCGAATCCCCGAACTGACAAGGCAGTTAACCCACTGTTTCCCGGTAGGCCGTCATTGTAAATAAGAATTTGTTCTTAACTGACTTGCCTAGCTAAATAAAAGGTAACATTTAAAACTGAAAAAAAGACATATACCCAAGGACAGAGAGCCATGTCGACACGCCTGATGAACTCCCTTCCCTGTTAACTAGCGGTAATAGAAACACACACTGTCCCCCCCCGCTCTCATCACCATTCAATACTGGATAGGACACTGAAGACCACGAGAGTAGAGGATCATATTCATACCACTGGTGCAGCTGGACAGGACACACACGGAAGCACACACAATCATGTTGTGTGTGTGAGCGAGTGAAGTTGGGGTCAGTCTGTACCTTCTTCCTCTAAATCAGGGAGTGTCTTGAATTATCTGGTAGGCTGCTGACGGCTAGCCCTGCTGAGCCTGCGTATAATTCGGAAGAGCAGAGCGGCCTCTGGACCCGTATTCATCCTCTGTGTAAACCCATCCCAGGGCTAACAGTGAGCGTCTGGGAACCATCAATCCAGGTGGGATAACAGCAGGGAGATATTTCATCATGGAGCACAGCCTGGGGATTTACAACCTCTCTCTCTCCCAAAGGCTTTATTCTGCAGAGGTATGGACTAGGCACCTTAAATAGACCAAAGACAGAGATGCACACTTAGAATTACATATAGAATGTATAGGATCTCTATGTTCACACATGGCTACCCCCCCCCCCCCCCCACACACACACACACACCCCCATTTGGCTACCCTCCTACACCTACACCTTTCCTCTGGCTGGTGGGCTCTCCACTGCAGAGAGATGAAAGGCCTGGGTCTGTGTCCCAAATGGCACTCTTTTGCCTTTACAGTGCACCGCTTTTGATCCGGGCCCGTAGTAGGGCTGTGGTCAAAAGTAGTGCACTGTGAAGGGAAAAGGGTGCCATTTGGGATGCAAGCCCTGATCAAAGCCTTCCTGTGATGTGGAAGAGAACTTTTTGACCATGCTGCTCTCCCTACACTAACCCCAGGTTAACGTTATTATAAGGCCATTCTGGCCTTCATTCAGACCAGCAAAAAAGGAGAGTGTGTGTGTGTGTGTGTGATCCTAAGTGTGTGTGTTTGTATGTACGTGTGTGTGTGTGTGTCAGTAGTGGAAAAGGTACCCAATTTTCATACTTGAGTAAAAGTAAATGTAACTTAAAAGAAAATGACTCAAGTAAAAGTCACCCAATAAAATACTACTTGAGTAAAAGTCTGAAAGTATTTGGTTTTAAATGTACTTAAGTATCAAAAGTAAAAGTATAAATCATTTAACATTTCTTATATTAAGCAAACCAGACAACACGATTTTCACATTTGTGTTTAGTGAGTCTGCCAGATCAAAGGCAGTAAGGATGACCAGGGATGTTCTCTTTATAAGTGCGTGAATTAGACAATTTTCTTGTCCTGCTAAGCATTCAAAATGTAACGAGTACTTTTGGGTGTCAGGGAAAATTTATGTAAAAAGTACATGCTTTTTTTTTGGAATGTAGTGGAGTAAAAGTAAAAGTTGTCAAAAATAGTAAAGTACAGATAACCCAAAAAACTACTTAAGTAGTACTTAAAGGTATTTTTACTTAAGTACTTTACACCACTGGTGTGTGTGTGTGTGCATATAACTATGTGTGTGTGTGCATATAACTGTGTGCCTATGTGTGTGTGTGTGTGTGTGTGTGTGTGTGTGTGTGTGTGTGTGTGTGTGTGTGTGTGTGTGTGTGTGTGTGTGTGTGTGTGTGTGTGTGTGTGTGTGTGTGTGTGCATATAAGGCTTTATGAATAAATCATAGTGGGGGTAAATGAGTCTTAACAAGCCCCTGAGTGACGCTTAAATGCGGACAACTTTTTTCATTAGCTTGTCTTTACTATTTAGTCAATAATTCATTTCCCTCTCATTCTCTATGTATGGAACTTATTACTACTGCCCTTTAGAAGACTGGTGAGAATTGGGATGCATCGCAAATGGCACACTATTTGCTATATAGCTTTTGACCAGGGCCCACAGCACTATTTAAGGAACAGGGTGCCATTTGGGACACAGCCTGGCCTTCATGCAGCAGCAGTGTTAGGGCCAGATTTACGAAGCATTTACCAGGTGCAAAGTATAACTGCACCTAATATGCTAAGTACTTATGGCAGGGTAGAGTATATGGCAGTAGAAAGGAGCACCAAAGTGGTGGGAACCAGAGTTTTCCATGACCACGTGGTTCAGGGAAAATCTCCTGGTCCATATACTTTTGGTACGGAGACAGAGAGAGCAGAAAGAACCCACGGACTACGCCTTCCAGCTTACCAACATCTCTTTTCCATTCCTCTGAGCAGAAAAATGACTTCAAGAAGACATAGAAGCAGAAACAGCAAAGGGCATTTCTCTCTCAAACCTCTGACTTCAAGGAGACGTGAGGAAGAAAGGTTGTGCACGTGCGATTGACAGTAAGTAATGTGCTGCCGCCTGCATTCGTTTGATTTCTGTTTTTGGAGAACTGTGGCAGAGGAGCAGACCTGGGACTTAGCATTCGCTTGCGTGGGTGTGTGGATCACTGCTGCTGCAGCTGAGAGAGAGAGAGAGAGAGAGAGGGAGAGAGAGAGAGAGAGAGAGAGAACGAACAAACATAGCACAGACTCCAGACAATAACCACCCGGGTTGGCCTTCTCTCTATTTGCAGCTGCAAATAGGCTGTCATTAAGTTCAGTTTTAAATGTACTAACTTAAAGAGATTCTCCACTTTTGAAAGTTGCGTATTAGTCACATATGTGCAGATATGTGCACCACCACCTCATTGCTCTCTCTCCATCTTTCTGCTGTGTCCACTGAGCCGTTGGGCCCGCCCTGCAACCTCATTGGATAACACTGGGCAGACCTTTTGCTAGCTATCACTCAAATGTGAGGGGCTGAAGCTCATTGGCTATAACGCAAAGTGCTAGGAGGGAAATGCCCACCTGGGGGGAAATGTAAGGAAAATGGATCGCACAGCTTCAAGAAAACAGTCGCTTTCAAACTAGGTCGTTTGTGGTTAATTGCGGTAAAAAAAGTAATTCTGCTCATAGATTATGCATGTATGAACTACATATTGACAGATCCAGCCCAAAGTGGGAGGTTGAAAAAAAAAACTTTCTTAGTCGCCAAAGTACCTGAGCATATCTTTAAATCAGTATTCTACTGTATAGAAAATACTGTACTGTCATCGTCTCCATGTTTCAATCTATCACATTTCCTGCTACTTCCCACTCTTTAAAACTGGTCCAGGGCCAGTTGTTTAAATTGGCTGATAATGAGTGGGGTAGGATTAACCGATCCCAAATCAGTTGCCATGAGCAGAAAGAAATGTTGTTTTCAAAGGGCCTTTCTTCGACATCAGGTGTGCAACTTTTCTGTTTTCATGATTAGACTTGGATGTGTTGTGGCCAGAAGATACTTCCTATTTGTCCATCACTTCCATGTCAGAGCAGAGGCACATGACAGCCATAAATCCTGCAGTGGAGGTTATCGGCACTCACCTAACAGGGCTGTCTCCAGGCGGTTGATTGAGATGGTCTGGCTGAGGTGGGCGCTTGTTGGACTCCTCTCCTGGAACTATATCTCATCTTACCTAGCACGGCTAAAATGGTTAGCATACTACACTAATGTGTTACGCTAAAGTAAATATATCAACTATACTCATCATCAGCAGGTTTACACTGAGGTAACACACTCTCATGAGGTCATTACCTCCAACTAGGGGGATTTACTTCAAACACTGAAGTGTCTTAGTCATTTACAGTAGTCGTCTGTCAAAGCTGCGTGACTCCTGGCTGACTCGTTTTGCACTGGAGCTAGCGAGCTAAGCTAACCCACGCCAGGTTACATAGAGTACATCTCTTTGTAGCCCTCACACAGCACAACGCCTAGATAAGGGATTCTTCTCTCTCTACTTATTCATTACAGTAGTCATCTGCCAAAGCTGACTCCTGGCTGACTCTTTAAACTAGCTTTCGCTTTGGAGCTAGCGAGCTAAGCTAACCCAACCCATGTTACAGTACAGTGCATCTTTCTGTAGCACAGCACAAAGACTCGAGAAGGGCTTCTTCTCTCTCCACTGGAACTAACTCACCGCATGTTACAGGTCTCTTTAGCCTCCTCCCAGCACACAGCCAAGACAAGCCTCCTTCCACTTGTATTGAAATCTCAGGTTGCTTTGAAGGCCAAAATAATGACAACTGTCACCAGATTTACAGACTAAGTGATTTGCTAAGCGTCACACATGCCTAGCGTCAGCCATTCCATCTCTATGGTTTGTTTGTACAGTTCATGTTGTAGCCGGTGCCAGAAGACACTGATTGCAACCATCCTCTTGGTAATTCGCCAGCCACTTTGCAACGTTTTGTTGTTGTTTGTTTTATTGCACGGGTCCTTAAAACCTCTTCTCTCTCACATTCTCCAGGTGAATCTGGCAGCTGGTGGACCCACTCTCTCCCCCTCTCTCCCTCCTCTCTTCATCCTCTCTTCATCCCTCTCCCTCTCTAGGTGAGCGTGGCAGCCGGTGGCAGGTGGAGTTGGTGCTGGACTGACTGACCTTGAGATGAACCGTGAAGTGTTTGAAGGTCCAGAGTCTCCCCAACTCCTTCTCCTTCCCACTAAGATCTCTCTATGGTCAGACGACTAGCGCTGTACTCAGCAACCATCCAGCAGCAGGAGTCTACTACTGCATAGTACAGAGAAATTGGCTGATTTTAAAGATTGAAGAAGAAGGAAAAAACCTCTAAGGATATTCTTAGGAAGGAGAGAGAGAGGGCAGAGAAAATCCCCCTCTCTCCTATTTTGTGATCCACAGAGAGCTGTTAGTTCTACTACTCACCATCAGCCCCACTACTGTACAGCTACGCTGCTAACTCTTAGCATGGCGCCCAGTATTCGAGCCCATCGAACTAAGTGACATAACAGTAAATAAGGGCCAGTGATCTCTATTGGGAGATAAAGCACAGTTCCCCTCCATCCTTTTACTGCGACTCAAATGACACCCTATTCCCTATACAGTGCACTACTTTTGGGCTCTGGTCAAAAGTAGTGCACTATATAGGGAATAGGGAGCCGTTTGCGACGCAGCATGTGTGTCTCTGTCCAGTGACTGATGAAACCCGTCCCAGAGGGAAGGGAATGAGGCACAGCGCATGTCATTACCCCGTTACGCACAGACGAACACTGGGTGAGGGATGGAGAGAAACGGAGACGAGTGGAGTGAGAGAATGGGGAAATGGAGAAGTGTGTGAGGTTGGACTGGATGCAAGCACACACACTACGAACACAAGTTGGCCCCAAAGCCCCAAAGTCTCAAATTATATATATATATATCCATTGATTCTTGAAGAATATAATTTATAAATGCCTCATGAGCTTAGTTCAACTGTCACACTCCATGAGAACCCAAAATATAAGCTTATTTTTCTCCAATGTTTGTAAACATTGTAAATGTAAACAAACACTGTATAGCCTCATAACATGGGGTTAAAACAATACTTTTGATATCATGGATGTTCAGTCCTTGCATCCATAGCTCTGTCTATTAATCTGAGAGTGGTTACATTTCTCCAGGCCCATCCCTCAGCTTTCTACCAAAACAGAGGCGGGGCGAGCGTTTTGTTATCTGTGGATTTGCCCTTTAAACAGCTGCATATTATCAAGATATCAAAGTGTCACCAACAAAAAGGTAAACAGTAGGCCTATAGCAAATGCAGCATTTGGCATTCATTTTTCACATGTAAATAGCACTTTTCAGTAGTGCTCAAAGCATGCCATTCCATGAGTGCAGCATTTATTTGTCAACTCTAATCAATGAGCCCAATCAGTCCTCCATGACAACAAAATCATAAACAACAGAGTAGGGCTGGCTAATAAATCCTTAGTTTTGGGGTCATGCTCAGGTAAAACAATGTGGTTAATCTATACTTCCATATTTCCAAGTCCTATTCTTGAAGATCAAGGGGTATAACATTTATTGGAATGACTGGAATTCTGATAGACTTTGGTTTTTAATGTAAAGATAGAATGTAATCTTATTATTATATGTAGTAGAAAGCAATGGGTTAGAAGAAGCCTACATAACCAACCCATAAAGTAAAACGTAACATCCATATATGGCCAGCTATGTAAACTTTTACATAGATTTATCCTGCAATAGATGTGGTTCAATTGGGAACATACATTGTTGTCTTCTTCTAATGCCTCTTAAGGGGGAAGTCATCTAAAAGTAACTGAATGTAATCAAATTACGTCACTGAGTTTGGGTAATCCAAAAGTTACATTACCGACTACAATTTTGGACAGGTAACTAGTAACTGTAACAGATTACATTTAGAAAGTAACCTACCCAACCCTGGTTGCGTCACACATACCTCATACACAATATAACTAATCCCCAATACAGTGCACTACTTTTGACCAGGGCCCCATGGTATGCCTGGGTGGGGTGTTATTATGATCGAGTGGCCCATTAAAACACACGTCCTGACAGCCCCCCCCCCCCACACACACAAATCCATCCCCGAAGAGAGGTTCAAATATTGTTACTTGAAACATATCTTTAGCTATTTACATAGTTCCACCTTTTCACATAGAGTCAGATCATTGTCAGACCAGATGACGGTAGAGAGAAGACAGAGAGAGAACAGGTTGTTCTACTGTTTACTGTATTGATTTGCCACCTGGACTGTATTATCATAAATCCAATATGCATGTCTGTCAGCTGTGAGAAAGTGCATTAGCCTAGTCATTCTGGCTTCCTCCCAAATGGCACTCTATTCCCCATTTAGTGCATCCACTTTTGAACAGATCTGGTCAAAAGTAGTGCACTGTTTAGGGAATAGGGTGCCGTTTGGGACGCAAGCTCCGCGTGCATATTTATCCCACCCACTCAGCCCACCAGCCAGACAGCCATCCAGCTCACCAGCCAGCATGGGTCATACCAGTGGGTGTTTAGCATTCCGCTAATGCTCAAATCAAACCATATCGCTTGGCTGTTACGAATGGCCCGCGCGTCTCGGCCTCTGAAATCGATAACTCATCATCTTCAAAATTCAATAGCATATATATCACGCCTCAGTCCTAGTTCCAAATTGCTTCCTGTGGGCGATAGAAGTCCTTCTCCCCTCTTCCTCCAGGTGCTCAGAAATCAAAGGGCTGTCCATCAGTCACTTCGGCACAAATGACTGTCTTAAAAGGACTGCGCTGCTCACTAAGGCCTACTCTGAGAGCTGGCAGAGCACTACACGAGGCCTAATTGATCATTTTAGGGGGGTTTAGAGGGGTGAAGGGGGGAGAGTCTACTGCCCAGAGCCCCCTGTGGCATGTTAGCAACTGTCAGATCTGTCAGCCATAAGGGTCACCCGCAGAGCCCAAAGTAGGGCTTTATGAGGGGGTGCACACTGACGCACACTATCTATCACTGTTCTAGAGAACATGGCTGTCAAGCAGCTACAGTATGTTCGCCAGGCCATACTCCATTATTTCAGCAAGTCTATAACAATTATATCAGAGCAAGACAGTTGTCTTCCTCTCGGTCTCTCTCTCTTGACGTCATGTTCCCACACACAGCTCTAGGTGGTTATAGATGACAGTTAGTCAGTGGGCCTTTACACTGTGTTTCTATATGGAGCACGGCAACTCAGAGTAGTGTAGTTCCACACAACTCTAGGTGGTTAGTACAGTAGATAACAATAGAGTCAGTGTGCCTCTATGTCAGGGTCCTTCAACTGGTGGCCCGTGGACCAAATTTGGCCCGTGGGTGATTTTATGTTTTGTGAGCAAACAAACCATGTGTTTTTTTATAAATAAATATTTACAAATGTGGACATAAATTATGTAAAAACACCAGCAAACTAGCTCCAAGTGATTTGAATTTTGGAAATCTGTTCTGAAGTATTCCCACACATAATAGAGAGATACAGTATTTGATCGTATACAAATATAAACAAGGTATGCAATGATTATGTTTTAGTCAAATATTATATCTTTTCGCGGTCAATTTGCAGCCTACAAATTATTTGTAATTATGTTCTGGGCCCCAATCATCCGCCTCAAAAAAATATTGGCCGGCGGCTAAATCTAGTTGATTATCTCTGCTCTATGTCATCTCCACTGTGTGTGAAGTGGAGTGACCCAGAGCAGTCTAGTTTCACTGTGTAGCAAGTAGATAGTAGATGAGTCAGACAGTCAGTGTGTCTGTCTGTGTGTCTATGTGGAGCGCAGCGTCCCAGAGTAGCCTGCGTTGGCTCTGTAATGTGTACTGTAATTGGGATCAGGACACCCTGGCCAGGAAGTGAACCCAGTTCCCATTAAGTCACAGTGCCACCGCCACAGCCAATCTCTGGCTCACTAATTGAATTGGCATCTCCCAAAAATAACTCCCATTCTCGTCCCTCGTCCTCCTAGTACAGTCCCTAATTATTTTCTCCCTCTCTCTCCATCATATATTTTCCTGCGTACAGCACTTCTTCACAGGGGAATAATGGTGAGGAATGTAGCTCGTCACTCTGTGTCTTTGTTGCCTCCGAAATAGCCATTGTGTCCCTAGCGGCTCCCCGAGATCCCTGCATGTAGGCCTACTACTGTAACTCGCTGGATGTGTACTAAATAGCACTCTATTCCCTACATAGTGCACTACTTTTGACCAGAGCCCTATGAACCCTGGTCAAAGTAGTGCACTATATAGGGAACAGAATGCCATTTGGGACATGGAAACTGTTCTTCTTAAAGATGCGACAACCACCAATTATTTATAGTCACATCACTGCGGAAACAGAAGGTACAGCCTATATACCCACAATTACAGTAAATATCCAAAATGCTTGCTTTGAAATAAGGGACTAAAGCACCGTCATTGATCTCTCTGAGGGCCTTGGTTGAAGTGTCGTGGGGAGCGGGATATTCTGAGTCACAAGGTTATGCTGTAACTGTTCTAGTATGCGCTCTAGATGAATCATCCGGTGGGGTCAGACTAGCTGAGCCAGCATATTTACCGTGCGTCCCCCAGCCCCGCCATCAGGAGCGATTGTCATTATTCCTCTGTGTCCGCCCCGACAACAGATTGAGTCACTCCATAAACTGCAAACAATGCATTTCTCCAGGCATGGGTCCCGGGCCATACAGGAGCGCATAGGGTAATAGCTGTGAATGTCTCCATCTCTCCAGCCCTCCCCTATCATAACCCCCCCTCTCACTTGACTTCTCTCACTGGTTGACACTTGGGCTGAATAGTTGGCATATTTGGTTTGCTTTCCTCTCCATGTGTAAAGAGATTATAGTCAGGAAAGTGGGAATAAAATCACAGGCTTCCACTCGAGAGTGAATGGCGCTGTGGATAGCAGCCGTTTTACAGGCTCCTGACCAATTCAAAAAGGGCAACATCCGCACTGAGCTAACGGCTAGAGCTGCCGCTTTCAAAGAGCAGGACACTAATCCGGACGCTTAGAAGAAATCCCGCTATGCCCTCTGACGAACCATCAAACAGGCAAAGCGTCAATACAGGATTAAGATCGAATCCTACTACACCGGCTCTGATGCTCGGCAGGGCTTGTAAACTATGAGGTATTACAAAGGGAAACCCAGTCGCGAGCTGCCCAGTAACGCAAGCCTACCAGACGAGCTAAATGCCTTCTATGCTCGCTTCGAGGCAAGCAACACTGAACCATGCATGAGAGCACCAGCTGTTCCGGACGACTGTGTGATCACGCGCTCCGTAGCCATTGTGAGTAAAAACTTTAGACAGGTTAACATTCACAAGGCCCATGGGCCAGATGGATTACCAGGACGCTAGTCAGAGTATGCGCTGACCAGTTGCCAAATGTCTTAACTGACATTTTCAAACTCTCCCTGATGGCCTGACCCAGTCTGTAATACCTACATGTTTCAAGCAGACCATCATAGTCCTTGAGCCCAAGAATGCCAAGGTAACCTGTCTAAATGACAACAACCTCTCCCTCAACTTCAGCGAGACAAAGGAACTGATCGTGGACTACAGGAAACAGAGGGCAGAGCACGCCCCCATTCACATCGACTGGGCTGTAGTGGAGCTGGTCGAGAGCTTCAAGATCCTCTGTGTTCATCACTAAGGATCTATCATGGTCCACACACACCAACACAGTCATGAAGATGGCACCACAACGCCTCTTCCCCCACAGGAGTCTGAAAAGATTTAGCATGGGCCCTCAGATCCTCAGTTTCTACAGTTGCACCAACGACAGTATCTTGACTGGCTGCATCACTGCTTGGTACGGCAACTGCTTGGCATCCGACTGCAAGGCGCTACAGAGGGCAGTGCGTATGGCCCAGTACATCATTGGGGGTCGAGCTCCCTGCCATCCAGGAACTCTATACCAGGCGGTGTCAGAGGAAGGCCCTAAACATTTTCAAAGACTCCAGCCTCCCAAGGCATAGACTCTTCTCTCTGCTACAGTACCACACATCAAGCAGTTCCGATGCACCAAGTCTGGAATCAACAGAACCCTGAACAGCTTCTACCCCCAAGCCATAAGACTGCTAAATAGTTAGTTAAATAGATAACCAAATAGTTACCGGACTATCTGTATTGAACCTTTTTGCACTAACTTTTTTGGACTCATCACATACGCTGCTGCTACTGTTTATAATCTGTCACTTTATTCCTAGTTACATGTACATATCTACCTCGATTACCTTGTACCCCTGCCCCGTGTGTATTGCCGAGCCTGAGGATTGGAGGGAGGGAGAGAGAGAGAGGAACGGAAGGAAGAAAGGAGGTTGAAAGAGTGTGGCTTGCTGGACGCGAGGCTTTGATTTTATACCTGTGTTAGATCATTTGACCTCTATAGGTACAGTGGTGCACAGGGTTAAGGACTGTGATGTATGGTCAGCATCTCCAGTCTACTGCTATTAAGACATTACACATCACTGTTATACATTAACATTTGTGTGGGCATCATGGTAGTCAATTTGTTTGAGGCAAAAGGCTAGAGAGTACAGGTTTTGTTTCAATTTGAGTGGAATACGAATGTGTTTCTTGGTGGCTGTGATTATAATGTGGATCGTGAAATTGTGTTTACCTATACAATACATCAGCGAGCTAAAATGGATCGTTTCCGAGTTTGCATGTGGAGAGCAAAGTAATAGGAAATGAACATGACCTCACCCCCATGCTGTGTCTAGCTACTCTAGCTGATGTAAAAACTGTCAAAAGACTTCGTTCTCCAATGGTTTCCTGGCTGCCAAGTCAATCTGATTGGAAAGTGTTATCGGCGGGGCACACACACACACACATTTGGTTTCCTTACTAATGAGAGAGGGTTCATTATTGCCCTGTTAGATAATAGCCATCAGCCAAAGTTAGCTTAGTGAGAGATCTCCCTGTAGCACTGCAGTCTGGGAGGCTGGAGCTCTACTATAGGATGCATCCTAAATTGAACCCTATTCCTTATAGTGCACTGGGGCTCTGGTCAAGTGCAGTTGTAGTACACTATAAAGGGAATAGGGTGACATTTGGGACGCAACTAATGTCTAACCGTAAGACAGAGACATATATGAAACATGAAAAGGTTGAATGGGCGATGCTGGAAGAGGATGTGATGATATGTTGGTGTTCACCGTATGGTTTTCATCCTCTCCTTCTAATAAAGGGACTAATTCAGACCTGGCACACCAGGTGAGTGCAATTAACCACCAGGTAGAAACAAAAAGCAGAAGTGTTTCGGCCCTCCAGGTCCGGTGTACACAGACCTGTCCCCAGTGAGCTGCACTAGCCAAGACGCAACGACATCCTGCGCTAATCCAATAGAGGCCCTCCCAAACATAATTACCTCACCAGTCACCACACGCTTCCTTCGCCTTACGACGTTCGGAGCGGACTGTTCCCTCCTCTGTCCTCTGTGAATACACACTCCTGGACGTCTGTGACACGTGATGTCTGATGTGTCCTTAAGTGCCAGAAGGCTTTCCTGCATTTTACAATATAAAGCTATTCTTTTCTAAAATGGTATATACAGTGGGGTCCGAAATAAATGACACCGTTGACAAAGACGAGCAAAAAATGACTGTATAAAATAAATAATTCAAATACTGAGCTTTATTGTATGCAAAAAAAGGTAAACAATATTATTTAATACCAATACAATTGCTCAGAAAATTAGATTTTGTTTAACCATGCTTTATTTCTTTAAAAATGTAGGGGTCAAAATGATTGACACCCCTAATTTTGATACCTTTCAATACCTCACCTAACGAGGATTGCAAGCCTTTTTCTAACATGTTTTATAAGTTGGAGTACACATTGACAAGGATCTTAGACCATTCCTCCATACAGAATCCTTCCAGATCCTTGATATCCTTCGTCTGTGCTTAAAAAAAAGAGGGGGAAAAAAGATTTCAATGGGTTTCAAGTAGGTAGACTGAGATGAACATTGCAAAATGTTGATTTTGTGTCCAATTACTTGTGCTTGGGGTTATTGTCTTGCTGGAAGAACTAATTGCGGCCAAGGTTTCTGCCTTCTTGCAGAGGCAACCAGGTTGTTGGCTAAAATGTCCAGGTAATGGATACCATTGACCTTAACAAGGGTCCCAGGACCAGAGGAGAAAAACAAATATCATCAATGATCCACCACCATATTTTACAGTAGGAATAGGGTCTTTTCGACTCATGCATTCTCATTTCCATGGCAAAACCACCACTGGTGTGTGTGGCCAAAAAGCGGCGCTGTAGATAAGGGAGTTGAGGTTAGAGCTGGGGCTGTTGGCTGCTGTTTCACACCACCAATTACTACATTTCAAAATTTTAACTCGCCGCTCCTTTCTGATAGCTCCTCCGGGAGGAATATCATTTTGGCCCAAAAAAAACACAAAAAAACACAAATACAAGTTGAGAGACGATATAATGATTGTCAAAAGTAAAGAAACGAAAATGGTGATCGTCTTCCCATGGTTTTAAAACAATGATTAAAACAAAACACTGAGTTGGACCATTTATAAACACTTCCTGTACTTTCTTTCTGTATTGTGACCTTCCAATCAGCCACCCAGATACAGGTCAAGGAGACCAGTGGAGCCGACTCTATCCAATCAGGCACTACAATAAGTCAAAGTAACAAGGTATCACAAACCGGACCACTGGTCTATCATTGACTTATGCACTCCTGCCATTCATCCATCTTCTGACATTGTTAACCAGTTATTGTAGTCGAATCTACTATAAGTCATACTGTATGTGAAATGGCATTTACTGCAGAGTCGATACATAGTGTGTTTGCCCTTATCAGCTTGCGAGAGCATGACAACGGCAGTTTAACCTACCACAGTGATTGATGAAGTGTCATCTCGCCTGGTTCGGCCTGTGATTTCACTCTCTCCTCTACCAAAAACGCACACAAACATGCACGCAAACACACAAACGCACATATTTTCATTCACAGAATAATGATGAGTCCCACAGTGACACACAAACACACATACAAATCACAGATCAATAATAAAGGTACTGAGATGTGCTGTGTCTCAATAAAGTCAGTCGTAGTCGCTCACACACCCCCTGGATCAAAAGCATATAGGCAATCAGCGCAGTACACGATTTGGCATACTGCTAGGAGAAGCATACTACACTATTAGTAGGCCTCAGCAAGCTCGACAAACCTCTTCACAGACACGGCAATAACAACAACATCAGTTTCAATATCAACTCCCCTGACGAGGATAGAAATATGTGTTTCTGATATATTAAAGCTGTAATATGTAACTTTTTGGGCGACCCGACAAAATGCACATAGAAATGGGAATTATAGATCTGTCATTCTCATTGAAAGCAAGTATAAGAAGCGGTAGATCTGTTCTATACGTGATATTTCTATGCTTCCCGTTTTTGTTTCGTTTTTGTGTCTTGTACTTTTGGTTTTGTACAAAAGCGTCAAACAGCTTCAAACACAATAGTTTTGGTTATGGAAAATATATTCCACAGCGGTTTAGATGGTACAATGATTCTCTACACTTAACCTGCTTGTTTTGTCACATAAACTGAAATTAGGCTAACTATTAGAATTTTAGCAACCAGGAAAAGGCTGAACGATTTCTGCATAGTGCATCTTTAAAGGGGCAGCAAAGCGGTCACCCAATCCCAGATTGCCCCTTTAGCATTCAGTGATGTAAGTGAAGGCCATGTTCAAGAACTACAAAGAGGGTTTGTAGGGGCGTGAACTCTTAACAGTCGTGCACATCTTAAAATGTCATATTAGTTCATCAAAACACAACAAAGGACACATAAAAAAAATACAGTACAGTGAATGAATGAAACGTATCAACGATGCATAGTGAGGACCAAAAAAACGTTAATTTAAAAATAACAAGACCATACAAAAGACAGGCAACTTCAAACGTTTCTCTTTAGCTACCCAGAGATTAATTTGGCAACATTCAAACATACACTTCCATAGAAGAGCTCTGTTATTATGACGACAGGGAGTCTTTTAAGCTTCATTATAACCCCACTCTCTGTGGAAACCCCACTCTCTGTGTGTGGGTGTGTCTTTGTGTGTGTGTGTTTTCACAGAACAGTCGGAAACAAAGAGCAGCAGGGTTATTTATCCAGTCTCTCTTTAGAACTTAGCTTAGTTAAGAAACAATTCTGTGGTGTGTCCCATTTTAATTATTCCCCAGGGAAACGAAGAGGACAGCAGCAGCAGTAGTTGGATATTCTCCCCTGATACTGTAGTCTAATCTTTAGTGTGATGCCAATTCTGTCTCAACACAAATGTATCTTACAGTAGAACGTGATCGGCTGTGCTTTTTAACTGCTTCGGAGTGCGTGTCCGTCTCTATGTAAAAAGCAGGTTGATAGTACATGTCCACCTCTGTATCAGTCATTGAGCTGATAATGTCAATGTCGCTCTCACAGTCTCATGTCAGAATTCGACGTTCATCTACGTTTTTCTCAAACGTCAAATTTCGAAGTTCTTCCACACGTCAAATTTCGAAGTGTTTAAGTTTACGTTCAGGCATGAACTCCGAATATATAAGGTTAGGGTTACATTTAGGTAATAACTCTGAATTCTTAAGGTTAGACATTATCTCCGAATGGTTAAGGTAAGGGTTAAGGATTTAGGATAGGCTTAAAACAAAAATATCAAAAACAACTTTCTATCGCTGGATTGGAACATACAACCTTTAGAACCAAAAGGCAGATGGAAAATGTCAAAACTCTTCTCTTTAAAAACCCAGATTAACACAAAACACCGTAGTAGATACCCGTGGACATTTAAATAGAATGTATTACACTCCACCATACCGTGGCATCATGTTGCATTATGCTACAGAGTTGGACTATTTATTCTCGGATGATATTAGTTCACTACACCAAACATTCATTTTATATACACTTCCTGTACTTTCTTTCTGGATTGTGACCTTCCAATCAGTCACTCAGATCCAGGGCAATGAAGACCAGTGGAGTCGACTCTATCCAATCAGGCACTACAATAAGGCAACTTAAACACAAACTGGACCACTGCTCTGTCATTGACTTATGCACTCCTGCCATTCATCCATCTTCTGCCATTGTTAACCAGTTATTGTAGTATAATCTACTATATGTCATATTGTATGTGAAATGGAATTTAGTGCAGAGTGGATACATAGTGTGTGTGTGCGTGCACTTATCAGCTTGCGCGTGAGAGCATGACAACGGCAGTTTAACCTACCACACTCCCGAGTGGCGCAGCGGTCTAAAAGCACTGCATCGCAGTGCTAGGGGCGTTCGATCCCGGGCTGTATCACAACCGGCCGTGATCGGGAGTTCCCATAGGACGGGCGCACAATTGGCACTGCGTCGTCCGGGTTAGGGGAGGGTTTGGCAGGGGTAGGCCGTCATGGAAATTATCATTTGTTCTTAACTTACTTGCCTAGTTAAATAAAAGGTAAAAAACTTTTTTTTAAATTAAGTGTTATCTTATCTCTCCTTGGTTCGGTCTGTGATTTCACGCTCTCCTCTACCACACACGCACACAAACAAACGCATGCACACACACACACACACACACGTTTTCATTCACAGAATAATGAGTCCCACAGTGACGCGCACACACACAAATCACAGATCAATAATAAGGTACTGAGATGGGCTGTGTCTCAATAAACTCAGTCGTAGTGGCTCACACACCCCCTGGATCAAAAGCATATATGCAATCAGCGCAGCACACGATCTGGCATACTGCTAGGAGAAGCATACTACACTATTAGCAGGCCTCGGCAAGCTCGACAAACCTCTTCACAGAGACGGAAGTGACAACATCAGTTTCAATATCAACTCTGACATATCAATATCTGATATATTAAAGCTGCAATATGTACCTTTTTGGTCGACCCGACAAAAGACACATAGAAATGGGAGTTATAGAGCTGTCATTCTCATTGAAAGCAAGTATAAGAAGCGGCAGATATGTTCTATATGCGCTATTTCTATGCTTCCTGTTTTTTTTTTTTTTTGCATTTTTGTTTGCAAGTGTCAAACAGCATCAAACACAATAGTTTTGGTTATGGAAAATATATTTCACAGCGGTTTAGATGGTACAATGATTCTCTACACTTAACCTGCTTGTTTTCTCACATAAACTGAAATTAGGCTAACTATTAGAATTTTAGCAACCAGAATTTGGCTGAATGATTTCTGCATAGTGCATCTTTAAAGGGGCAGCAAAGTGATCACCCAATCCCAGATTGCCCCTTTAGCATTCAGTGATGTAAGTGAAGGCCATGTTCAAGAACTGCAAAGAGGGTTTGTAGGGGCGTGAACTCTGAACAGTCGTGCACATCTTAAAATGTCATATTTGTTCTTCAAAACACAACAAAGGACACAAAAATACAGTGAATGAATTAAACTTATCAACGATGCATAGTGAGGACCAAAAAAACATGAATTAATAACAAAACCAAGCAAAAGACAGAGGCAACTTCAAACGTTTTTCTTTAGCTACCCAGAGATTAATTTGGAAACATACCCTCCCATAGAAGAGCTCTGTTATTATGACTACTGGGAGTCTTTTAAACTTCATTACGACCCCACTCTCTGGGGAAACTTTGGGGGAAAACAGAGCAGCGTGTGTGTGTGTGTGTGTGTGTGTGTGTGTGTCTTTGTCTGTGTTTTCACAGAACAGTCAGAAACAAAGAGCAGAAAGGTTATTTATCCAGTCTCTCTTTAGAACTTAGCTTAGTTAAGAAACAATTCTGTGGTGTGTCACATTTTAATTATTCCCCAGGGAAACGAAAAGAGGACAGCTCAACAGCAGCAGCAGTTGGACATTCTCCCCTGATACTGTAGTCTAATCTTTAGTGTGATGCCAATTCTGTCTCAAAACAAATGTAGCTTACAGTAGAACGTGATCGGCTGTGCTTTTTATCCGTCTCTATGTAAAAAGCAGGTCGATAGTAAGTGTCCACATAGAAGGTGGGAGTGTGTGTCCACAATAGTGGGTTGAGTGTGTTTGTGTCCACCTCTGTAAACCAGGTTGATAGTGTCCACAATAGAGAGAAGGTTGAGGGTGTGTCTCCCCTTCGATGTAGAGAGACGGTTGACACTGTGTGTCCACATAGAGACTGGGTTCAACCCTGTTACTGAGCTTATAGTTATAGCCTCCGCAGAGGAACCATACATCATAGACAGGAACAGCATTGGAGCAAGACACTCTCTTATAAACCAACCACTGGTCTACAGTACACCTTACAGTATGGTTAAAGAATGTCTGCATCCAACATGGGAATAGGGAATAAGGGTCAAAGTAGGGCAAGTAGTGGCTGTATGGATGAGTCATAGTTCAGTGCAGACTCATTACTACAAATCACAAGGGCTTCTACAGCCCAGAATCCCAATAGGGAACACTCTCCCTACTCCTCCACCTTTTCCTCTTCTTTTAGTTCTAGCTGGGGTTGGACCATATTAAGTATGGAATGGCACAATATAACAGTGTAACTTTCTTATTTTTGTAGCCTTCTCCTCATTTTTATATGGGAGAACATTTCCCCATGCAAGCCGGATATTCACATTTCGCCACCGTATGCTAAGTGTCCTTGGATGCATCCCAAATGGTAGCCTACTCCACATACCGTGTATATACACTCGTCGGCCAGTTTATTAGGTACACCAGCCTGTTCACGAAAATGAATCACTCCTACAGACAGTGAGTCACGTGGCTGTGGCTTGCTATATAAAGCAGGCAGACAGGCATCGAGGCATTCAGTTACTGTTTGATTGAATGTTAGAATGGGAAAAAAGAGTGACCTATGCGAGTCTGAGCGCCGTATGATAGTCGGTGCCAGGGGCCGGATCCAGTACCTCAGAAGCGGCCGGCCTCCTGGGTTTTTTACGCAAGACAATGTCTAGAGTTAACCGAGAATGGTGCAACAAAATAAAAACATCCAGTCAGCGGCAGTCCTGTGGGCGAAGAAACTGCTTGTTGATGAGAAAGGTAAAAGGAGAATGGCAAGAATCATGCAAGCTAACAGGCGGGCCACAAACAGACAAATAACGGCGCAGTACAACAGTGGTGTGAAGAACGGCATCTCGTAACGCACAACTCCTCGATCCTTGTCAGGGATGGGCTATTGCAGCAGGGTTCCAATCCTATCATCTAAAAACAAGAAGAAGAAGCGGCTCCAGTGGGCACGCGATCACCAACACTGGACAATTGAGGAGTAGAAAAACATCACCTAGAACATAACAGCGAGTTCAGTTTACTTGAGTGGCCTGTGCAGTCCCCAGACCTCAACCCAATAGATCATCTTTGGGATGAGATGGAACGGGCTGTTAGCAGCATGAATGTACCGCCGTCCAATCGGCAGCAACTGCGTGATGCCATTGCATCAGCATGGACCAACATCCCCGTGGAACGTTTCCGACACCTTGTATAATTCCCCCGAAGAATGCAGGCTGTTCTGGAGGTAAAGGGGGGACCGACACGGTGCTAGATGGGTGTACCTAATAAACCAAGCCTATGGTCTAGACACATTATACTCTCAATCAAGAAGAAAAAAAGTATGCAAGGAGAGTGTAATTCCACTTTCAAGAAAATAAGAAGACAACCGTTCTGATAAACGATACTTTGTAATGATTTCTCCTCCTGATAAGCAGCGATGGTTTTGGTAGGCCTTATTTACCCTCTGCAGTAGTATACCACCATCCATCCACCCAGCCAGCCTGCTAGGGGCTTCTAAACTCATATTCAAAAGCTACTGCTTGTTCCTCATACTGTCCATATGAATAATGACTGAGGCTCTTCCAGCCTCCCCTCCAGTTCTCCCCTCTTCCTTCAGCTCTGTGTTTGACTAAAGCCTAAGCTTTGAACAAATTCACATTTGCTTTTGTAAGTAATATGCGCTTATGAGGCAAAGTCCCATTGATGAACATTACATGCAATAGTATTATTTTTTTCTTTCTTTCTTTCTCATAGGGCTTTGGTCAAAAGTAGTGCACTAAATAGGGAATAGGGTGCCATTTGGCGAACCCACAAGGTAACATTAAGGTTGGTTCCGAGAGCAGAGTAGCATGTTGAGATGAGACTGAGGGATTAGTAGTGAACAAGTCCCTGTCTTAACTTCAATTCCTCCATAAACATGGGCTCAGACTACTGCATAATGACAGCCGCCCGGTAAACTGCCAGCAATAAACAAAACAACAATATGACATCATGGTAAACACAGACGCCTGGACGAGATTGAGCACATCCTAAATGGCAACCAATTCCCTAAATAGTGCACCACTTTTGACCAGGGCTGCCAAATGGCACCCTTTTCCCTATTTAGTACACTACTTTTGACCAGGACCCATAGGGCTCTGGTCAAAAGTAGTGCACTAAATAGGGAATAGGACGCCATTTGGGAGGTAGACATTATCCTGATAAATCAGCAGTCTATTTCTAACTACATTTCCATCTACATATTCCCATGAATAAAGATACTGATCTTAAAGTCAAAATCCATGATAAATTGCTTTTATTATTCATGTCAAACTCATGGGGTTCATGAGGGAAAAATGGATGGCTCCACATATACTCGATCATGTGTAATTTTAAAGCAATAAAGGGAAATGGGGCCGACATGGATCTGTGAGCTGCTGTACATACGTGTTCGCCATTCTGATGGATGTTAATGGTAAATCACACGCAGACGATCCCACCTCATTAAGAGGTGCCGGAGCAGCCATGTCCATGGCAACAGGCCGCTGAGTGATGGCCAGTAGGCACAGGGTCAACGGTGGTTCGGTAATTACAGTGGGCTGCACCGTATTACACTCTAAATCACCCGTATACGCACGCATACAAACACACACACACACACACACAACCGCCCCACACCTAGTGTAAAGCCTTCAAACTTGCCCCATGGTGCCCTGACTGGGTCGTACCACTTGGTTATCCTCCACACCCTGCCGCTCCACAGCTCCAGTCCTCACCCACCCCTCACCACACACCAGTGGTCCTGGCTGACTGGCTCCACTACGAGGGCCACACTCCCTCTCCACCGTCACTGATCTCCACACATTACACTGAGCTACAAAACCCGGAAAGGCTATACTGGGTTAGGCCAAAGAGATACAGTATCAGAAAAGAGAAACGGATGAAGGTGGATTTCTTCAATAACTATAAGGGTGTCATAAGACAATGAGTAATCTCATTGGATGTAAAAAGTGGATGTGACTAGGGCTGTTGCGGTGACCGTATAATTTGCACACCGGCGGTCACGAGTCATGAAGGAGGTCAAATTCCACATGACCATTTGGTCATGGTAATTAGGCTTCTCTAAGCTCTGATGCTGCTGCTGGTCATTAGTAGGCTACCAAACTTACTAACTGCCTGGTACTCAGCACTCTACTATTGTCCCTCTAATCACTCTGACATCAATGCAAATGTCTTTAAAAATCTAGTCGAACACCTCATGAGAGCCCATCAGCTCATGTTGCCCAACATTTCTACGGCCTATAACATTTTACGGGAGAAAACAGAGTGATGCCCTCTACTAAAAAGAGGATCCCATCAGCTTTCTATAGACTAGGTCTACTATATTTATATCTCAACTTTCCTAATATTAAGCGCATTGCTTATATTTACAACAGGAGTATAGCCTACCTGGCTGGCATGAAAATAAACCACGGGGAAAAGCGTCCTCAATTCGCTATTTAAATGCATAGATGACATGTATTTTTTCCCGCTGCCCGTTTCGATACAGGTGCATGATAATGGTCCATTCATAACAAATGTCACACATATATTATATGTAAAGACAAAATTAAATCAAGAATAGTCTGATGGGTGACAATATTAGCCCCTCACTTGTGCATAAGAAACAATTACTTTTTCTGCGACCTGTTGGAATCATATAGTCGCACTGTCACGTTCTGACCTTTGTTATGTCTTTATTTTAGTTTGGTCAGGGCGTGAGTTGGGGTGGGCATTCTATGTTGTTTTTTCTACGTTTTGTTCTATTGTTCTATTTCTATGTGTTTGGCCTAGTATGGTTCTCAATCAGAGGCAGGTGTCAGTCGTTGTCTCTGATTGGGAGCCATATTGAGGTAACCTGTTTTTCATTGTGTGTTGTGGATGATTATTTTCCGTTCTGTGTTTTTGTTTCACTGTACAGTAGTGTTCATTTGTCGTTTTCTTGTTTTTGTTCAGTGTTCATTATTTCGTATTAAAACAATATGGACACTTACCACGCTGCGCATTGGTCCTCCTCTTCTTCCAACCACGGCAAGCGTTACACGCACACCTCATGAATCCTAGCCCATAGTCCTATAAGTTTTAATAAGGTTTGTATCACAACTAAAGTGGCCAAATAACTTCTTAAAATTAAGCACATGAATCCGCTTTACAAGGGGCGTAGAGCCTAACTGGTATATATAAGCAGAGTGTGAGTTTCAAGTTTGGGGGAGATAATTTTTACCATAAAAATGCAGCTTTATAATAAAAGCATTACATGCATATTTGCATTTGCGGTTACTTTTGATAATGGTGTTTTCCGCTAATGAAACATTGGCACTTATAGCCTACTACCATGTGTGCATTGCTGCGCTTATAATGTGAAGAAATAGCCTAATAGTTAATCAACATTTTAAGCTAAATCTGTTCTGTCAGCCACATTGCATAAATTTTTTGGGGGGGAATGCTAGTGGTTGTATTCATTTGGGATCTATTGTATCCCAGACGGTTTGGAATATTTATTTCTCTCACAGAATAGAATAGGTCGACTTTGTTACTATGGGGGATAGTAGATTGACATAGGCTAGTGCTTTTGCTGTTTGTTAGGCCTACTCACCTTGTTGGCTGACGAAAAGTAATTGTGGACAGTTCATCCAATATCTTCAATATGCACCTCGGAATTGGAGGAGGAAGCGCGCAGTTACGTCCCTGATGTGTCTGTCTTCACTTGTAGCCTGTGAGAAAGACCCGATCACATGACAGAGAGCAGTGTGAGTGAGAGCCGTGTGAGTGAGAGACGGTTCAGATTGCGCAGCACACTCAGGGCTGAAAAAGGCATGGATTTGTTAAGGGTGCATTACAGCCACAAAGGGGATACATTATCAAGTGCTTGTCAAATTGTGAATGAGAGACTATTGGAGTGTGTACAGCCTGCGTAAAAAACAAAGCAGAGCTCATGCCTTTCAAGCAACTTTTTTTCAAATCATTAGTCTCATCATGCAGCCTTACATTGTATTAAAAATCAAAACATATAGCCCAACGTTTGTAGAAAAACGAAAGTTAAATGAATAACTCTAAATTAAGCATTTGGAATACCCATTTCTTTGAAAAGCACTCAAACAGAACCTAACATAAGGACAACTATCCGAGTATGCCATTCTGTTCTTCTGAAATAGACTACATTTTCTTCATAACATGCTTCTTTAGACCTGTCTAAAATAAATAATGGATGTATTGTGATGGTGTAGGCTATATTACATGGATTTATTAGACTGTGTGCGGAAGCCAGGAGATGCTAAATGTGTTTATGTTAATTAACGGTCAATTACCGTGAGACAGACAGTTATTTGCTTGACAATCACCGGCTGACGAAATTTCGCCACGGCCCTAGATGTGACTCACTTGATTCAGCAGCAATATTAGAAAACAGTCAGAGGCAGTGGTAGTTACACCTAGGGTGACATCAAACATCCTGAAAAGAAAGACAGATGTCACCTGTCCTTGACAATGTCTGCATCCCAAAAAGCACGCTATTCCCTATATAGTGCACTACTTTTGACCAGGGCCCCATAGGGACTAGGGAACAGGGTGCCATTTGGGACGCACACATTGTCTGTACACTCAGTATGGATACCACGCCCTTTACCACGGTTGAATAAGGATACTAGTACAACACATAAGGTCATCAGTAGCCAGCCAGGCAACGCAGGGTAAAATAACAAGGGGAGGGACTGTGGTGCACCACAGGGAGTGTGTTGGAGTTGAGTGGAAATTTGTGCCATGTAGCCTTTAGCCAGCCACACACACGCGCAAATCCAGTTAGCATTACACAATGGGCCAAGCTTGACATTCAGAGGAATGCAGACAACTGGAGCATAAGCTTAAATCACTGCAAGGCCACTATTTACTCCCAGACTATGTATCTTCTGTCTCTGAACTTTTCAGCTCTGAGCAGTAATATGCTATTATTTATACCTCCACCATGTTTTTCCAGAGGGAATTCAACATAGATGGTAAAAAGGTAAAATAACGATGTAAAGAGGGAATTCAATGTTAGGTATTTAAATTAAGATATTTCCGATTATTTGTTTTATGTTTTTGCCTTTTTTATATGCAGTTGAATTCGGAAGTTTACATACACTTAGGTTGGAGTCATTAAAACTCATTTTTCAACCACACACACATTTCTTGTTAACAAACTATAGTTTTGGCAAGTCGGTTAAGACATCTACTTTGTGCATGACAAGTATTTTTTCCAACAATTGTTTACAGACAGATTCACTATAATTCACTGTATCACAATTCCAGTTGGTCCGAAGTTTCCATACACTAAGTTGACTGTGCATTTAAACAGCTTGGAAAATGTCAGAAAATTAGGTCATGGCTTTAGAAACTTCTGATATGCTAATTGACATAATTTGAGTCAATTGGAGGTGTACCTGTGGATGTATTTCAAGGCCTACCTTGAAACTCAGCGCTTCTTTGCTTGACATCATGGGAAAATCAAAAGAAATCAGCCAAGACCTCAGAAAAAGAATGTAGACCTCCACAAGTCTGGATCATCCTTCGGAGCAATTTCCAAATGCCTGAAGGTACCATGTTCATCTGTACAAACAATAGTACGCACGTATAAACACCATGGGACCACGCAGCCGTCATACCGCTCAGGAAGGAGACGCGTTCTGTATCCTAGAGATGAACATACTTTGGTGCGAAAAGTGCAAATCAATCCCAGAACAACAGCAAAATACTTTGTGAAGATGCTGGAGGAAACAGGTACAAAAATATCTATATCCACAGTAAAACGAGTCCTATATCGACAAAACCTGAAAGGCCGCACAGCAAGGAAGAAGCCACTGCTCCAAAACCGACATAAAAAAGCCAGACTGTCACGGTTCTCTAAAGTAGAACCCAGAAGCAGACCAGGACAAGGAGAGTAAGACGAAGGTGAGTATTTATTTACAAGTTTAAATGTAGTGATAGAAAAATCCAAGTAGCGGAGCGGGCAGCGGAGGTGAGTTGATGGAATTGAGTAAGCAGATCCAAGGAAGTAACTGAAGTCACCGACGACCAGGTAGGGATCGGATGAGTGTTCCGGGTGAATGACTGTAGACAGAAAAAACGGAGGTAAGTTCAAGGCAAGCAAGACGTACAAAACAACAAAACAAACTCTATCAAACTGGAGGCTGATACGCTGGCACAACATACTGTTCATGGCTAACGATCCGGCAGGGAATGGATGTCAGGTCAGCGCTTATGAAGTGGAGGGGTGATGATCAGGACCAGGTGTGCAGATAGCTGATGGGATACAGGTGCGGGTACTCAGAGATCCTCCAACTAGCTACGTCGCCCGGCAACCAGACAGGGTGCGTTCCAGGACACCGGAAAAAACACTCCAGGACAGAACACAGGCAAAAACAGACTCAGGAAGCGGGATTCGTGACACAGACTATGGTTTGCAACTGCACATGGGGACAAAGATCATACTTTTTAGAGAAATGTCCTCTGGTCTGATGAAACAAAAATAGAACTGTTTGGCCATAATGATCATCGTTATGTTTGGAGGAAAAAGGGGGAGTCTTGCAAGCCAAAGAACACCATCCCAACCGTGAAGCACGGGGGTGGCAGCATCATGTTGTGGGGGTGCTTTGCTGCAGGAGGGACTGGTGCACTTCACAAAATAGATGGCATCATGAGGCAGGACAATGATGTGGATATATTGAAGCGACAACTCAAGACATCAGTCAGGAAGTTAAAGCTTGGTCGCAAATGGGTCTTCCAAATGGACAATGACCCCAAGCATACTTCCAAAGTTGTGGCAAAATGGCTTAAGGATAACAAAGTCAAGGTATTGGAGTGGTCATCACAAAGCCCTCACCTCAATCCTATAGAAAATTTGTGGGCAGAACTGAAAAAGTGTGTGAAAGCAAGGAGGCTTACAAACCTGACTCAGTTACACCAGCTCTGTCAGGAGGAATGGGCAAAAATTCACCCAACTTATTGTGGGAAGCTCGTGGAAGGCTACCCGAAACGTTTGACCCAAGTTAAACAATTTAAAGGCAATGCTACCAAATACTAATTGAGTGTATGTAAACTTCTGACCCACTGGGAATGTGATGACAGAAATAAAAGCTGAAATAAATAAATCATTCTCTCTACTATTATTCTGACATTTCACATTCTTAAAATAAAAGTGGTGATCATAACTGACCTAAGACAGGGAATTTTTACTAGGATTAAATGTCAGGAATTGTGAAAAACTAAGTTTAAATGTATCTGGCTGAGGTGTATGTAAACTTCCGACTTCAACTGTAAATATGTTTTATATTTTACTGGAAAAACAAGTGACAGTTTTGTAAATCTGGTGTGGTATTTCCCAGCTGTGCAGTCAGTGCTTCGACCCAAAATGACACCCTATTCCCTATTTAGTGCACTACTTTTGACCAGAGCCATATGAGAAAGAAAATAATACTATTGCATGTAATGTTCATCAATGGGACTTTGCCTCATAAGCGCGTATTACTTACAAAAGCAAATGTGAATTTGTTCAAAGCTTAGGCTTTAGTCAAACACACAGATGAAGGAAGAGGGGAGAACTGGAGGGGAGGCTGGGAGAGCCTCAGTCATTATTCATATGGACAGTATGAGGAACAAGCAGTAGCTTTTGAATATGAGTGTAGAAGCCCCTAGCAGGCTGGCTGGGTGGATGGATGGTGGTGTACTACTGCAGAGAGTAAATAAGCCCTACCAAAACCATCGCTTCTTATCAGGAGGAGAAATCATTACAAAGTATAATTTATCAGAACGGTTATGTCTTCGTATTTTCTTGAAAGTGGAATTACATTCTCCTTGCATACTTTTTTTCTTCTTGACTGACAGTATAATGTGTCTAGACCATAGTCTTGGCACAGACCACTTATATCTTGAACATCTCCCTTCTTGAAACCGTCACATTAAAAAAAAGTGTGTTCCTGTGAAGACAAAATAATGAACTATCATTGACAAACTGAAGAAAATCTCTTGATATCATAGAAAATGTAATAGTGATTCATCAAAACAATATCTGTAGCCGGGGGCTTTCAAAAAGATTGCTTTGAATGACATTATTCCTGACAACTCAATAAGCCTATCGTCGCTTTTTTTACATGAATTGAAAGCAGTAACTCCCCTCAAATCACTCTGAACATTCATGACTCTAGGAACTAGAACATGTATTCAAATTAGCTGCTGAAGTTTCGTAATTGCATGTTAGTTAATAGTAAAAATATGACAGTTATCCATTTACTGAACAGTTTCAATTTTGGAGATACAAGTTTCTCTTTTGACAGTAGTGCAATGCAAAGACATAGGGAAGATGGAGCCTAATGATGCAGTGTTCTACAATTACTGCACAGTTACTCTGTGACCCACAGCTCTGATGTCATGTCATTGTTAACAGAACTGGAGCCAATCGAAGCAACGCACTGAGCACATCACCTTCACAACGGCTTAATCACTAGCATGACAGGGTGAGCTAATTAATCTCTCTACCCCCTCCATCTCTCAACACCCCCCACCCGTGTTACCCTGGTGTACTCTGTTCTGTCAGCTAGCTCCGTGGTGTGTGTGTGTGTGTGTGTGTTTGTGCGTGCCACGGTGAAACCGTACAGTCTGAAACTAGAACTGTTCAGCTTCACTCACATAGTCGCAGCGGTGATGCTACATCAAACCCAGTCACTGTCTGTGTCACAAATGGCACCCTTGTCCCAATATAATGCATTACTTTCACCAGGGACCA
Source organism: Salvelinus alpinus (assembly GCF_045679555.1). Lineage (NCBI taxonomy): Eukaryota > Metazoa > Chordata > Actinopteri > Salmoniformes > Salmonidae > Salvelinus > Salvelinus alpinus. Next base: position 34,818,515 of record NC_092095.1, read on the forward strand.
TAGGGAAGAGGTCAAACTTAGTGCACTATGTAAGTAAAATGGTACCATTAGGGGGGCGCAGAGCTACAGTACCAGTCAAAAGTTTGGACACACTTACTCATTCCAGGGTTTTTCTTTAGTTGGACTATTTTCTACATTGTAGAATAATAATGAAGACATCAAAACTATGACATAACTCTGTGAACTTATCCTGTGCAGCAGAGGTAACTCTGGGTCTTCCTTTCCTGTGGCGGTCCTCATGAGAGCCAGTTTGATTCCATATGTGTTATTTCATAGTTTTGATGTCTTCACTATTATTCTACAATGTAGAAAATAGTCAAAATAAAGAAAAACCCTTGAATGAGTAGATGTGTCCAAACTTTGGACTGGTACTGTAGTTATGGTGCAATTATACAACACGGCTTGCTCTTGGGATGTTCAACAATGTCTAGGCTATCGAAAGTCCACACCCCATTTTTCTGTTTCAAAGTGGATTTTTTTGTTATTGCTCTACACAAAATAATCCATAATGTCAAAGTGAAAAGAACATTCTACACATTTTTACAAATGAATACAAATGTAATATCTAAAATGTAGATCATTGCATAAGTATTCACCCCGTTTGTTTAGACAAGCCTAAATTAGTTCAGAAGTAAAATTTGGTTTAAAAATTTCAGATAATAAGTTGTATGGACTCAATCTGTGTGAAATAATAGCGGTTGACATGACTACCCCTTCCTCTGTCCCCCATACATACAAGATCTGTAAGGTCCCTGAATCTGTGCTTGAATTTTAAGCACAGATTCAACTACAAAGACCAGGGGGGTTTTCGAAAGCCTCATAAAGAAGGGCAGTGATTGGTAGATGGGTATCTATAATAAATCAGACATTGCATAGATCTTAAAGCATGGTCAAGTTAATAAATATGCTATGGATGATGTATTAAACCACCCAGACACATCGAAGATGCAGTCGTCCTTCTGAACTGAGCTGCAGGAGAGGACAGAAACAACATTGTAGTGACTCCACAATAATGGCCTAAATGACAGAGTGAAAAGAAGAATACAAATATTCAGAATGAAAATATTCCAAAACATGCATATGTATGCAACAAGGCACTAAAGTAATACTGCAAAAAAACACGGCAAAGGAATGCACTTTTTGGCCTAAAAGCAAAGCCTTGTTGGGGAAAATCCAACACATCACTGAGTAGCTGCCTCCGTATTCTCAAGCATGTTGGTGGCAGCATCATAGTATGGGTATGCTTGACATCGGTAAAGACTGGGGAGTTTTTCAGGATAAAAAGAAACGTGATGGAGCTAAGCACAGGCAAAATCCTAGAGGAAAACCTGCTTCAGTCTACTTTCCACTGGACACTGGGAGAGGAATTCACCTTTCAGCAGGACAACAACCTACAACACAAAGCCACATCTACACTGGAGTTGCTTACCAAGAATACAGTGAATGTTCCTGAGTAGCCAAGTTACAGTTTTGACTTAAATCTGCTCGGCAAGAAGAGATATCTATGGCTAAACTTTCTGTCTAGCCATGGTACCCAACATCTTGACAGAGCTTGAAGAATTTTGAAAATAATACTGTGCAAATATTACACGTGTGCAAAGCTCTTATGAGACTTACCCAAGAAGACTCACAGCTGTAATCGCAGCCAAAGGTGTTTCTAACATGCATCGACACCAGGTGCTGAATACTTATCTAATCAAGGTATATCAGGGTTTCATTTTCATTCCTCTTTTTTTCTCAAATAGAAATGTTCTTCCACTTTGACATTGCAGAATATTTTGGGTAGATGGTTGACAAAAGAACTGACAATTAAATAAATTTTAATCCCACTTTGTAAAGCAACAACATGAAAAAGAGTTCAAGGGGCTGTAGACTTTTTGTAGACACTGTATCAGGAAAACAGCCCGAGGGCCAGTCGGTTTGTGCTACCATACCAGCTCCTTGTCATGTTTGACTTGACATCAATGGAGTTGGCTAGAACACAAAACCGATCTGGCACACAAATCAGGCTACTAAAACATGGGTTAGGGAACGCTGTACAGTAATGACACTGGGGATTCTGAGTGGAAAGACTGATTAAAATACTGTACTTCACATTACCTCTAAATTGACTATTGTGAGTTTATGATGCCAAAATAGTATATATATAATAGGATGTCATTTCCTTCATTTCCAACCTCTCTGTTCCTCGGTTCTTCAATCAACAGGACACATAATGCCTCGGGCATAAACACACACAGAGCGCCTTGTGTACTGCGCCATGTCGGTGGTATAGCGTGTGTCCTCAGGAGGCTCAGCCTCGGTGGGTGGAGAAAGCTGATTCGTTTTCACAAAGACAGTCTCAGCCAGGAACCGCAAACTGTGTGAAAACTCTATTTTATTCGCCCGAATCCACGCACACGCACGCGCTTGGGAGGACCATGACATTAGGACTCATTCACTTTTCAGAAAGATGTTCCTGCCAAATCTCCCGACATGCTGTTTTCAGAGGCCTCGTTGATATTTGATGAGCGCAGTGCATTATGACTTTCAGCAAACGTCAATAAACGTCATCAAATGATGGAAGGAGAGAGACACCGTTGTTCGTTTGAGTGGGCTACCTTTTCCACAGAACACAATCGTGTTTCGTGTGTAAATAGTCAAGGTCAGTCACCCGCCACCATTTCTAATGTGTGGTGTTTACACTTGTTTTTTGGATCTAGACACACTCCCTCTGTTTTTTTGCACCACACTACATGTATGTCACGGCCACAGAAAACGCATAATGCATACGCCGTCGTACCACAATAATTCTAAATCACTTCAAGACAACACTAAAGCATAAACGAAGACTGAGAAATCCCCCCCCCCCCCACCCAAACATGTTCGTTTCCCTGTAATGATGGCCCATTCCAATAGAGGGTGCTGCCAAACTGTGTGAGATAACGACACAGATTTTTCAAACATTACAACTCAAATGACAGAGGACAAGAGAGCAGGTATTCCAACTACAAAGGACATGTCCACGTAAATAATAGACAAAGACTAAAACAAGAGTCTCGAGCAGCTTTGTTTTATGCTGGGTACTGGTTTAGCTGAGCAGAGAGAAATAGAGCTTTTTGGATCACTGGGTGTAATTAAAGACATGCTCCGGAGCTTTGGCGACTACTAAGTCTTTTTTAAACCTCCCGCGTTGGGCTGGATGTGTCAATGTGTAGTTCATACATGCATCATCTGTAAGCAGAAATACTGTTTCACCTCAGTTAGCCACAAAATCCCTAGTTTGAAAGCGACTGTTTTTCTGGAAGCTGTGCTGCGCCATTTTCCCTACATTCTTCCCCCCCCCCCCATGTGGGCCAGTCCCCTATCCATTTGAGTTCAACCAATGGGCTTCCGTCCCTCACCATTTGAGTGACAGCTACCAAGAACACACAACAGAACGAGAGAGAGACAACAATGACGTGGTGCACATATCTGCACATATGTGACATAGTACGCAATTTCCGGGGACCATTTTTGGCTTGTGGGCGCTACTTTCAGAAGTACTTGTTAAAGAGTATACAAAAGTATTGGATAATCTATTTGATGATTAGCCAAACACACACAGATGGAAAGGGAGAGAAAGAGAGAGAGCCAGAGAGCCAGAGAGCCAGAGAGCCAGAGAGCGAGAGAGCGAGAGAGAGGGCGAGAGAGAGAGAGAGCGAGCGAGAGAGAGAGAGAGACTGTCCTCTATTAAGCTGTTCAGTGGAGGGTAGCTTTATTAAATCATTACCACAGTCAATGTGGAAGAAGAAGTACAATATGTTTCTTTGGATAATGACTCCTGAGAAAATATCACAGAACTTGATGATACAGCTGATGCTTACATTTCTACACATGCACACTGCATTTACCCACAATCGCACACGCACACACGCATACGCACGCACACACACACACAGTATACAGGTGAAAGGCAGACGCAGAGCCTGAATGTTGACAGGGAGTGAGATAAATCCGTGGGGCCAGCAGGGGAGTCCTAACCTGACAACCTGGACAACAGTGCTCTCTATGGGCTTTACAGAACAAGGTCGTCCCACCTCCAACCTGGCAACCCATGGATGAACTACGACAGAAAACAATATGGCAACCCACTGATGAACTATGACAGGCTAACAGTGAGTTACTTCTGGCAACCCACTGATGAACTATGACAGGTTAACAGTGAGTTACTTCTGGAAACCCACTGATGAACTATGACAGGTTAACAGTGAGTTACTTCTGGAAACCCACTGATGAACTATGACAGGTTAACAGTGAGTTACTTCTGGCAACCCACTGATGAACTATGACAGGCTAACAGTGAGTTACTTCTGGAAACCCACTGATGAACTATGACAGGTTAACAGTGAGTTACTTCTGGCAACCCACTGATGAACTATGACAGGTTAACAGTGAGTTACTTCTGGAAACCCACTGATGAACTATGACAGGCTAACAGTGAGTTACTTCTGACAACCCACTGATGAACTATGACAGGTTAACAGTGAGTTACTTCTGACAACCCACTGATGAACTATGACAGGTTAACAGTGAGTTACTTCTGGAAACCCACTGATGAACTATGACAGGCTAACAGTGAGTTACTTCTGACAACCCACTGATGAACTATGACAGGTTAACAGTGAGTTACTTCTGGAAACCCACTGATGAACTATGACAGGTTAACAGTGAGTTACTTCTGGAAACCCACTGATGAACTATGACAGGCTAACAGTGAGTTACTTCTGACAACCCACTGATGAACTATGACAGGTTAACAGTGAGTTACTTCTGGAAACCCACTGATGAACTATGACAGGTTAACAGTGAGTTACTTCTGGAAACCCACTGATGAACTATGACAGGTTAACAGTGAGTTACTTCTGGCAACCCACTGATGAACTATGACAGGTTAACAGTGAGTTACTTCTGGAAACCCACTGATGAACTATGACAGGTTAACAGTGAGTTACTTCTGGAAACCCACTGATGAACTATGACAGGTTAACAGTGAGTTACTTCTGGCAACCCACTGATGAACTATGACAGGTTAACAGTGAGTTACTTCTGGAAACCCACTGATGAACTATGACAGGCTAACAGTGAGTTACTTCTGGCAACCCACTGATGAACTATGACAGGCTAACAGTGAGTTACTTCTGGAAACCCACTGATGAACTATGACAGGTTAACAGTGAGTTAATTCTGGAAACCCACTGATGAACTATGACAGGCTAACAGTGAGTTACTTCTGGAAACCCACTGATGAACTATGACAGGTTAACAGTGAGTTACTTCTGGCAACCCACTGATGAACTATGACAGGTTAACAGTGAGTTACTTCTGGAAACCCACTGATGAACTATGACAGGCTAACAGTGAGTTACTTCTGACAACCCACTGATGAACTATGACAGGTTAACAGTAAGTTACTTCTGGAAACCCACTGATGAACTATGACAGGCTAACAGTGAGTTACTTCTGGAAACCCACTGATGAACTATGACAGGCTAACAGTGAGTTACTTCTGGAAACCCACTGATGAACTATGACAGGCTAACAGTAAGTTACTTCTGGCAACCCACTGATGAACTATGACAGGCTAACAGTAAGTTACTTCTGGCAACCCACTGATGAACTATGACAGGTTAACAGTGAGTTACTTCTGGCAACCCACTGATGAACTATGACAGGCTAACAGTGAGTTACTTCTGGAAACCCACTGATGAACTATGACAGGTTAACAGTGAGTTACTTCTGGCAACCCACTGATGAACTATGACAGGCTAACAGTGAGTTAATTCTGGCAACCCACTGATGAACTATGACAGGCTAACAGTGAGTTACTTCTGGCAACCCACTGATGAACTATGACAGGTTAACAGTGAGTTACTTCTGGAAACCCACTGATGAACTATGACAGGCTAACAGTGAGTTACTTCTGGCAACCCACTGATGAAATGTAGTTTATGAAAGTTCAAATCAGGATGGCTGGTCTGAATGCTCGTTCATCAAGTAAACTGTTGGATTCGACATTGAGATATTAAATAAACGATAGGGAAGGAGAAAGAGACTGGGTCTCTGTAGAAAGACAGATAGCTGTGGAATGTGTTGGAATGTGTTGGGGGAAGGGAGTAGAGCAACAGTTGAGATAGGGGAGACAGATGGACATCTGTGGATTAGTGGAAGGAGGGGTTGAGGTCAGGAGGTGAGGTCAGTTCCCATTAAGGGAGTAATCAGGGTTTAGTATCTGGTTACCTTCTTCCTGTTGAGCTTGAGATGTAAGGATTGGAGAGAAGGGGGAGTGTCTTAAGTGGGATATAAATATCTGGATGGGACAAATGTTGGGTTGTCTAATTACAGCTGTACAGAACCGTTGGGAAGAATTAAACTTGGTTAAAGCTTCTCTATCGTCCGTGAGTTATTTACTCTGAAAAATAAGAACCTAACAAAACAGAACATAATTCCCTTTGTTTTCTATCATACGGGCATGGTGGGAATCAATACAAACAGATCAGCGACTTGCTTCTTCTCCTCTCTCCTATTAGCCATGCGCGGAATGTCATTCACCTATTTAACTTAGAGCCTATAAGCACAATAATACATTCCTCATGCTTGCCGTTCAACATTATGGGCTCACTCGTCCTCTCTCTCAACCAATGGTTAACCTCTCAACCTCTCTCTTAACCAACGGGTGTTAATCTTGGGACGTATTTACATGTCAACTTACCCCATGTTCTCGCACTTGCTGTTTTTCAGCAACAGTTGTCAAAAACCACCCACCTCCCCACCACCAGCAGCATGATAACCTTAAGGCCTGCCATTGGAACTCCTTTCCCCAAGCAGGGGGGGGTTTCGATGCCAGCTGCCCGGCACAGGGATACCTGTCATCAGTATCTGGCGCCGAGGAGCATTCCTCTGTGACGAAGCCATACCTCAAACTATGAATACTATTCCATATTGCATTCTGTCTCTGTTGTTCATTCAGTTAGGCCTGTACTCGATTGAACTATGACAGACCAACTGCGCTGCCTTTACAATCTGGTAACCCACTGATGAACTACGACAGACCCCTTACAGAAAATCCAACGGTGGGAAAATCACAGGATTTCACGTTACATATTTAAATTCACGTGCAGCAATCTGGTAACCCACTCATGATCTATGACAAACCCACAGATAAATCCATCTCTCTGGCAATGTTATCAAGCACTATAATCCACAGTAGTCCCTGGCAACCCTTTGTTTGGAAGTCCAGGAGGGCACTAGCAAACACCATTAACATATTTTGTGAAGTAACTCATAACCTGGCAACCCTGTAACGCACCGTTCAAACCCCCAAAGCACACACAGAGCACTGTATTAAAGTACCATCCGTGTCCACTGAAAAAGTGAATCTGACAACCATATCATCTTAACACTGCTACATTTCACTTGTATCCTGCTGCAGACCAGTCTCATAATACCTGGTTACCTGGGATAAAAGTGATTTATTCTCAGGATGGAAAATTTGTAAAATACCGGGAAAATATTCAACCATAGTATCAACAATGGTCCAACCACCCAAAGGACATCCAGCCAACTTGACACAACTGTGGGAAGCATTGGAGTCAACATGGCCCAGCATCCCTGTGGAACACTTTCAGCACCATGTAGAGTTCATGCCCCAACGAATTGAGGCTGTTCTGAGTGCAAAATAGGGGGGGTGTAACTCAATATTAGGAAGATGTTCCTAATGTTTGGTATACTCAGTGTATATAGTTCCCTAATTTTGCCCAGGGGCCATTTGGGATGAAGACTTTGGAAGACATGCAGTACCGTTTTGCTCGCAGACAAAATTGAAGTTGCCAACTTGATATCAGTGCATCCATCCCAAGCACGAATGAACAATTGTGCGAGTAGAAGCACACGCACACACACTTTAATATGTTGTGCATTTACCACACCACTCCCCCCTGGCTCTCAGCCAATGAGATGCCTTCGTCAGAGTGCCAGACCAGGCCCCAAAGCGCCAAATAACTAATTCATGAGTCATAGGACGCGGCAGGGTAGCCTAGGTTAGAGCGTTGGACTAGTAACCAAAAGGTTGCAAGTGCAAATCCACGAGCTGACAAGGTACAAATCTGTCATTCTGCCCCTGAACAGGCAGTTAACCAACTGTTCCTAAGCCGTCATTGAAAATAAGAATTTGTTCTTAACTGACTTGCCTAGTTAAATAACTGTAAAATAAAAATATCCTCTATAGTCCCAAATGGAACTCTAGCCTCTATAACAGGTACTATTTTTGACCAAGGTCCATAGGGCTCTGGTCAAAGGTAGTGCACTTCCTCTACATCCTGTATCAACCTGCTACCGGACCTCTCTCAAGTCAGCAGAAGAGCTAAAGGAAAATCAAAATCGTAGGATTGATCTGACGCAAGCAAGGCCACGGCAAAATACAGCTAATTTGTAGCAATGACTGTGAAACTAATGGTGTGGTTAGTGGGAGTGAGCCGAGGGCCCGGGGCGCTGCCTCATGTTAAAGACCTAAGCCAGCTAAATTTGGGAGGGACATTGATTCTCATTTTCCCCTCCGTTGGGTACAGTTAATGGGGGATCAGGTGGAAGGGAGGTGTGGGAACGCTGATCAATATCTCCCCCAGGACTAACCCTCATTCCACCAGTCATTCCAGACCCACTTCCATCTCTACCGCTCTCTCTCCCTCCTATTTTTACTTTTTTCCCCCTCGCTCTCTCTTCCCTTTTTCCATCTCCTTCCTTCCCTCACTCTTTCATCATTTCTCTCACTCCATCTCCCTCCTCCCTCCCTCACTCCATCTCCACCCCTCTCCTCCGCCTCTCTATTATCTTTCTGTCTGTATATAAACCCTATCTACAAAAGCTCCCTGTGTGTGTGTGTTTGTGTGTGTGTACGGGCTGCGTGTGTGTGTTATAGTGTGTGATCCTGACAGTGACCATACTGTATCTGACGGCTCCTCTCTCCCTCCTCCAGTTATTTTAATGTGCAGTAATGGGGTTGCTGCTCCAGACATTGACCCGGCTCAACCCAGAGATGGCGGGAGCAAGCGACCTCATAACACTGGTCTGCATCTCAACACACTATCTCTGTATAGCAACATATGCCCAGATAAGATACGCAGCTCACTCGCAACACAACAGACAAACAGCTGGCCTTTCTATTCTCCGTTACAGGCTTCTCCAGTTAACGCGGCTTATGCCGTTACGCAGCTTTCAAAGGAAAGTAATTTAGTGCTCCGACACTTTTGTGATGGAAAAGCTTGTAAGTTGAGTTTCCACCAAACTGAACGATGGCTGATTCTTTTGCTCAGACTACTTCCGAGGAGAATGATTGCCATGGAAGGGACAGGCATGTCATTGTCACAGTGGCTGCATCCCAATCGTCACACATTTTGGGGAAAAGTAGTGCACTGCATTGGGAATAAGGTGCGATTTGGGACGGAGCCCCTTCACCTGAATTAAAGCTGTTTAGAATTCTGACGCAGCCCATCTGGCTCTGCTTAGCCTGCTTTACGAGACAGGCGGTAGGATAACCAACTGGATTCTGACATGTACGATGTAGCGGAGTAGATGAGGACTGCAGAGAGTGAAAGAGAGGAGAGGACGAGAGAGAGAAGAGGAGGAGGAAGAGAGCGAGACAGAGACAGATGGAAAGATAAACGGCTGTTTCTCATATGTTGTCAATGAGGGGCGAGTGCCTCAGATGCTGCCTGAGCTACCGTGATTATTACATAGGCTGTTCTCACGCCACATCTGCTGCAGCCGCAGCGAGGGGGAAAAAGGGAGAGGAAAAGAGAAGAGAGAGAGAGAGACTGAAATAGAGAAAGACAGAAAGAGCGCGAGAGAGAGACAAAAAGAGCGGGAGCGAGAGAGTGCGAGAGAGCGGTGTGTGTGCGCATTTGTCTCACACACCACTACTGTACAGAGAAATCTCCTGTCTAATTTGAGCTGAGGGGAGCAGTGTATCTCCACGGGGAGTAGGGTTATACACAGGCAATGCATACTATTTGTAGTGTTCAGACCTGGGTTCAAATACTATTCGATATTATTTCAAATACTTTATCTGTGCGCGATTGAGCTTGCCTGGCTTAATGGACCAATAGATTAGTCTAAAAACCGCAAACCCCGCCCACCTGCCACTCCAGGCAGGCTAGAGCAAATGTTTAGAATATTTCAAATAGTATTTGAACCCAAGATTGGAAGTGTTCAAAATGTAGTCTCAACCTATTGAGAATGTATGGCTGACACAACGACTCTCCATCCAGGGTGTATTGTGAAGAAAGGATGAAGGATGTGGGTGTTCCCGGGATGAATAATTCTCTCTCAGCAGAAAGACAGGACAGCTCTCCACAACATCTGTCATCTTTCTCTTGTCTGTCATCATGATCCATCTACAGCTATTAGTCTCTCTCTCTTCCCCCTGCTTCTATCTGTCTTCTCTCCTCTGTCACTGCAGTCCCTCCCTCCTTACTCAGATGTTTGGCTTGTGTCCCAAATGAAGAGAGAACAGGGTGCCATTTGGGATGCAGGCCTTGGTGGTGATGGTGATGGTGAGATATAGAAGCCAATCCTGGGAAATATCCCCGTAACAAGCAATTTGTTATGGATGGCTGCAGCTTTGTGGTGTAACTCAACCCACTGCCAGTGTGTGTGTGTGTGTGTGTGTGTGTGTGTGTGTGTGTGTGTGTGTGTGTGTGTGTGTGTGTGTGTGTGTGTGTGTGCGTGTGTGTGTGTGCGTGTGTCAGTCATCGCTGGGAAGGGATCCACACAGCACACAACAGCCACTAGTCCAATTATTTACTGCATCATGGCGTCTGAGTGGGAGTTGATTGAAAACGCCACGGCCTAAAGTTACCGTCGTTGCTACCGATTTCTGATGACTAGGCTTTAAAGAATATTTCTCTTCTCACTGCAGATATTTAGCTCGCTTTGGATTTGGTTTCAAATTTGGTTTCTCTCTCTCCGTCTCATTTTCCTCTCCACCCCTTCTCTTCAGCTAGAGGCTTAGCTCTGTTCTGGGGGGCATGGGCTTTAGAGTGTTAATACCTTCCTACTGCCGTAGCCTCTCACAGCTTCACTTCACTTTACTTTAACTCACTCTACCAACGACCAAACCCATTACAATTTCCCCTGCCTTTACCTCAGGAGTTTGTCGCCACACAGTAAAGCTCAGCCATTGGAAACACAGGGTGTGTCCCAGATGGAACCCTAGTCCCTATTTAATGCACTACTTTTGACTGGTCAAGTGCACTATGTACTGTAGGGAATAGGGTGCCAGTTTGGACGCACCCGTAGCCGTAAACAGATACTGTCCAGTGCAAGAGAGTACGCTAGCTAACTGCGCTCTCAGCTGAAGTAGTGCTCGGGCTGAAGAGCTCTCACAGGAAATGCAGAACCTAATTGATTGTCTAAAACCCAAGGCATGCAAATCTCAGAGCCAGCCATGCAGTGCATGTTTGAGTGGCTAAGAGATGGAACGAAGCAGAGAGGAAATGATCAAAACAACAGCTGGGATTTCGAAAAGCCCCAGAATTCAACAAGCTGGCTGTAGCACACGGTTGATCAAAAAACTGTCCATTCATTTCCTTATAATTCTCTCTAGACTACACCTCTCATTTTCCTCCTCCTCTCACTCTCTCACTCTCTGTCTGTTTAGGATGCAGTGGTTGCTGGCAGAGAGGATATTGTTATGCCTATAGTGTGCAACGGCAAACAACACCCCAAGAGAGGAACTAGACAGTAACAGACGGAGACAAAACGTTACTTGCATGAAGAGGTGAGGTTATAGTCTGTGAGAGATGTGCAGCACATCAAAAGTATGGGAAGGGCTTAAGGTTGCACAATTCCCAAAATTCCCAGGTTTTCCATAAATCCTGGTTGGCAGATTTTTGGAAATCTTGCTTATTCCCCCGATTCCAGGAATATTCCAACTGGGATTTCTGGAAAACCTTTTGGGAAATTTACCGGAATTGTGCAACCATGGGGGGGGGCTATTTAGCTCTGAAAGCAAACCATGCGCAGGGGCGGCAGGTAGCATAGTAGTTAGAGCGTTGGACTTGTAACCGAAAGGTTGCCAGATCAAATCCCCGAGCTGACAAGGTAAAAATCTGTCGTTCTGGCCCTGAACAAGGCAGTTAACCCACTGTTCCTAGGCTGTCATTGAAAATAAGAATTTGTTCTTAACTGACTTGTCTAGTTAAATAAAGGTAAAAGAAGCAGAGAGACTTTTTTATAATACCTCCCAGATAGAATGCACTTCAACTCCAACTCACCTCGACAGACTTACACAAACTCTTACTCATGCACCTGTCCTGTAACATTAACCATGATGAATCTTCAGCCAACTGCAATCAAAACAGAGACAGCAGAAAAAAAAACTCTTGAGCTCAAGCCGAGCATTGTCTCATTGTGTTTGAAGTAAGCCCAAGTCCTCCTCTCTCCCGTCTTTTCTCTCCTCTCTTCGCCTATCTGGCTGGATCCAGATCCTGCAGGGAGCTTTCGACTATATCTATGTCCAAAATGGCACCCTCGGCCTATTTCCTATCTAGTGCCCTAAGGCGCTATACGGAGATGGTCAAAAGTAGTGCAGCATATAGGGAACAGCGTGACATTTGGGACGCAAGCCTTAGACTATCACACACTCTACACTAAACCCCCCAAAAGCCACTCCAAACCCAGGATAATGAACCATGTCAAATCACTTGAACCTCTCGGCGGAGGCTAATACTGACGGGGAAATATCGCAAACCCCCCATTAATCCAGGAGCCGTGAAGTTCAATTTTAATGAAACCGTTAATTCTATATTAGAGAGCCTGGCTACTGTCTGTCGGTGTGCATCCCAAATGGCACCCTATTCCCTATGTAGTGCACTACATAGGGAATAGGATGCCATTTGGGATGCACACAGACAAGACAGTAGCCAGGCTCTCCCTGTCTGAATCATCAATCCCCACTATGGATCAGTCTCTCAGATCTGGACAGGATACACACACACACACCACTCAGTTACTCTCCAGCTGCCATTGATCCATCCACCCATGCAAGGCAAGCTCATTTCATATAGAAATAACAGTTTCATTACAATTGAACTTCAAGGCTCCTGGATTAATGGGTATATTCCAGTCAGTATTAGCCACCACCGAGAGGTTCAAGTGATATGACATGGCTCATTATCTCTCTGTCTCTCAATTCAAATTCAATTTCAATTTAAGGGGCTTTATTGGCTTGGGAAACATATGTTTACATTGCCAAAGCAAGTGAAATAGATAATGAAATTAACAGAAAATATTACACTCACAAAAGTTCCAACATAATAAAGACATTTAAAATGTCATATTATGTCTATATACACTGTTGTAATGATGTGCAAATAGTTAAAGTACAAAAGGGAAAATAAATAAACATAAATATAGATTGTATTTACAATGGTGTTTGTTCTTCACTGGTTGCCATTTTCTTTTGGCAACAGGTCACAAATCTTGCTGCTGTGATTGCACACTGTGGTATTTCACCCAATATATATGGGAGTTTATCAAAATTGGATTTGTTTTCAAATTCTTTGTGGGTCTGTGTAATCAGAGGGAAATAGGTGTTTCTAATATGGTCATACATTTGGCAGAAAGTTAGGAAGTGTAGCTCAGTTTCCACCTCATTTTGTGGGCAGTGTGCACATAGTCTGTCTTCTCTTGAGAGCCAGGTCTGTACATAGTCGAAGCCTTCCTTAATTTTGGGTCAGTCACAGTAGTCAGGTATTCTGCCACTGTGTACTCTCTGTTTAGGGCCAAATAGCATTCTAGTTTGCTCAGTTTCTTTGTAAATTCTTTCCAAATTCTTTCTCTCTCTCTCCCTTCATCCCCCCTCTCTCTCCTATTGATCATTAGTGTTATCCATGGCTGCTGAGCTAAGAGTGGAGAGAGATGAGAAGAGCAAAGCTGTCCCAGTCCGGTCAGTCTGAGTGAGTGGTGTAGGAGACAGAGACGGCCCCAAGTGGCACCCTATTTCCTTTGTAGTACACTATAAAGGAAATCGGGATCCACTTGAGATCCTGTCTCTGTCTCCTACACCAGTCACACAGACTGACCGGACTGGGTCAGCTTTGCTCTTCTCATCTCCCTCCACTCTTAGCTCAGCAGCCATGGATAACACTAATGACCAATAGGGGAAGAAAAGGAGGGAGAGAAAGAGAGACACAGAAAGAGAAAGCGAATGAGAGAGAGATGGAGCCTTACAACAACAAAGAAACATGATTTAACGTGGTTTTTGGAACACTTCGTTATGAAACACACACTGCTTTTATTTTTTATCAATTATTTTAAAATCTTAGTTCCAATAGTTTATATTTTTTTCTCAGAGGTTGTCAGTTGGATAGGCTCTCTGCAAGGTTTTGTATAGCTTACCTATTATATGAATATCCTTTTCTGAATCAAATTGGATTCCCTCAAGATTGTTCTGATGTCCAAAAGATTTCAAATCTAAATTCTGTGATATAAAACTTTTAAGTTGGATGTATCTGAAAATATCTACATTGCTCAATCCAAAACCGTTTTTTAAAGCTGTCATGGAACTAAATGTATTTCCTATTACCACTGCTCCCGAGTGGCGCAGCGGTCTAAGGCACTGCATCTCAGTGCAAGAGGCGTCACTACAGTCCCTGGTTGGAATCCAGGCTGTATCACATCCGGCCGTGAATGGGAGTCCCATAGGGCGGCGCACAATTGGCCCAGCGTCGTCCGGGTTTGGCTGGGGTAGGCCTTCATTGTAAATAATTTATTCTTAACTGACTTCCCTAGTAAAAGGTTAAAAAATATATATTTGTATTACCAAGTCATTTACGGTTTCTATGCTTTTAGTTTTCCATGTGGACCAATCTATTGATGAATTTTGAAAAGTTATCCAAGGTTTGTTCCGTAAGGTTGTGTTTCCAGGAAGTGATATTGGTTCTTCAAGAAAACTAAAAATGTTCTTCCATAATGTTATGGTGCTCTTAACTATGATGTAATGAATGTTCTTGGCTTTATCTTTTGAAAATAAGCATGTAACATCTTCAATAGGTACCCATTATTCCTCTTTAGTGCATTTAACTATATGTCGCAAGTAAAGCCTTGAGTAGCGAGTTGATACAATTCCAAGTCTGGAAGGTCAAAACCTTAGGAAGATGTAAAAATGTCCTTTTTATTCTATGAATTTTATTTGCCCATATAAAGTCTTATGACAGAGTATACTTTTTTAAAGAATGTCTTCGGTGGGGTAATTGGTATTACCGATAATAAATACAAAAACTTTAGGAGCCATGCCATTCTTAAGAGGTTTATTCTACCTGTAATATGTATGGGAAGTTTATTCAATTTAATTAAAGTTATCTTTATATATTTGTTGTTTGTTGTCACTTATTAAGCATCCTAAGTATTTCATGTTTTTTATGGCCCACTTAAAGGATTGCTATAGATGGTGAGTTATTCTGTTTCTTTTTCCAATTGCCATTATTTCGTTTTTTTCCACGTAAATTTTATATCATGAGATTTTAGAGTATTCTGAAAATATTTGTAACAAAGGAGGCATTGAGTTTTCAATATTAGTCAGGTATATCAGGTGTCATGACCGTCCTGTGAGGATCAGAATGGTTCAGATCAGACTGGCGGGGGATGACAGTAACCAGGTCTCTCTCGCCCACAGCGCGGGGGGGGGGGGGGGGGCTGCTCGACAGTCCTCAACTCTACCATGGTCAAACGTGAATACTGGAACAATAATTCTAACATAAGAATGTGGGGAATGGTCAGTGGGGAGCTATAGAAAACTAATGTAATATTGGTTTTCATTTTGTGATGTCATAAAAAAATTGTATGGATGAAATACTGTAACTTGGAAAGTATATCCCCTTTATCTGTCAAGTTTCCATCCAATACATTGTGCATATGATACGAAAAATTATGAAAGTACTTTTGTTAAGATAGTAATGTGTTTTTAGGAGTCATAGGAGATAACTTGCAATCATATCCTTTGCACAGTAAGTAGCCACGCCCCGAGTGAGGTCAGAAGAGCGTGTCAGCCTTATAGAACCGTCCTTTTCGACCAGAGTGCTTAAAAGGACTGGCTAAGAATTAACATACTACATCAGAATATTGCCAGGTTGCAGCTGTGCGTGTAAAGTGGTCTGAATCCTGACCCCAGACAATCAACTCCCAGACAATCACTGGTACGGCTGATTAGTTGTCTTGAGTGAAATATCTCGAACTCTTCAAACCATCCTACTACTCTTGTCAAATCACCGCAGTACACTACTCTCGTCACCCCACTGAAACCATCGGCATGGCTGGCTAGCTTATCTTCAAATAAGAAGCTTCAGGAGCGAACGGAACAGAGTGAACTCTGTAGTTCTGTTCAGGACTACACGGCGGACAAAGACATTCACACGTAAATACATTCAAGATTTCTTATTCCAAACGGGCGGCGGTTTGTGTGCAAAGCATACGATTACTGTGACAATAGTTTCGAAAATGTATCGACGATAAGTGTATTTTTTGCTCTTTCTCCCTCTCCATGTCGTTGGGTAAAAATTCATATTGTGTCAGTCCGCTGGGGACCTTTGTCTCATGTAGTAAGTGTGTATGTTTATTCTGTGTTATTATTTAGTTAGCTATAATAATTAAACCAATTTCTGTAGTACTGAATCATGAGTAAGCCTGGGATTTTTTCACATCAAATAAGCTTATGACTGTTCAGAATGATGATATGATAAGAGGTTATGATAAATATGTTCACTGTTTTATGGATGTTATAGGTCAAGATCTTAGAGTTTAATTTGGGAGATGGTAACTCTTTAAACAACCTCTTCCGTGGTGCCCCAAATTCCTAATGAGTTAATTGTTACATGATTAATTTAAATCGGGCAACAATTAAACATAGTTAGTGGATTAAATAAATAACAGTCATCAGATTAATGAAAGTAAAGTCACAATGCAGGAGATAAATCTGCAAATACATTTTGTTTGGTTTATATTGATGTTTACCAATACCTGTTACATTTGGGTCCTGTCAAAATTTTCTGCAAGCAGTTCAATTGCCAGTGCAAACAGGAGGTGGGACATCCCTGTCTTGTGCCCCTTTCTCAAGCAATTTCATCAGATAATGTATTATTTGTACAGAGCCGTGAAAAAGTATTTGTCACCTTTATGATTTTCTCTGTTGTGGCATATTTCTGATACTGAATGTTATCAGATCTTCAACCAAAACCTAACATTAGATACTCTTTTAATTAACAAAGTTATGCAACACCCAATTCCCCTGGGTGAAAAAGTAATTGCCCCCTTACACTCAATAACTGGTTGTGCCACTTTTAGCTACAATAACTGCAACCAAATGCTCCCTGTAGTTGTTGATCAGCCTCTAACATCCCTGTGGAGGAATTCTGGCCCACTCTTGCTTGGAGAACTGTTTTAACTCAGCGAAATGTGTGGGTTTCAAGCATGAGCTGCTCGTTTCAAGTCCTGTCACAACATATCAATTGGGATTAGGTCTGGACTTTGACTAGGACATTCCAAAACTTCAAATGTGTTGCTTTTTAACCATTTTCATGTAGACTTGATTGTGTTTTGTCTTTTGTCTTGCTGCATGACCCATTGTCTTGCTGCATGACCCAGCTGCGCTTCAGCTTCAGGTCAGACAGATGGCCTGACATTCTTCTGTAGAATTCTCTGACACAGAGGTGTCCAGTTCCTGAGGCAGCAAAGAATTGCCAAACCATCACACTCCCACCACCATGGTGACATGTGGGTCTTACTGTGGAATGCAGTGTTTGCTTTTCGCCAGGACAGATGAGTCAAAAGTATAACTTTTTGGACGACACGGGCCCACTCTTCCATGTTTCTGCTGTTTTGCCTGCGGCAACGGAACCCTGACCTGTTCGCCAGACGTGCTACCTTGTCATGCTGCAGCTCCAGTTTCAACTATTCTGCCTGCGGAAATGGAACCCTGAACTTTTCCCGGACCTGCGGTTTTCGACCCTCTCTCTCCCTCCCTCTACCACACCTGCTGTCTCGACCTCTGAATGCTCGGCTATGAAAAGCCAACTGACATTTAATCCTGAGGTGCTGACTTGTTGCACCCTCTACAACCACAGTGATTATTATTTGACCCTCCTGGTCATCTAGGAATGTCTGAACATCTTGTGGAATGATATGGCCTGAATGGCCATGTACTCTTATAATCTCCCACCGGCACAGCCAGAAGAGGACTGGTCACCCTCAAAGCCTGGTTCCTCTTCATGTTTCTTCCTAGGTCCCTGCCTTTCTAGGGAGTTTTTCCTTTTCCTAGCCACCGTGTTTCTACATCTACATTGCTTGCTGTTTGGGGTTTTAGGCTTGGTTTCTGTATAAGCACTTTGTGACATCTGCTGATGTAAAAAGGGCTTTATAAATACATTTGATTCGATTTTTGATTTGATTGACTTACATACTATATTTCCTCTTTTATATTGTCTTTTCAGTGTCCGTGTATCTCATTGGCATTGGCTAATTCTGTCGTTACTAGACTGTACTTTTAGCAACCTTTAGCATTGAGGGCATTTTATGTTTTCCTGGATATCCTTCAGCTGTTTGTTGCTCTTATTTGCATCGCCAAGTTGTCTTAAAAATATACAGTTGAAATGGGAAGTTTACATACACCTTAGCCAAATACATTTAAACTCAGTTTTCCACAATTCCTACCATTTAATCATAGTAAAAATTCCTTGTCTTAGGTCAGTTAGGATCACCACTTTATTTTAAGATTGTGAAATGTCAGAATAATAGTAGAGAGAATGATTTATTTCAGCTTTTATTTCTTTCATCACATTCCCAGTGGGTCAGAAGTTTACATACACTCAATTAGTATTTGGTAGCATTGCCTTTAAATTGTTTAACTTGGGTCAAACGTTTCAGGGAGCCTTCCACGAGCTTCCCACAATAAGTGGCAGAGCTAGTGTAACTGAGTCAGGTTTGTAGGCCTCCTTGCTCGCACATGCTTTTTCAGTTCTGCCCACAAATGTTCTATAGGATTGAGGTCAGGGCTTTGTGATGGCCACTCCAATACTTTGACTTTGATGTCCTTAAGCTATTTTGCCACAACTTTAAAAGTATGACTGGGGTCATTGTCCATTTGGAAGACCCATTTGCGTCCAAGTTTTAACTTCCTGATTGATGTCTTGAGATGTTGCTTCAATATATCCACATAATTTTCCTCCCTCCTGATGCCATCTATTATGTGAAGTACACCAGACCCTCCTGCAGCAAAGCACCCCCACAACATGATGCTGCCACCCCCGTGCTTCACGGTTGGGATGGTATTCTTTGGCTTGCAAGCCTCCCCCTTTTTCCTCCAAACATAACGATGGTCATTACGGCCAAACAGTTCTATTTTTGCTTCATCAGACCAGAGGACATTTCTCCAAAAAGTATGATCTTTGTCCCCATGTGCAGTTGGACACCATAGTCTAGCTTTTTTTTATGTCGGTTTTGGAGCAGTGGCTTCTTCCTTGCTGAGCGGCCTTTCAGGTTATGTCGATATAGGACTCGTTTTACTGTGGATATAGATCCTTTTATACCTGTTTCCGCCAGCATCTTCACAAGGTCCTTTGCTGTTGTTCTGGGATTGATTTGCACCAAAGTACGTTCATCTCTGACAAACACCGCTCTAGTTATGTCACCTTTCACCGCAGATGTGGAAGTGCAACATAGGCAGATACGTTGGATTGAGATGCATACATTGCTAAAAAACATATCTCTAGCTTAAACTCACGGATTTCTATGGAGATTTTTGTATTATGCTAATTCGATTTCCACACCGGCGCGGACATCGACCTTTTTTAACCCCCTAGAGTCGATCCTCTGCACTCCGCATTAGTGATGAAAGGTGGCAGAGCTACAGCGGTGTTTGTCAGACCATGAGAGCGGTGTTTGTCAGACCATGAGACAGCTGTAGTACAGAACAGTGATGGTTCTCTTGCTCCAGTACCACGGGACAGATCGACCGTGATCAGAGCCAATGCGAGTGCACATCATATTGTTTTCTCTACCAGATCAATGGGGGCCTAAAACCCCCGGAAGGGGAGTAACTACACATGGCAACATTCAACAGTCCCACTGTATTAGTATGCTGCCAATTAGCAAGTAATGTTGCATGTTGTCAACAGAAGAATCAGTGGAGGCACAATAGATTGCTGGTATTGCTAGTGGCAGCAAGTTGCCTGTACCTTATTGTGAATTTTGAAATAACTTACTGACAAATGGTTTCCAGTTAAGAAAATACAAATTCACAGCAACAAGTTTCCATTAAATTACTGGAAAATGCACACTAACCTCTCTACATCGCAGCTCATTAGTGACACATGTGCTTACAGTCTGCAGACCAGACAGTGTCACAAGAGGTTCTTGACATGTATCAGCATAACCATCAAACATTTAAACTGCTACAACACATCCACTGACGGTTGGCACAAATACACATATATTTGACCATGTACCCAAATATGCTAATGAGCCCCACCAGTACATTGCCCCCACCAATCAAAGCGCAGTGATGATCATACCTTATATTCAAAATATTGGGTAGAAACATGTCCCATTATATCTACAAGGTACCAAACTGTATGTACCTGTGTAGGGTACCTTTGACTTTTTTGTACCCCAGGGAACAACACTGTACCCTTAAACATACCCTTTTTTGTGTGTAAATACATGTTCCAAGCAATAATTATGAACCTGGTGGCACTGCAGAAACATTGACGCACTCAACCAAGAGGTTGCAAGTTAAAATCCACAAAGCAATCATGAATACTCTGCTGCTGCGTTCACACAGGCAGCCCAATTCTGATATTTCTTTCACTAATTGGTATTTTGATGTGATTGGTCAAAAGACCATTTAGTGAAAAAGAAAATCTGAATTGGGCTGCCTGTGTAAACACAGAGTTTGCCAAGTTTCCTTGAGCACTGCTAGTTTTACATTGATGTAATGTTGATGGTGTTAATTTGACAATTATTTACTTGATTCTGGGCAGCTTTTAGCAAAGCACAGGAATGATTTATTGCCAATAAGTCTGTAGCCATATCTCTTTTAAGCTCACAGACCTGGTGGTATAGCAGGACAGTTCAGGTTGCTAGCGACTAAGAGGTTTTAAGTTCAAATCCCAAGTGTGTTTACAGTACAAAATAATACAATATTTTTTTACACTAATTGAAAACAGCATACTGTCATTTTATATAAATAACACCTCAAGTTGTTGTATATACTTTAGGCAAAGTGCAAAAATGTATTTTTGCCAATATATTTATAGCTAATCTCCATTATGCCCACAGACCTGGTGGCACAGCAGGAACTTCAGGTACCTAGCAACCAAGAGGCTGGGAGGATGAGTCCCAAGTAATCCAGGGGACCATGACACAATGTTCTACAAACTTTCTTGCGGACGTCCCTGGAACAAACCAGGAGCTTGATAAGCCCTGCAGGGGTCCATTATTGTTTACATTTAAGTAATGTCAATTATGCATTTTAAAGTAAAATAATCTCAATAACATTTGACACCTGGGTTTTCAAATGTTGTCACGTGTAGTTTCATGGTATCGCATGTTGAAATTTTGCATCCCACATATTGTCATATTTATTTCACTTTTACTTCGAGAGAGAGAAGGAAAGAAGGAAAGAAAGAAAGAGGGGGTGAAGGATGAAGAGGTGCAGAAAGAGAGAGAGAGAGAGACAGAGAGCGATACGCTCTGTCATTATAGTGTGTAGTGTAGTGTGTCTTTGGCTGAACCCTGTGAACAGAGCAGAACAGAAGAGATCCGCTGCTTGACATTTGGCCAGTGGAAGGCAGCAATCCCAGCCGTGGTCAGCCTGTTCCTTGTTATATGATCAAAATAAAACCCAACACTTTTGTTCTCAGTCTGCTCCAACCCCTTCCAACCCCTCGGAAAAAGCCAATATCATATCTTGAAAACAGCATCTGTCTGGTATAATAAGCAAGCGCTTAGCAACCACAATATGTCTGTTTCCCAAATGGCACCCTGTTCAAAGTATAGCGGTCCATTTGGGACACAGCCTGTATTGCTCCCCTTCACATGGACTCAGCTGAGCACAGCTAAAAAGCAAGGGGATGATGATTACCTTTCCAAAGTGACCTGGGGAATAGGAGAGGTTGGCAGTGTCAGCTCTTTTAAAAAGCTATTGCCTTCGTACCCAATGGCTTCCTATTCCCAATATAGTGCACTACTTATCTGGTCAAAAGTAGTGCACTAAAGGGTGCCATATAGGGTGCCATTTGGGGTGCAGCCATGAGCTAAGTTTCACACATTACACAGACGGGTGGGCAAGGTTACTCTGGAAAACACCCATCTATCCAGTCAACTGGAAACACCTTAATAAAGCCATGCCGTCGCTGCTGAGACTGCAGCTTAGTGCTTAGACTGCTTACACAACTGGGCCCGAAGTCGATTATATTTTCTGTATCTCATCAATCCCCTTGGGGGTCGACTCCAGAGGATGATAGTGTTTTAGTTCCAGGGCGATGTGCGGCGCTTAGTGGAAATCAGAGCCCCACCTGCCTGGTATGGTGATGCAGCAAACTGTTCTCTGCTGACACCCTGAGGTTTCACCGAGGTATCAGCTAGCAGCACACACACACAGACAGAGACGCACGGGGATGGCACACAGGGTCAACACGACACACAGCGTCATCAAAAAAGATCGATAACCACGAAGATGATCAGTGAACGAAGATGAATGAACAAGATGGCTCCGAACAGCGAAAGAAGGAAATCAGATTGCTCTTGTTTTCTTTTTTTCTTTGGCTGAAAGTACATGATTATACATGACTAAGGTCAGCAAATATGTTGATCTTTAGCCAGAGTTCCGAGGTCAGAGGGTGTCGTCCCCATTTCCCTCAGCCTTGTGGGTAATTGGACTGTACGGACATAGAAAGCTACCGCGTCTATCACAATCATAACGAAAGCCATTAATTATGTGATTGAATAAGTATGCATATGAGCGTGCATAATTGACATGGTTAGGGCTTCATTTAAAAATGTTTTTAAATGTCGTCGACTACTCAGGGTAAAAATTAGAGCCTAATTAGGAATCAAGAGTCTCAAACAGGCGCACAGATCACCTTAACAACCCGGGGCACACGCTGGCTAATTAAAACACAACCATGTTGAATAGAAGAGTTAGAGAGGTTTTATGGCCACACCAGCATTTCTCCTGAGTGTCTTTCTCCACTCCTTTGAAGAAAGAAACCACTAGACCATAGGACCATATTCATGTCATTGAGACTGGTGTCAAATAGTGGGAAGATGAGGAGGATACCTCTCTGCCCATTTCTTATTTCCCAATGCTGTGAAAAACAGTTTGACGTTTTACCTAATCAGAAAAAAATTATCATACCAATTACTGTACCAACTGAATATGATATAAATGTAATTTGAACAGAAATGCCTTTTTTTTTTTTTTTAACTAGGCAAGTCAGTTAAGAACAAATTCTTATTTACAATGACGGCCTAGCCCGGCCAAACCCTAACCTGGAAGACACTTGGCCAATTGTGCGCCGCCTTATGGGACTCCCAATCACGGCCTGAAATCGAACCAGAGTCTGTAGTGACGCCTCTATCACTGAGATGCAGTGCCTTAGACCGCTGAGCCACTCGGGAGCCCTACAGTAACCTATATCATAAGGACAGCCTAGGTATCTGATAATATCTCGGCTCTATCTTGTTCCCCAGTAAGTGTACAGTAGGTGAGAGGCTCTTGTCAGGGGCTCAGGTGTCACATCTAGATGGGCTGAGAAGACTGCTTTTCTGCTTTCCTGTCAGATTGTGGTCCTGACATCTGTTCTGCTGTATAAGTTGACTGGATATATTCACTGCAGTAATGAGCCTAACATTGAGCTTATGAATTATGGCCTAATATGCATACGCTTCTAACTTAGGCTATAGGCTACATCTCAAGCCTGTCTGTATTCATTGTTCTGTTGCGCAATTACGCACCTGGTCTCTCCGCTGTCCCAGGAAAAGTCCAAGGAAAAGTCCCAGGAAAAGCCAGACTACAAAAGCATGCTAGTGTTGGGTTTGACATTTTGAACATTGAGATATTAAATAGATGATAGAGAACACGTGTAGAATCAAAGGAGAAAGTTAAGGGTGCTCTGTAGAAAGCCAGAAGGCTTTGGAATGCGTTTGATGGAGGAGAGGAGAGCGACGTGTTGATATAGGGAAGACAGATGGATATCTGTGGATTAGGTGAAGGAGGGGTTGAGGTCAGCAAATGAGTGGTGAGGTCAGTTCCCCTTCCTGTTGGGCATAAACTGTAAGGATTGGAGAGAAGGGGGAGTGTCTTAAGTGGGATATAAATATATGGATGGGACAAATGTTGGGTTGTCTGATTACAGCTGTACAGAACCGTTGGGAAGAATTAAACTTGGTTGAAGCGTCTCTAGTGTCCGTGGGTTATTTACTCTGAAAAATAAGAACCTAACACTAGACACCTATTTTGACTTATTTTCTTTAGCCCACCAATAGCCTATTGGAGGAGAGATGCACGTTTGCTCTTGCTTGCTGAATCTAAAATAGGCTACAGCATTAAGAACGGGCAGGGAGTTGGAAAGGAGAAGCCCATATTTTCCTATCGTAGGCCTATCTTAACACTGATAGGCTACATCCTGACAAAATACACCATATGAATGGTATTTCATAAGGTATTTCTAGTACCTTCTAAACGTCGAGAAAAGACCCAAATTGATCCAATTGATTGCATAATCATGCCTAGGCTGTAGGCTTATGCAGTTATTTCGGCATTAAACAAAACAGGACGTTGAGCGGTTATTCAAATTAGCCTACATCACTGCAGTTTACAGCCTATGGACAATAATTGTGTACTCATTGCACTGTGTTGTTGTAGCCCAGGTATACTAATTTGCTTGTCTAAAAACAGAGGCTTGTGCCTATTCAATAGTGGAGCTTTGTGTGCCCGGGGACCACAGAGCGCAGCATGGAGAAACGAACACAGATCTTGCACTTTGACAGGTAAATATTTAGCCTATAGCTATGATAACATTGTTTCACTGATGCATTGCAAATAGTTGCACAGGACAGACAGACCCAAAGGAATTGACGACCATTAGAAAAATGGAAATCACTTGCAAACCACTTGAGCAACGAGGCAATGACACGCTATAAAAGATGCACAGGCTAAACAGTGGTTGTTGCTGAATTGCTACATTTAAAAATGAGTTACCATATTATTTTTAATTCGGCCTGTACATTGAAGTATTATTTGCAGTTGTCACTATGACAATGAACACACCCTGAAAGCACTGAATAGTCTTGGGTTACCATCTTATTAATAGGCATGATGCAGTAGGATGCATTGGACTGGCATTGATCAGTTGATTGACAGGTGTGGATGCTCACCACACATATAGTTATGTAGCCTATAGTCTATCATTATAGCCTAGTTATCATTACTGTTTTTGGCTTGATGGATGGCCCTTTAACTATCACACAACTAACGTTATTATCACTACATAGTTCCTAGTAGGTCTAGCTAACATTAGCGAACTTGAATGAAATAAATATATAAATTATACTTAATTTAATTTACTTGACTTTAATACCCTATAAATTGACTCCATCAAATAATTGACTCTGGCAATTTGCCACCAGCATGCTGCAGTAGGGAAGTAAAACGGAAGTCGAATCCATCATTTCCGCTGTTTGACTCTGTCCATAGCAACATTCGAAAATTAGGTGGATACAGTATGTACAGTAGATCAGTAGATCAGTATACAGAGTTGTACAGATATGACAGTTCATTTGAAAGCCATACAATGTTTGCATATCAAGCATACAGAAACACATAGCCAACTATGTGCTTACGCCACTCCCTGCAGATATCAGTAAAACACAGACCCACATAAAACACATTACAAACTGAACTACAGCATCAGTGATGTGGTTGTTTTCAATTCACAAGTATGTCCAAGCTTTTGTGCGGTCAGTTGCTGGGGTAATTGGATAGCGAATTAACTCTGGTCGGGTGTGGTTTGGTTTATAGCCATTTTTATAACGTCACCTTTCCACTAAAATGAAAAGGGAGACTCATGCTGCGCAGAACAGAGAAAGTCTGTCTTCCTCCCAAATGGCACACAATTCCCTGTTTAGGGCACTACTTTTGACCAGAGCCCTATGGGCCCTAGTCAAAAGTAGTGCACTATAAAAGGAAAAGGGTGCCATTTAGGACACAACCGCTGTGTGATGTTATAGAGGTCAGCATGTAGAGGCAATGAAAAACAAAAGCTGTTTATTCTCAACTCCCACCTTTTCATCTTCACTGACACTGTATTACAACAACTGTCTATTTTGGGGAGAACGACTGTCCCTTTTCATTGAAGACCTGGAAGTTCGACCTCTGTAATGAAGGCATTGTTTGCAGAAAACGAGCTCCCCCATTATAGTGAATGGACAAATGTCAATCTTCATGGTCAATCTTCATGTAAATATATATTTTTTTAGAAGACAATCAATTGCTTTTAATACACCAGATGTATGTCCTTCAACCAACTATTTTAAAATCACACACAGAAGAAGTTCAAAGGAAAATGTGGCTGCTAATGGCAGCCTGCAGTACCCCGGTCAGCCTTCAACTTGAGTTACTCAATGGGAGGGGGCAGCACTGAGCTAGCCTGCAACATCACTTCCTGGAGTTGCTCAAACTGTGCATGGTACGTCTCCATGAGACATCATCTTATCCGACTTAATTTGGCTTCAATGCGCTATTGAGTCCTCACATTGGAATGAATGGTGTCAGGTGACCAATAGCTTTGTCCATTCATAGTCATTGGGTTACACACACGTAGGCCAACGCCAACTGACAAGATGTTATTTATTACAATATTTGTTCAGAACGTTTGTAGTATTATTACCTACAGCCGAAATTAACTTTTGGACATTAGATTGGTAACCACTCAGAAGGAATTTGACCAGAAATGTGACTTCCCTGACCTGGACCCTTGGTATGGACTTCCTGAGGCAGTCCCATTCATCCCAGGTTCTACAACAAAACATTGACGGCGGAGAAGAGGGAGGAGAAGTGGGGTACTTGTCCGAATTACCTTTCCGAGATAATTTTCTTTGGTTGTCACTGCTGTGTATATTCCCACCCAAGCCGACATCCCAACAGCTCTCAAGGAATTACATTGGACTTGAAACTGGAAACCGCATATCCTGAGGCTGCATTTATTGTAGCTGGGGACTTTAACAAAGGAAATCTGAGGAAAACGCTCCCGAAATTCAATCAACACATCTCCTGTGCTACACGTGGAGACAACACGATGACCATTGTTACTCTCCCTTCCGGGACGGTTACAAGGCCCTCTCCCACCCTCCCTTTGGCAAATCCTCCCCACCTATAGACAGAAACTTAAGCAGGAATCACCCGTGGTAAGGACTGTTCAACATTGGTCTGACCAATCGGAATCTACGCTTTAAGACTGCTCACGCGGACTGGGAACTGTTCTGGGACGTCTCTTGGAATAGTACTGACGTTTACACTGACTATGACTGGGTTCATCGGGAAATGCATAGAGGATATTGTTCATACTGTGACGATTAGAACTTATCCAAACCAAAAAACGCAGATAGATGAGCAGTATTCGCACAAAATTGAAAGCGCATTTAACCACGGCAATGTAACTGAGAACATGGACGTGTACAAACAGACCAGCTATGACCTTCGTAGGGCAAGAGGCAAAAAACGACAGTATAGGACTAAAGTGGAGTCAACGGCTCAGAAACGAGATGCATGTGGCAGCGACTCCAGATGAAAGGGTATGCCAGCACTGATGTGGGCCCCCACCGCTCACGAGGACTAAATGCTCTCAATCTCCGTGGCCGTAAGACAATGAAGCGTGTAAACCTTCGCAAGCCGCATCTTCCAAGCATGTGCAGACCAGCTGGCTGGAGTGTTTACAGACATATTCCATTGCTCACTATCCCAGTCTGTTGTCCCCACTTGCTTCAAGTTGTCGACAATTGTTCCTGTACCCAAGAAAGCGAAGGTAACTGAACTAAATGACTATCACTCCGTTGAATGCACTTACACTACCGTTCAAAAGTTTGGGGTCACTTAGAAATGTCCTTGTTTTTGAAAGAAAAGCAAATGTTTTGACCATTAAAATAACATCAAATTGATCAGAAATACAGTGTAGACATTGTTAATGTAAATTACTATTGTAGTTGGAAACGGCCGATATTTTATGGAATATCTACACATAGCTAATCCAAGTTTATCATTTTAAAAGACTAATTGATCATTAGAAAACACAGCTGAAAACTGTTGTTCTGATTAAAGAAGCAATAAAACTAGCCTTCTTTAGACTAGTTGAGTATCTGGAGCATCAGCATTTGTGGGTTCGATTACAGGCTCAAAATGGCAAGAAAGAAAGACCTTTCTTCTGAAACTCATCAGTCTATTCTTGTTATGAGAAATGAAGGCTATTCCATGTGAGAAATTGCCAAGAAACTGAAGATCTCATACAACGCTGTGTACTACTCTCTTCACAAAACAGCTCAAACTGGCTCTGCCTAGAGCTCTGCATTTCAATATTTATTTTTTATTTATATTAATTGTGTATTGAATTGATTTGACCATACAACCAACAACCCGAAAGAAAGAAAGAGACAGAGACAGAGACAGAGACAAACCTTCCATAACAAAGCCATCACTTACAGAGAGATGAAGAAGAGTCCCTTAAGCAAGCTGGTCCTGGGGCTCGGATCACAAACAGAGCCCTAGGACAGCAACACAATTAGACCCAACCAAATCATGAGAAAACAAAATGATAATTACTTGACATATTTGAAAGATTTTACACAAAAAAACAGAGCAAACTAGAATGCTATTTGTCCCTAAACAGAGAGTACACATTGGCAGAATACCTGACTACTATGACTGACCCAAAATTAAGGAAAGCTTTGACTATGTACAGTCTCAGTGAGCATAGCCTTGCTATTAAGAAAGGCTGCCGTAGGCAGACCTGGCTCTCAATTGAAGACAGGCTATGTGCACACTGCCCACAAAATGAGGTGGAAACTGAGCTGCACTTCCTAACCTCCTGCCAAATGTATGACCATATAAATATATATCTATGACCATATAAACTCTCATATCTATTGGGTGAAATACCACAGTGTGCAATCACAGCAGCAAGATTTGTGACCTGTTGCCACAGGAAAAGGGCAACCAGTGAAGAACAAACACCATTGTAAATACAACACATATGTTTATCTATATTCCCTTTATTACTTTAACTATTTGCACATCATTACAACACTGTATATAGACATATGGCATTTGAAATATCTATTTTGGAACTTTTGTGAGTGTAATGTTTACTATTCATTTTTTATTGTCTATTTCACTTCTGTTTATTATCTATTTCACTTGCTATTGCAATGTAAACATACGTTTCCCACGCCAATAAAGCCCCTTGAATTTAGTTGAGAGAGAGGAGAGAGGAAAGGTGTCGGTCTACACGGGACAAAGGAATAGCAAATTAGCCACCAGACATCGTTAAATTATAATGCTATTTTTTACCTTGCATGGACCACAAGCTTCACACAGACAGGATTGTAAAATGCAGACACTTGACTTTCGTCTACGGCAGTAAAGACAGACTTGTCAAGGCTCATTAATAGCATTGTCTCTGAGCTGGGTAAAGGCGGAGCATGGGGAGAGTAATTGGCATTATCATGTCAGGAAAAGGCAAAGTCCTTTAATGGCTCAATCTCCTGTAGCTCCAGAAGTAATTACTGCTACCGCAGGCAGAAGCAAAGAAGAGAGAACAATCTGGGAAGAAGCTTGGAAACAAAGAGTGGTGGATGGATAGTCGTTTTGATCATTCCTCCTGGCCCTTGGGAGTCATAGTGCTGTTTATTAAGCAATCCATCTCTGACTGAGCTCTGGGGCTGAGACTCTGTTCCCCGTGCTGGTTTAATGAGACACACTCCAGCAGGCTGGCTACAGTGTCAGGTGGAAACAGGCCAGAGGTTGGACAGCTAATGCTGTGACTGTACATCATAATTGGGTCAAAATGAATGGAATGGAACGCATCATGATGCAACGGCTCACCGTGCTGTTTGATCAAGCGTTTTCAACGGAAACATACAGTAGGACTCAGCATGCCAATATTTAACAATGTTGACATACAGTAGCAATCCATTCTAAACAATTTAACTCATTGGCATTACAATCAGTGAGAGAACTCAGCTTCAGCAGTAGTAGTAGGAACACGTCGCACGTTTAAGAAGTCACTTCATTTCACTGTTGAGGTCAACCCGGGACTTACATTGCAGAACTTCATTTGTCCAGGAAAGCTGAGATTGTAGCCAGGTTTGATTACATGCACATCATTTGAATATTTACATTTTTCTGACAGGCCAGCACTTATCTGACAGAAGGTAATATCAATTAAGTTTCTAAACATTTCTTAGTAGACAACACGAGGGAAATTAAAATGGAGCATTCAAAGTGCCAGCTGAGACTTGTTAATTAGCCTTGTGAAGGATTCATGGGACACTTTATAACTCAGACGGGCTGGCGTCATTTAAAAAAGAAGAAACCAACGTCAGCCACGCATGGAGGGCAAAACCCCTGGGGGGTTTCGCCCTCGTTTGTTTGGGGGAAGACACTCTGAAACAACCAAATACCATCTGCTACTGTTTTCATAGGTACAATGGCTTTGTTATTATTAATGTAATGTTCACAACAGTACTTTCCTTACGACTGTGTTTCATATCAAAAGGAAAACAACAGGCTTTGTTTTCTGGTGTTATAACCTAGTCACTTGGAACATTGTGAAATGTGTAATTCTGGGTTGATCCTTCTTATCAAGCAGGTGCCCGGCTGCACGGCATAAATATGTCAATGCCGGTTGAATGAAAGCGTACACACACAAACACATTTTTATTAGCACACACACACATTCAGTGCATTCGGAAAGTTTTCAGACCCCTTGACTTTTTCCACTGTTACATTACAGCCTTATTCTAAAATATATATTTTTAAATCCCTCAATCAATCTACACACAATAGTCCATAACGACAAAGCAAAAACAGGTTGAGAAATGTTTGCATATTTGTGAAAAATAAAAAACTGAAATATCACATTTACATAAGTATTCAGACCCTTTACTCAGTACTTCATTGAAGCACCTTCTGCAGCGATTACAGCCTCAAGTCTTCTTGGGTATGACGCTACAAGCTTGGCACACCTGTATTTGGGGAGTTTCTACCATTCCTTCTCTGTAGATCCTCTCAAGCTCTGTCAGGTTGGATGGGGAGCACCGTTGCAGAGTTATTTTTAGGTCTCTCCAGAAATTCAAGTCCGGGCTCTGGCTGGGCCACTCAAGGACATTCAGAGACTTGTCCCGAAGCCACTCCTGCATTGTCTTGGCTGTGTGCTTAGGGTCGTTGTCCTGCTGGAAGTTGATCCTTCGCCCCAGTCTGAGGTCCTGAGCGCTCTGGAACAGGTTTTCATCAAGGATCTCGCTGTACTTTGCTCCGTTCATCTTTCTTTTGACTAGTCTCCCAGTCCCTGACATTTACATTTAAGTCATTTAGCAGACGCTCTTATCCAGAGCGACTTACAAATTGGAAAGTTCATACATATTCATCCTGGTCCCCCCGTGGGGAATGAACCCACAACCCTGGCGTTGCAAGCGCCATGCTCTACCAACTGAGCCACACGGGACCTGACGTTGAAAAACATCACCACAGCATGA
Organism: Salvelinus alpinus; assembly: GCF_045679555.1. Taxonomy (NCBI): domain Eukaryota; kingdom Metazoa; phylum Chordata; class Actinopteri; order Salmoniformes; family Salmonidae; genus Salvelinus; species Salvelinus alpinus. Next base: position 34,850,330 of record NC_092095.1, read on the forward strand.
TACTGCCACCACCATGCTTCACCGAAGGGATGGTGCCAGGTTTCCTCCAGATGTGACACTTGGGATTCAGGCCAAAGAGTTCAATCTTGGTTTCATCAGATCAGAGAATCATGTTTCTCATGGTCAGTCTTTTAGGTGCATTTTGGCAAACTCCAAGCGGGCTGTCATGTACCTTTTACTGAGGAGTGGCTTCCGTCTGGCCACTCTACCATAAAGGCCTGATTGGTGGAGTGCTGCAAAGATGGTTGTCCTTCTGGAAGGTTCTCCCATCTCCACAGAGGAACTCTGGAGCTCTGTCAGAGTGACCATCGGGTTCTTGATCACCTCCTTGACCAAGGCCCTTCTCCCCTGATTGCTCTGTTTGGTGGGGTGGCCAGCTCTAGGAAAAGTATTGGTGGTTCTAAACTTCTTCCATTTAAGAATGGAGGCCACTGTGTTCTTGGGGACATTCAATGCTGCAAAAATGTTTTGGTACCCTTCCCCAGATCTGTGCCTCGACACGATCCTGTCTAGGAGCTCTACGGACAATTCCTTCGACCTCATGGCTTAATTTTTGCTCTGACATGCACTGTCAACTGTGGGACCTTATATAGACAGGTGTGTGCCTTTCCAAATCATGTCCAATCAATTGAATTTACCACAGGTAGACTCCAATCAAGTTATAGAAACAGCTCAAGGATGATCAATGGAAACGGGATGCACCTGAGCTCAATTGAGGCTCTGAATACTTATGTAAAGAAGGTATTTCAAATTTGAAATATGTATAAAAAAATTCAATGCAAATGTTTTCACTGTCATTATGGGGAATTGTGTGTAGATTGGATTTAATATAGATTTATTCATCATTTTAGAATAAGGCTGTAACAAAATGTGGAAAAAGTCAAAGGGTCTGAATACTTTCCGAATGCACTGTACATTTATACTAGCAGACACACAAAACCATATTTCTATGAACTGTCGTTGTGATTCTAATACAGCATAGACATCTGTGGATGATTGTCACGCAGATTACCACACCATTTTCTGCTTGAGTTGAAAATCCAAGTCGAATCAGAATCATTCATAATGTAAAACAGCCATGAAATGAGAGAACACACTTGTCCCAGTCTGTGTGATTGACTGTGCATGTGGTCTGCTTCTTGAGATGCATTGGCCTCAGTCATTGTGCCAAAGAAGTGGACCCCTGAGAATGAAATCACTGCCATTAAGACATTATTGTGCACTTGAACCTAACTGTATGGAGCTCCCAGCATTCCCTGCACTCAAACCAACCTCAACCGCAGTAGTGTGATAGACGTGACTGAATTTGAGCGGGTGTTCAGCACTGCTCAGAGAGCCCTCGACTGGGAACTATCGATTTCTCAAGAGCAAAGATTATTGCACACCGTTGATTCTGTTATGAAACAGAGAGAGAGTCTACAGAGAAACTAAACGTAATTACTTTTCGGAACAATAGAGACACCAAATCGAACAAAGAAAACAAAGGACGTTTCTCAATTTGTTGTCAGTGGGCTTCTAGTACATTCAAGACAGTTACACAGTCTTTCAAAACACTTTGCTCCAGATTGCGTCTCCAACAAAGATACCTTGATTATTTATTTCATGAGCCCCTGTATTGCCAATGAAAATGTGCATGTTTTCCCAGCCTTACATCCATTTATCTTTTAAAATGGGGAGAAACACCAATATTGGCTCGAAATCGTTTTTTTTTCAAAGGCTTCTTTGTTTTTGATCATTTGAAAGAGCTTGCAAGAGAGAAAATATTGTATTTCACAGTAATTCACGGAGAAGCGAGCCAGCTGTAGCCCAGTCTTGATTAGACGAGGCTCAAAACCTCTGCTGCCTGCTGTCTGGTCAATAATAATGTATCCTTGATTCAGCCCTACCCTCGTAAGCAGAGTGAATGTGAGATTACAGAGTCTGGCAACGCAAGATATAATAATGTTATTGTATAAACGACTGAAATAATTCCAATACAAATCATCCCATGGCAGGTCATCCCTGTGGTGTTCTGTAGTATGATAGGCCTATAAGATAAAACTGCCAAGAAGTGTAAAAAGCTACTGCAATACAGTGGAAAAACACTATTGGGCTCTTGATCAAACGTTGGGACAGGGGAGCATAATACTTTACCACAAAAAAAACTTCTGTAGGAAGTCAAACTTGACAACCCTCAAATATGTACACATATTTCCATATTCAGTTTGATAGATTTGTATAATCATTTCTGAATGGCTCGAGGCATCCACCGGGATCATCGCAACATAGGCTTGCTGATGCATCACAAACCAGACGGTCTGATCTGCCAATACGTTTGATGACAGTTCCCCACAGGAGACTGTCAACATCACAACACTGTATCCCCTAGCTGCAGCCTGTCACACAGAGAGAGGGGGAGAGATGGAGGGGAGGGGGGGGGGGAGGAGAGGGAGTAAGACTGGGATGTATTCATCACGCCGACTCTGTCGTTTATTAAACGGAAGCAAACGGAACGAAACGGGGCGGGACCTACCTGAATTTTTCCAATGGAAAACTGTTGGTTTGCTCTGTTTTCTACCTTTTTTGTTCTTAAAAACGGTAAACGATTTCCGGAATGAATACGCCCCTGTTGTAGTTACAGCCTGTCAGAGGGTGAGGGATGGAGGTCGGGAGGAAATGTGAAGAGAGGGACAGAGGAGAAGGAGGAGAGGGAGGAAGCCTGTCGCATCTGACAGAAGGAACTGTCTCTCAGGGGTGTGTGAAGAAGAACAGCATTCTGAGGCACTCTGAGACCTGACCCCGAGACCCCTACAGTATCTGACATCCACACAGTCTGGCTAGGCGTAAGAGACAGTCACAACTGATTCCCTCTTTACATCCAGCAGCATCAGCACAACTATCTTTCCCCAAACTCAGAAAAAGTCAGGCAGGTATGTCACAGATTAGGATAGCACAGCTATCAGCAAAAACGTGTGTATTAAAGGGGTTCGTATACCAGGTAGAGTACTGGGGGCACCACATTTTTGTTAATTTTACAACTCGTGTTTTAAGTGGTAAATTGGTTTACACAGGAGTAAAATGTTACCAAATATCGTACATTTTCTCAAATATCTGAACAGCAAATCCCTCTTTTAACACAACTCACCTGAGCCTGTCCTCCTCCTTCTTCCTCAGCTTCATGTCCCTCTGCACCACCTTCAGCACGTGATCTGCCTCATTGTCCGTCAAGCCCGACAGGTCCAGCTTGCGCCCCATCTCTCCTGGCCTTGCCAACGCCACAGGGTACTGCTGCAGGGGGGCACTCGGGAGGCCGGGGCAGGGACAACCCTGCACAGGGGAGGAGGTAGAGGGGGTTTAGAGAGAGAAGTGGTGGAGACGGTCCATAACTGTGTCTATCAAGACTTTCTACATTAAATGTTCCAGCGGTTTTGTATTGTGTTATGTTGTACTGTTGTGTATTGATGACTAGGGATGCATGGAATCGGATGATATTAGCTAAAAATACCAACATCGGCCCGATGTCCAGTTTAACGCCAATGTGCAAAACCGATGTCAAAGCTGACCTGCATACCTATATAACGTAGGTAGATGACGTAATGACACCACGAAAAATATAGCCTAACCTAGCCCACAATGTCTGCTGTGTGGATCTATTTTGAAGTTTCAAAGGAAGATAACAAAAAGGCCATCTGCAACGTTTGTGCTGCTATTATTTCCCGAGGAGGGGAGAAAGTGAAATCCACAAACCTAACTACTCATTTGAAAGTGCATCACCCCCAGACGTTTAGCGACTACTTAGAACAAAAGCAGAAAAAAACTAAGCGCACACTTCCAACAACTAAACAAGTTCAAGTCGAGCAGTCATTTGAAAGAGTAAGAACATTTCAGCGAGACAACTCAAAGGCGAAATCCATTAAAGCCAAGATAATGGAATTCATTGCCCTTGACAATCAACCGTTCTCTGTCATGGATGATGTTGGCTTTCGCCGACTGGTCGAACACCTCGAGCCCCGGTACACACTACCAAGCAGGCACTATTTTTCAGATGTTGCCCTACCGGAGTTACACAGTATTGTTGAAACGTACATCCATGAGCTACTTGTCACTGCTATTAGCTTCACGACTGACATTTGGACCAGCGATGTCAGACCCATGAGTGTGCTGGTTCTCATACCGCTGCTGCCATTTTAATGGCATTTGAGAACATGTTTGAAACTTGTAAACATGAACACACTCCTAGCTCCATTCGAACAACTGACTTGAGAAATATGCTCATCAACTGCGTCTGCAGCAGACGTGATACCCTCTGTCATGGCATTGAAACGCCTGATCAACAAAATTGCCGACACAGACCGTGGTGTTGTAAAAGTTGCAAAAGTACACTACTAGAGGCTGTGAACAAGCGATTCGGTGGCATTCTCTCTGAGACTATTTACTGTGTCGCCACCATGCTCGATGGTAGGTACAAGGGCCGCTACGTCGATGCAGACAAGAAACAGGGTTTACGTGAAATGTTAGACACAGCTGGACAAGATGGAAACGGACACAGTGACAGTGCACACCGAGTAAGAGGACCCACAACAGAAGAGGTCTCTGACCTCCTCCCTATAGGTTGTCTCGTCGTTGTCGGTGATCAGGCCTACCACTGTTGTGTCGTCTGCAAACTTAATGATGGTGTTGGAGTCGTGCCTGGCCATGCAGTTGTGGGTGAACAGGGAGTACAGGAGGGGACTGAGCACGCACCCCTGGGGAGCTCCAGTGTTGAGGATAAAAGTCAGCTGTTTTCTGTCAACTTCAGATATAAATAAACAATATATCAAAAGGCATAGAAGGCAAGGGGTAAAAGTCTCATCGCTGAATTCCAACGCCGGCACCCAGGGTCAACCAGGTATGCGCCCAGGTAGGACGCCAGGTGGCACCCCTAGAGTGGGGGTAGTCACACCTTGATCTGTTTCACCGGTCTTTATGCTTGTCTCCACCCCTCTCCAGGTGTCGCCCATCTTCCCCATTATCCCCAGTGGATTTATACCTGTGTTCTCTGTTTGTCTGTTGCCAGTTCGTTTTGTTCGTCAAGCCTACCAGCGGTTTTCCCCTTGCTCCTGTCTGTTTCTAGTTCCTGTTTTCTAGTTTTCCCAGTTTTGACCATTATGCTTGCCCTGAGTCTGCCTGCCATTCTGTACCTTTTAGACTCTGATCTGAATTACTGACCTCAACCTGCCCTTGACCTGTCGTTTTGCCTGCCTCCTGTTCTAGTTATAAACATGTGCTATTTTGACACACTCTGCATCTGGGTCTTCCCTAAAACGTGATAATAGCCTAGGCCTACTCTAAGCCACTATGAGCTTAGCGCTGCTTATGTTAAAATATAATGCATGTTAAAAGTGATATGACAAATCTTTACCAGGCCTAGGCTACTAGCCCATAGACATCATATATGAAATTGGGATTATATTTGTAATTCTATGATTACACACCTAGACTATAAAAAAAAGTTGCGAACTTGGGTGTCCAGTACGTTAAGAAATTAAATCTACTTTCACCCCCGCGCATAAGGCCACAAACTAACATACAGTGGGGAGAACAAGTATTTGATACACTGCTGATTTTGCAGGTTTTCCTACTTACAAAGCATGTAGAGGTCTGTAATTTTTATCATAGGTACACTTCAACTGTGAGATTTTTAAGTAATTAATTTGCATTTTATTGCATGACATAAGTATTTGATCACCTACCAACCAGTAAGAATTCCGGCTCTCACAGACCTGTTAGTTTTTCTTTAAGAAGCCCTCCTGTTCTCCACTCATTACCTGTATTAACTGCACCTGTTTGAACTCGTTACCTGTATAAAAGACACCTGTCCACACACTCAATCAAACAGACTCCAACCTCTCCACAATGGCCAAGACCAGAGAGCTGTGTAAGGACATCAGGGGTAAAATTGTAGACCTGCACAAGGCTGGGATGGGCTACAGGACAATAGGCAAGCAGCTTGGTGAGAAGGCAACAACCGTTTGGCGCAATTATTAGAAAATGGAAGAAGTTGAAGATGACAGTCAATCACCCTCGGTCTGGGGCTCCATGCAAGATCTCACCTCGTGGGGCATCAATGATCATGAGGAATGTGAGGGATCAGCCCAGAACTACACGGCAGGACCTGGTCAATGACCTGAAGAGAGCTGGGACCACAGTCTCAAAGAAAACCATTAGTAACACACTACGCCGTCATGGATTAAAATCCTGCAGCGCACGCAAGGTCCCCCTGCTCAAGCCAGCGCATGTCCAGGCCCGTCTGAAGTTTGCCAATGACCATCTGGATGATCCAGAGGAGGAATGGGAGAAGGTCATGTGGTCTGATGAGACAAAAATAGAGCTTTTTGCTCTAAACTCCACTCGCCGTGTTTGGAGGAATAGAAGGATGAGTACAACCCCAAGAACACCATCCCAACCGTGAAGCATGGAGGTGGAAACATCATTCTTTGGGGATGCTTTTCTGCAAAGGGGACAGGACGACTGCACCGTATTGAGGGGAGGATGGATGGGGCCATGTATCGCGAGATCTTGACCAACAACCTCCTTCCCTCAGTAAGAGCATTGAAGATGGGTCGTGGCTGGGTCTTCCAGCATGACAACGACCCGAAACACACAGCCAGGGCAACTAAGGAGTGGCTCCGTAAGAAGCATCTCAAGGTCCTGGAGTGGCCTAGCCAGTCTCCAGACCTGAACCCAATAGAAAATCTTTGGAGGGAGCCGAAAGTCCGTATTGCCCAGCGACAGCCCCGAAACCTGAAGGATCTGGAGAAGGTCTGTATGGAGGAGTGGGCCAAAATCCCTGCTGCAGTGTGTGCAAACCTGGTCAAGAACTACAGGAAACGTATGATCTCTGTAATTGCAAACTAAGGTTTCTGTACCAAATATTCAGTTCTGCTTTTCTGATGTATCAAATACTTATGTCATGCAATAAAATGCAAATTAATTACTTAAAAATCATACAATGTGATTTTCTGGATTTTTGTTTTAGATTCCTTCTCTCACAGTTGAAGTGTACCTATGATAAAAATTACAGACCTCTACATGCTTTGTAAGTAGGAAAACCTGCAAAATTGTCAGTGTATCAAATACTTGTTCTCCCCACTGTACATGCACACAAACACACATTTCAATGAAGGAGTTCACACTGTATGTAGAGCACCCTCCTGAAAATATGTCCTTCAAATGCCAGTATTACACTGTGAAGCTAATCTATTCCCAGACAAACAAAAGTTCTGAATGTCACTGCAAACACGCACACACACTGCTCGACAGTGGTGTAAAGTACTTAAGTAAAAATACTTTAAAGTACAACTTAAGTAGTTTTTGGGGTATCTGTACTTTACTATTTATATTTTTGCCTACTTTTACTTCACTACATTCCTAAAGAAAATAATGTACTTTTTACTCCATACATTTTCCCTGACACCCAAAAGTACTGGTCCAACTCACACACTTATCAAGAGAACATCCCTGGTCATCCCTACTGCCTCTGATCTGGCAGACTCACTAAACACAAATGCTTCGTTTGTAAATTAATCTGAGTGTTGGAGTGTGCACCTGACTATCCGTCAATAAAAATACATTTTAAAAATAGTGCCATCTGGTTTGATTAATACAGGGAATTATAAATGGTTTATACTTTTACTATTGATACTTACAGTTGAAGTCGAAAGTTTACATAGACTCCAACATAAGTGTTTAAAACTTGTTTTTCAACCACTCCACAAATTTCTTGTTAACAAACTATAGTTTTGGCAAGTCGGTTAGGACATCTACTTTGTGCTTGACACAAGTAATTTTTCCAACAAATGTTTACAGATTATTTCACTGTATCACAATTCCAGTGGGTCAGAAGTTTACATACACTAAGTTGACTGTACCTTTAAACAGCTTGGAAAATTCCAGAAAATTATGTCATGACTTTAGAAGCTTCTGATAGGCTAATTGACATAATTTGAGTCATTTGGAGGTGTACCTGTGGATGTATTTCAAGGCCTACCTTCAAACTCAGTGCCTCTTTGCTTGACATCATGGGAAAATCAAAAGAAACCTCAGAAAAAAAGCATAATGTTGTGGGGGTGCTTTGCTGCAGGAGAGACTGGTGCACTTCACAAAATAGATTGCATCATGAGGGAGGAAAATTATGTGGATATATTGAAGCAACATCTCAAGACATCAATCAGGAAGTTAAAACTTGGTTGCAAATGGGTCTTCCAAATGGACAGTGACCCCAGTCATACTTCTAAAGTTGTGGCAAAACAGCTTAAGGTCATCAAAGTCAAAGTATTGGAGTGGCCATCACAAAGCCCTGACCTCAATCCTATAGAAAATTTGTGGGCAGAACTGAAAAAGTGTGTGCGAGCATGGAGGCCTACAAACCTGACTCAGTTACAACAGCTCTGTCAGGAGGAATGGGCCAAAATTCACCCAACTTATTGTGTAAGGCTACCCGAAGTGTTTGGTCCAAGTTAAACAATTTAAAGGCAATGCTACCAAATACTAATTGAGTGTATGTAAACTTCTGACCCACTGGGAATGTGATGAAATAAATAAAAACTGAAATAAATAATTCTCTCTACTCTTACTCTGACATTTCACATTCTTAAAATAAAGCGGTGATCCTAACTGACCTAAGACAGGGAATTTTTACTAGGATTAAATGTCAGGAATTGTGAAAAACTGAGTTTAAATGTATTTGGCTAAGGTGTATGTAAACTTCTGACTTCAACTGTAAGTACATTTTAGAAATTCCATTTACTTGTGATACTTAAATATATTTAAAACCAAATACTCAAATCGTATTTTACTCAGAGACTTTCAATTCTGAGTCATTTTCTAATAAGACATCTTTACTTTTACTCAAGTATGACAGTTTAGTACTTTTCCCACCAATGCTGCTCGACTTGGGCTGGAGCACACCGGTCGTGCGTTCCAGCACCTTAAATGATCTACTACTTGAGTTCCTGCACCTCTTATAGAATATTAGCATAAAAGCCCCTGCACCTAACACTGCACCAAATACCCAAGTTTCAGACTCCTAATTATCCTTACACCTCTGAAGACTAGCCACTTCCATAACACCCAAAAGTTGGTTTCTCCTTCCACCGATTGTAGGATAGAACCCCTACATTACTGGGGTGCTAATTATTTCATGAAATCAAGAGAAGGCCAAGTGTTTACTATATAAAAATGCTTTTATTTGTAAAAAAATATATATATATTTTTTTTTTTAAACAAAATTGGTCAAAAGTCCAATTATAAAATACAACATCTCTAATTAATTACAAATAAGTGTACAAGATAACATAACAAATACAAATCTAAAAGTAATTAAAAAGTTAAATTAAATAACCCAAAATACAATTGCACTGCATTGCCTGTTTTATCTGTTTTTATCATGACTTCTCAATACTGAGTTTCTACTTCTTATCATTAAAGATTTTCTGACTTACATGTACACACTCAGAAACAGGCCATTTTAAGCAGTGTGAATATAGCTTAAAACAGTACTGGCACCCAAAATGAGTACCGGCACCTATTGCTAAGTCAAGCACAGTGAATGGAGAAAAAAAAATACTTCCAATACCTCCATCTCCTAATGTCCACAGTGGGAAAGTGTCCTGGCATTTTCTATTGTATATCCCACTCTGAAGGTTGCAATACCATGCTGTTCTTTCCTTGTATTTCTGCCTGATTGGAACCTGCTTTCTGAACACAAATTTTCTGAGTCCTGTTCAGATGCACATGTGTGGCTTCAAGGCACCCCGTGGTACAATACCTGTGTCCCTCCTGATAAAAAAAGAATCGTGGTGATGACAGAGAGAGCAAGGGGAGAATACAGTCCAAGGCCATCAATCGTCCTACCCCTGGCTCTGGACTTCCTCTAGCTGATTGCTCGGTCTCTGACGTACAGACGGAGAAAAGAACAGCGCTATTTGGTCTATTGTACTGTATCTGCCTTGGGGAGGGCCATATAGGTAGGTAGGTAGGTAGGTAGTACAGTCGTAGGCTGCATCCCAAATGGCACCCTATTCCCTACATAGTGCACTCCTTTTGACCAGGGCCCAAAATACAATTACTGTATAGACTAGAGGGAAAATGCATCATTACTCACAACCCACAGGGGGAGGCAATTATTCAGTCCTGCTTTTTGTAGCCATGTCAAGGACAGTGGGTGGAGGGCATCAATTACGCCAGTGTGTGTGTTTGAGTGTGTGCGTGTGTCAGTGCGCATCTGCTCGCCGCGGTGACTCAGAGATTTAGGCTCCGTGGAAGCCACCGTTCACACTCCCCACAAGACTGTTTCCATTGATGATGCATTCCTGAATCCAGCAGCACAGTGGGATGTGTGAGTTACACACAGTTTGCGTCCCAAATGGGTCAAAAGTAGTGCACTATGTAGGGAATAGGGTGCCATTTCAAATCAAAGTTTATTTGTCACGTGCGCCGAATACAACAGGTGTAGATCTTACAGTGAAATGCTTACTTACAGGCCCCAACCAATAGTGCGAAAAAAAGGTATATGTGTGTGTGTAAGTAAAGAAATAAAACAACAGTAAAAAGACATTTGAAAATAAGAGTAGCTAGGCAGACACCGGTTTGTCAGGCTGATTGAGGTAGTATGTACATGTAGGTATGGTTAAAGTGACTATGCATATGGTGAACAGAGAGTAGCAGTAGTGTAAAAAAGAGGGGTTGGCGGGTGGTGGGACACAATGCAGATAGCCCGGTTAGCCAATGTGCGGGAGCACTGGTTGGTCGGCCCAATTGAGGTAGTATGTACATGAATGTATAGTTAAAGTGACTATGCATATAAGATAAACAGAGAGTAGCAGCAGCGTAAAAGAGGGGTTGGGGGGGGCCACACAATGCAAATAGTCCGGGTAACCATTTGGTTACCTGTTCAGGAGTCTTATGGCTTGGGGATAAAAACTGTTGAGAAGCCTTTTTGTTCTAGACTTGCCACTCCGGTACCGCTTGCCATGCGGTAGTAGAGAGAACAGTCTATGGCTGGGGTGGCTGGGGTCTTTGACAATTTTTAGGGCCTTCCTCTGACACCGCCTGGTGTAGAGGTCCTGGATGGCAGGCAGCTTTGCCCCAGTGATGTACTGGGCCGTACGCACTACCCTCTGAAGTGCCTTGCGGTCGGAGGCCGAGCAATTGCCGTACCAGGCAGTGATGCAACCGGTCAGGATGCTCTCGATGGTGCAGCTGTAAAACCTTTCGAGGATCTGAGGACCCATGCCAAATCTTTTCAGTCTCCTAAGGGGGAATAGGTTTTGTCGTGCCCTCTTCACGACTGTCTTGGTGTGCTTGGACCATGTTAGATTGTTGGTGATGTAGACGCCAAGGAACTTGAAGTGCTCAACCTGCTCCACTACAGCTTCCCTTTGTAGTCTGTAATGGTTTGCAAGCCCTGCCACATCCGACGAGCGTCAAAGTCGGTGTAGTACGATTTCATCTTAGTCCTGTAGTGATGCTTTGCCTGTTTGATGGTTCGTCGGAGGGCATAGGGGGATTTCTTATAAGCTTCCGGGTTAGAGTCCCGCTCCTTGAAAGCGGCAGCTCTACCCTTTAGCTAATGTGTTGTATTGGATTTGCCCCAAACATAACACTTTGTATTCAGGACAAAAAGCTTAATTGCTTTGCCACATTTTCTGCGGTATTAATTTAGTGCCTTGTTGCAAACAGGATGCATGTTTTGGAATATTTTTATTCCATACAGACTTCCTAATTTTCACTCTGTCAATCAGGTTAGTATTGTGGAGTAACTACAATGTTGTTGAGCCATCCTCAGTTTTTTCCTATCACAGCCATTAAACTCTGTAACTGTTTTAAAGTCACCATTGGCCTCATGGTGAAATCCCTGAGAGGTTTCCTTCCTTCAATTGAGTTAGGAAGGATGCCTGTATCTTAGTAGTGACTGTAAGGGGTGCGTAACCGGTGGCAGGGAAGTCAGACGCAGGAGAGCAGAACTAAGTAATAGCCGAAGCAGTTTAATAGCAAAACCAACGGCATAAAGAGTAACAAGTCATGGGTACAAAACCTGTCGCGCACCAGTCAACATGTGCACAAGCACTTACAATAAACAATCCCACACAAAGACATGGGGGGGAACAGAGGGTTAAATACACAACAAGTAATTGAGGGAATTGAAACCAGGTGTGAGGAAAAACAAGACAAAACAAAAAATGGATCGATGATGGCTAGAAGACCGGCGAGGCTGACCGCCGCCCGAACAAGGAGAGGACCCGACTTCGGCGGAAGTCGTGATAGTGACTGGGTGTATTGATACACCATCCAAAGTGTAATTAATAATTTCATCATGCTCAACGGGGAAATCAATGTCGGCTTTTTTTCATTTTTACCCATCTACCAATAGGTGCCATTCTTTGCGAGACATTGGAAAACCTCCCTGATCTTTGAGGTTGAATCTGTGTTTGAAATTCACTGCACTGAGGGACCTTACAGATAATTGTAGGTATGGCGTACAGAGATGAATGAGGTAGTCGTTCAAAAATCTTGTTAAACACCGTTATTGCACACAGAGTGAGTCCATTTATGCTTGCCATAACAACGGTGTTGAAGACATTTCAGATTCTTCATTTTTCATTCATTTGTAAATATTTTGAAATAATAATTACACTTTGACATTATGGGGTATTGTGAGTAGGCCAGTCACAAAAATAATACTTATGTATATTAGATATTTCTGTATTTAATTTTCAATAAATTTGCAAAAATGTCTAAAAACATGTTTTCACGTTGTTGTTATGCGTTGTTCTGTGTAGATGAGTGAGAAAAACAAAACAATTCAATCATTTTAAATTCAGGATGTAACACAACAAAATGTTTTTAAAAAGTCAAGGGGTGTGAGTACTTTCTGAAAGCACTGTATTTAACAAAACTGAGGGAGATTTGACTGTAATTCTGTTAACAATCTTTGCATCTACACAGTTCTTCCATTATTTGTTTTTGTGAAATGATCTGCGTAAATAGTTAAAAGTAGTCCTTGGGCATAGAGTTCTATGTTTTTTTTAAACTTGAAATAAAATGGTTTTGGTTTCACATAAAGAACCAGTCAAAAGTTTGGACACATCTACTCATTCATGGGGTTTTTTAAATAATTTTTTTAACAATTTTCTCCATTGTAGAATAATTGTGAAGACATCAAAACGATGAAATCATGTAGTAAACAAAACAAAGTGCTAAACAAATCAAAATATATTTCAGATTTTATATTCTTCAAAGTAGCCACCCTTTGCCTTGATGACAGCTTTTCACACTCTTGGCAATCTCAACCAGCTTCACCTGGAATGCTTTTCCAACAGTCTTGAAGGAGTTCCCACATATGCTGAGCACTTGTTGGCTGCTTTTCCTTCACTCTGCGGTCCAACTCATCCCAAACCATCTCAAAAGGTTGGGTGATTGTGGAGGCCAGGTCAACTGATGCAGCAGTCCATCACTCTCCTTCTTGGTCAAATAGCCCTTACACAGCCTGGAAGTGTGTTTTGGGGCATTGTCCTGTTGAAAAACAAATGGTAGTCCTACTAAGTGCAAACCAGATGGGATGGCGTATCGCTGCAGAATGCAGTGGTAGCCATGCTGGTTAAGTATGCCTTGAATTCTAAATAAATCACAGACAGTTTCAACAGCAAAGCACCCCCACACCATCACACCTTCTCCTCCTCCATGCTTCACGGTGGGAACCACACATGCGGAGGTCATCTGTTCACCTACTTCGCATCTCACAAAGACACAGCGCTTGGAACCAAAAATCTCAAATTTGGACTCATCATACCAAAGGACAGATTTCCACCGGTTAAAGGTCCATTGTTTTTGTTTCTTGGCCCAAGCAAGTCTCTTCTTATTATTGGTGTCCTTTAGTAGTGGTGTCTTTGCAGCAATTCGACCATGAAGGCCTGATTCACGCAGTCTGCTCTGAACAGTTTGATGTTGAGATGTCTGTTACTTGAACTCTGTGAAGCATTTATTTGGGCTGCGATTTCTGAGGCTGGTAACTCTAACTTATCCTCTACAGCAGAGGTAACTCTGGGTCTTCCTTTCCTGTGGCGGTCCTCATGAGAGCCAGTTTCATCATAGCGCTTGATAGTTTCTGCGACTGCACTTGAAGAAACTTTAAAGTTATTGATATTTGATGTATTTACTGACCTTCATGTCTTAAAGTAATGATGGACTGTTGTTTCTCTTTGCTTATTTGAGCCATTCTTGCCATAATATGGACTTGGTATTTTACCCAATAGGGCTATCTTCTGTATACCACCCCTACCTTGTCAACACTACTGATTGGCTCAAACGCATTAAGAACGAAAGAAATTCCACAAATTAACAAGGCACACCTGTTAATTGAAATGGATTCCAGGTGACTAACTCATGAAGTTGGTTGAGAGAATGTCAAGAGTGTGCAAAGCTGTCATCAAGGCAAAGGGTGGCTAATTTTGAAGAATCTCAAATATAAAATATATTTTGATTTGTTTAACACTTTTTTGGTTACTACATTATTCCATGTGTTATTTCATAGTTTCTATGTCTTCACTATTATTCTATAATGTAGAAAATAGTGAAAATAAAGAAAAACCCTGGAATGATTCCTTTACTGTGGAATTGCCCTAGTTTTACATCACCAATACATGGATAGCCTAACCCGAACTAATGAGTCATCAACACAGACACCATCAATCCCACAATGCAACTCCTCATTGGGGGGGTTCACGTTTTTTTCCCTTGACATGGTAAAAAAAACTCAAGCCTAGATTGCTAACTTTTTTCTAATTGGCAGACAGAAACTAGAGTCCATGAGAACTTGGTCTAATAGAATTGCACCGATTGGCCTACAGGGGGCACTGTTATAAGCATTCTCACTTAAAAACCATTCTCACATATCCACCGCCCCGTTTGACAGAGACTTGAAACTTTGTATGTACATGTCTTTACTCATGCTGAAAAAATGTGGCTTCTTTTTTGAAAACCTTTCCCAATAACAACACATTCAGTACGTAGGCCCTTGGTATATTTCTTAATTTAGTTTGAGAAAAGATAAGGGATTGGTTTAGAGATGGCTGAGAAATGTATAAGTCAGGAAATCTGATTTTGTGTGTCCATTTAAACCCTTTGAAAAACCACTTCACAATGGCCTATCAACTTGAAACGGTTTAGGGTATCAAAGACATTACCACGATACACCATGTTAACTTTGGCATTGATATCTTAAAAAAGAAGGCAACTATTAATGATTCACTTTTTGGACTATGTAACGCTAATGCTTAAAATATTCCTAACAAATCTGACTAAAAGTTAGATTCACTCTAAATTTGTTTTTTGGACTCATCACAATAATAATCATAGATGTATTTTATATTGCGCTTGTCATTACAAAGAGAATCTAAAAGACGCTGTAAAAACAACAAAAAATGAATGTAGAGATTTGGCAGGTCTTGGGTGATGGTATTCCACAGCTTCAGATGATAAGGTGTTGTTCAGCCAGTCAGACAAATCAACAATCTGATTTTACATGTCCATTTAAACCACTGTAAATCCACTCCACAGTGGCCTATCAACTTGAAACTTGTCATCGCTATCATGGACATCACTAAGATTAACCACATTGAATTTGGTATTGATATAAAAAAAGGAAACCATTCACAACTCATTATTTGCATATGTAACGCTAATGCTCAAAATCATCCGCAATCCTCATCTCCTCATGAACCATGAGCCAGATTCACTCTAGATTTTGTATTTAGACTCATGATTGCACAAAGGAAGACAGTTCCTACATGATAGGCTTGCTTTGTTATCCAACTGATCTTGTGTCCGTTCGGTCATCCTGTGAACCCCGTTCATTGCTGCTCGCAGCTATATTTATCTAGTGTTTCAATTGATGCTTTCTCTTTAAGTAAACAAACAATGCTAGTTGTTGTTCAGCCTTGACTTCACTGGCCTTTGTGTGTGTGACTAAATGAGAGACAATAATAACAACATGTGTATTGAGAGCATATGTATTGAATAGATACAGTATGTAACAGCAACATACAGGCCAGGATTGTGGATACCGGATGGAACTGGGTCAGACTGAAGAACATCTCAGCTCAGGATGTCCAAGGTTAGGAGTGTATGCTATTCTTCAGAGACAGAAACCGACACACTCAAATGGAAATTCACACATACATCGACACGGGTACATCCATCCACCCACCCACCCACACACCCACACACGATATTATGCAGACCTACTAACACATTGTGACATGAAACCACACACTGACAACCTTATTGTATGTTGGCTAGGCTGTCTGTTACATACAGTAATGGTGTCAATGCAACCCAGCTAGGGCTCCACAGCAGATTAATGCATAACAAGCAGGCCTGTGAGCTCAAAGGGCAGGGGCAGCCAAGCACTAAATTAACTGCTTGTTTTAGCCTCTCGGAGACTAGCTTAAGGATCAGTGCTTACCCTCAACCAGAAGGGAGAGAACAGCTCTCACTATCTGCATCCGCAATGACACCCTTACTGTAAATAGTGCACTACTTTAGACAAGGGCCCAAAGGGCTCTGGTCAAAATAAGTGCAATATGGAGGGTAATATAGTGCCATTTGTTACGCATCCACTGAGTGAGAAGGAAATTTGAATTCTAAAATGTATCTTATGAATAAAATGAAAGGACTTAGCCACTTGAAGTTTATCCATTGGCCTATGATGTGTGACGAATAGCAAGGTTCTGTGCTTTCAGGGTTAATGCTGGAGATAGAGGGTGTGAAAACAACTGAATAGATAGATGGCACCCTATTCCCTATATAGTGCACTACTTTTCACCAGAGCCAAGCACTATGGGAATTAGGGTGCTATTTCGGACCTATTCTGGGCCCTGTACGTCGGAACGCAGGTTTCAGGTTGGGAAGAACACCTGATCATTTGTCACTGTCTTACATCGTATCACACCCTGCGCATTCCTCCCAATTACCACCCTCTATAGTCGGCAGCAAGGTGAGAATAAGCTGCATTGTATTCGCAACCTTCTCGCACCGCAGTATCCAACGGTTTCTGTGAATAAACTACTGTGTAACTGCTGATGACATCCTTTGACACAAAAACACCTTTCACCAAATACATGTGAATTAAAAAGGAGACAGGATCGTAGAATGTTAACATCAACATAACACACCATACAGGTGTATAATAGCCTATAATACACATTGATAGCCTATCAGATGTACACAATGTGGCATATTGATGTTAATTATTGTGAGTAGCCAATTGTTAACCTAGAGTAGGATATTGTTGAATTTAAAGACAATATCTCGCCAATCAAAGATAGACATAGACAGGTGCAGTAGTATAATAAGGCCTGTTTTTTTAATGTGTCCATAAGATAATAACACCTAGCATTTTGCAGTCTGTATTGTCATACATTGTCACACATCACCTTGCTGACCAACAGGTGAGAACAATGGCATCACTAAGTCTAGGCATCACAGATACCACTGTCTGCAGCCAACTCTCAGTATGCATGCTTGCTTTGCTTATATTAAGGCTCCAAAGTATACATAATGGGATATAATATTACATTAGTAATATAACTTCCACCAGTCCCCCAGTCCAGACACGCCCCCTGAAGGTATGACTGCAAGCGGTCACTTTTTGGCAGCCTGACACACATCACATTCTTCCACTGATCTAAATCCCCCCCAATCCGCTCTCGTGACTCACTCTCACGCGTATGCATTCATTGCCATGGTTTTGACCTAGGCTACACCTCCTTGCACCGTCAGAGGCATCCAAACACTTGTTTACAATTACCTATATTAGCCTGCATATTACCGCTGCATCATGCATCCTGAAATTGACCATGTTGTGCCTGATATGTCGCATTTACACCGATTGCCAGGTCTCTTTATGCATGTTGCATGAATGAGATTATATGTATATGGCTATAACTACATTGACATTTAAATCAGGGTGTAATCTACGCAATCTTGTTTTGTCAGATCGAACCTCGTGAATTCAATTGCTGCAGTGCAGCTATCCATCCATTGAAACACATTATCAATGGCATGCATCAACATCAGTGAACAACATGCATAACAGGTGGCGTTGATAAACGAATGTGGTGAGGGGATTGCGGTCCCCGCTATGTGGTGTCGCCTTTATCAGAAAACAGGCTAAAAACAGGCTAATGAATAAAAAAACATGTCATATCTGTCCATATGGATAGGCTATAACGAGGTAAACAAACGTATAGATAGGCCTATCATGCAAGGTAGCCTCTGTCTATCTATTTCTCAACAAGGACAAAGTTCATTTCAATCTTGAATCTGGGCATTCTTAATTTTGGTCAATGCTACTTGCGATCATATCGCAAAGGTAGACTATAATAACTGAAAAAGGAGAAGTTGAATTGATAATCGATCACTTACACGAGATCAATGGGCGCCGGATGACCGCCAGCTACAGACTCCAAATAGAGCGCTCTCCCAGACACACAGCGTGGGAGGATGCGTTCAGATAAGTGCACAAGGGTAACCTTCCTTCAGATATGTCTCTCAGATACTTTGACTGCCTTGCCTTCAGGTTATTGTCCCTACGCAGCGGTTGCAGCATGCACCGTTGAAGAGTCACGAGGTTTGAATTACAGTGAGAGGGCGCAGACCCGCTGAGGTGAGAATTTACATATATTTGTTCTCCTTGTGTTTCAAAAATATCTGGGTAGCAATTAACTGGAAAGATAACAAGGCGCACCTCGTTCTCGGTGTCTCTGTCATGCAACGCAGTGAGATCCAGCTGCTGATTCCATCCTCTTGTCAGCACCTGGGCATGCTGTGAGATAGCCAATCAGAGAGCCTCAAGCCGACACCGGTACTCGAGGAGGCAGCGCGAGCCCTGCAAAGGCAGAATTAACTCGCGCGGGGAGTTCATTCATAACGCTACTGGCACTCTGTTGAGATGTGCGTGAAGAGACAAAGGCATGGTAAACTAATTAGACATGCAGTATCTCTTTGTCTCTCTTGCTGCCCGCTGGATCAAAGAACTCAATTAACACGAAATGAATATACAATTCTGCTGTGTAGGCTGGATGGTGAGCTGATAACATTCATTGGACTTTGCTTTAGAAATCAAGGGGTGCAGTGCATATTCTCCATTCAAATGCAAATTAAGCCTGTTCTTTAAAGACCCTATTTCTATCTAGTTTACCATTCTGCCATGCATGCAACCCTGAACAAACTGATGAGTAGGCTATAGAAAATGTGAAACTTTCATATTGTAGCAACCCGCCACAGTTGGCGGAGTGGCGTGGAGGGGGGTTGGGCAGGGGGATGGAGCATTGGAATTTAAGACCAGGATTAGCCATTGTTCTCTCTCTTACGTCTGGGCTTCACAAGAGAAGGTCACGGTTGGCTTGTGGGGTATCTTTCGTTTATTTGGCGTGGGCTACGGCCAAACAGTAGCCTGTGTAAAGTTGGGTTAATAAACCGTCAATTCGTAAACTCAACCCTCTGGACAATTGTTCCTTTATGATCTAGTCAGGTCATTACAATATTATGCAAAGAAGTAATTTAGAAGTTCAACAACTCAGTCTGTTCAAGCCAACTCCCAATGATAAATAACTGTGTCTTTACCAACCAAAACCTCATAAATCTGGATAAACATTTAACATTCTACTATTTGGCCTCATCAAGTGGGGAGCAGAGTCAGTGTGTCAACATAGATTTTCCCTCTGCTCTGAAAACATCACCATCTCAGCATAAACAATCGTTGTTCCTGCTGAATCAGGGCTTGGCACATAAACCCTCAGCAATGGATTGAGACGCAGGGTGGGGGGTGAGCAGTGGCTGGGGTGGTGTGCAGAGATCTGGACAGAAGCCACAAAGGAGCCTGAGGAGAAGGTGGAGGCTTTGTCTCGTTATCAACGCTTGATCTGGTAGGAAAGTGCTGAGGAGAGCAATGTAGTGGAGAAAAAGAAGGAAGACAGCAAAGCACTTTTGATTTCAGCAAAGAGAACAGCATGAATAAGATCCGGCCCATTTCCTCCTCCACTCTCTGACACTCAAAACAGACAGACAGCTATGGTGCCTTACACAGATTAGATGTCCCTGTGGGGACCTCTGGGGACTTTTCTTCACTCTCTGTGTTCAAACTAGTATTACAGACTTTCAACACAAATGGAGAGTACTACACACAATCAAATAAGTTAACGCTGACAAATATACTGTGCTTTGGATGGAAGCCTATCCTGGACCTCCAAATGAATAAAGTGGAGTGACAGAACTTTCTATTTCATCCCAGATATACTGTAGGTTCCTGTCTATACCTGTCTGCTTATGTACCCTCTGAGGCAAGACTAAACAGTTAAAACACCAAACCAAGGGTGCAGATTACTTCATTTTATTTTAGAATAAAAATATTTTAATATGTTTAAATAAAATGTAAATACAATGTATCATGATGCATTTAAAAGTAATAACTGACAAAAAATATACAATTCACATTCATGTTTTGCATTGGATCTCTTCTTCATATCAAATTTAACAGAAGAACTCACAATTAATCACTAGCATTGTAGAAGTCCTTCATGTAGACCTGAACCTCTATGAATCGTCAGGACTAGTCATTTTGAAGATCTTTAAAGGATCCACAATTAATGTGTTCCAAAAATCACTTGTCTGGGACAGAGCGTCTTTATTACAGCCACTTTATTACATTCTCAGAAATAATTAATATTAGCTTCCAGTGAGTGTATGAAAAATATTGCAGCAAATGGGAAGAGATAGGAAAGTTCATTAACTTCTGTTGAATACCATCTACTTTATTTCCTTTGAGGACCAACTACAGTAGTTATCATCACATTAGCATTTGAATAATGAACACTATGTCACGTTCCTGACCTATTTCTGTTAGTTTGTTGTATGTGTTAGTTGGTCAGGACGTGAGTTTGGGTGGGCATTCTATGTTGTCTGTTTCTATGTTGGTTTAAGGGTTGCCTGGTATGGCTCTCAATTAGAGGCAGGTGTTTGGCGTTCCTCTAATTGAGAGTCATATTTAGGTAGGTTGTTTCACAGTGTTCTTTGTGGGTGGTTGTCTTCCGTGTCTGTATGTTATTTCGTACCACACGGGACTGTTTCGGTGTGTATGTAGTCTGTTCCTGTTCGTGCGTTCTTCGTGTCTATGTAAGTTCTCATGTTTAGGTCAGTCTACGTCGTTTGTTATTTTGTATCATTTCAAGTGTAGTTCGTGTTCGTTTTTCGTCTTGTCATTAAATTCATTATGTATTCACAACCCGCTGCACCTTGGTTCAATCCCTGCTCCTCCTCTTCGGATGAAGAGGAGGAGGACAGCCGTTACAGAACCACCCACCAAATTACCAGAACCAAGCAGCGGGGAAAAGGGAGAGCTCAACAGAGCAACCAGGACTTGTGGATTTGGGAGGACGAGTTGAACGGAGAAGGACCCTGGGCACAGGCTGGGGAGTATCGCCGCCCCAAAGCTGAGCTGGAGGAAGCGAAAGCTGAGCGGCGGCGATATGAGGAGGCAGCACGGCAGCGGGACAGGTACGAGAGGCAACCCCAGAATTTTTTGGGGGGGGGGCTAGAGAGGAGTGTGGCTAAGCCAGGTAGCAGACCTGAGCGCACTCCTCGTGCTTATTATAAGCAACGCGTCACTGGTCAGGCACCGTGTTATGCGGTTAAGCGCACGGTGTCACCAGTGCGTGCCCATAGCCCGGTGCGCTACAGAGCAGCCCCCCGAAAGTGTCATGTGAGTGTGGGCATCCAGCCGGGGCGTATTGTGCCTGCTCAGTGCATCTGGTCTCCGGTACGCAGTTTCGGTCCAGGGTATCCTGCGCCGGCTCTGCGTGCTGTGTCTCCGGGGCGCTGGGAGGGTGCAGTGCGTCCTATGCCTACACTCCGCTCGTACCGGGCAAATGTGGGAGTGGAACCTAAGAGAGAAGTGCGCGTAGTAGGCACTAGATCTCCAGTGCTCATCCACAGCCCGGTTCAACCTGTGCCTGCACTCTGGAGGGTACGGGCTGGTGTAGTATTCCAGCCTGGGGGAGTGGTGCCAAGGCTGCGCACCAGAGCTCCAGTACTCCCCCACAGCCCGGTCCTTCAGGTGCCTCTTAACATCAAGCCTCCTGTAGGTCTCTCCAGCCTGGTGGGTCCTGTGGCAGCCCCACGCACCAGGCTGTCTCTCCGTCTCCTCCCTACAGGTGTGCCCATCTGCCCAGCGGCGCCTGAACTGCCCGTCTGCCCAGCGGCGCCTGAACTGCCCGTCTGCCCAGCGGCGCCTGAACTGCCCGTCTGCCCAGCGGCGCCTGAACTGCCCGTCTGCCCAGCGGCGCCTGAACTGC
Source organism: Salvelinus alpinus (assembly GCF_045679555.1). Taxonomy (NCBI): domain Eukaryota; kingdom Metazoa; phylum Chordata; class Actinopteri; order Salmoniformes; family Salmonidae; genus Salvelinus; species Salvelinus alpinus. Next base: position 34,872,700 of record NC_092095.1, read on the forward strand.
CAGTCTGCCCAGCGGCGCCTGAACTGTCCGTCTGCCCAACGGCGCCTGAACTGCCCGTCTGTCATGAGCCTGCAAAGCCGCCCGTCTGCCAAGAGCCTACAGAGCCGTCCGCCAGACAGGAGCCGCTAGAGCCTTCCGCCAGACCGGATCAGCCAGAGCCTTCCGCCAGACCGGATCAGCCAGAGCCTTCCGCCAGACCGGATCAGCCAGAGCCTTCCGCCAGACCGGCTCAGCCAGAGCCTTCCGCCAGACCGGATCAGCCAGAGCCTTCCGCCAGACCGGATCAGCCAGAGCCTTCCGCCAGACCGGATCAGCCAGAGCCTTCCGCCAGACCGGATCAGCCAGAGCCTTCCGCCAGACCGGATCAGCCAGAGCCTTCCGCCAGACCGGATCAGCCAGAGCCTTCCGCCAGACCGGATCAGCCAGAGCCTTCCGCCAGACCGGATCAGCCAGAGCCTTCCGCCAGACCGGATCAGCCAGAGCCTTCCGCCAGACCGGATCAGCCAGAGCCTTCCGCCAGACCGGACCAGCCTTCAGAGCCGTCCAGCCAGGACCAGCCTTCAGAGCCGTCCAGCCAGGACCAGCCTTCAGAGCCGTCCAGCCAGGACCAGCCTTCAGAGCCGTCCAGCCAGGACCAGCCAGAGCCGTCCAGCCAGGACCTGCCAGAGTCCCTCAGCCAGGACCTGCCAGAGTCCCTCAGCCAGGACCTGCCAGAGTCCCTCAGCCAGGACCTGCCAGAGTCCCTCAGCCAGGACCTGCCAGAGTCCCTCAGCCAGGACCTGCCAGAGTCCCTCAGCCAGGACCTGCCAGAGTCCCTCAGCCCGGAGCTGCTGCCCCTTATCCCGGTGCTGCCCCTTATCCCGATGCTGCCCCTTCATTTAGGTGGGTTTAGTTGGAGGGTGGTCATTGGGAGGGGGATACAGAAGCGGGGAGTGACTATGGTGGTGTGGGGACAGCGTCCGGAGCCTGAGCCACCACCGTGGTCAGATGCCCACCCAGACCCTCCCCTAGACTTTGTGCTGGTGCGCCCGGAGTTCGCACCTTAAGGGGGGGGTTATGTCACGTTCCTGACCTATTTCTGTTAGTTTGTTGTATGTGTTAGTTGATCAGGACGTGAGTTTGGGTGGGCATTCTATGTTGTCTGTTTCTATGTTGGTTTAAGGGTTGCCTGGTATGGCTCTCAATTAGAGGCAGGTGTTTGGCGTTCCTCTAATTGAGAGTCATATTTAGGTAGGTTGTTTCACAGTGTTCGTTGTGGGTGGTTGTCTTCCGTGTCTATGTTATTTCGTACCACACGGGACTGTTTCGGTGTGTATGTAGTCTGTTCCTGTTCGTGCGTTCTTCGTGTCTATGTAAGTTCTCATGTTTAGGTCAGTCTACGTCGTTTGTTATTTTGTATCATTTCAAGTGTAGTTCGTGTTCGTTTTTCGTCTTGTCATTAAATTCATTATGTATTCACAACCCGCTGCACCTTGGTTCAATCCCTGCTCCTCCTCTTCGGATGAAGAGGAGGAGGACAGCCGTTACACACTAGATTGTCACCATCAACATTCTGTCATTACAATGGTTGTTAGGCCGAGATATACAAATCCAAATGGATTAATTGACATGGAGAATCTTTCACAGTGTACAGATACAAATCTGCTCATTACATTACTAACTACAACAGACTAAAATCCTGTTCAGTGGGTATTCTGGTACATCAAGGTGCCTCATGCTAGAGCAGGGATTGTCAACTGATGGGACGCAGGGCCAAATACGTCCCACGGCTGAATTTATTTTGCCCCCCAAAGTTGAGACGCAAAATTATTTTAATTTAGGAAATCTATTCCAAAGTATTTCCACTCATAAATAGAGCAACTAGCTCTCTGTCTCAATTCAGAATAAGACGTTCATCCATGTTTCTCAAATGTCAAATTTAGAAGTTGAGTGTTTAAGGTGAAGTTTAAACATTAACTCAGTATTTTTAAGGTTAGGGATGAGTTTAGGCATTAACTTAAATCTTTTAAGGTAAGGATTAAGGTTTGTGATAGACTTAAAATTAAAACTTTAAATCGCTGGATTTGAACTCGCAACCTTTGGAATCAGAGGCAGGGTAAAGTTTAGGCATTAACTCTGAAATCTCTATTTTAAATATATTTTTAAAAGATGTGTATATATACACTACCGTTCAAAAGTTTGGGGTCATTTAGAAATGTCCTTGTTTTTGAAAGAAAATCACATTTTATGTCCATTAAAATAACATCAAATTGATCAGAAATACAGTGTAGACATCGTTAATGTTGTAAATTACTATTGTAGCTGGAAACGGCTGATTTTTTTTTATGGAATATCTACATTGGCATACAGAGGCCCATTATCAGCAACCATTACTCCTGTGTTTCAATGGCAAGTTGTGTTAGCTAATCCAAGTTTATCATTTTAAAAGGCTAATTGATCATTAGAAAACCCTCTTGCAATTATGTTAGCACAGCTGAAAACTGTTCTGATTAAAGAAGCAATAAAACTGGCCTTCTTTAGACTAGTTGAGTATCTGGAGCATCGGCATTTGTGGGTTCGATTACAGGCTCAAAATGGCCGGAAACAAAAAACTTTCTCCTGAAACTCCTCAGTCTATTCTTGTTCTGAGAAATGAAGGCTATTCCATGCGAGAAATTGCCAAGAAACTGATGATCTCGTACAACGCTGTGTACTACTCCCTTCACAGAACAGCGCAAACTGGCTCTAACCAGAATAGAAGAGGAGTGGGAGGCCCCGGTGCACAACTGAGCAAGAGGACAAGTACATCTAGTTTGAGAAACAGACACCTCACAAGTTCTCAACTGGCAGCTTCATTAAATCGTACCCGCAAAACACCAGTCTCAACGTCAACAGTGAAGAGGCGACTCCGGGATGCTGGCCTTCTAAGCAGAGTTCCTCTGTCCAGTGTCTGCGTTGTTTTGCCCATCCTATCCATCCATTTATTTTTATTGGCCAGACTGAGATATGGCTTTTTCTTTGCAACTCTGCCTAGAAGGCCAGCATCCCGGAGTCACCTCTTCGCTGTTGACATTGAGACTGGTGTTTTGCGGGTACTATTTAATGTACTTTTACTTTTTTACAACATTAACGATGTCTACACTGTATTTCTGATCAATTTGATGTAATTTTAATGGACAAAAAATGTGCTTTTCTTTCAAAAACAAGGACATTTCTAACTGACCCCAAACTTTTGAACAGTAGTGTATATGTATGCGCATTTGTATGTATGTGTATGTATATATATGTGTATGTATATATATGTACAGTACCAGTCAAAAGTTTGGACACACCTACTCATTCAAGGGTTTTTCTTTATTTTTACTATTTTCTACATTGTAGAATAATAGTGAGACATCAAAACTATGAAATAACACATATGGAATCATGTAGTAACCAAAAAATTGTTAAACAATTCTAAATATCATTTATTTGAGATTCTTCAAAGTAGCCACCCTTTGCCTTGATGATAGCTATGCACACTCTTGGCATTATCTCAACCAGCTTCATGAGGTAGCCACCTGGAATGCATTTCAATTAACAGTTGTGCCTTGTTAAAATCAAATTCGTGGAATTTCTTTCCTTCTTAATGCGTTTGAGCCAATCAGTTGTATTGTGACAAGGTAGCGGTGGTATACAGAAGATAGCCCTGAGAGTAACGACAGTCCATCATTACTTTAAGACATGAAGGTCAGTCAATACATCAAATCTCAATAACTTTTAAAGTTTCTTCAAGTGCAGTTGCATAAACCATCAAGCGCTATGATGAAACTGGCTCTCATGAGGACTGCCACCAGAAAGGAAGACCCAGAGTTACCTCTGTTGCAGAGGATCAGTTCATTAGACTTACCAGCCTCAAGTTGAAGCCCAAATAAATGCTTCAGAGTTGAAGTAACAGACACATCTCAACATCAACTGTTCAGAGGAGACTGCGTGAATCAGGCCTTAATGATCGAATTTCTGCAAAGAAACCACTACTAAAGGACACCAATAATAAGATGAGACTTGGGCCAAAAAACACGAGCAATGGACATTAGACTGGTGGAAATCTGTCCTTTAGTCTGATGAGTCCAAATCTGAGATTTTTGGTTCCAACCATCGTGTATTTGTGAGACGCAGAGTAAGTGAACAGATGATCTCCACAATCACCCGACCTCAACCCAATTGAGATGGTTTGGGATGAGTTGGACCACAGAGTGAAGGAAAAGCAGCCAACAAGTGCTCAGCATATGTGGGAACTCCTTCAAGACTGTTGGAAAAGCATTCCAGGTGAAGCTGGTTGATAGAATGTCAAGAGTGTGCAAAGCTGTCATCAAAGAAAAGGGTGGCTACTTTGAAGAATCTTAATATAATCTATTTATTTAACACTTTTTTTGGTTGCTGCATGATTCCATATGTGTTATTTCATAGTTTTGATATTGTCACTAGTATTATACAATGTATAAAAACCCTTGAATGAGTAGGTGTGTCCAAACTTTTGACTGGTACTGTATGTAAGGTAAGGGTTAAGGTTTGGGATAGACTTAAAACAAAAATAACTCTATTGCTGGATTCAAACGTGCAACCTTTAGAATCAGAGACAGATACTGGCTTGTGTCACGGGTGTCCTGGCTGAAATAGAGAGACATACAGACTGTGATCGTGGACCAATGTAATCAAGGTTTGAAATGTTTATGTTTTTGTCAAATACAGTATCTTTTTGGGCTTCTTGCATCAAATTATTTATCCACTCATGAAAAAATACCACGGCTGAATCTAGTTAAAGATCCCTGCACAAGTAAAACAATAGATTTTGCAGACTCTTGCCCAATTGGTCATTCTGGCCCGGACAAGGCTTACTTACTTACCATTTGGTCTGAGAAGGTTACTAAAACCATGTTTTTAAACATTGATCCCAGCGGTAATCTTGTCATATCAATTGTCATTTTAATCCTAAACTTTTGTCTGACCGCAAGACTGCGTAGCGGTTGTTCAGTGTTGCACATTAACACAGATTTGCCTATTAGGATTGGAGCGGCAACGATATTAAGTGACACATGCGTTACAAACTTTTAAGATAAATTTGAACCTAACAGTGCCTTTTTTCATTGTTTTGTTCATTACCTAAGTAACCATTAACCATTGTTGACCTTTCATGTTATATATCACATTGCCCTCTCACCTGGTATGATGTACAGAATGTACAAGTCATGTCCTCTGTCAGATGTCTCCATCTATATCTTCACTTTCCTAGTTGATGTTGACATAATCTCAGGTACAACAGAATGCGTACTAATGCTTATGTAATGCACTGTTTGGAGGATTCAGAGAGGGGAACATCAATCATCAACATCCAATCCCCTTAAAAACTGTGAACAATAAAACACATACCGTAGATCATACCAGGTGAGAGGGTGATGTGATTGATAACATGAATGGTGATCAATGGTTAAATCCTTAAGAGTCTATTGACACACCAGTGCGTCAATCTAAGTAACACAATAAAAAAAATCCCCATCAAAATCTGTCAATTTAAGCTAGAGATATACATGGGCTGCGTCTCAATCCACCGCATCCGCCTATGTGGCTATTGCACATCTGCGGTGGAAGGTGGCCGAGCTAGAGCGGTGTTTGTCAGACCATGAGACATCCCCCAAATCGGTCTTCTCACGAAAACGTCTGTAGCGTCCGAACAGTGTGGCCTTCAGTCTATGGAAAGATGAGATTCTCGTGATGGTGTTCTCCGTTTTGCTCTACGACCCCCACAAGCCCCACGGGACTCATCTGAAGTCGGTACCACCGATGTGCCAACGTCTGTCTGTAGCATCACAGAACTCATCTGAAGGTAACCGGTACCAGTTTAAAAAAGTAGAAAAGGTAGTTTTGTGCCAACAACAAAAATGGGGTTAAGTGAGTGTCCAAAAAACACAAATATTTCCTTAGCTTTCTTATATCTCCTAGATAAAGAAAAGACACTTCAAACCCTTATTCCTTATGATTTATTTTTCCATTTATGAATGTGTTATTCAATGCGTTTCTATGGGCTATAGCAGTAAAGGCCAAATTCTATATTTAATTATGTATTTTCTGTTACCTACAGGGATCCTGAAATTCATAATCAAATAGATAAATTATCCATGGTATGACCATCTAAAAACAATAGCTTAGTAGACCCCCCCCCCCCACTTATGGTTATCAATGTTTAATGGTTACTTATGGTTCAGCAAATCTATCTAATCGTGCTGAGTCACTGCAGCCTGAGCTCAGCATCAGACCATAGGCAGACGAATACTGATAAGCAGATCTAAAGCAGAATTGCAACAAGCTCCTTGTCATACATGGAAGAAAGGGAAAATGGTTTCCGACCAACGTTGCATTATTTTGCCCTTCTCTTTCAATACTGGTATCAAATTAACTCCTCTGAGAACTTTCTATGGCTGAAGTACTCCGTGTGTTCAACTTTCCAAAGAGGATGCTTGTCAAAGGTGTTTTTCCAGCATTCAGCGAGGAACATAGGACTCATTACTGGTACACGTACAGCGTCTGCTGTTCTTTAAACACACACGCACACCAACGCACCAGTATCACTTAGGGGCATATGTACAGTCACAGCAATCTTCAGCCATAATGAGTATAGGTCTACATGTTCTACCTTTTTTTTAGCATGTTTGTGCCTGATAGAGATTTTCCCAGCATGAGAGCTCTCATAGGCCCACTGGGGAACAGTGTGATTACTAGGCAGAATAACTAGAGCAAAGCATTATCGTCCCTCTTTCCCCGTCACATGCCTCCTACAGTAGTAGAGGCAGTAATGTGCGTGTGCACGTGTACGTGTGTGTGCACGTGTACAGCGACATTCAGAACTCTTGTTTGTCAGGGAATAGATTAGCTTCACAGTGGAATGCTGGCATTTGAGGGACTTTTTTCAAGGGGGGTGCTTAAAACGCTGTGTGAACTCTCTTCGTCGAAATGTCACACTTGTAACAATTGAATTGGTCAATGGATCGCAACTACATTGACAGCAAGGCAGAATTGATTTATGAATCCTAAACGGGTCTTTTGAGGGGATCATTTGTAACAATTATTCTTCATAATGGTTGGCTATTTGTTAGTGTTGTTACTTCTTACAGGAAATCGAACAATTAGCTCCGTTGTTACGAGCTGTAGGTACCTGAAGTAAGACAGAGGTTGTCATGTAAATTAAACACTGTGTTCTGATTTCTATGCACACACAAATGGTCTAGAAGTATGTTGAGGCAGATGTTTGCTTTTTACAACACACTTAGACATTTTTTTCAACTATTCAACTAACCCTATGAAATATTTATCTGCCAGCCTGACAGAGAGTCACTCAGCTCCAGATGTATCCGATAACTTTAGAGTGGAACAGCTTTTTCACCTGGGCTAGTCCATATTCACCCACCTGTGAGCCATGATCCATCCGATCCTGTTTTTTGATCCCAGCTGTGAGCACTCTCCACCATCCTGCTCCTGTTTCCCTTCCCTCTCCTCCTCACTATCAGGCTGAGGCAATTCCCGGTCGCACAGTTTCCTGCCAGGGAAGTTAAAGCAGGTAGAGTTGCAATCTCACCTGTCAAGTTGCAGCTGCTACCTCATCCTGCCTGCAACTCACTGTCTGTGCGTGTCAATGCAACCATGTTAAAACTTCTTGTCAATAGGGGGGCGCTGTTTTCACTTTGGAAAAAATCGTGCCCAAATTAAACTGCCTCGGACTCTATTCTAGATCGTACAATATGCATATTATTATTACTATTGGATAGAAAACACTCTCAAGTTTCTAAACCTGTTTGAATTATATCTGTGAGTAAAACAGAACTCATTTTGCAGCAAACTTCCATACAGGAAGTGAAAAATCTGAAAACGATACTCTGTTACAGGGCCTGCCTATTCAATTGCCTTATATTTATCGATATGCATGCACTTCATACGCCTTCCACTAGATGACAACAGGCAGTTGAAGGTGGAATGGGGTGTCTAGCTTGATCTGAGGCCGAACAAGAGCTTTTGGAGTGGCAGGTCTGGAAATGTCTTCTCTGGCGCGCGAAGTACATCGACATTGGCTTCTGAAAAGCGTTCGGTATACACGGCGGATATCTCCGGCTCTGATTTTATTTGATACATGTGATAATAACATCATAAAGTAGTTTTTTTCAACCGAGTTGTATCAGTTTATTCAACGTTTATTGGGACTTTTGGAATTTTCCGTTCTTTGCGTCAAGAGAAGATGGGCATGTTCGCGCCACATGGCTAGCTAAGGTTGCTAATTCGACAGGAGAAAAGGACATTCTAAAACCAAACAACGATTTATTCTGGACCTAGGACTCCTTGTACAAGATTCTGATGGAAGCTCAGCAAAAGTAAGAACAATTTATGATGTTATTTCGTATTTCTGTGGAAAATGTTGATTCCTATTCTCTGCCGTTTTGGCGGGCGCTGTCTCGCAATAACGCAAGCTGTTTCTTATGGGAAAGTTGTTTTAAAAAATCTAACACGGCGGTTGCATTAAGAACCAGTGTATCTTTCATTTGCCATACAACATAAACTTCACATAAAAATACTTGATGAGTTCTTTGGTCAGATTAGGTGAGTGTCCAAAATAGCTCCGGACATTCTGGTGAATCGATGCTACATATTCACAATGTATAACCACGGTTTGCAGCTCTAAATATGCACATTTTCGAACAAAACACAAGTGTATTGTATAACCTGATGTTATAAGACTGTCATCTGATGAAGTTGGTCAAGGTTAGTGATTAATTTTATATCTTTTGCTGGTTTTTGCGAATGCTATCTATGCGGTGAATAAATGCGGTTGTGTGTTTGGCTATTGTGGTAAGCTAATATAATGCTATATTGTGTTTTCACTGTAAAACACTTAAAAAATCGGAAATATTGGCTGGATTCACAAGATGTTTATCTTTCATTTGCTGTACACCATGTATTTTTCATAAATGCTTTATGATGAGTATTTAGGTATTTCATGTTGCTCTCTGTAATTATTCTGGCTGCTTTGGTGATATTTTTGATGGTAGCTGCAAAGTAAAACTATGATTTATACCTCAAATATGCACATTTTCGAACAAAACATAAATGTATTGTATAACATGTTATAAGACTGTCATCTGATGAAGTTGTTTCTTGGTTAGTGACTAATTATATCTCTATTTGGTCGGTTTTGTGATAGCTACCTATGCGGTAGGAACATGGTGAAAATATGCGGTTGAGTCTTTGGCTATTGTGGTTAGCTAATAGAAATACATATTGTGTTTTCGCTGTAAAACATTTTATAAATCGGAAATGATGGCTGGATTCACAAGATGTTTATCTTTCATTTGCTGTATTGGACTTGTGATTTCATGATATTTATATGCTATTATTTACTTGTGGCGCTATGCTAGGCTATGCTAATCAGCTTTTACTGATGAGGATGCTCCCGGATCCGGGATGGGTGTTAAGTAAAGGTTAACATCCTCTTATTTTATGCCCTCTTATGTAGCTTATAGTTTGTCAATGTCTGCTAATAATGTCAGTAAATCAATGTCACAAAATCCAGAAAAACCTGATCCATTTATAGTGCACTACTTTTGACCAGGACCCATCGAGCTCTCATCAAAAGTAGTGCTCCATAAAGGGGATAGGGTGCCATTTGGGACAAATCCAGAGTGTCTCAGCCCATTTGTTTCTCCCCTCTGCCATAACAAAACTCTCCTGACTAATTTCCTGTGCCTACATTCCTGCCCAGGATTTTGGGGGAGATTACCATTCTGCTGCCGACGCCTCTGTAAGATTTTAATCCCACTGGTACCTATTATGACTGAACAGTGTGCTGCTGGCAGGGCTTACAAGCAGCTAGCTGCTTGACTCTGGGTAGGGACAAGCAGGGTTACTGTCTGTGTGTGCTTGCCTTTACCTTTCACATCGAAAGATCAAGGCGGTGGCTCGCTTATCTGGTTTTATGTGACAGGAGGAATACTCTATAGTACTACAATACAGAGTTCAACTTCAGTTAATGATTGGTTGACTTTGGAAAGAGTTTTAAAAGGTGGTTTTCATCTTGTTTCCACACAGTCACGATGAAGCTGACACGGTACATCTCTGTGTTTGTGATCGCACAGTTATGTATCATAGGGAGAGTAAACTGTGGAAACATATTAGTTTGGCATACCGAAGGCAGTCACTGGATCAACCTCAAGCCAATATTGGACACTCTGATTGACAGAGGACACAGTGTTACAGTGCTGGTGCAGAGTTCCTCTGTATACATGGACCCCACGGAAAAGTCTCGCTTCAGCTACGAACCGTTCAACGTCTCCGTCTCAACGCAACAGATGAGCGATTTCTTTGAGGAGTTCATCCACTTTTACATGTACGAGATAGACCACCTGAGCTACTTGCAGATCCATTGGAAGGGGTATGATATTGTAAAAAGAGAATTAAAGTTTTGCTTACAGATATGTGACGGACTGCTGAGGTCAGAGACCGTCATGAGGAGACTGAGAGAGGCCAAGTATGATGTTATGTTATCCGATCCAATCTACCCCTGCAGTGACCTGGTGGCTGAGGATCTGGGCATTCCTTTGGTCTACTCCCTGCGCTTCTCTATTGCCCACATGTGGGAGAGGCTCTGTGGGCAGATGCCTTCTCCACCATCCTTTGTCCCTGGTGCCATGATCAAGTTAACCGACGAAATGAGCTTCACTGAAAGACTGTTGAACCTCCTCTTCTATGTGTCCCAGGACATGATGGCATACGGTTATTGGCAAGACATAGACGCCTACTACAGTGAGATTCGAGGGAAGCCATCGACCTATTGTGAAGTGATGGGCCAAGCTGACTTGTGGCTGATCCGGACATACTGGGACTTTGACTACCCTCGTCCTTTCCTCCCTAACTTCAAGTTTGTGGGGGGAATCCACTGCAAGCCTGCCAAGCCCTTACCAGAGGACATGGAGGAGTTTGTGCAGAGCTCTGGAGATGACGGCATTGTGGTGTTCACCCTCGGGTCCATGATCAAGAACCTCACCACAGAGAAAGGGAACATGATCGCCTCAGCCCTGGGGCAGATTCCCCAGAAGGTCCTGTGGAGGCTCAGTGGGGAGAAGCCTGAGACCCTGGCCCCCAACACCAGAGTCATGGACTGGATCCCGCAGAACGACCTGCTGGGTCACCCCAAGACCAGAGCCTTCATCACCCACGGTGGAACCAACAGCATCTATGAGGCCATCTATCACGGGGTCCCCATGGTGGGAATTCCTATGTTCGCTGACCAGCCAGACAACATGGTCCACATGAAGGCCAAGGGGGCCGCGGTCATCATGGACTTCAACACCATGAAAACCCAGGATCTGGTGGATGGACTCAACACTGTGATCAACGAGCCGTCGTATAAGGAGAACGCCTTGAGGTTGTCCAGGATCCACCATGACAGGCCCATCAGTCCCAAGGATGAGGCAGTGTTCTGGATAGAGTTCACCATGAGGAATAAAGGGGCCAAGCACCTGAGGGTCCAGGCCCACGAGCTCACCTGGTACCAGTACCACAGCCTGGACGTGTTCGCTTTCCTACTGGCCATCGTGATGCTGCTCACCCTCCTCTTCATCAAAACATGCCTCTTCTGTGTCCGGGGGTGCTGTTATAGAGCAAAGTCTAAAGGGAAGACAGAGTGACAGGTTCAACACCAGCATACTTCCATATTTTTCTGTCCTTAAATGTCTTTCTCCTTGTAAAGTGTTGAGACCAGTCTTTATAGTCTTACACTGTACATTTTTCTCAGATTATTCACTTAATTTCCAGTTGACTTTATCCCTGTCTTGATGTTATTGAAATTGATAGGCTTGATATTAATATAATTAAGTAATTGCTTAAAATTTCCCTCTGTGACATCGTCTGGAATTCTTGTCATTTTTAAGTAACCTATTACACTCAAGATCCTTCCACAACAGACACAAGAGAAAACAATCGATTTTACAGAAGGAAAGAAGGCAGTTAATTAAGAGGGAAAGAAAATAAAGAGACAGCAGAGAGGTGGGAGTGGGAAAGACCACAATAAATGGGACTCAATGAGCCGGTGAACACTGCAGTAATACACCAAGTTGCGCAATTAGACACAAGAAATCCCCCCACATTGAGTCATCATATAGACTTGGCCATGCTGACAGTCTCAGACTGGACAGTGTGTTCTGTTTTGTGTTTGAAACTGCAGTATCTGTTGGCAGGGCTAAAATCGAACATTGACCGCAAACAAGTCTCTGACCTTTGAATAGAGTTACAAACTTCAGCTGGTGACATTTTGAATTTCTGCCTCTAGGTGGGATAGTGGCCTTTGTGTGTGTGCGTGCACTTATTTGTGTCCTATTTCCTACGCATGTGTGAATTGTAAATGTGTTTTTTGCACCTCCCAACTCCCCCTGAGTCACTCTCGGAGAATGGGGTCACTGCCAGGGTCTGCCATAATGGAGCAATTAGGGTTAAGTACCTTGTTCAAGGGCACATCCGACAGATTATTTCACCTTGTCAACGCTGGAATTTGAACTAGCGACCTTTTGGTTACTGGCCCAATGCTCTAATCGCTAGGCGTACCTGCAGCCTATGTGTGTGTGCGTGTGTGTATGTGTGTGTTCGCAGCATGTTCACAACAACAAGAGGGAAATTCCGGCCTGTATTGAGTAGCATGAACCGGTATTAACCCCTATGTTCAGTTTTTGTTCAGCCGCAAGACCTAGAATGAGTCAGAAGTTTAGAAAGCCTAAAATCCATACTCTAATCTTTGACATACTCGAGCCATAGAAAACGCCTTCCACTCGTTAAGCCCACGTGAGGGTAAACCCTCCTCAGAAGACCTCTAATGATTTCCTGTATCAAAACATTAAAGACTACGATTCTGAAAGAGCTCAAATTCAGGAGGTATTGATTTGAATTAGTAATCCTCTTCGCTAAGCCCTTAATATTGTGCGTACTAAGCACCCCACAGGCTTGACTAATGCAGAGCGAAGCTCAGCAGCACACCTCTCACACCACTTTCTATCATCTCCGGCAGCTCGTCTGCTGCTTCCGATTCCATTGAACATAATTGCCTGTGTTGATGATTGAGTAGGTGGAGATGGAGCACACTGCATACTAAAGATGACTAATTGCCTAAGTGGCACTGGAACTGTCGGAAGGGCATCAACAACAACAAAAAAACGCTAAAACATACAGAGTGACTCACTCCAAGTAGACGAAGTAGAAATGTTGAGCTGTTGGCTACACTTGAAAAAAATATACACATAATTGTTTGGCTATTATGTGAGCCTCTTAATCAGGCAGACCAGCTTCACATTATGCATTTACATATAGTACTTCAATTATATTTATTACAGCACATACGGTATTGAGTACCACATTATGAGTCATAAAACCCGGTAATGGCTCCAATCATTTTTTCACCATTCATTTTTCAATCTGGAATTTTAGAACTACTTCATATAAGGTCTGTTTCGTGTAGGCTTACCCTGGCGTGACGTTTTGATAACCGCGCAAATCCCTCGGACAAGGTAACTACTATCAATAATAAGCTTTGCAAAAAAAAAATTGTCAACTGAGGCAAACATATTGATAAAACTCACCATGCCCGAGAGAGAATTACACGGCTATCAAAATGTCACGCCAAAGTAAGCCTACACCACACACACAATTCATTCGATTTTCTGGTAAAAATGCACGATGTGAAAAATGAATGGCGGGTCCTGAGTTTACCAAACATTAGGATCATCTTCCTAATATTTGAGTTACTCTACAAGGCGTCGAAAGTGTTCCACAGGGATGCTGACCCTTGTTGACTCCAATGCTTCCCACTGTTGTGTCATGTTGGCTGGATGTCCTTTGGGTGGTGAACCATTCTTGATACACACGTGAAACTGTTAAGCGCAACAACAAAAAACAGCAGTGTTGGAGTTCTTGAAACAAAACCGGTGCGCCTGGCACCTACTACCATACCCCGTTCAAAGACACTTAAATATCTCGTCTTGCGCATTCACCCTCTAAATGGCACATATACACAATCCATGTCTGTTGTCTCAATGCTTAAAAATCCTTCTATAACCTGTCTCCTCCCCTTCATATTCACTGATTGAAGTGGATTTAACAGGTGACATCAATAGGAGATCATAGCTTTCACCTGGATTCACCTGCTCAGTCTATTTCATGTAAAGAGCAGGTGTTCTTAATGTTTTGTACACTCCGTGTAGCGTATTCTGTATATACGGTATAGAGTTTCCAGGGAGGAAGGGAGGAGGCCATTCCCCCAGTTACAGATCATAAACTAGTGCTAATAAGGCCCTCGCCACTTTAATGAGTCAAAGTATAGTGGCTGAGGACATTCCTGCTCATTCCACCCATTTAACAAAACAACTATCTGCCTCCTAGTTGCAGCCCACTCACAGCTCAACTATGGTCATTAAAGTAATGAGAGAGAGCACATGCTTAATGACTTGCTACCCGGATGGTTTGGTTTGTCGGTCAAAAGCACTGTGTTGTCAGTGGGGCGTTTTTCACTGACAAGGAAACGGACTAAACGTAGGGAACCTTAAGAAGGAAAAACTGTTGTTATCACAGTGGACCACAAGTGTGCACTGAGTGACTCAGCGGTGAATGACGCTCGCAAGTGGTCATTCAAAGATAGGCACATGGCTGAGTTGAGCTTCGCAACAACTCTCATGGTTTACTACAACAGGGTCTGTTTCCCCTCCATGGAAACGACAACACATTGAGAGTCTCCCCAGGCTTCCAGACTTAGTCAGAGGAAGGCTATTAGTAGTCAGAGGAAAGTGCCTCCCCCCTAACCCACCTCACTGTGTTTATTTCACATATTTGAATGAGTGACATTAAATTTGCCAAGTACCACACAGTTCGCCTGCCAAATATTACTCCAGCCACAGCTGTTTGCTAACACACTCTTTGTGTGGCTAGCTCCACACAATAATTTCAATAATAGGCTCAGATCAAGCACAACACTTTGTCATTACCCGTTACCCATATAAACAAGCAACTAGCTCAAGAGTAGAGTCTGCGATCAGGGGCTTATGTGCCAACAGCTCCTTGTTTACAGATAGAAGATGGAGAAACGTGCAATTCATACATCCAAGACACTTATGTATCTCTCCGTCTAATGAGGTCCATTAATGGTTAGAACTCCATGGGTAAACTGAATAAATATGGAGAATTCTTTGGCGGCAGTAGGAACTGTGTGCTGCTGATGAATTCGGAACAGGTTGCCTTGTCATCTACGGGCTGTTGATTTTCACCCAGATCTCTGCCAAACTGTTTCTTAACAGTCCTCCAACAGCTGCTCACACTCCTCCATGGCGCAAGAGGCAGGTACACTTAACAACCACACGGATTAAACATTGTTAATTAAACGGATTCAACGTTGTAAAAAATTCTCTGTCCTGTTTTGAAATATGTAACTAATGTACAGTATCCATATTAGGACAGCTTCAGTCTCAGGGGGACTATTTTCCTTATTCCTTATTCTAAGGAATATTCTTATTCTAAGCAGACACAAACTATCGAATAAAGATACAGTAGAATACCATGTTGTTTAAAATAGATGGGACCAGGAAACTACGCTTTTTTAGTATGCAGATGGTGTACTGTATCAGACTATATGACAGACAGTTTTGGTTCAGCTCTGAAATGGAACACAAACACAGACAATCAGATTTACGTGGAGGAAGAGGGCCATTCTCAGTCGTTCCCCTGTGAAATGACAACATTGCTTTATTTCAGGAGTTTCCATTTTTGTGCTGTCTCAACTGACACACTGACTAATGATAACGTGTGCTGCACATTCTAAAGAGGCTTTGTTTGACACATAGGAATCAGTGCTTGAAGTGGAAAGAAATAGGTGCTGGTACTTTTTACATTTAGGTGCCAGTACTCATCATATTTTAAGCCAATATTCTATAAGAGGTGCCAGTACTCAAGCAGTATAAAATTAGAAGTGCCCGTAATCAGTACCTGTGTGCTCCAGCCCAATTCAAACACTGATAGGAATGAATTTCTGTAATGTTAGTGCATGGTGGAAATGTAACCTACTATGTGTGTTTGTTAACACCTGGATATTTACGCCCTCTCTGGCTCAGTTCACCACTAAACACAATCTTTTGTGGTGCATGTAAGAGGTTAAAGTGAAACTCCATGAAGAGATTTGTATAGTATATAAAGTAATGCCTCTTCATATCCTATCTCCCCTCAGGAGATAGACGGGTATTACACATCTCTCCATTTTTCTCTCTCCTCTCATCAAAGGGTTGCCTTCCACCCTGAATGGCATTGTTTGCCTTCAACTCCTTGCTGCCATAGTAACGCCAGCAGAATGACTGGATTATAAATTGGCGGAGATAGTGAGGGGGCGTGACCTTCACGCTGTCTGTTGCACACATACACACACACACGCGCAGGGATAATGCCAGAGATCACCCAAATGTGTCCGATTGTTTAATAACAATTTTCCTCCCTGAGTCATTACCTGCAAACACAGACATTCATAAGCTCTGAAGAGTGTTGAGTATTGACTGAGATAGACACACAGCCGTTGCCTCCAAGGGTAAACTCTCTCCCTATGATACCCTTCACTTTGAGAGAGGGAGAGGGCGTAGTGTGTGTGTGTGTGTGTGTGTGTGTGTGTGTGTGTGTGTGTGTGTCCCTCTGGCGTTGCAGTACATAGAAGTGAATAATGATTTATGTCTACATGTTTGGAGCTGTCAGGGAAATGCCAGAACATCATGACATTCCAGCAGAGCCTCCCGGCTGCTCCAAATTACCCCTTCCTTCATTCATAATCTGGTAACCTGACTCTCTCGTACTCTCTCTGGCTGCGTCGCAAATGGTACCCTATTCACAACAAAGCACACTACCTTCGACCAGGGCCCATGGACCCTTCTCAGGGAGGATTCACTATCATATTCACGCTCAAATTGGAAACGAATTTGTAGTTCTGTCAGAAGGAACAGAATGGGAACTGAGCCTTATTTCATCTGTGGTCTGTGAGAGAGGAGACTGCTGATATTCTAAAGGGGGGCTTTGATTCTAGGAAGGCAAGATAGACGCTAGAGGAAAGATGAATGAACTGACGTTAGCTAGCCATTGATGAGTATTTAAACACACTGCAGTACCAACTTTGACAATTAGTCTCAGTCCACCAAACTTGCTGGCGTAGGGGCACAGGCATAGTCACAGAGGTGATGTTGAAAGAGAGGGCGAGACAACAAGCTCTCCTTGTCCAATGACGGATGCACAAATTATGCCACAGACGCCTGTGCCGTGTGTTTTCTTTCAGGCTCGTCCTTGAGTTTCTCATTTTTTTTCCACTTGAAAGGAGGCTATGTGATTCACGCTTCTCTCACACCTCTGCGGGAGTAGCCACTCGCAAAAAGTGACACAGCTCTTTGGAGGAATATTGATTGTGATTCCCGACTCACGAGCGAGACGCTAGCCTAGGCTGCAAACAGGGGCCCGCAAAAAAAGGGAAGAGAGAAAAGGGTGTTCGCTTAAACCTGAGTAGGCTATACTGGGATTAGTACCTGCACAACACAAACAGGGCTGAGGCACACCAGGCCAGAACTGTTAATGCTCTTGCTCTTTACACACACACACACACACACACACACACACACACACACACACACACACACACACACACACACACACACACACACACACACACACACACACACACACACACACAGCATTGGCATTTAGGGAGAATGGTGCCATTCTTTGGCCAGTAGAGTATGGTGAGCCAAATAGAGGGCTGGTTGGGAGAGCTTATGCCTAGAGGCACCAGGGGGCTCATTGACCATAGCTGGACCAATTCACTTTCCATTGGGAGCCCTCTCATAGCCTCAAAGAGCCAAGTAAACACACACACATACAGATGCATTGGCACACACGGGTGTACACACTCACACACGGGTGTACACACACACACACACACACACACACACACACACACACACACACACACACACACACACACACACCAGCTCTCTATAAAGTGACTGATTTATATCCATTTGCTTTCCATTTGCAGTGAGATTGCACAGTAAACCACATCCTGCCACAGTCTTTCAGCACCAGCCCACCACTATCCATCTCACACTGAACAGGCTTACGCTGCATGGGGAGAATGGATGGTCTCCCAAATGAGATGTCTCACTCCATTCCTGTTGTCTGAAAGCATTAAAAAAGAAACCTTATTTTTGACCTGCAGAGTTTGTTGACACGGTGAATATAAGTATGTACAGTATGTGAATACATAACCCAAAATGTGTCTTGATTCCATTTCCAAAACAAAAGCAAGTTCCCTTCCAAACTATTGTCAAACTGATGGATGGTAAGTGCATGTTAGATGAAACGTTAAAAAATGTCGCAAGTAATACAATAATAGAGTAAATTGTACGGTTAGCCCTCATAAAATGTATGTTTGAGTTTTCATAGTTCACTTGGGTTACATTCCAGTCTAAGCAAGGCTTCCAAAATTGCCATTGTTTTTCACTCTGCCATGTCTCCCTTTGCTGGACTGTCAGTCCATCTCCAATCCTCCCGATATTTATGCTTAGTAAAGAAGAGAAACACTGCATCACTAATATCATAGTCCTACCTGTACCTTATTTGTTTCTATTTTCCCATGCTTACCTGTCAGGTACCACCTACTTGGCATATCATGTATACAGGGCCTAGTGAAAGTGTACACACCCCTTACACAGTCTTCACATTTTGCTGCCTTAAAATTTAATCTAAAAAGGGATTAAATAAATAAGAAATCCTACAAATCTACACAACTTGCTCCACAAGTGAACGAAAGTTATAGAAAATATAATAACAAAGATGCCTTGATTGCATATGTCTTCACACCCCAGAGTTAATGCTTTGTGGAAGCACCTTTGGCAGCCATTAGAGCTGTGAATCATTTTGAATAAGATTCTCCAAAACTCTTAGGGCAACATATATACATTGCATTTGTCAAAATTGCTCAAGCTCAGCAAACTTTCTTGGGTATAATTTATAGACCGCAATATTCAAACATTCTCCGATTTTCTCCGATTTTTAAGCACGTTTAAGTCAGCACTGAGACTATACCACTCAGAAAGCCATCTGGTGTATCTTTGGCATGAACATTTGTGTAATTGTCTTGCTGAAAAATACAACTCTATCCCAGGGTTAGGTTTTCAGAATACTGAGGCGAGTTTTCCTCTAACTTATTACCTGCACTTGGCTCCATGTAATATTTATTTTGATCCTGACATACTCCCCAGTCCCTGCTGATGACAAGCATAACATGATGATGCCAATACTTGAAAATACAGAGGGTTTCACTCTGTGTTGTGTTTTATTGGATTTGACCCTACATGAACTTCACATGTGATCACGTGTAGTTAATGTTAATGTGATAACATGAAACTACACGTGACAACAGTGTGTATATATTTTATATATATATATTTGGCCATTACTACTATAGTCCATAGAAACGCATTGAATAACACATTCATAAACGGCAAAACAAACAGTCAAAAAATAAATCATAAGGAATAAGATGTTGAAGTGTCTGTCCTATATCAAGGAGATATAAGAAAGCTCAGGAAATATATATATTTTTTGGACACATATTTAACCACTTTTTTTTGATGGCACAAACTACTTCCATACTTCCATTCTGTCACGACTTCTGCCGTCACCGGCTTTCTAGCCACCGCAGCTCCATTTTTCATTTATCCATTTGTTTTGTCTTGTTCCCTGCACACCTGGTTTTCATTCCCCAATCACACGACATGTATTTATTCCTCTGTTCCCCCTCGTGTCTTTGTGTGAGATTGTTTTGTGTCTATTTTGACGTGCTATATTGGTAGGCGTTTATTCCGTATTTTATTTCACGAGGTATGTTTATTTGTCTGTACAATATTATTGTGACTGTTTGCGCGTTTGCACTTTTGCCTTATTGGCTGGAGGTTGACGCAGTGGCGTCCGTCCGTCTGTTGGTTTCTCCTGCCTAAATAAAGTGTGCGCCTGTTCACAACTCTCTGCTCTCCTGCACCTGACTCCGCTCCCAGTACGCACACCATTGACACATTCATTTTTTAAATCGATACCAGGCAGTGGTGTAAAGTACTTTAAAGTACTACTTAAGTCGTTTTTGGGGGTATCTGTACTTTACTATTTATATTTTTGACTACTTTTACTTCACCACATTCCTAAAGAAAATAATGTACTTTTTACTCCATACATTTTCCCTCCGTACATGTTTTTTGTGAGAAGACAGATTTTCGGGATGTCGTCTTGGTCTATCAAACAGTGATGGAGCTCTGCCACTTTCCACCGCAGATGCGGTATCTCTAGTTAACAAATATGGATTTTGATGGGGATTGTTTTATTATGTTCATTAGATTGACGGGTGCATCAATCGCTCTTCAGGATATAAACTTCCACTATGTTCAGTATTTTCCAATCATTGCTCAATATAATTTAACATAATTTTCTAGTCAAGAGGAACATGGATAGAAGGATAAATACCCCTCTTTCCTTCCTTTCTCACTCACTCACGCACTCACTCTTTCCATCCTTTCATACACCTTCCTTCAAACAGGGTCCTTACTGTATTCTCCTGCAATTTTCACATCAGGACATTCATCCATTATGGCATGTTTTGTTTTTATGGCCAAATAAAACTTCTAGACAGGCCCCCTTACAATCATTCACTTGGACACAGCCACATGCTTGCCACATTTTTTTTTTTTAAACAAACAAAATATCGGAGGAAATCGAATGGGACAAAAACACACCAGCATAAATAATGTGTTGGCAAATGTACCACCACTGTAGTTTCCTTACAACTGCCCATTGTGACTTACTGTAGACAAACCCCTTACATTTATTGATGTACTTCTGGAAATGAAAGACTATAGTATAGCCCTGTTTATACGTGGTGCTAAGGTACACCCTTTGTCCTGATATTGTCCACATTTTTAGACAGGTGTAGACGGTTAAAAGACACATTTTGATCTGATTGTGATCAGATGTTCCTTACCACCTCCAGATGGAGCAAGGCACGCATTGCATCTGGATATCAATCAAGTGTAAACAGATCTGGATGGTCAAACCATTTAAATCCTCATTATACTGGCCTTTAAAATCATTGACAGGTAGCACCATTGATTTATGGCATCAGTAACTGTGTTAAAATAAGTAAATCCAGATTATTTTGAAAGAATATTTGTCAAATAATTTGCATACAGGGAGGCACCAGCTAATGTGGTAACAATGCGGACACGGTGGATGGATGAGAGACACATTTTAATAGACGTGACAAACCTTGATCAAACTGGATCATATTGATCAGATCACAAAACACACGTTAGCTCAAAGTGTAAGCAAAGTTTGTGTGGTGCAAACCAACAGAAAGGGTTTAGACGGGCCGTCTGGGATAAAGAACCACATGAAAATATATAAATACATTTATGTCACTAGGGCGAGGTAGAGCAGTATAAACCCAGAACTTTATCTCTGGCAGATCAAAAAGTGAAACCAACTCAAATCTGCTTCTCTTTTCCTGGATATCCTTAACTTCTTACGGCTAGGGGTTCCGCTAGCGGAAAAGGCAGAGCACGAAATATTTAACTTCCATACATTCACAAGTGCAATACACTAAATTTAAGCTTAACTTCTTGTTAATCTACCCATCGTGTCCGATTTCAAAAAGGCTTTACAGCGAAAGCACACCATATGATTATGTTAGGTCAGAGCCTAGTCACAAAAACACATACAGCCATTTTCCAGCCAAAGAGAGGAGACACAAAAAGCAGAAATAGAGATAAAATTCATCACTAACCTTTGATGATCTTCATCAGATGGCACTCATAGGACTTCATGTTAAACAATACATTTATGTTTTGTTCGATAAAGTTCATATTTATATCCACAAATCTCGGTTTACATTGGCGCGTTATGGTCAGTAATGTTGTGCATCGAAAACATCCAGCGAATTTTCAGAGAGCCACATCAATTTACAGAAATACTCATCATAAACTTTGATAAAAGATACAACTGTTATGCACAGAATTAAAGATATACTTCTCCTTAATGCAACCGCTGTGTCAGATTTCAAAAAAACTTTACGGAAAAAGTGCACCATGCAATAATCTGAGTACGGCGCTCAGACACAAAAACAAGCCACACAGGTACCCGCCATGTTGTGGAGTCGACAGAAGTCAGAAATAGCATTATAAATATTCACTTACCTTTGATGATCTTCATCAGAATGCACTCCCAGGAATCCCAGTTCCACAATAAATGTTTGTTTTGTTCGATAAAGTCATTTATGTCCAAATACCTCCTTTTTGTTAGCGCGTTTAGTTCACATTCCAAACTCACGAGGCCAGGCAAACGTTCAGACGAAAAGTCCCAAAAGTTATATAACAGTTCGTAGAAACATGTCAAACGATGTATAGAATCAATCTTTAGGATGTTTTTAACATAAATCTTCAATAATGTTTCAACCGGAGAATTCCTTTGTCTTTAGAAATGCAATGGAACGCAGGTCGCTCTCACGGCCATGCGCGTGACCAGCTCATGGCACTCTGCCAGACATCTGGTTGAAACAGCTCTCATTTTCTCCTCCTTCACAGTAGAAGCCTGAAACAACGTTCTAAAGACGGTTGACATCTAGTGGAAGCCTTAGGAAGTGCAATATGACCCAATAGACACTGTATATTAGAAAGGCAATGAGTTGAAAAACTACAAACCTCAGATTTCCCACTTCCTGGTTGGATTTTTCTCAGGTTTTTGCCTGCCATATGAGTTCTGTTATACTCACAGACATCATTCAAACAGTTTTAGAAACTTCAGAGTGTTTTCTATCCAAATCTACTAATAATATGCATATATTCGCTTCTGGGCCTGAGTAGCAGGAAGTTTACTCTGGGCACGCTTCTCATCCGAACGTGAAAATGCTGCCCCCTATCCCAGTGAGCCACCAATCTCTCAAGTGCTGTCAAACGAGATTTGACTTAACTCATTTGACTGATTCTCTCTCTCTCTCTCAGCAGTTACAGTATGTGACAATAAAACATATTTATTTTATATTGCTCTATTTTTTTTAAGCATCAGTGGAAAAGGACTTTCATGTGCCGTCCGGACTGGTACGGGGGAGGTGGGGGTGGTTATTGGGGGAGGCCCTTCAGATGGCTGACATGTTTTTGGAGAACCGCAGAGCCGATAGCTGGCGTAGAATGCTGGGCTGCGGTGTGGTGTGATGCTGTCTGTCTGTGTGAAGCTGAAGCTGGCATGGCCCTCCCTTCCTCTGTTCTTCTGCATCTGGTCCTCATTAGGTTAGGAGCGGATGGTATAAAGCAGGGAGCTGACGGGGGCTGGGCCTCAGTGCCTGGACCTGCACCATCATGGAAGCTGCTCTTTGGGTGTGCCTTAGTCTGCTCTGTCTGCAGGGCAGTTTTCTCCAGCTCACACATGGTGCAGACTGCACTGGGACATCACAGGTGCAAGACTGTGTCAATGGGCAGACCACCGGAGGAAAGGTAAGGGATTGGGGCCCCAGGTTACAGTTGTAGGTTTGTTGTGTTTTGTGGAGGAGCTCCTATGGTCAGGTAGATGGAGTTCAGAAGTGTTGGTGCTAGAAGTGTTTTTTTCTTTTTTTACAAGCTATTCAAAACACTTCCCCAGACTCTGCAGTAGCAAAATTAGCTCAGAAGCCAAAGGAAGCCAATAACTGCTATGAATGCTCTTGTGTTTCCATTGAGTGTGTGCTGAGTTAAAAACAACCCACTTTGGGTTATTTGGTGACCCAGCACTGGGTAAATACTGGACAAAACACACGCTGGGTTATTTTGACCCAGCCAGTTGGGTTGTGTGAATAACTTTTGTGGCTTTCAGATAATTGTTTTTGGCCACCTGGAAGAGTACATATCATTCCTGTTCATCATGTTACGTTTTACACTGCAAATTTCATAATATCTTTTATTTACATATCCCAACACTGGGACTCTTGAGGAACTCATACACTTGTGTACGCCTCATTAAAAGCTTCAAAAGTGTTAGTGTTCAACCTTAACATGTGATAACAACAGAACAGATGAGCTACAATTACATTTACTCTCACTGGTTGCCAAAAATAACTATCTGAAAGCCACGCCCTTACTAAGCCATGCCTCTAGTCTTCTGAGCTGACACGCTGGGGCATATCTGAATAACCCAGCACCAATAACCCAGCACCCAGCATCAATAACCCAGCAGTTTTTTAAAGAAAACAACCCAACTAAGTGACCCAATGCCTGCAACCTAGCAGTTGGGTCAACCAAACAATCCAGCATTTTTTTGAAAGTGTGTGTGTGTGCGCGTGTGTGTGTGTGACACAGTGGTATGGTGGCTGAGCATGTCATATTTTGGATGGAACACATGCATGGATTTAAATAGAGTTAAACATTCCAGTAACTTGGAAACATACACTTATTTTAGTCAGGAACAAAGTTTCATTGTAACCTATTCTATTACCCTCAATGGAACAAACTCTCAGACTTTTAATGTGGCCACAGAGCTGTTTGAGCTGCATATTTGCGGTCGACATTCTTTGTGGACATTCCCCATGTTCTGTCCAACGCAGTTACTTTCATCTGGCCAATACATACAGCAGATGTATGAAAGATTTTCTTTCTCATTGCATTTTGATGTGTTAATTTCTGTCATTTCTGTAATTCTCATTTGTAAAAGAGACATTGGTCTCAGTATAACTCCCTGATAAAATAAAGGTTAAATACATTTAAAAAAAGAAAGATGCAGCATTTCAAAAGAGGATTTTCACCAACAACATGGAAGACTGAGTCAAGTATTCTTTACCGTGTGGGAAAAATAGGTTTTATGTGTTTTGTGTGTAATTACACTATTACAGTATGTGCAATTATTTAAACTTCAGATGTGGTTGGACTGACTCCCAGTTGCCTTAGGCAGCATTTTTGAAGAAATCTATTCTTTGAAAAAGTTTATTTGCCTGTCCTTTTTCCCACCAAGGTCATTGTGAATGTGGATAATGGAATATAATACATTACCGGGTTAGTTCATGGTGCTCGTCAACAACTAGCACAGAACAAAATGGACTATACAGAAAGTTTTAAAAATAGATTTAAAAAAAAGAGCAGGGCGCCTCAATGTAATGAGGGATATGTGACCCTGAAGAGCACACTTTGTGCACTGAGTGTGAAGTGGATACAGGGCATGTACTGACCTTCGTACAAAGTATTGTATACTATATTAGGACAACAGAATATGCTTCAGGGCGAGATACAGTGCATTCGGAAAGTATTCAGGCCTCTTTACTTTTTCCACATTTTGTTACGTTACAGACTTATTTTAAAATTGATTAAATTGATTTTATTCATCATCAATTTACACCAAATACCCCATAATGAGAAAGTAAACACAGGTTTTTAGAAATGTTTGCAAATACTTTGTTGAAGCACCTTTGGCAGCGATTACAGCCTCAAGTCTTCTTGGGTATGACACCACAAGCTTGGCACATCTGTATTTGGGGAGTTTCACCCATTCTTCTCTGCAGATCCTCTCAAGCTCTATCAGTTTGGAAGGGGAGCATCGCTGAACAGCTATTTTTAGGTCTCTCCAGAGATGTTAGATCAGGTTCAAGTCCGGGCTCTGGCTGGGCCACTCAAGGACATTCAGAGACTTGTCCCAAAGTGTTGTCTTGGCTGTGTGCTTAGGGTCGTTGTCCTGTTGGGCTGTCATGTGCCTTCTACTAAAGAGTGGCTTCCGTCTGGCCTCTCTACCATAAAGGCCTGATTGGTGGAGTGCTGCAGAGAAGGTTGTCCTTCCGGAAGGTTCTCCCCTCTCCATAGAGGAACTCTGAAACTCTGTTAGAGTCTTGGTGGTTCCAAATTTCATCCATGTAAGAATGATGGAGGCCACTGTGTTCTTGGGGACCTTAAATACTTCTGGTACCCTTCCCCAGACCTATACCTCAACACAATCCTGTCTCGGAGCTCTACGGACAATTCCTTTTGACCTCATGGCTTGGTTTTTGCTCTGACATGCACTGTCAACTGTGGGATCTTATATAGACAGGCTTGTGCCTTTCCAAATCATGTCCAATGAATTTAATTTATCACCGGTGGACTCCAGTCAAGTTGTAGAAACATCTCAAGGATGATCAATGGAAAAAGGATGCACCTGAGCTCAATTTCGAGTCTCATAGCAAAGGGTCTGAATACTTATGTAAATAAGGTATTTCAGTTTTTATTTTTTTTTATTTTTTTTGCAAAAAATTCCAAACCTGTTTACACTTTGTCATTATGGGGTATTGTGTGTATATTGATGAGGGGGAAAAATTATTTAATCCATTATAGAATAAGGCTGTAGTGTAACAATATGTGGAAAAAGTCAAGGGGTCTGAATACTTTCCAAATGCACCGTATGTTTAAGGAGGGGACGTACACTGTGAAAAGGCACACAGTACAAACTCTGTTTTCCTATATGTTCTAGTAAAGCCTGAACTCCTACAATATGGTCACTGTTTTCCCTTACTCATCCTGTCAGGATATGGTGTATGAATTGTCTCAATTAACCGATGGTAACACTTTACATTAAGTTACTGTTATACCTTTCTAATAAGAATGTAATTCTGCAAGTAACGACATACAAACATGTTGTAACATATCAATTTAGTAATTGTTTAGTAATTGCATATGAGTGGGTTCGAGGTGTTATTATTACGTAAGTGGAATAAAGAATACATGTTGTTAAAATGATCATCTCCTTCAGAATGACGGGCTTCTGCGGCTGATTCCATCTGCTCCAAGAGAGACCCATACCCAGACAAAGCCACAGGTATACGAGCCTCCCTCCCCACAAAGACATCCTACTACAGTCTGCTCTCTGTCACAGAGGACTCCTACCTTGTACTGGATTACTTTCCACTCTGGGTTTGTGCATGCAAGACATATCGCTGTATGGTAACTCCCCAGGAGGAATATGATTCCAACAAGACACTAAGATCAATGCAACTAAAACGCTTGTCCCACAATATTGAATATTGATATTAAATATAGATTCACCAAAGTTGCTCAGACATCTGTGTATAAGACAGGATACAGGACTATATACTTCTTTACCAACACAGTCGCAGGCACACACACACACACACACACACACACACACACACACACACACACACACACACACACACACACACACACACACACACTAACATTTATTGAAGGCATTTATTTTCTCCCAAATTGCATTAATTAATTATTTACATTTTTCTTTTGCCCAACAGAGAGGACGACTTGGGGCACACTCTGTACTTGGTGTAAGACATTTATATAAATCCTGCTGCTTACAACTGAAAAACAAAACAACACAACCAATTAGCCTACTTTAACTATACACTGTAAAAAAAAATGTCCAGTAATTTTTACAGTAAATTACTGCTCAGTATCCAGTAGGTCGCGGTAAATGTACGGTGCAATACTGGCAGCACAGAAGACAGTAAATTACTGTAGATTTACAGGACCTTTACTGAAACACAAATTTACAGTATATTACCGTAACACCTGACTACAGCAACATGCTGTCATTCTAGAATTGACAGTGCCTTACTGGAAGCACAGTGGTTAGTAAACTATTGCAGATGTACAGTGCAGGAAGCTATTGCCAATGATTGGCAGTATTTCTATTACATGTATTTCATATGAGTATTTGAATAGTTTAAATATCTATTTTGTATTTAACTGGCCTGAAATACAATTCATGTATTTTGTAACAGTTTATTAAGAATACATACATTTGGTATTTTCTAATACAAAAATAAACTTGCAAGTAGCCCGCATAACTACATAATGTCCAGCAGTGTTCATTTTTAAATTGACATTGGTCATTTAGCAGACGCTCTTGTCCAGAGGGACTTACAGTCAGTGTATTAAACTAATGTTGATAAAAAAACATGTCATAGCAAGTAAAAGGTTTATGTAACCGTTACTGAGAAAGTTGTTGTAATTAAGAATACATTTGTCTTCAAGGTATTGTGTATTTGTAACAAGATACCTTTTAAAGTATCCTTACCCATCTCTTGCTAGTGCCATGTTTGTTACTGTAATATTCACAATAACTTGCCACCAGCTTCTTTTAAGTTACTGTAAAATCAGAGCAATCATACAGTACAACAGTAACATTTGCCTGCTGTAGACTAAATAAGTATAGTGTACTGTAATTGTAATATTGAAATTTCACTAATTACATTGGTGCAAGCAGGTTGGCTGCTAGGTATTTGGATTTTACAGCATATTTATGAATATTTAAGCATTTTATATCACTTGCACTTCTAAAGGCCGAAACAATGGCTTCCAAACAGGTCATGATTACAGGGCAAAATAGACCAAAATGACTTGGCAAAACACTCAACCAGTAAAGGTTTAAGACTTGCTGCTACTCTGATCTGTCCCCTATACACATTAGTTGTTTGGGCACTACTACCACATATCAGTTTAATTGGTACAGCATTCTCACTAGCGGATGCAACAAATATAGCCACGTACAAGGCATGCCTCTAAATATGTTAATAAGCCAGAGTCTTTCTTCATCCATAACATTTTCCCAAAATGTACCATAATTCACAGTATGCTGCTATAAACAGCAAAACAGGTAATACAGTACTTTACTGTAAAATTGTATCGTAAAATAAAGAATATAATTTTACAGCAGTGTAGCGGAATGCCAATAAGCCCCTCCCCATAATGCATTGCTCTTTAAAGTACTGTAATATAGAATTACAGTAGCTAACTGTAAATATGTTGCTGTACATTTACAGCAATGTGTTACATTGTACATACTGTAGTTATACAACACTATTGTATTGCTGAAGCCACAGTGCTGGCTCCACGTTCATCAACAATGCCTCATTTATTTCTGAATAGAAGTGGAAAGATGACAACATACCGGCGGTCGTGCCGTTGGACAGACAAAAGAAAGAGTTGGGGAAGCACTCCAGCCTTCCTGGGTCCTTCTCGACTAAGGGCTTCCCCAACACACTCATCCAAGTTCAGGTAACGCTGGAGACAGGGAGGGAGACGAACAGAGGGAGAGGTCTCAAATGATCCAATGGGCTGTTGTGTTGTAATTTTTGTGATCCCTTAAAAACAGCAGCATAAGAAAGAATGCGATGGATGGTGTACTGTAGTTTCTTATCCCGAGTTGTTTTCGTGAAGCACTTGGTATGCTACAGTGGGGGCTAGTGTCATTTTAAATAGAATAGGCTCATTGTAAAGTCTGAGACGGAATAAATGGAACCGCATCAAACACATCAAAGACGTGGTTTCCATGTGTTTGATACCGTTTTATTTATCCATTCCAGCCATTATTATGAGCCGTCCTCCCTTCAACAGACTCCTGTGTAACGTACAGTAGCCGGGCCACTTTTAGTTTCTAAATGATCCCCCGGGAATGTTGTTCCTCCAGACAGATCGGGCCAGGAGACACTTGGGCCAGTCTGGGACCAAGAAGAAGAACAAGCCTAAATCCAGAGTGGGATCTTTTTCTCTGCTCAGCAACAACAAACCCAGCTCCGCCATACAGGTATACAACATCGCCATGACAACCCAGGAGCAGACCATCACGTGATACCAGTCTATAGTTAATATCAGACATTTTTGTTTAGTGAGATTCTCAAACACACTGCTGACATGAGATATGGGCTCCCGAGTGGCGCAGCGGTCTAAGGCACTGCGTCTCAGTGCTAGAGGCATCACTACAGACCCTGGTTCGATTCCAGGCTGTATCACAACCGCCCGTGATTGGGAGTCCCATAGTGCGGCGTACAATTGGCCCAGCCTCGTCCGGGTTAGGGTTTGGTCGGGGTAGGCCGTCATTGTAAATAAGAGTTTGTTCTGAACTGACTTGCCTAGTCAAATAAAGGTTTAATCAAATAAAATATATGTACGCTGTCCATATTAGGACAGCCTAAGTTTCAGCAGGAGTTATGGAGATGCTATCTTAGCGATACTTAGTCGACTTGCATTCAACATTGTATCATGGAAGTCTTACATCATGTTGTTGTTCTTCCAGGTAACCAGAGTACGGAGGAGTACGGAGAAGGAGAAGAAGAAAGGGAAGCCAAGAGGACGACCAGGAGCGTACTCTGCTATGGACGTCCCAGACAAACCTGAACCCTTGGTGAGGCCAATGTCCCCCTCCACATATCCCTCACCCCGAACCTGAGTCAACCAATCAATCACTTTTTTTGTGACCAGAGAGAAATTCTGCTTGCAAGCATGTTAAGAATGCAGAGTTCATACAAATAAGTTAAAAACCGCTAACACAAAAAAAAAGTTTCAAACCTGTTGTGTTAAATTCACCTCCATCTGATTTGTCACTCTAATCTAAACTAAATGTTTGATTCTTTCACCAGGGACAAAGGCGCAAGAGGAGCCCACAGAAGAAGAAACAGACCAAGAGAATTGTTTGTTCATAAACATTTCATTAAACAAGGGACTTTGCGGAAAGCCCTACTGCTTCAATAGTTCATAAACTGTACTTTATATCTTCTTCTCTTTGTAAACATATTGGTTTTACGTCATTTCTTCAATTTAACAATAATGTAATATATATAATGGAAACACATCCCTGAGGACAAGTATACATACAATACTTTTGAGAACCCCTTAAATATTCTCTTTTATTATAGATTTTGTTGTTGTTGGTCGATGGTGATTCTTTGGCAACTGTGCATATTATCAGGTTTAAATAAAGTAAACATGTATGAGAATACTTCATGAGAACTTTCCGCAACATAAGGCTACAGAGGGCTGCCGTTTCTAGCCAGCACTGTTTATTTTCTGTTTAGTCTATGACAGAGTCGGACTCCACCTTGACAAATGGACTAGAACATTTCACTGCTCCAGCTCTCCCTCTCTGTTGCCAAGTACAACACCTTCAATTCCCACACAACAGGACCTGGGTAACTTCCAGAAGTTAATTCAGAAATTGTGGATTAGGGGGGGAAATGTCACTGAGCCCCAATTACAGATGGCTGAGCTAAAGGCAGTGCCTGTATCCCAAATGGCATCATATCCCCTACATAGTGCACTACTTTTCACCATCTTAATGGCTAAGTTCATCGTTAGAACCATATGGTTTGAACGGTGAACTTAGCCTTTTAAGATGCTTTTGGGAAACCAGGTCGTGAGTACCATGGGCCCTGGTCAAAAGTAGTGCGCTATGTAAGGAAGAGGGTGCCATTTGGGCTGCAACCAGTGAATGCCCAGTGCGGTGTGAACCAGGTGCACCAGAGTCTAAACTTGCAGTCAAACCTTTGGGTTGAGAGCTCAACTATTCTGTCAAATTAAAGGGCGTTGGACCAGTTGATAATGGGAAAGAAATCATAATGTTAGACTGTATACGCCATCTGTTTCAGAAGTCAAAGTTAATTTGTTTTAAAAAAAAAGTTTCTTTTGAATTTATTTAGCCAGAGCTAGGAAGCTCATGGCATTGCATTCACTAATGGTGAGTTTGAGTGTCTTTGCAGGCCACTCATGTACTTTACAGTGCCTGCGGAAAGTATTCAGACCCCTTGACTTTTTCCACATTTTGTTACGTTACAGCCTTATTCTAAAATAGATTTTTTTTTAAACAATCCTCAGCAATCTACACACAATACCTCATAATGACAAGGCAAAAACAGGTTTTATACATTTTTGCAAATGTGTTAAAAACAAAAAACAAATACCTTATTTACATAAATATTCAGACCCTTTGCTATGAGACTCAAAATTGAGCTCAGGTGCATCCTGTTTCCATTGATCATCCTTGATAAATTCAATTGATTGGACATGATTTGGAAGGGCACATGCCTGTAAGGTCCCACAGTTGACAGTGCATGTCAGAGCAAAATCCAAGCCATCGAGGGAATTGTCCATAGAGGTACAAGACTGGTTTGTGTCAAGGCACAGATCTGGGGAAGGGAACCAAAACATTTCAGCAGCATTGAAGGTCCCCAAGAACACAGTGGTATTCATCATTCTAAAATGGAAGAAGTTTAAAACCACCAAGACTCTTCCTAGAGTTGGCCGCCTGGCCAAACTGAGCAATCGAGGAAGAAGGGAGACCAAGATCCTGAGAATGCTAGGAGTGTGCAAAGTTGTCAGCAAAGCAAAGGCTGGCTACTTTGAAGAATCGAAAATCTAAAATATATTTGGATTTGTTTAAAACTTTTTTGGGTTACTACATGATTCAATATGTGTTATTTCATAGTTTTGATGTCTTCACTATTATTCTACAAAGTAGAAAATAGTTAAAAAAAAACTTGAATGAGTAAGTGTGTCCAAACTTTTGACTGGTGATGTATGTAAATGTAATACTTTGTTTAATAAATGTAAAATGTCTAAAAACAGGTTTTTGCTTTGTCATTATGGGGTATTGTGTGTACATTGACGAGGACAAAATACGATTTAGTACATTTTAGAATAAGGCTGTAAACTAAGAAAATGTGGAAAAATGACTCTGTTTTTCTCTACCCAGAAAAACGACTCCGTGAACGCCCTGTCAGAACGGAGGCTTGTTTATTCCAGGGCCATACTGTATCAACAGGGATCCAAGGTGAGGTCCAAGTCTACGGTGTCTATATTAGGACAGCCTCAGTCTCAGGTGGAGTTGTTTCAGTCAATCCCTGGCACTATAGCCACAAGGTAATTAAATACATAAACATTTGTATTGTGAAAAAAAGCATGTGAAGGAGTCCTTGCAACAATCCGGAGGAATTCAAACAATGATATCAAAGTATTTATTTACATAATTTTACGAGTTACAGCATATTAAGGCATTATAAATCATTCTTAATGCTTATCAAATGACACAATTTTGGCCTCCCGAGTGGCAGAGTGGTCTAAGGCACTGTATCGTAGCGCTAGAGGCGTTACTACAGACCTGGGTTTATTTCTGGGCTGTGCCACGAAATGTCGTCCTATGGGACTCCCATAGGACGACGCACAATTGGCCCAGCGTCGTCCAGGTTAGGGGAGGGTTTGTCCGGGGGTGCTTTTACTTGGCTCATCGCACTCTAGCGACTCCTTGTGGCGGGCTGGGTGCCTGCAGGCTGACCCCCGGTCATCAGATGAACAGTGTTTCAAGATCGAAATTGAGACCAGTGTCACGCCCTGACCTTAGTTCCTTTTTTATGTCTCTATTTTGGTTTGGTCAGAGCGTGAATTGGGGTGGGCATTCTATGTTTTTTTCCTTTGTTTTCTATTTCTATGTGTTTGGCCTGGTATGGTTCCCAATCAGAGGCAGCTGTCTATCGTTGTCTCTGATTGAGAACCATACTTAGGTAGCCTTTTCCCACCTGTGGTTTGTGGGTAGTTGTTTCCTGTTTTGTGTTGCTGCACCTGACAGGACTGTTTCGATTTTCGTTTCTTACATTCACTTTGTTATTTTGTATTTTCGTGTTCAGTTATAATAAATTAACATGGACACTTACCACGCTGCGTTTTGGTCCGATCTTTCCTGTTCCTCAGATGAAGAAGATCGTTACAACCAGTTAGAAAAAGCGGGTACAATTCTTAATTTTTTATTTAACCAACAAACATGATACTCATTTTGTTATCTGTAGTCCAGTAGACATAACACTTGTTCTGACAGATCTTTCACATCATAGTACATTATTCCTCTCACGATCACATTAAGGCAGAGCAAGAGTTATGGCTCTATTCAATCTGTACCGATGAAGCGTTACAGAGAGCACGCTAGGAATGTAAAGGTAACCCTTAATCATGATCATGTTCTAGATATGTAAATCTCACTGTATAGTTCATCTCACTGTACTATCTCTGTATAGTTGAAAAAGGCCGTAATAGCTGCCATGGAGACACACTGGAGTGGAGTGAACACCTAATGTGCAGGATGATTTAGTTGACAACTTTAACAGCAAATTAAGGGCAGCCATTGATGGCATAGCTCCAGTAAAGTTGAAAAAGGCCAAATCCAAAAGCATAGCCCCTTTGGATGAGTGAGGAAAGTAATCAATTAAAGAGGATTGCAGAAAGGCAAGAGCGGAAGTGGAGAAAGTCAAAGTTGCAGGTCCATTATGATATTCTGAGAGAGCAACTTGGCATTTATAACAAGGCAATTAGAAATGCCAGACGGGCTCATTTTTCTAACTTGATCACTATTAATCAGAAAAATGAGAGAGTTCCCTTCTTGACCATTGCTGGCCTGATAAATCCTACCCCATCAAATGCATGTGAATCTAAATGTGATGAGTTCGTGGCATATTTCAGAGATAAGATGAGGCTGGGTATCAGTCAAGCAGGACCTGATGAGAAGTTTGATGATTTGTGCTCTAGCCTACCACGCAGAGGCACTATGGATTTATGTTCCCTGGTTGACACAAACATGCTCAGGAAAGTGATACCACAACTTAAGGCTTCTAACCTGCCTTCTCGATCCTATCCCCACCATCTTCTTCAAAACAGTTTTTAATTGCATATCTGAAGAAGTGAAAGCTATTGTTTAATCACTCCCTGCACTTTCCCCACTGCACTAAAAACTGGTATGGTGAAAACCCTTCTGAAGAAAATTCATCTAGATTCTTAGCAATTCAATTATTTTTTAAGTGCCAACTGTATTTTAGAAAAATCCCAATCAGATTTTCGTGCCCACCACAGCACAGAGACAGCCTTAGTTAAAGTGGTAAATGATCTTACAACCAACACAGATGCCAAACAGCTCTATGTCCTTGTTCTCTTGGATTGAAGTGCTGCATTCGACACTGTCGACCATGATGTCCTTCTGGACAGACTGGAGAGGTGGGTTGGCCTCTCCGGTCCAGTTCTAAATTGGTTAAGGACCTATTTAAAAATCGGTCGAGAGTTTTTTTGTCACCATTGGTGAACATAACTCAGAGAAAATACATATCGCGTGGCGTTCCAGAAGGTTAGATTTTGGGTCTGGTACTGTTCAGTTTTCTATTACCTCTTGGCAGTGTTATCAGAAAGCACAGCATTGATTTGCACTGCTATGCAGACGATAAACAACTTTACATTACTGTGTGTCACCAGAGGATTTTAGCTCCACGGATAAGTTGTTAGACTGTGTCAGTGATTTAAATACTTGGATGACTCAAAACTTCGCATATTTTTAGCTTAGCTTTTTAGTCGTTCAGTTTTTGTCCTTTTGTTTTCATCTTATGTTGTTGTGTACTAAATATCTTAATTTTCATAGTTTTTTAGTTGTTTTTTCCTGTGAAGCACATTGCGTTGCACTCCATGTCTGAAATGTGCTGTATAAATAAAGCTTGATTTGAAGATCTACAGTGGCTCGCGAAAGTATTCACCCCCCTTGGCATTTTTTTCTATTTTGTTGCCTTACAACCTGGAATAAAAATTGATTTTTGGGGGGTTTGTATCATTTGATTTACACAACATGCCTACCACTTTGAAGATGCAAAATATATTTTTATTGTGAAACAAACAACAAATAAGACAAAAAAACTGCATTACTATTCACCCCCCCAAAGTCAATACTTTGTAGAGCCACCTTTTGCAGAAATTACAGCTGCAAGTCTCTTGGGGTATGTCTCTATACGCTTGGCACATCTAGCCATTGGGATTTTTGCCCATTCTTCAAGGCAAAACTGCTCCAGCTCCTTCAAGTTGGATGGGTTCCGCTGGTGTACAGCAATCTTTAAGTCATACCACAGATTCTCATTTGATTGAGGTCTGGGCTTTGACTAGGCCATTCCAAGACATTTAAATGTTTCCCCTTAAACCACTCGAGTGTCGCTTTAGCAGAGTGCTTAGGGTCATTAACCTGCTGGAAGGTGAACCTCCGTCCCAGTCTGTCACGCCCTGACCTTAGAGAGCCTTTTTATGTCTCTATTTGGTTTGGTCAGGGTGTGATTTGGGGTGGGCATTCTATGTTTTGTTTTCTATGATTTTGTGTTTATATGTTTTGGCCGGGTATGGTTCTCAATCAGGGACAGCTGTCTATCGTTGTCTCTGATTGGGAACCATACTTAGGTAGCCCTTTTTTCCTCCTTTCATTGTGGGTAGTTGTCTTTGTTTGTGGCATTATAGCCCTTAAGCTTCACGGTTGTTTTGTATTGTTTATTGTTTTTGTTGGCGTCATTTTAAATAAAGGGGGGAATGTACGCTCACAACGCTGCACCTTGGTCCGCTTCTTTCAACGGCCGTGAAACAGTCTCAAATCTCTGGAAGACTGAAACAGGTTTCCCTCGAAGAATTTCCCTGTATTTAGCGCCATCCATCATTCCTTCAATTCTGACCCGTTTCCTAGTCCCTGCCGTTGAAAAACATCCCCACAGCATGAGGGATTATGTTCTTGGGGTGATGAGAGGTGTTGGGTTTGCGCCAGACATAGCGTTTTCCTTGATGGCCAAAAAGCTACATTTTAGTCTCATCTGACCAGAGTACCTTCTTCCATATGTTTGGGGAGTCTCCCACATGCCTTTTGGCGAACACCAAACGTGTTTCCTCGTTTTTTAATTTAAGCAATGTTTTTTTCTGGCCACTCTTCCGTAAAGCCCAGCTCTATGGAGTGTACGGCTTAAAGTGGTCCTATGGACAGATACTCCAATCTCTACTGTGGAGCTTTGCAGCTCCTTCAGGGTTATCTTTGGTTTCTTTGTTGCCTCTCTGAATAATGCCCTCCTTGCCTGGTCCGTGAGTTTTGGTGGGCGGCCCTCTCATATTCTTTACATTTTTTAATAATGGATTTAGTCCTCCTTGGGATGTTCAAAGTTTCTGATATTCTTTTATAACCCAACCCTGACCTGTACTTCTCCACAACTTTGCCCCTGACCTGTTTGGAGAGCTCCTTGGTCTTCATGGTGCCACTTGCTTGGTGGTGCCCCTTGCTTAGTGGTAGGGCTGGGCGATATGACGATATATATCGTGTGATGATAGAAAAACATCTATCGTTTCATATTATGCTCAATCGTTTATTTCGTTGTGTCGCAAATCACACTCTTTACGGCAATATTTTTCTGTGTGCAAGGAAATTTGCAACACAAACAAACATGGAGAGTGAACGCGACAGAGCACAGATACCGTACCTAAAAGAGGGGCTACTTCGGTCGCATGGACGTGGTTTGGTTATGAAAAGTCTGACACGGATCAGAAAACCGTCCTAATAGGCAATAAAACAGTGTATGGTTTAAAAACCTCACAGAGACAGATAGATACCCTGTAGAGACAGATAGATACCCTGTAGAGACAGATAGATACCCTGTAGAGAAAGATAGATACCCTGTAGAGACAGATAGATACCCTGTAGAGACAGATAGATACCCTGTAGAGACAGATAGATACCCTGTAGAGAGAGAGAGAGAGAGAGAGAGAGAGACCCTGTAGAGAGAGAGAGAGAGAAGAGAAAAATGCTATTTGGCCCCTAAACAGAGAGGTATCTGCCCCTAAACAGAGAGTACACAGTGGCAGAATACCTGACCACTGTGACTGACCCAAAATTAAGGAAATCTTTGACTATGTACAGACTCATTGAGCATAGCCTTGCTATTGAGAAAGGCCACCGAAAGCAGACCGGGCTCCCAAGAGAAGACAGGCTATGTGCACACTGCCCACAAAATGAGGTGGAAACTGAGATGCACTTCTTAACCTCCTGCCAAATGTATGACCAGATTCAGGAAACTAGGCATATGTCGCAAGTCACAACTTCACAGGAGAGCCTTTTGAAAATGGCTTCTCAAACATGTGAACTTTCATGTGCCTTAATATCAAACGTGTAAGTCATCTGTAAATAGTAAAATTGTTAAATTACGGGCATAGTTGGTTTAGCCACGGAGAAAGTCAGCGACCTTCCCGCTAGCCATGATTGGCTGAGATAATGAGTGGGCTGGACATGCCGAGAGATGAGTTTGGATTGCTCTGCGGTGTTGCATTGTCTATAAAATGAGCTGCTCGTAATGCGTAGATAATCCTTTCTACTGCAATTGTTTTGAAAGATATAACGTTAGCCATGGAGAACTGCAAATATGTTGCTACTGCTCTCAATAACATTGCTTCCCTGAATTGATCAGGCGCAATCAACAAAGGTCAGTGGGAAGAAGTTGTGATGGACCACTTTCTTGAGTGATCGTGCCATGCTGACTCTCTCCGACTCTGAAAATGAATCAGACGATGAGGAAATCCCCGATTTAGGTAAAAACGTTACAAATCTAAACAAAAGACCCCAAGTTAAAGCTTGCTGTTAGCAAGCTAACGTTAGCGGATGTTCGATGGCTGGCTCGCTAACGTTACTCTATGGATTGGGATTTTAGTTCATTTTTTATCTAGCTAACGTTACATGTCTAAACAAAAGACCCCAAGTTAAAGCTGGCTGGTTACACCTGAAGCATAAGGACTTGCTGCGAGTGGTGAACTTCCTCAACAACTACGCAGAGGTTAATGCAATAGTATTATCAGGACACAGACACTTTGGAAAGCTGCTGCCATCGCATGTGACAAAAGCAGTAGTGTGGCGTCTCTACAAGGATTCGATGATAACACTTGGTATGGAAAGCATAAACACATTTTTATTATTTTATTGACCTCCAACATGATTGGCACTACTTTTATTGAGCTCACATTTTTCCTGTATTTTCCAGAGGTACGTGTAGTCGGGCTGACTTCCTTCAGGAATCTGTGGAGAAAATTGCTGCCCCACATCAAGCACTAAGCCGAGGACAGACCTGTGCTGGCAGTGCCAGAGGAACAACTATCAGGTCATCAGATCTGCCAATCTGCCAGAAGCTGTTAAGTCAGCCAAGCTGAAGAGGCAAGAGCAGCATCTCCTGCTTGTTCAGAGTGAGCGGTCTGTCTACCAGAAGATGGTTGCTGACTGCAAGACCTTGTGTCAAGACCTGCAGTTGTCTCTGGGGGCCACTACTGAACCAGCAAGCAAAGACATCAAGATGCATTACAGCTTTGATTTTGCTCAACAAGTAAGCAATATTTACTCCTTTATACTGATTAAGAACATAGATGGATAGATATACACCAAATATTTCCTGTTTTACAGCTTCGATGCTCTGGAGCCTGGTGTTGTTGTCGCCAAGGAGCGTTCGGACTCAGTCGGGACCATGTTTCAGCTGCTGCGCAACGCTGACATCCTTCCTCCCATAGATGTTCTGCCTGTACAAGCACCACCTGGACTAGACACAGCTAGACAAACGTATCTTTTTGAGAAGATAAGGGAGTTTTGAGACGAAGAGGCTTTGGACATCACATGCCCTGCACCAAAGTCAAGGACAGAAACAGGCTCTCCGAATATAGATTCCCTTGGTTCGGACGGACCAGTCATCAGCACTATCTGCAGTGCCTCTATTCAAATTACTCTCTCCTAACATTTCTCTCTCTACTGCTCGGCCACTTTCCCCTGATTGTATGCATATAACTACCTCGTCTATCACTGATATCGTTATTGATATTGTTCTTGTACATAATGTACATTTTATTTATATTGACTATCTATTTCTGATATCACTACGATTTAAGTAACCATTTAGCTGTACCGTTTACACCTTCTGTAGAGACCATCCACCTAGCAAGATATTGATATATAAAAATGAATATTGACATGTTTAGTCGTAACATGATTTTGTGACCTACCACAACAATATCATGTGACTGTATCAAGTGTCCACCACATAAATATATGGTGCAGGCATCTGTTTATGTACTGTACATGTGTACCTCACTCAGGTTTCAACTGAGGTTGCATGGCCTTAACTTATGTATGGAATGCTATGTGATAAGTGCATGTCTAACAGTATATAAAGTATGCTAATGTACTGGTGTGAAGGCATTTGGGCAGTGGTGTAAAGTACTTAACTAAAAATACTTTAAAGTACTACTTAAGTAGTTTTCTGTGGTATCTGTACATTACTTTACTATTTATATTTTTGGCAACTTTTACTTCACTACATTCGTAGAGAAAATAATGTACTTTTTACTTCATACATTTTCCGTGACACCCAAAAGTACTCGTTACATTTTGACAGGAAAATTGTCCAATTCACACACTTATCAAGAGAACATCCCTGGTCATCTGGGGGTTATAACATTTTTTCACATGACCCATCAATTTAGACAAGTGTGTCTGGGTAAGTGGCATCTAATATAGAGAGATAAGAGAGGAGAGAGGAGAGAGAGAGAGTGTACCTCAGCTTTTCTAATGGCAATTGTCAGACCTTGTATAAATGCTTCACAATGTTAGCAGGAGGTACATGCCAGCTTCAGTGTAACATCTACCCCAGCTACAGACTGGATCAAAACATCAGTATACGTAAAGATAGAAAGGAGCCGTATTAAATGCAAACTAGGACTGTAGTTTGCATTTGAAACACACACCTTTCAGTAAAGCTCACTTCAACGTAGCTACTAAATACATTGACAATTGATATGCAAAACCATTTCCCTGTGTTTTTTCCCAATTCTGCGTCCCCATTTGCATCTCTGAGCGGCTACCTGTCTGTCACTGTCTGTGCGGCTGATGCTCAGCGGCCTGCCTGCCTGTCGACGTTGTGAGAAAGCATTTTTCCATCTGACAGCGTTTGTCTGTGAGCGGGCGAGACGACAGGTCATTTGTGACAAGGTAATGTGTGGCACCGCAGCAACGACTGTCAGGGTCTGGATCAAAACAAACACTGGCAATGTCATGAGGACATTTCACCAGTTTTATTGCTAAATGAACATAGATCAAGTTTGCTTTGAATGATTCTAAAAATCTATCTGATCTATCAAAAATAATGTTGTTTAAAGGGGCAATCCGTGATTCAAAAAACAACAAAGCAGTCACACCAGTTAAAAAATAAGACTACTTAAATGAAAGCTATTTAGTGCCTTCAGAAAGCATTCAGACCCCTTGACTTTTTCCACATTGTTTCGTTACAGCCTTATTCTAAAATTGTTTTTGTTTTTTAAATCCTCAGCAATCTACACACAATACCCCATAATGACAATGTGAAAAATATTTGTACATATTTTTTTAAATAAAAAATAGAAATACCTAATTTAGATAAGTATTCAGACCCTTTGCTTTGAGACTCGAAATAGAGCTCAGGTGCATCCTGTTTTCATTGATCATCCTTGAGATGTTTCTACAACTTGATTGGTGTCCACCTGTGGTAAATTAAATTGAAGCCCCACACCTGTCTATATAAGGTGCATGTCAGAGCAAAAAGCAAGCAATGAGGTTGAAGGAATTGTCCATAGAGCTCAGAGACAGGATTGTGTAGAGGCACAAGGGTACCAAAAAATGTCTGCAGCATTGAAGGTCCCCAAGAACAGTTACCTCCATCATTCTTAAATGGAAGAAGTTTGTAACCACCAACGTTCTTCCTAGAGCTGACCACCCGGCCATACTGAGCAATCGGGGGAGAAGGGCCTCGGTCAGGGAGGTGACCAAGAATCTGATGGTCACTCTGACAGAGCTCGCGAGTTCCTCTGTGGAGATGGGAGAACCTTCCAGAAGCACTCCACCAATTAGGCCTTTATGGTAGAGTGGCCAGACAGAAGCCACTCCTAGGTAAAAGGCACATGACAGCCTGCTTGAGAAACAAGATTCTCTGATCTGATGAAACAAAGATTGAACTCTTTGGCCTGAATGCCAAACGTCACATCTGGAGGAAACATGGCACCATCCCTACGGTGAAGCATGGTGTTGGCAGCATCACGCTGTGGGGATGTTTTTCAGCGACAGGGACTGGGAGACTAGTCAGGATCGAGGGAAAGATGAACGGAGCAAAGTACAGAGATCCTTGATGAAAATCTACTCCAGAGCACTCAGGTCCGCAGACTGGGGCGAAGGTACACCCAGACTTGAACGCGATCGAACATCTCTGGAGAGACCTGAAAATAGCTGTGCAGCAACGCTCCCCATCCAACCCGACAGTTTGAGAGGATCTGCAGAGAAGAATGAGAGAAACTCTCCAAATACAAGTGTGCCAAGCTTGTAGCGTCATAACCAAGAAGACTTGAGGCTGTAACCACAGAAAAAGATGCTCCAACAAAGTACTGAGTAAAGGGTCTGAATGCTTATGTAAATGTGATACTTCATTTTTTTTTTTTTTTTTTTTTTGCTTCGTCATGATGTGTAGATTGATGAAGGGAAAAAAACTATTTAATCAATTTTAGAATAAGGCTGTAACTTAACAAAATGAGGAAAAAGTGAAGGGGTCTGAACACTTTCAGAGGAAGGGGGAGGTCTCCAGATACACCCGCATGCCCATATTCCTGGATGGTGCAGTCCACCACCTTACACACCAACCTGGCAGCAACCACCTTAATCATGGCGATCTACGGAAAATACAATTATTAGGAAATTAACAGGGGTAGCAAGGTTTGTGCTACCTAAATAAAGTAGCGAGCCTAATCCAGCCATCCTTTACAGTGTCCATATTTGGACATCCTCAGTCTCAGCAGGATTTATGTCAGTCCCCTCCTTCTATGATCAAAGCCCCACGAAGAAGCATTGATGTCACCATTGTTATGCTTTTCAGACAAGAGAAAACATTCTCTTAATAGCTCCAAAGCCAAAATAATAAGTTAATGTATTATGTATATCCACTTAGCATTTTCACTGTTCTCTGTACATTATTAATGTTATTTATCCGTATCCAGCTCCTGCGGAGAGAAACAGGAAGTGAAGATATAGCAGTGAGGAAGGTGTGCCGTCCAAATGGCACCCTATTCCCTACAAAGTGCACTACATAGGGAGAAAGACAGACATCAGAGTTCTGGTCAAAAGCAGTGCACTACAAAGGTAATATGTGTACTACATAGGGAATAGGTGCACTACATAGAGATTAGGTGCACTACATAGGGAATAGGTACACTACATAGGGAATAGGTGCCCTACATAGAGAATAGGTGCACTACATAGGGAATAGGTGTACTACATAGGGAATGGGTGCCCTACATAGGGAATAGGTGCACTACATAGAGAATAGATGCCCTACATAGAGAATAGGTGCACTACATAGGGAATAGGTGTACTATATAGGGAATGGGTGCCCTACATAGGGAAAAGGTGCACTACATAGGGAATAGGTGCACTACATAGCAGGGCTCTACAAGGCGACCATATTTCGCTACCTGGAATTGTATAATTTAGAAGCACCATTACGCCTAGAAAAATGAAAGATTCTAGCTTTAATAGGTCAAAACATTTTCATTGTGCTCCAAAATGTATTTGTGTGCGCCTACATTTTTCAACTCAGGCGCACACGTGCTCCATGTAAAAAATGTCAGCGTAGAGCCTTGCATAGGGAATAGGGTTCCACCTGGGAAGCAACCCAGGTGGGCCACAGGTCTCAGGACCCTGGCTGGGGGACCGTTCAGTGTTGTCTAGGGCTTTGATCATCCACCCATGGGATGTATTTGTGCCTGGAGGACGTCTCCCATTTCTCAGAAACAGCAGTTTTACTAAGTGGTGTCCTGGAAACAAGGTATTCCCGGGACACCACTCCTGTCATAACTCTTTATACTGACGGTGGTGTGTGTGTGCTGCTGTGACAGCTCCCAGCAGGACATCAGGTGTGGAGCCGAGTGCTAGCGGAGCTCTACTCACAGCCCCGCAGGACTCGGCATTGTGGGTAAATCTCCTATGC
Organism: Salvelinus alpinus; assembly: GCF_045679555.1. Taxonomy (NCBI): domain Eukaryota; kingdom Metazoa; phylum Chordata; class Actinopteri; order Salmoniformes; family Salmonidae; genus Salvelinus; species Salvelinus alpinus. The sequence goes on from NC_092095.1 coordinate 34,916,384, forward strand.
CGTGGGCCTGATAGAACACAGGCATCGGAGTGGCGGGATAGTCACGACAGAAAAACATAGTCACACACTTGGACTTTACACTCAAATGCGCACGCGCGCACACACACAGTGGTGAATAGGCTTCAGGTTATACTCTTGTTCCATTTGCACAGCCATTCCAAGTTATTTCAACTCCTGATGACTGTACGTGGTACTGAAACCTTATCAGGAAAGGCCAATGTATTTCCTAGCATTCCATTGCCTTGATCACATTAGTAGTATAACTACTACATTACTTGTCTAGCTCTGATCCAGGGCGTTACGTGCAGATTCCTGAAGCTGAACCTTCTCAGTGTCAGCAAACTGCACGTAACCCCTGGACCAGAGCTACTATTTGTCCAACCCTACAGTATCATGGCAGTGAGGAGATGTGATATGATCGGAGATGTGAGCGACAACCGAGGGGAAAGCTGATCTGCTCTGTATTCCTGCAGTGTCTCCTCAGTCCGTCTGACCTCAGACACCGGTCACGCTGTCATAATTATTCTGACACATACCCCCTCTCTGTTGTCTCCCTTCTCCCCCTTATTAGATCAGACGTTGGCTGCCCATTCCCTTCCCTTGCTCCCTCCCTCACCTCACGGAGTGCATCCCAAATGGCATCCTATTCCCTATATAGTGCACTACTTTTGATCTGGACCCATAGGGCTCTGGTCAAAAGTAGTGCACCATGTACGGAATAGGGTGCCATTTTGGGATGCACCCATGTACTCATCTACCCTCGGGTCCATCATCCATCCATCTCCTCTATCCTCCATTCACCTTATCATCACCTCTCCTGTCAGGGTACCTCAGTGCAGCTCTCATGCCACCAGAGGCTGATAACATGTCAATCATATTATAGAGTCCCATTATAGAGATACTGTGGATGACTCCTTTGACTCGCTCCGTGGTTTGGTTTCGAGTTCAGATAGGGATAGGCTAGCTGGGAATACAACCTAGTGTGTGTGTGTGTGTGTATGAGAGAGTGCATGCATTGGTGCGTGCCTGCGTGTGTGTGTGACAGATATGAAAGCATCTGTGTATGCCGGTGACAACTAAACAAGTGACACGAGAGAGCCATGTCAGACTGACCTTTCCAAGCAGGAAGCAGAAGGCTGTAATTCATATTCACAATTCATTGACAATTTCTGACGGTTTCAGACACACATTTACATACCGAGGGGGTCTGTTTCAAACAGGCACAGTCTTTAGGCGATATTACATTTAGTATCAAATCAATGAAATAAAAAATTGATTCGTCACATGCTTCGTAAACAACAGGTGTAGACTAACAGTGAAATGCTTAGTTACGGGCCCTTCCCAACAATACAGAGAAAGAAAATAGAGAAATAATAGAAAAGTACAAAATGTAATAATAAAAGTAATAATACATAATGAATCTTGTCTATATACACGGGGCACCAGTATATATATACCAGTCTATTTAGTACTGTCACGTAACAGTTTGGGAGACAATTTGGGAGACAATTACACGGTTTGTTCTGCTAATTAGGTGTGTGTTAGCTGTTTCCCGGCGGTCCTGCTGCCCAGCGTATCCAGGGTGTGAGCAGAATGCAGGGTCAGCAGGAGAGTCTAGTCTATGGCCAGGCCACACTCTGCTTTCCAGTGGGCCACCACCTCCTGGGACACAGATAAACAGCACAGTGAATAGATCAGACATTCATTCAGAGAGACATTCAGACAGACAACAAAATAGACAGACAGATTAGCAGACATACAGACTCACTCGCTCACAACGTACAGCTCATAAAATGCTCATGAAACGTTTTTTGACAGTAACTCAATTGGACCTCTAGGAGTCAGTAATAAAGCTGTTTATCAAGCAACGTGTTTCCCTCAATTTAAATGACATTTTATCAAATATATTTTCCAATAATGACTTATTATGGTTTCTCTAGTTATACAGTTGCTGTGCTTGTCTGCACTGGCTGAGCAACTCAAACATCCTGTGGTTCCAAATGCAACAACATTTAACAAAGAAATAAAGGGAACACTAAAATAACACATCCTAGATCTGAATGAATGAAATATTCTTATTAAATACTTTTTTCTTTACATAGTTGAATGTGCTGACAACAAAATCACACAATGGAAATGGAAATCAAATTTATCAACCCATGGAGGTCTGGATTTGGAGTCACACTCAAAATTAAAGTGGTAAACCACACTACAGGCTGATCCAACTTTGATGTAATGTCCTTAAAACAAGTCAAAATGAGGCTCAGTAGTGTGTGTGGCCTCCACGTGCCTGTATGACCTCCCTACAACGCCTGGGCATGCTCCTGATGAGGTCCTGGACTCCTGGACCGTCTGTGGTGCAACGTGGCGTTGGTGGATGGAGCGAGACATGATGTCCCAGATGTGCTCAATTGGATTCAGGTCTGGGGAACGGGCGGGCCAGTCCATAGCATCAATGCCTTCCTCTTGCAGGAACTGCTGACACACTCCAGCCACATGAGGTCTAGCATTGTCTTGCATTAGGAGGAACCCAGGGCCAACCGCACCAGCATATGGTCTCACAAGGGGTCTGAGGATCTCATCTCAGTACCTAATGGCAGTCAGGCTACCTCTGGCGAGCACATGGAGGGCTGTGCGGCCCCCCAAAGAAATGCCACCCCACACCATGACTGACCCACCGCCAAACCGGTCATGCTGGAGGATGTTGCAGGCAGCAGAACGTTCTCCAGGGCGTCTCCAGACTCTGTCACGTCTGTCACATGTGCGTGTGAACCTGCTTTCATCTGTGAAGAGCACAGGGCGCCAGTGGCGAATTTGCCAATCTTGGTGTTCTCTGGCAAATGCCAAACATCCTGCACGGTGTTGGGCTGAAAGCACAACCCCCACCTGTGGACGTCGGGCCCTCATACCACCCTCATGGAGTCTGTTTTGACTGTTTGAGCAGACACATGCACATTTGTGGCCTGCTGGAGGTCATTTTGCAGGGCTCTGGCAGTGCTCCTCCTTGCACAAAGGCGGAGGTAGCGGTCCTGCTGCTGGGTTGTTGCCCTCCTACGGCCTCCTCCACGTCTCCTGATGTACTGGCCTGTCTCCTGGTAGCGCCTCCATGCTCTGGACACTACGCTGACAGACACAGCAAACCTTCTTGCCACAGCTCGCATTGATGTGCCATCCTGGATGAGCTGCACTACCTGAGCCACTTGTGTGGGTTGTAGACTCCGTCTCATGCTACCGCTAGAGTGAAAGCACCGCCAGCATTCAAAAGTGACCAAAACATCAGCCAGGAAGCATAGGAACTGAGAATTGGTCTGTGGTCACCACCTGCAGAACCACTCCTTTATTGGGGGTGTCTTGCTAATTGCCTATAATTTCCACCTGTTGTCTATTCCATTTGCACAACAGCATGTGAAATTTATTGTCAATCAGTGTTGCTTCCTAAGTGGACAGTTTGATTTCACAGAAGTGTGATTGACTTGGAGTTACATTGTGTTGTTTAAGTGTTCCCTTTATTTTTTTGAGCAGTGTATATTACTTGGCAATGACAGAGCTGAGAGCCTTAACTCCTATGATAATCTTATAGCACGGCATAAATCCTAATTTCATACACTCAATACTTCATTATTTTTTTTTTTAATCATCTTAGTGCTGCTAAACACAAATTTGTGACCATAAACATTTGATAAATAGATAGAGAAGCTGCCTATGCCAGGGTATTGAGCACTATTCAATTCCCAATCACTGTCCCTTCGCAAGCTTAGCGCTAGCTAAATGGCGGGCTGCAATCGTAAACATTTGAAGTTAAACTTGACACGGTAGAGTATTGAGCACTATTAAGTTTATCTCAGCTCCAATGCTGACAGATCTGACAGTGTCTGCATCCTAAATGGCACCATGTTCCCTATGTTGTGCACTACTTTAGACCAGAGCCCTAATCCTACAGTAGTCCTATGCCCTGGTCAAAAGTAGTTTACTATGTAGGGAATATGATGCCATTTGGGACACAGCGGGTGGCATTTAAAGGAGTTAATCCCATTGGCTGTCACTAAAATAAAGGATTCACGCTGAGTCACTGCTATTGGCCCAGACTCTGCCATAGGAGTACATTAAAGACAGGAAATACTGCCGAATATGACCTGATGCCTGTTCTGATTCCTCAATATGGTCCGGGAAAATATTGGTGCACTATATAGGGAATAGGGTGCCATTTGGGACACAGTCACAGATTTATTAAGAAGGGAATATTCATGGACAGGAGAGATCGATCTTGTATATTAAAATAAGCTGCCGGCATAGAGAAATGAGGGAGCAGCACTTCAGCTGAACAACACATCTGAGAGACATGGAGATGGGACTGAGGTGTGGTGCTACTGATGCTGAGCCAGAGTTGAACTTGGTACTATCCCTCAGACTTTGTACAGCTGCGATAGCCCACAACCATTATGAATCTCACTCCATCCACGAGGATGCACGGTGCTTTGTTGTTGTCTTGTGAGGTTAAGCAGCCACACTGACAAGCACCGCCCACCGCATCAATTTACTTTTAGCAAGCGGTGGCTAAAGTTAGCGCTTTCTTTCATTCCGTTTCTCTGATGCCAAGGTGGTTGACGGCTGGGAGGCAGACACTGCTGTCAGAGGAGAAGAGAGCAGAGCAGGACAGGAGAGAGGGCAGCTGTAGTGGTATAGGGAGATGGCAAGCTCTGAATCTTAATAAAGCCAGAGACTTACAGGAAGAAGGGAGAGGTGAAACGTCCGTTATGGCTATGAAATATTAAGTTGAAGAGCTGGTGTGTGATGAGCTACCGGGTACAAAATGGCCACTGTGGCATCACCTAGGTGGGCGCTACAGATGGGTAGAGGGTGAAGTGAGTAGACCAAACCACCTTACAAAGCTGGGTTTGATTACAGCCTGCACTCTGTCCCAGGACTAATTGAGCCTGATGGAAAATTCCTTCCTTCCTTCCTTCCTTCCTTCCTTCCTTCCTTCCTTCCTTCCTTCCTTCCTTCCTTCCTTCCTTCCTTCCTTCCTTCCTTCCTTCCTTCCTTCCTTCCTTCCTTCCTTCCTTCCTTCCTTCCTTCCTTCCTTCCTTCCTTCCTTCCTTCCCCTCTCCCTCTCCCTCTCCCTCTCATTTTCCCTTCCACTTTCTCTTCAGTCCTGCGGTTACCAACAGGAGCTAGGTGTGGAAGAGTCTTTCAGTTGTGCTGCTGTAGCAACCAAAATCTGAGAGACTTACCATCTGGTAATGTCTGAAAACAAGGGTGGGGTTGATACATCCAGTTAACTGATGATAATGTTGCTATAAACTTCCCCCATCTCACGCCAGCTGGCTTATCATAGTAAACACGGTAGTGGAAATGACAGACTATTCATCAAGAACATCTAAGACAAACATTTTTTTAATGTATTGGAAGAAAAGTATATCACCAAAGGTTACTAGGCGGTGGCGCTGGATTTTGCTGTGCACTGTTTAGGCAACACACCTAGGCAGAGACGATTCATATTTTCCATTAACTGGGCGGAGGGAGAAAGGGAGAGCTAGGAACCTGCCTCTACTTTCCAGAGAGGAGAAGGAGAAACAGACCACCTGGAGGAGAACAAGGTCTGAACCCTGGTAAGGGACACATGGTCTAATTCTCAAACAGCACACTATTACCTATATAGGCTAGTGCACTACTTTTGACCAGGGCCTATAGGACTCTGATCAAAAGTAGTGCACTATACTGGGAATAGGGTGCCATGGAGAAATTGGGAAAATGTGAACTGTGGGGAGGTTAGAATTTATATCCTTCTAACTTGCTGTCTTGCTCTCTCTCTCTCTTTCATGTGCAAATCCTGGCCACATCTTAGCCTTGCAGTTAACTGTGGATCGCTGAAATACAAAGACAGACAGCATTCTACACATCATCATCTTCAATGACTGAAAGAGAACCGTATGTCAACTGCTCTGCTAAAACAATATAGACCTCACAGCCACACCAAGGTCTCTGAGCCACAGAACCTTTTCCTCTGCCAAGTTCAACCCCCCCCCCCCCCCCCCCCCAAACACAGGTGCCAGGAACACATTATTTTTCATTCACGGCTAAATCTCAGACTGGACATAAATGGAGAGCTGTAGGCCAGCGGAGGCTGGTTGGCAGGGGGAGAGGAGTGCGTATTGAATTTGGAAAGTCATAAATGGCAGTTTGAATACCACAGAGTGGGTGGTGTTTTAGAGAGGCAGACCCACTGGGCACAGACGTCAGTACAAAGTACATTCCACGTTGGTTTAACGTCATTTCGTTGATTCAGCCAGTGTGTGCCCAGTGGCGATAAATCACTTGGAGGTCTTAGTTGGAGGGAAAAAAGGCACGTACTCACGCACACACACTTCTGTATAGAGCCTTCTCAACAGGACTTAAACGTATCAAATTATACCCCAATTAGACGAGTGACTTGCTTCTAACTACACAGGACCCAGGGGTTTGGACCCAGAATACAAATGACAAACAACAAACAAAGTATTATTTCTCAGTCTATTAGACTTTTATCCCAGCAGGAGAATGTCTGAGAAGAGTCCAGACAGACAGAAACAGTGTGGAACATAAGTAATCCAAATGAATGCTCAAACTATTTCCCATGAATAGCACCTGGAGGAACAGTCAGAAAGATTAAAACAATAAACTCCTCCACCTCTCTCACTCTTAGAAAAAGGGTTCCAAAAGGGTTATTTGGCTGTCTACATAGGATAACCTTTATTGGTTCCAGGTAGAACCCTTTTTGGTTCAAGGTAGTGGAACCCGATTGGCTTCCATGTCAAACCCTCTGTAGAAAGGCTTCTATATGGAACCCAAAAGGGTTCTACCTGGAACCAAAAATGGTTCTACCTGGAATCAAAAATGGTTCTTCAAATGGTTCTCCTATGGGGACAGCCGAAGAACCCTTTTAAGGTTCTAGATAGCACCTTTCTTTTTTGCTAAGAGTGTATAGGAGTGGCCCTAAACCAACAGAGATGGTTTATTCTCAGCTTGGGCTGTCTGGACTCTGGACATATTATTAACCAGGAAGATAACCTTTTCACACTCTCAGAATATACAACCTTGATTATTTGAGTATGGTGGACTGGACACGCACGCTCAATGCACACACACACACTTAGTGGCCCTTCTGCAGAGGGTGGATGGAGCTATTGACAGACAGATAAAGTAAAAATATGTCCCAAATGCCATCCTATTCTCTATTTAGTGCACTGCTTTTAACCAGGGTAACCAAGCAGTGAAATATATAGGGAAAAGGGTGCCATTTGGGACACATCCTATAAGTAATCCCAGCTGAAACCACATCAGTCCAGTACATGCTATATTTGAAACTTTTCAGTTTCCCCCCTTGATCCTTTGTCTTGTTTCTCTTACAAACGACACAAACTCTCCTACCATGGTTTAGCTGGTGTGAGTGTGTTATTGATAGTGAAGATATGTTGCATGCTAATTATGGCAGAGTACATATGGCTTCACTGTTCTATTATTACAGTGAAGTCAATAGAAACACTGATGAGATGAAAAACAGCCACTAGAGGGAGATATCTATCCTTCCTCATACAGTGAATGATGAAATAACTAAGTATGGTGTAGTGTGAAGGTGCCCCTAGATGCTGATCTTGGGTCAGTTTTGCATTTCCCCCAACAATGGTTAAGGTTAGGATTGTTTGAGGGGACGCTGATCCTAGATCTGTACCTAGGGGAAACCTCAGCTCAGGGGGCCGATAAAACGAGTACAAACAAAATAGACGGTATTATAAGTATAATGCTGTGTAATGTATAATGGTAAATGTAACATTACTGTGTGGCTCTGACCAGGAAAACTCCAGACCGTATGTAGCCTATAACTAGGACCTGGAGTTTTTCCTGGTCAGATCACATGGTTAGGAAAAACTTGGGGCCAAAACAATATGGAAATGTCTCAGGAGTGGAGTGGGATGGGGGTCGACTCTGGAACGCAGAGGTCCAAGAGAGCCCCTAGGGCGAGGGAGGCGAGGGGATGAGAGGTGACCCAAAGCCTGGTTTCCTGTTTAAGGTCTTGCTCTGGTGACCTTCCCCTATACCCGGTGAATGATGTGGAGTCACCGACATATGGACACCAGATTACCATTACAAAATACTTTCCCCCCTAATCATATTGAGCATGTACATTCCGTTCTGCTGCTGACGTTATAGCGAATTTATTTTAAATGCATCCAGCTTACACTTTGAAATGGAGCAATTGTTGTGGCAAAATGAATAGTCAGGTGTGTACTGAACAAAAAAGTGTGCTATTCCCAACAGACAAGAGCATGAGACTCCATCAGCTTGAGAAACTTCAACTTGAGAATATGCCTGGAATGGCAAAAGTACACACACACACACACACACACACACACACGCACACGCATCATAAAAATTCCCCTGTGCTAGACAGATACTTTACAAGATTTTACAATTTAGTGAGAGCATAAAAGTGTAACGATGTACATACACAAACACACACCTGGTCACTGCCCAATCCTGAGGTTTTTCTAGGAAAGCCTGTTTTCCCAGGGGAAACCTGGGGTTTCATGATGTGTGTGTGACACTTATATAAATGATTTATATGAGCAAGGTTAGAGGAGAGCAGAGGGTGAGCCCTGGTGGCAAGTCCTAAACAAGTCCTTACATGCTCACACAGCACCCAGAATTAAAACAAACATCAACAGAACGTCACCAGGGAGAAGGAGGAGTGTTTTGAAGCCCATTTTCTCAAATTATCTTTGCAACGGGCAGAAAGCAATTAGCTAATCACAACACCTCGATAAACAGAGCGTGGTGGTCTTTAACAGCCGAACTCAAACAAATCCCAGAGGTTCAGCTGATACGAATTCGTGGCATTTTAAGATGTTTGTCGCTTCTCTTTTCATCTCAGATTTGACAGACGTCCTGTGAAGAGAGGAGAGCTGCCCACAGGTAATTAGCTCTCCTGTTAATAAAGAGCCATTTTATATCCCAAAAAGAAAACATTTATATATACAAAAGACCTTCAAATGTAAATTGATAATTGTCATATAATTTAAAAATCGGCAATTATACCTCTAAACATACCTTCGCATGGTGTGTGTCACTGCTGCTACACAGATGTCATAACATCTGGAGACTGACACATGTCAGTACTGAGGTCAAAATACCACTCTTCTCAATGATGGTGTATACACACGCACACCAGGAGACCACAGCCCTTTCGTACTGATTTCTTATCTAACACTGAAGGGTGAGCCTTTAGCTTTCTCTCTCACACACACACACACACACACACACACACACACACACACACACACCACAGGAGACCACAGCCCTTTCGTATTTCTTATCTAACACTAAAGGGTGAGCCTTTAGCTTACACACACACACACACACACACACACACACACACACACACACACACACACACACACACACACACACACACACACACACACACACACACACACACACACACACACACACACACACACACAGAGAGAGAGAGGTGTTTCCAGACTGTGTTGGGTCATTGTAGGGAATAGAGGTGGAGCAATATAGTTAAAAAATGGGCTGAGACAAACTAAGAGTAGCACCATACTTGTTTAGAAATCGCCATACCACTGGATGTCTCCTCTGTCAACATTTCCACATCTCCCACATCCACACGAAGACACCAAGGGTAAGACTCGATTGGCTCCTCTACTGACAGTTTCATTGTCAAAATTGAAAGTTGAAACAAATCCTTTCAAATTGAATTACTTGAAAGTTGTTCAAAGTATTTATAGCCTATGTGAGGATAAACATAATCCTACGTCTGTTTCCTTGTTCCCTCAATTGCCTAGCTTTTACCGTTTAGGATTCTAGTGAGGGGAGTGACATTTCTAGAAAGACAATGACTCATGCGTTCAGTAGTTCCAATTGTCTGAACAGTGATTGTAAGGACTTTTAAAGTTCAAAGTCCTCTGTGTTTACGATTTTAGCCTAACCTGATAATTATGCTGAAGTAAGAATGACTAACATACTGTATATACTATATGAAGTGACAAGACATAATGCACATTGCACATAATGTCAGTACAATTTTCTCAGCTTCTCTGTCTCCTATTTTCTCTGAAATGTTGGTATATTCAGTCTGGCAGAACATCGGCGCTAAAGAAATGTGTTATTGATGGTTCTCTCATCATTTATTTCTCATAGCTCAATATCTCGTAGTTAACGAGAGATGGAATACGAAATATGTGTTTTTGGCCTTAAATCTCTGATAGAGATCTCACTCAGTAAAACAGCTGGGGAAACTTCAGCTGAATATTTGAGATATTGGAGATATTTGGACATGAGACAAGATGTTGTGTAGGAACACCGACAGCTTCTCATCTCTGTCTCTCGCTAGCAGCACGTCGTTGGATAACCTCATAGACCTGGAAGCTATCCTAAAAACCTACCGTACGTTATTGAACTGAGGCGGCAAAGACAGAGAAGCATCACCTGTAGTAATTATCTGTTGAACGTTAAAGCGCCTGTCATACCAAACACATGTGATACACACTTTCTCTTAGAAACAACGATGGGCTTTTTGCCCAGTTATCAGAGAATCATTCACAGATCCACACAAGTGACGATCATTTGAAGTCATACACTTACCCCACATTGAACCCAAACAGAGTTTCTGGTATTTCCTGGCAGGGTCAGCACAATGAGTCAGTCTGAATAAGGAACAGCAGAGTCATGATGGAGTTCTCTCTCTAGGCATGTCCTTACCAACTGTGATAACACACAAATGCACACGTGCACCCACACACACACACACACACACACACACACAGGTGTATGGATCTAATCTTCAGAGCTCTACTGTCACACTATCTACATATTTACATCTGCAGTAAGGGAATGAAAACACCTTGATAAGCGTCTCGGAAAATCTATTCTAACATCTCAAGACTATCAATCAAATCAATCAATCAATCAATCAATCAAATGTATTTATAAAGCCCTTGTACATCAGCCAATGTCACAAAGTGCCTTAAAGAAACCCAGCCTAAAACCCCAAACAGCAAGCAATGCAGATGTAGAAGCACGGTGGCTAAGAAAGAAACTCCCTAGAAAGGCAGGAACCTAGGAAGAAACCAAGAGAGGAACCAGGCTCTGAGGGGTGGCCAATCCTCTTCTGGCTGTGCCGAGTTGAGATCAGAGGTGGGAAAAGTACTCAATTGTCATACTTGAGTAAAAGTAAAGATACCTCAATATAAAATGACTCAGTAAGATACTAGAGTAAAAGTCTAAAAGTATCAGATTTTACTTAAGTACTTACTTAGATTTGACTTAAGTACTTAAGTACAGTGGTGGAAAAAGTACTCATTTGTCATACTTGAGTAAAAGTAAAAGTAAAAAGTAAAGGTAAATGCTATACATCAAACTCCTTATATTCAGCAAACCAGACTGCACAATTTCCTTTTTGATAACTTTTTTTGACAGCCAGGGGCACACTCCAACACTCAGACGTAATTTAGAAAGGAAGCCTTTATATTTAGTGAGTCCACCAGATCAGAGGCAGTAAGGATGACCAGGGATGTTCTCTTGATACGTGTGTGAATTGGACCATTTTCCTGTCCTGAGCATTCAAATTGTAACTAGTACTTTTGGGTGTCAAGGAAAATGTATGGAGTAAAAAGTACATACTTTTCTTTAGGAATGTAGTGAAGTAAAAGTAGTCAAAAATATAAATAGTAAAGAACAGATACCGCAAAATACTACTTAAGTAAAAAAACTTCAAAGTACTACCTAAGTACTTTACACCACTGGTTGAGATATGACTGCACAGAACATTGTGGGGCAGTTTCCCCACACACAGATTAAGCCTAGTCCTGAACTAAAAAGAATGGACGATGGAGAACCTCCATTGAAAGTTTTTATTAGTCCAGGGCTTGGCTCAATCTGTGTCTGGGAAAGATTTTTCAGGGATAGTCACTTTCTCCAGAGGGAAAGGAAAATTGTTGTGTTGGGCGTACTGGTGTGCAAGCGGTTCCAACTGACAGGTTTTGTGAGAGAAATCAAGTGAGATATTCCTAACGAGAGGGAGCTTCTTGTTCACAGTAGAGCTGGCTGATATGGACAAAAATCCATATGGCGATAAATTGCCTGAATTGATGCGGTAACAATAAATAGAAGTTAATAACATTAATGTGCCCCACAGTTTTTTTTATTATCATTTAAACTACTACTAGTATTTTGAGGGTTGTAGCCATCAATTGTCCCATTAACAAATCACCCATATTAGCGAACTTATTTCATTTCAAACTTCACATTTCTCTAGCATAGACTACTTATCATAATGAACGATATCAGCAAAATGACTGCGCTAAGTGATCGGTATGGTCGGTGTCGTTCATTTTCGGTTATCGCTTCAGCTCTAGTTCACACGCGCGTAACTGTATGCATATACGCTCGCACACACCCACTCCTCACCCTGTCAAGCATTGGCTACAAAATTCTACACACAACATCCGAACAACCCCTACGGGTCAGAAAGAGGGACAGAAAGCAGTGAGGAGGGGGGGGGGGATAATAGGAACAGATAGTTGTTGACAACTTGGATCGTCATGCTGTTATTGGCTGTACGTGCAATACAACTTTCAGATGGATGGCCATTCTCTACTTCATATTATTTGGGAACAGCATGGTCCTTAAGGGGTTGTCTGTCTGGGCACATCCTCACACACTGTGATCTGTGATAACACACACCACACACGCGCCCACACACACACACAAAAGCACACGCACTGGTGTATGGATCTAATCTTCAGAGCTCTACTGTCACGCTATCTACATCTGCAGTAAGGGAATGCAATCACCTTGAGAAATCTCTCTCTGGCTTCTACTAGAGCATAACTAAACATCTGGCCCATCCACACCATCAGCCTGATAAGTACTGAGCTTACACACTGGTTCAAAGATAGAATAGATTTTCAGAGACGAGCTAACATCTCAAGACTAAACAGATATGAATGTACAGAACATTGTGGGGCAGTTTCCCAGACACAGATTAAGCCTAGTCCTGAACTAAAAAAGAATGGATGATGGAAAACCTCAATCCAGGGCTAGGCTCAATCTGTGTCTGGGAAACTGCCCAGAGTGTTTCAAGAAAGATTAATCTGATTTTTCAGGGATAGTCACCTTTTCCAGAGGGAAAGGAATATTGTTGTGTTGGGCGTACTGGTGTGCAAGCAGTTCCAACTGAAAGGTTTTGTGAGAGAAATCAAGTGAGATATTCCTAACGAGAGGGAGCTTATTGTTCACAGTAGAGCTGGCTGATATGGACAAAAATCCATATCGCGATACATTTCCTGAATTTATGCGATAACGATGAATAGAAGATTGTAACATTAATGTGCCCCACAGTCTTTTGTATTATCCCGAGTGGCGCAGCGGCTTAAGGCACTGCGTCTCAGTGCTAGAGGCGTCACTACAGACCCTGGTTCGATTCCAGGCTGTATCACAACCGGCTGTGATTGTGAGTCCCATAGGGCGGCACACAAGTCGTTAGGGTTTGGGCAGGGTAGGCCGTCATTGTAAATAATAATTTGTTCTTAACTGACTTGCCTAGTTAAAAAAATTACCTAGGCAAGTCAGTTAAGAACAAATTATTATTTACAATGACGGCCTACCAGGGAACAGTGGGTTAACTGCCTCGTTCAGGGGTAACAACAGAATGTGACCTTGTCAGCTCGGGGATTCGATCCAGCAACCTTTCAGTTACTGGCCCAATGCTCTAACCACTAGGCTACCTGCCACCCCATAAACAATAAATAATATACACTACTGATCAAAAGTTTTAGAACACCTACTCATATTTTCTACATTGTAGAATAATAGTGAAGACATCAAAACTATGAAATAACACATTATGGAATCATGTAGTTACCAACAAAGTGTTAAACAAATCTTCAAATAGCCACCCTTTGTCTTGATGACAGCTTTGCACACTCTTGGCATTCTCTCAACCAGCTTCACCTGGAATGCTTTTCCAACAGTCTTGAAGGAGTTCCCACATATGCTTTTCCGTCACCCTGCAGTCCGACTCATCCCAAACCATCTCAATTTGAAAATAGTAAAAATAAAGAAAAACCCTTGAATGAGTAGGTGTTCTAAAACTTTTGATCAGTAGTGTATATATTTTTTAATTGGCCCATTAACAAATCACCCATATTAGCGAACTTATTTAATTTCAAAATTCACATTTCTCTACTATAGGCTACTTATCATAATGAACGATATCGGCAAAATGCCTGCGATAAGTCATCGGTACGGTCGGTGTCGCTTCAGCTCTATTTCACACGCACGTAACGGTATGCATATACGCACACACCCACTCCTCACCCTGTCAAGCATTGGCTGCAAATTCTACACACAACATCCAAACAACCCCTACGGGTCAAAAAGGGGGACAAAAAGCAGTGAGGAGGGGGGGGATAATAGGAACAGATAGTTGTTGACAACTTGGATCGCCATGCTGTTATTGGCTGTAAGTGCATTACAACTTTCAGATGGATGGCCATTCTCTAGCTCTCTCCTAAGACGCATTCTGATAAAATACATATTTGATACATTCTGTCCAAATTATGTGAAAGAGAATAATCATTTCATCTAACAAGTCCTGTCTAGAACAGAAAAAAAGTGATCTTGTCAACAGATCTCTTTTAAGTTAACACAATGCAGCAGCATAGACTAAACTGACTTGACGTCATTCGTAACATACCATGTTCCTTTATTCCCTTACTTCTCAGAGAACAGAGAGGATGGAGATGGATGAAGAGGACTACAACTTTGGGAACACCAGCTCCAACGACAGTGACGACTACGACGACTACCACTCGGTGTGCGACAAAGCCGAGGTGCGTTCCTTCGGCCGTCTCTTCCTGCCCGTGGTCTATGCCTTGGCCCTGGTGGTGGGCGTGGCGGGCAACACCTTAGTCGTGGTGGTGTACGCGTTGCCGCGGCGACTGCGGACGCTGACGGACGTGTGCATCCTGAATCTCGCTGTGGCTGATTTACTCCTCCTCTTCACGCTGCCCTTCTGGGCGGCTGATGCCGTGCACGGCTGGCGGATCGACGTGGCCGCCTGCAAGCTCACCTCCTTCCTCTACACCACCAACTTCAGCTGCGGTATGCTGCTGCTAGCCTGTGTTAGTGTGGACCGATATCGGGCACTGGCACACAATGCTGGAGGCCGGGCTGGGAGTGGCCCGCGGGCCAGGAGACAATGGATATTAGTGTGTGCCGTTGTGTGGACCACAGCTATTTGCTTGGGCCTGCCTGACATGGTGTTCTTCACGGTGAAGAACACATCCCACGGGCTGGCTTGCACAGCCATCTACCCCAGCAGCATGGCCCGATCGGCCAAGGCTGCCTTGGAGCTGCTGGAGGTGCTGCTGAGCTTCCTGCTGCCTTTCCTGGTAATGGTGGTGTGTTACTGCTGGGTGGCCCGGGCGCTGGTTAGGGTCGGAGCCGGGGTGCGCAGGGAGAAGAGGTGGCGGGCCCTGCGGGTGCTGCTGACCGTGGTGGGGGTGTTCCTGTTCACCCAGCTGCCCTACAACCTGGTGAAGCTGTGGCGGACGCTGGACGTCATCTACGGCCTGGTGACCGACTGTGACCTCAGTAAAGGTCTGGACCAGGCTCTCCAGGTGACGGAGAGCCTGGCGCTCACACACTGCTGCATCAACCCAATGCTCTACACCTTCATAGGCTCCTCCTTCAGAGGATACGTCCTCAGGGTCGCCAAGAGCCTAGGGCAGCGCCTCGGGGGGAGAATGCGCGGTGGTCGCCACGGCAACGAGGAGCCGGCGGTGGAGATCTCGCTCAATACACACAATTCCGCTGGGCACACACACTCACACTCTGTCTCGGAGGACGAGGACACCAGCACCTTCACCATCTAACATGTCTAAAAACTCAGAAGTCTTATCATGGTAACCAAAAAGGGCTACTGCGCAAACACTTCTACTGGATTTTCTAGGGGCAATCTAGGATTCAATCAGCAACAAAGCAGTCCATCAAGCGTATATTTTGGGGTTCTGATTCGGTAAGACAGTTGAATTAAGCTCATGAGGCATTTATAAGTTAGATTCTTCATGAATAATTGGCTATCATCAATTTTCAAGGTCCAAAAATGAATGTGTACCAATCACAGATCGCCCCTTAAGCAGTTGCTCTATACCAGTATTACTAGAAGCCTGTGCTATACATAAATAACTGTTAAGTAACTTGATATCTAGATGAATGTCTGTATTTGTATAGTTGAATAATGTATTATTTAGTATCTAGTCAATCTTTAGTATTGCATAAGCTTTTGTAAATAAAACAAGTTGTTTTTATGTAACCACCCCCCATTATTATTTCCTGTATATGACATCCATCTGAAATAAATCTCAAAATCAGAAGGAATGGCTCTCTCAAGCTCATGCTCTTACAACTCTCATCATATCCTATTCAATCTCACACAGCACATGGCGCCTACAGATCAGAAGCATCTGATTCCAATGTATTCTGTGGCTTTGAGAGAAAAGAAAGCAGGCAGTCTGATTGAGCAGCGGGTTGCCAGGGAGAAAAGCCAGAGAGCTCCGCAAAACAAAGAGTGAGAAGTCGACAGGGAGAGGAGAGAGAGGGCTTCCATCCGGCCACCACACAGGCAGGAAGACACTACAGGCAGGAAGACACTACACAACCAGCGGGGATCTGTTGAGGTTGCATCGCAAATGGAACCCTATTCCCTACATAGTGCACTACTTTCTTTTACCAGAGCCCTATGGGGTGCCATTTGGGACGCATCCCCATGAAGGGGATTCCAGCATTTAAATGACCCTGCCTGTCCTCTCATGTTCCTTCCGTTTAAATAAGCTGGACTTAAAAAGTGCAACAGGGGTTTGATGTTGAGTGCAATCCATAGAACAGTGGTGAACCATTTCAGTATGGCCATTTATCCTCTTCCTTTAAAACTCATCTTCAAAAGAGGACTTTTATCTTAAACTCTTTGAAATCGATCGTACACATCACATCGCATTGAAGTCCTTTGACAAAATGAATGGCGAATATAAAACGAAATTAAACGAGCTAAATGTATGCCATGAATAACAAAAATCGGGCCCCCAAAGGCATAGTGAGATGCATTGTGTGGTAGAGAGAGTTAAACAGTGTCTCAATGAAAAGCTTTTTCCACAGGAATGAGTCACTCAGAGGATCGTCTTAAAGTGGAAAAAATTCCCCAGAACTGGAGCCACCATAGATAGGCCATAGATCTTAAAAATCCTAGCTAATGTCCTCAGTGTTTACCTCCTATTCTCTTACAGAACCTTTTAGTCATATCCTCTCCTCTGTAATGACTGGGTATGTGCCCCAAATGGCACTCTATTCCCTATATAGTGCACTACTTTTAAACAGGGCCCTGGTCAAAAGTAGTGCACTATATAAGGAATAGGGTGCCATTTGGGATGCACAAATGTTGGGATTGGTGGGTAAACACATCAGTTAAGTGTGTGGTTGGTTGTGGAGGGATAAACTCAGGACAAAAGAGTGAATCACAGTCTCTTCACACAGCAATACCCTCAACTCCTCCACTGTCTCCCAAATCACTTAGAATGACCGATTGGTTGCTGAGGGGAATGGGAAGTGAATGGTGCATCAGTGTAATCAGCTTCAGACTTTAAATGTGAGGCACAAGACGAGGCTATACATTTGGGTCTTTAACCTGAAAGCTGGCTAGAGACTAGATGATTTTTGGCCTGTCTGCAGGCTCCCGACGAGCACTTTTGACAACAATGCCGAAGGTCAGCCTGATTATCGAATCACTCTACCGAGGTAGTGTCGTTAGGTGTAAGCCTCATACCGAGAACCCGCTCGGTGCGATTTGGCTTGGCTGACTAGTTAAATGTGATAGGTTCTCCGATATTAAGATGAAACGATTAAGGGCGTGTCAGGTGAGCAAGAGTTGCAGACTACACCCTAAACCGTCAAGTGTGTGGTTAGAGCTACACCTGTGTGTAGGTAAACAGACTTGTCTATAAATGTACCTATCTATACTATACGCATCTACAATGTTTATTCCACACTAAGATCAACTTCTCCTTTAACTTGATCTCTTTCTTCATCCATCTCGTCGTCCTTCGTTGTTCTACTCGTTCCCACTCTCTTATTCTGTCGTTACTGCTTTCTACTTTGCTATCTACTGTCATGTTCCCTACTCTATACATCTCATGGAGAGGCCTAAAAGTACAATACAAGCCAGGATAAGAGCACAATAGTTGAGCTCTGAAGCAAAACCAGGCTGTTGAGTGGCATTAAAGTATCGTTTCCTAAGCAGAGCTTCCAAACGGCAAAGAGCTCAACCAACCAAACACAGTTCAGCCTGGATTTGAATACATGTCCAGGCTTACATGGAGTCGGGAGCCCAGACGGTGTACATCTCAGATAAAGTCTGCTCCCAAAGTCATCCAGATAGAGTATTGTGATTGGAAGACGTGTGTGTGGTCACCGTAGCCTCCAGATAAGAGGCTCACCATGGGTCTGGGAGTAAATTACCCCACCCCTGGGACTGTGTTATGGCTAAAAGCTCCATCGCTGCACACACACACACACACACACACACACACACACACACACACACACACACACACACACACACACACACACACACACACACACACACACACACACACACACACACACACACACACACACACACACACACACACACACACACTTCTAATGACACTGTGGCTGTCATGATACACAAGAGAGAAAACAAACATCTCATGTGGGAACATCCTGTCGATTACTCAAATCAAAAACAGCAGAGAAACTGAGGACTGTTCCACCCCCCCACCCCACATCTTCTATGCAAGTGGGAGGAATATAAATGCAGGGATTATCTGTAAATGGTAGGCCTATATCTGGACATTATTATGATGCAAATTTAATATTGAATCATGTTACAGGAACAAGTGGTCACACACTCTATACTGCATAGGCTCGTAATAATTGAATGGGTAAAAAAGAAAGTCACTATTCTGTTAGTCAGCACCTCTCCCATTATTTTGGCTACCATGGCTAGAAGAAGAGATCTCAATCACTTTGAAAGAGGGGTCTCAAAGGAGCATAGGGGGTTTAAAGGGTGTGTGTGTGTGTGTGTGTGTGTTTGTGTCTCAGTCACCAGATCTCAACTCAATTGAACACTATTGAGAGATTCTGGAGCGGTGCCTGAGACAGCGTTTTCCTCCACCATCAACAAAACACCAAATTATGGAATTTCTTGTGGAAGAATGGTGTCGCATCCCTACAATAGCGTTCCAGACACTTGTAGAATCGGTGCCTTCAGAAAGTATTCACACCCCTTTACTTTCCCCCCACATTTTGTTGTGTTAAAAATTGGGATTAAAATGGATTTGTCTTCTTTTTTCCCAACAATCTACACAAAATACTCTGTAATGTTTAAACATTGATGACAAATAAATTAGGACAATAGGTTATTGTCCTGCTGAATGGCGAATTTGTCTCCCAGTGTCTGTTGGAAAACAGAATGAACCAAGTTTTCCTCTAGGATTTTGCTTGTGCTTAACTCTATTCTGTTTATTTTTATCAACAACAAAACTCCTTAGTCCTTGCTGATGACAAGCATACCCATTACATGATGCAGCCACTACCATCCTTGAAAATACAGTGCATTCGGAAAGTATTCAGACCCCTTCCCTTTTTCCAAATTTTGTTACGTTACAGCCTCATTAAAAAATTTATTAAATAAAAACAAATCAATCTACACACAATACCCCATAAAACAGAAATACCTTACGTACATAAGTATTCAGACCCTTTGCTATGAGAATTGAAATTGAGCTCAGGTACATCCTGTTTCCATTGATCATCCTTGAGATGTTTCTACAACTTGATTGGAGTCCACCTGTGGTTAATTAAATTGATTGGACATTATTTGGAAAGGCACACACACACACCTGTCTACATAAAATCCCACAGTTGACAGTGCATGTCAGTGCAAAAACCAAGCCATGAGGTTGAAGGAAATGTTTGTAGATGTCCGAGACAGGATTGTGTCGAGGCACAGATCTGGGGAAGGGTACCAAAACATTTCTGCAGCTTTGAAGGTCCCCAAGAACACAGTGGCCTCTACCATTCTTAAATGGAAGAAGTTTGGAACCACCAAGACTCTTCCTAGAGCTGGCCGCCCGGAGAAGGGCCTTGCTCAGGGAGGTGACCGAGAAGCCGATAGTTACTCTGACAGAGCTCCAGAGTTCCTCTGTGGAGATGGGAGAACCTTCCAGAAGGACGTCCATCTCTGCAGCACTCCACCAATCAGGCCTTTAAGGTAGAGTAGCCAGATGGAAGCCACTCCTCAGTAAAAGGCACATGACAGCCCACTTGGAGTTTGCCAAAAGGCACCAAAAGGACTCTCAGACCATGAAAACCTGCTCCAGAACGCTATGGACCTCAGACTGGGGCGAAGGTTCACCTTCCAACAGGACAATGACCCTAAGCACACAGCCAAGACAACGCAGGAGTGGCTTCGGGACAAGTCTCTGAATGTCCTTGAGTGGCCCAGCCAGAGCCCGGACTTAAACCCGACCGAAAATCTCTGGAGAGACATGAAAATAGCTGTGCAGCAACACTCTCCATCCAACCTGACAGAGCTTGAGAGGATCTGCAGAAAATAATGGGAGAAACTCCCCAAATACAGGTGTGCCAAGCTTGTAGCGTCATACCGAAGAAGACTTGAGGCTAATCACTACCAAAGTTACTTCAAAGTACTGAGCAAAGGGGATGAATACTTATGCAAATGTTATATTTCAGTTTTTTATTTTTAATACATTGGCAAAAATGTCCAGAAACCTGTTTTTTACCTTGTCATTATGGGGTATTGTGTGTAGATTGATGAGGAAAAAAACGATTTAATCCATTTTAGAATAAGGCTGTAACGTAACAACATTTTGAAAAAGTCAAGGGGTCTGAATACTTTCCGAAAGCACTGTATGAAGAGTGGCACTCAGTGATGTGTTGTTTTGGATTTGCCCCAAACATAATGCTTTGTATTCAGGACATAAAGTTAATTTCTTTGACACATTTTTTGCAGTATTAGTTTAGTGCCTTACTGCAAACCGTCTTTTCACTCTGTCATTTAGGTTAGTATTGTGGACTACAATGTTGTTGATCCATCCTCAGTTTTCTCCTATGACAGCCATTAAACTCTGTAAATGTTTTAAAATCACCATTGGCCTCATGGTGAAATCCCTTAGCGGTTTCCTTCCTCTCCGGCAATAAAGTCGGGAAGGACGCCTGTATCTTTGTTGTGACTGGGTGTATCGATACACCATCCAAAGCATAATTAATAACTTCACCATGCTCAAAGGGTTATTCAGTGTCTGCTTTTTTATTTTTACCCATCTACCAATAGGTGCCCTTTTTGAGGCAATGGAAAACTCCCTGGTCTTTATGGAATCTGTGCTTGAAATTCACTCCACAACTGAGGGACCTTACAGACCATGTTGTGTGTGGGGTAGTCATTAAAAAATCGTGTTAACTACCATTATTACACACAGAGTGAGTCAATGCAACTTATTACGTGACTCGTTAAGCAGATTTGTATTCCTGAACGTATTTTAGCTTGCCATAACAAAGGGGTTGATTACTTATTGACTCAAGACGAGTGACGGTTGGTGACGTTTAAGATAAGGGAGGACAATCTTTTTTTAATGAGCATGGCCTTATTTCTATTACAGCACATTGGATGACTGTCATTCATATTCCATTCACCCAGCTCAATGTAACATCAATAGGTTTGGGCTACTACATGACACTCACATTTTCCCTATACCCATCATGAGGTTGCTACAACCTAGCCACTAAATTAAAGTTTACAAAGTAGGTGCACAGGTCGAGAGTAAAATTCCAGTAATCAAGGTGACAGACAGTGACACATTCAATAGTGCCTTGCACACTCTTGCCTGCATCTAGCTGATATAGGGTGTAATAATTAGACCAGTTGCAAACAAGAGTTTCTATTGGACAAATTCAGGTATGTTTATCCCTGTTTCGTTCCGTTTGCTTCCATTTAAGAAACCTTTTTTTCAACAGAATCGGCAGAATGAATACACCCCTGATTACACGCACACAGTTCACTTTCATAGCAGCCACATATAAACAGCATGAACATTTTGCTTGTTGTGTAATTCCTTCTTGCATCTATGCACTCTCCTCCTCTCACCTTTCTAAGCCAAACCTTCATATCATAACCACTAACCGCTACGCACAGCTTACATCAGGGTCCCCCATCTGGCAGCATGCGGGCTGAATTCGGCCCGGGGGTAGTTTTATTTGTCCCCCCAAGTTCTGAGCATTTTCATTGTTGGTCATAAAAGACTGTAAAAACACCATGAAATCAGCTCCAAGTGATTTAAATTTTGGAAATCTGTTCCCAAGTATTCTCACGCAAACACGTGATTGTATAGAAATGTAAGCAATGTTATGTTTTGGTCAAATATTATATCTACAGTTGAAGTCGGAAGTTTACATACACCTTAGCCAAATACATTTAAACTCAGTTTTTCACAATTCCTCACATTTAATCCTAGTAAAAATTCCCTGTCTTTGGTCAGTTAGGATCACCACTTTATTTTAAGAATGTGAAATGTCAGAATAATAGTAGAGAGAATGATTTATTTCAGCTTTCATTTCTTTCATCACATTCCCAGTGGGTCAGAAGTTAACATTCACTCAATTAGTATTTGGTAGCATTGCCTTTAAATTGGTTAACTTGGGTCAAACGTTTCAGGTAGCCTTCCACAAGCTTCCCACAATAAGTTGGGTGAATTTTGTCCCATTCCTCCTGACAGAGCTGTTGTAACTGAGTCAGGTTTGTAGGCCTCCATGCTCGCACACACTTTTTCAGTTCTGCCCACAAATTTTCTATAGGATTGAGTTTTTGTGTGATAGCCACTCAAATACATTAACTTTGTTGTCCTTAAGCCATTTTGCCACAACTTTGGAAGTATGCTTGGGGTCATTGTCCATTTGGAAGACCCATTTGCAACCAAGCTTTAACTTCCTGACTGATGTCTTGAGATGTTGCTTCAATATATCCACATCATTTTCCTGCCTCATGATGCCATCTATTATGTGAAGTGCACCAGTCCCTCCTGCAGCAAAGCCCCCCCACAACATGATGCTGCCACCCCTGTGCTTCACGGTTGGGATGGTGTTCTTCGGCTTGCAAGCCTCCCCCTTTTTCCTCCAAACATAACGATGGTCATTATAGCCAAACAGTTCTATTTTTGTTTCATCAGACCAGAGGACATTTCTCAAAAAGTACAATCTTTGTCCCCATGTGCAGTTGCAAACCGTAGTCAGGCTTTTTTATGCCGGTTTTGGAGCAGTAGCTTCTTCCTTGTTGAGCGGCCTTTCACGTTATGTCGATATAGGACTTGTTTTACTGTGGTTATAGATACTTTTGTACGTGTTTCCTGCAGCATCTTCACAAGGTCCTTTGCTGTTGTTCTGGGATTGATTTGCACTTTTCGCACTAAAGTACATTCATCTCTAGAAGACAGAACGCGTCTCCTTCCTGAGTGGTATGACGGCTGCGTGGTCCCATGGTGTTAATACTTGCGTAATATGTTTGTACAGATGAATGTGGTACCTTCACGCGTTTGGAATTTGCTCCCAAGGATAAACCAGACTTGTGGAGGTCTACAATTGTTTTTCTGAGGTCTTGGCTGATTTCTTTAGATTTTCCCATGATGTCAAGCAAAGAGGCACTTGAGTTTGGAGGTAGGCTTTAAAATATATCCACAGGTACTCAAACTATGTCAATTAGCATATCAGAAGCTTCTAAAGCCATGACATAATTTTCATGGAATTTTCCAAGCTGTTTAAAGGCACAGTCAACTTAAGTGTATGTAAACTTCTGATCCACTGGAATTGTGATACAATGAATTAAGTGAAATAATCTGTCTGTAAACAATTGTGGGAAAAATTACTTATGTCATGCACAAAGTAGATGTCCTAACCGACTTGCCAAAACTATAGTTTGTTAACAAGAAATTTGTGTAGTGGTTGAAAAACTAGTTTTAATGACTCCAACATAAGTGTAGGTAAACTTCCAACTTCAACTGTATTTGGGACTCTTGGGGTCAAAAAGCAGTATACAAAAATTATTTGTAATCATGTTCCGGCCTCCCGACCATCCGCTCAATAAATAATTGTCCTGCGGCTGAATCTAGATGATGATCCCTGGCCTACATTATTGTCAGCATATTAGCTAATGTCATAGTCAACATAGCTACTATAACTAACGCCTTAGTAAACCCACTACAATCATGCAGTACAGAATACATTCAGCAAGCAGTTTAGCAGTTACACCGGGCCAAGGTGGCAATAAATTAATAAAACCAAAAGCTTACCTTGACTTGGAAGAGTTCCAGTGTTGGATAGCCACAGCCAGCTAGCTAACATAGCATCCCTCTCTGCTTGAGCCAGGTGTTTGATTAGGCTAAACTTGCTAGCTGCATTTGCTAGCTAAGTGAAAAATTTACTAAATATAGCTATCTCTCTCTCCCTCTTGTTTCTTCATTTTTAAAGAAATGAATTTGTTCAAAACTATTCAACTATTGTCTTTCTATTTCTTTGAGTCAACTACTCACCACAGTTTATGCACTGCAGTGATAGCTATCTGTAGCTTATGCTTTCAGTACTAGATTCATTCTCTGATCGATTGGGTGGAAAACATGTTAGTTCATGCTGCAAGAGCTCTGATATGTTGGAGGATGTCCCCCGGAAGTTGTCATAATTACTGTGTAAATCTTTTGAAAGGGGGTGAGAACCATGATCCTCCTAGGTTTTGTATTGAAGTCAATGTACCCAGAGGATGGAAACTAGCTGTCCTCCGGCTACACCAGTGCTGTTTAGGCTACTGTAGACCTTTATTGCAAAACAGTGTGTTTTAATCAATTATTTGGTGACGTGAATATATTTATGTATAGTTTTATCTAAAAAGGACCACTTTAAGACACATTATGGTGTTTCCTTTATTTTGGCAGTTATCTGTACTTCTCAGGAACAACACTAACAATACAGTAATGAGGAAAGTAGTTACTGAAGAAAATCTCCTTGCAAAACAAATTTGGACTTCCACTTCCCAGAATCATATCATTGGCAATCACAGCGTCTGAAGCCGATGACTCATATAGTCATGTGCTGGCAGGGTATGAGTGTCATCATGTGATTGTAAATGATATGCCTAAACCAAGTGAATACGTGTCAACTGCCACTTCTACACATGACTTGGGTCTAATCCTGAATGCTGAGTGCATAAAAGCATATTCCAGCAGGTGTCTATTCCACAAGTTACCACCGGCTGAATCTATGATGTTAAAATGCCTTTCTCCGTTCCATCTGACTGTGCAATCCACTGTCTCATCAGCCCAGCAATTTATAAACTTGATCACCACTATAAAAAGCATCTAGACATTATCTCACATTTCTTTTAGACTAACATTTAGTTTTCAACAGCCCTGCTGTCTGTCTCTCTGACATTTGCAACATTGTTTCAATATTCAAATTAGATCTCTAGCTGTCCTATAGTAATGAATGTGTTGGGAGTTGGGACGAGACAGACAGCGTTTCTCAACCAGTCATGAATCAGCTGGCATCATTTTTATGGATATATGCAAAGAAAATGTTGATTGAAAAAAAGTCAAACAAAATGAAGCTCAGCTAGTTTGCAGTCTTTCCAGCTTCAGTTTGAAGTGACTGTGTTAGCTGTGTTGTTGGCTAGCTCCTCTGAACAACAGTGTCCTGACGAGAGAGCACATTTTCTATGCTTGGTGAACTCTCGCCTCATTATTTCATTGTTATGGATGTATCCAAATAAATGTCACTAGAAAACAGCTTAAACAAATGCAAATGCAGCTACTTTAATGTTATTCTGTCTGCACTTTTTGACGTGACTATAAGTTAGCCGCAGTTGGCTAGCTAGCAGGCAAGGGATAAGAACGTTGCCAGACAGTATGGCAATGGAACATTTGTGTAAAGTATACCCACTTATATTCTAATACAGAAATTACACTCTTGGTAAGCGATTGGGATCTCTTAAATCACCCATTTTTTATTTATTTGACCTTTATTTAAGTAGGCAAATCAGTTAAGGACAAATTCTTATTTACAATGACGGCCTACCCCGGCCAAACCCTAACCTGGACGACGCTGTGCTAATTGTGCGCGCCCTATACGAATCCCAATCACGGCCGGTTGTGATACAGCCTGATGCTTCTAGCACTGAGATGCAGTGCCTTAGAGCGCTGTGCCAAATGGGAGCCCAAAATTACTAATTGCATAATATTCCTCCTCTGATTGACCGCCAAAGCTGGAAATCCCATAAAGCTGGAAAACCACTAGTTTCCAGAATAATTATGTATTTGTTATACATTCAGACCACTACCCTTCCGTCCTTGGATTTAGAAACCCCTTACATACACAGTCATTTTGATGTTGTCGGCTTGTGAGGCATTCCATAATGCCTGTATTCCAAATGGCACCTTATTCCCGATATAATATAGTGCACTACTTTTCAGTAGGGCCAATAGGGCTCTGGTCAAAAGTAGTGCACTATCTACGGACTAGGGTGCCATTTTGGAATGCACTGCCATTTGGGACGCAAGCAGTGTTTCACAGTCTGATACACACCAGATATGAATGACTAAATAGATCATTTGGGGAGACTATATTGTTTCTGCCATTAGAAGCAACCGGAAAACAAGGCAAGGTTGAGTGATAAAATGCACAGAATGTACTGATGAATCACAGATATGTGGGCAACACAATAATATAAAATGTAATTTAGCAGACCCTTTTATCTAAAGCGACTTACAGTAGTGCATGCATTCATTTACATATGGGTGGCCCCAGCAGGAATTGAACCCACGATGCAGTGTAACGGTGGTCCTCCTCCTCTTCAACCGAAAAGGAGGAGTATTGAGGGAACCAAGGCGCAGCGGGTTGTGAACACATAATATTTATTAAAGACAAGACGAAAACACGAACTACACTATAAACTAACAAAACAACAAACGGAGTAGACAGACCTGAACGACGAACTTACATTAAACACGAGAACGCACGAACAGGGAAAATAGCCTACACATAAAATGACGATGTACAACACAAACCGAACAGTCCCGTATGGTGCGACAAACACTGACACAGGAGACAACCACCCACAACTAACACAGTGAAACAACCTACCTAAATATGACTCTTAATTAGAGGAACGCAAAACACCTGCCTCTAATTAAGAGCCATACCAGGCAACCCTAAACCAACATAGAAACACACAACATAGAATGCCCACCCAAACTCACGTCCTGACCAACTAACACATACAACAAACTAACAGAAATAGGTCAGGAACGTGACATGCAGACGATGTGCTCTATGAAAAGGAGCCACACAGGACCATAAATATTAAACTCCTCTCAGATTGAATTATTGAAAGACAACATACGCTAGGTTTAGACAGTCTTGAAAGGGTTAAGGATAAATTCCGTGCCGATACGGAATACAACAGGCCAATGTTCAATGCCATGTAGAAATGTTGTTATGAAAAAGGCCTCAAACCACATTTTGTGAGTCAAGGAACATCTGGAATGTCCTAAATCGGACAGTGACTGAGAACGTCTGTTAGCAACATCTACAGGCATGCATACACAAACACAACAAAAGTTATGGGGTGACAGGGAAAAGGGAAGTCCAAAAATAAATGAAACTTATTTGATCTACCTAACGTTTTACAACAGGTTAGTTTTTTTCCTTCAATACACTGAAGCAGCAATTCGATGTTGATGTTTCTCTGTTGTCACACCACAATGACAACTGCAACCCACAGGGCTATTAGGGTGAACGTATTACCGCCACACCGGCAGTCTGGAGTGACCGCAGTCAAATTCCATATTTAACTAGGTAAGTCAGTTAAGAACAAATGATTAGTTATTCTATGAACAAATGATTAGTGCTTCTATTCCGGCCAAATCCGGACGACGCTGTTCAATTGTGCACCACCCTATGGGACTCCCAATCACGGTCGGTTGTGATCCAGCCTGGAATCGAACCAGGGTGTCTATAGTGACGCCTCGAGCACTGAGATGCAGTGCCACTCTTTTGGCTTCTCCAAAACTGAGCTGATGCCACTGATGGTCATTAGTAGCTTACCAAACTTGCTATCGGCCAGTCGCTAATCACCGGCGCTCAGCGCTCTATTGTCCCTCTAATCACGCTGACAGCCCTGGCATTCAGAGTGTGAGCACAATAGGATTACCTGTTGCGCAGCGAGAGCCAGCTCCTCATAGATAGTTCATCCATGGAATGAAAGTGTTTCTATAAACCGACGTTGCGCTACATTTCTATAGGCTATGCTATGCAATTTCGTGAGAAAACAGAGTTTTGAAGGACTCTATCAAATTGAGGAAGATCTCTTCAGCCTTCTATAGGCTAGGCCTACTATATTTATTTCTCAACTTTCCTAATATTAGGCACCTTCTTTCGCTTTACAATAGGAGTGGCTGAAATGAACGGCGGGAAAAACGTCCTCCGTTCGCTATTCAAGTGCATACGGATGACATTATAATGGCCCATTCTAAATCAAAATTAATTTCACACATACTGTATTTAAGTATATGCAGACAAGATGACATTGTGAATAGTTTGATGGGTGAGAATAGTATCACTTGTGAATGATGTCAAGCGTGTGCAGTCTAAGGCAAGAAACAGTGCATTTTTTTGTTGTTGCGACTTTTAAATCATAGTCACATGCTTTATGTAGCCTAGCCCTCAGACCTATATTGTTCTGATAAGATTTGTATCACAACTAAAGTGGCCAAATAACTCCAAACGTAGCCGTTTAGGCCCCTGGAACACAGAGAGCCCATAGCCTACAGAGCCTAGTGTAACGTGCATTCTTATAAACCCAGTCATGGCCTAACATAAGGACGACTCAGAATATGCTATTCTGTTCTTCTGAAATAGGCTACATTCTCTTCATATAAATAATGGATTTATTGTGATGGTGTAGGCTATATTAGATGGATTTATTAGACTTGTAGATGTTCCAAGGTCCTCATCAGTGGCTTGTAGGCAATCCGTGGAAACTGGAGATGCACAACAACAACAAAAAACAGGCAGTTATTTGGATGACAATCACCAGGTGACTAAAAGTCATGACCGCAACAGCCCGTAAATCTCATGTTATCCAATTCAAAATGAAACTGAATACAACAAACATTAGGTAATGAGTGGAAATACTGCCCGTGAGTCACGGGTGTCCGTAACTTTGTCAAAGATCCCCAAAAGAAACCCTCTAAAACCACAAACGATATACAAATTGTGCCTTCCTGTATTATACTTATGCAAACATCTTTATTCTATTCTACTGAGCAATTTACTTTATGTTCATATTCTTATCTTTTATTATTTCTAATTGTTGTTGCATTGTCGAGAAGGAACCTGCAACTAAGCATTTTGATGGACGATGTATACCATGCGTATCCCGTACATACGACGAATAAAACTTGAAACTGAGTCAATGTATGAAATAAACAAGTATTTAAACACAGTCACGCTGTCTTTAAAGGGCATTTTTAAGTTCACGAGACTCAATGTTTAGCATGGTCCCGTCGGTGTTTGCCTGTTCTATGACTCATGTGGGCTCAGAGGGTGTTCCCACTCTGATTTAACTCAAGTCTGTTTGGGTAGCTCGATGAAAATAAGCCCTGCTTTGGGTAGTAGTTGCTCTCAGGCTCTTAGAGCATTGTTGAAATGGCACGGAAGGAGTCACAGTTTACTTTACAGGCCTTTCAGATTTTTCCACCCATGCAACGTAGAGAGAGAGAGAGAGAGAGAGAGAGAGAGAGAGAGAGAGAGAGAGAGATAAAGTGAGCGCTTCAAGCTGGGAGACATTTAATTAGACTTTTCCCCCCTTCTCATTAGTGACTCATTTAAGCGTGTTAATGGTCTATTTTGGTATAAGTGAATCGATAGGCTTTCCTGCTTTCCCAGTCTCCTGCTGGAGTTATAAATCAAAACATAATTAAAAACAAGGTGGAGTAAGTTAGTGAAATAAACATGTAGGTTTACGCACCACTGCTCGCCACCACTTCCTGCCGTGGATGATGTAATGGTCTTGGTCCCTCTGAAGGGTACACGCCATGTTATTGTTATATTGGAAGTTTGCTGTATGCAACAGGGAGGGGCAATTGAATGCAATTTATATTGTTAAAACATTTCTAGGCTGTCTATCTATGGGTAACAGGGTTGACATGTTATGCTCGACCCACTCAGTTTTCCACCACAAAACACCAGAAAATTGCCAAAAGGAGAAAAACCAGCTCACCTGCTTTTACACTATCACTTGGCTATTACGTAACAGGGGTGACCTTAAAATGAGGAACAAGTTGTTTTTTGTAACCTTAAAATGAATCACTAATCTCATGGAATTAATAACACAATTCAGAAATGAGTCAAAGCAACAAAGGAGAAATGTTGGGGTTAAGTGGGTTAAAATCTTCCCAGAAGCCACAGAGGGACATGTCAAAATGATGAATTGTAGCACTCTAGCAAGTCTTTGTTCATATAAATAAAATCGATTTGATTGAATTTTGCATGTGGTCAATATGAAAAACGACTTCCTTTCATATAACAGGCTTTTAACGTGTCATATTCGTGCACAATTTCTACTTACAATATCAGAAGGGACGCAACATTTAAAATTTAAAAAAGGACTAATTTCGTGGACCAAAACTACATCTGTGTTTGCAAGAACACAAGGCAACCCTCATGCTCACTACCATCCCTTCTGACATCATTGAATGACTATGACCGCGTCACATTCCCTACCTAGTGCCATTTGACGCACCCTATTTCTCTGTAATTGGGTCACGAAGGAAAATGGTTCATTCTCAATATTCTGCAAGAAGAATGTTTTCCCTAATAACCCTGTTTACATAGACACAATGCAGAACATCGCCAATCAACATAAACGTTCTACAACAACGTCCATTTTATTTGTGTGATGCGTATTTGATTTGGAGTTCGGACATATAAAGTTTATATGTGAAAACGACTTCTAAGATGTATACTTTCTGTTTTTCCGAACTCACTTCACTCGCGCCCAAAAAGGAAGCTCGCGTTGCTCGTACGGGCAGGTCTAATACACCATACTGGTAATCATGTTTCATATGAATGTAATTATTCTGTTATGATGAGTTACAACATTTTCTGGTTGTTGTTATGTTACCAGTTGCAAAATATATTTGTGATGTGATGGTGTCATTGGATACTTCCTAGGTCTATGGTTGTGTTTGCCTCTGTAGAGATGGGAAGCATGGAGGTCCTCCACATACATGTGTGGTATTAAGCAGCAGAAGAGAGAGTGGCTCCAGCCCCTGCTCCGTGGACATATCTAATGCTATTTCTTTTGTTCAAATATTTTTTATTGAGCACACACAAGAATGGTGTATAGGTATAAGACAGGTATACAATTCTTATCTAAACATAAAAGAGCAGACAGAAACAAAAAGACCCAGAGTTCTGGGTACAAAACAAATATTACAAGACATACAGAATAAGGACAGGTAGAAAGAAAGAGGGTAGGTGTCACCCCCCACTTATTCCCCCCCCACTTCTTCCCCCCCTTATCCCTTCCCCTTATTCCCCTCCCGACTGCTCGGGTGGCGGTGCCAGCACATGCTGCCCAAAGGTGGATTAAAATATTACAATTGAGAGTGCGTTAAAAAGTACAAATTCACAGCGCCGAATGGTCCAAGTAAGAGAGGAAAGGCTGCCAGATTTGATCAAATGTTGATAATTTATTGTTCAGAATATATCTAATTCTTTCTAAGTGTACAGTGTTTGCCAATTCGCTGAGCCATAATTTGGTAGTGGGCGCTTCCCTCTTTTTCCAAAACAACAAGATTAGTTTTTTTGCCGAAATGAGACTGTAAGAGATTAGTTGTTTTTGAGGGTTGGTTAATCCGTTTAGGGAATCAGACACTCCCAGGATTATTAGAAGCGGGTCTGGGTCAATTGAAGTCTCCAGAACTTCAGAGAGGATCCTAAAAATTCCACACCAGTAACCATACAAGCTAGAGCATAGGGCAAAGCAGTGGAGTAGTGTACCCTGTGCAGCCTGACATTTATCACACATAGGGGATGTATCAGGAAATATCCTATGCAGTTTGGTTTTGGAATAGTGTAATCTGTGTAATACCTTGAATTGTATGAGACGATGTCTGGAGTTAATGGAGCAGGTGTGGATATATTCCAAGCTATCTTCCCAGTCTGCCACCGAAATGTCAGTCCCTAGTTCTTCCTCCCATTTTGCCTTAATGGCATCTGTAGAAGGTGTGCTAACAGATTGAAAAGCATCATATAAAAGAGATATCAGTTTGTCTGAGGTGGGGGATGTCTTTATGCATCCGTCAAACATGGAAGGCTTAGCGTTCCCAAATGTTGGGAGGTGTTTTCTAACATAGTCTCTGATTTGTAGGTATCTGAAAAAGTTACTTCTAGGAAGATTATAAGTTTCCCTCAGCAACTCAAAGGAAGCAAAGGTCCCTTCTATATATAAATCCCCTATGGTACTTATCCCCAACTCTCCCCATTGCTCAAAGGTGTTATCAAGGTTAGAGGGGGCAAAGGAGGGGTTCCTGGCAACAGGGAGCATGAATGACAATGGTCTAAGCTCAAAGTGGGTTTTAATTTGCTTCCAGATTCGGACTGTGCTATGTATAATAGGATTGTTACGATAAAGTGACCTCTCCAGATTGACAGGCGACAAAATCACAGCACCAATAGAGAAGGGGTGACACTCCTCCCGCTCCATACTAAGCCAGCTGGGTGAGGGACGTGCGTCATCCAGCAAAAACGTAACAGCGCGGAGGTAATAAAATATAACATTTGGGAGAGACAATCCTCCTTCCATTTTGGATTTGCAGAGGTGTTTTTTACCTATCCTGTGTGTTTTATAATCCCAGATGAAAGGATTGATAATTGAGTCCAGTTGTTTATGAAAGGATTTAGGTATGAATACTGGGATGTTCTGGTATAGGTAGAGCAGTTGTGGGAGGAAGACCATTTTAATGGCATTAATTCTTCCGAGCAGAGAAATTGGGAGAGTTCTCCAAAATTGTATGTTTGTCTTGAGTTTTTGCATCAGAGAGGGGAAATTCTCTTTAAATAGTAAGGAGTATTGTTTGGTAACTACAATTCCTAGATAGGTAAATCTTTCTGAAGATAACTTAACTGGAAGATGTTCTAGCCAGGAGGTGTTTTGTAACCGTATGGGCATTAATTCACTCTTGTTCCAATTTATTCTGTATCCCGAGAAGGTACCAAACAAATTAATCACATCAAGAATAGCTGGAATACTAGTTTGGGGTTCTGTTACATAGAGGAGAATGTCATCTGCGTATAGGGAAATCTTATTTAGAGTATCTTTAGTATTATAGCCGTGTATTGCTGCATCAGATCTAATCGCCTGAGCGAGAGGTTCAATGATTAGGGCGAAGAGCATAGACGACAGCGCACAACCCTGCCTTGTCCCTCTGTAAAGGTTAAATCGGGGCGACAATGATTGGTTAGTGAGTATTCTCGCACAGGGGTTCCTATATAAAAGCTGGATCCAGTTTATGAACCCATCTCCAATATTAAATATCTGTAGGACTTTGAATAGATAGGACCACTCAACTTGGTCAAAAGCCTTCTCGGCGTCAAGAGATATAACGGCAAGGTCCACGTTTGGTAACCTCTGAGAATACATAATGTTGAAGAGGCGCCTGAGATTGAAGAATGAGTTTCTGTTCGGGATACAGCCGGTCTGGTCCGAATGGACCAATTTGCCAATTAAAGTGCTAAGCCTGTTAGCCAGGGTTTTTGCTAAAATCTTTTGGTCTGTATTAAGGAGGGATATTGGTCTGTATGACCCTACCTCTTCCGGATCTTTACCCTTCTTATGTATAACTGTAATGAATGCTTCATCCAAAGTAGATGGGAGAGCTCCATCCTCCTTGGCCTGAACCAACATTTTGTGCAGGTAGGGAGAGAGCATGTTGCTGAATGTTTTATAGAATTCACTAGGGTATCCATCTGGGCCCGGGGTCTTGCCACTCTTTAGAGATTTAATTGTTTCTCGAATTTCTTCAAGAGATATTTCCTTATTCAGGAAGTTAGAATCTTCCTGGTTCAGGGCAGGAAGATCTAATGCTATTTCTGTATGACAGGTACTGTATGACAGCTACCCTAGAGCCATGTATTAATATATCTCTATACACAGAGTGTACAAAACATTAGGAACATCTGTTCTTTCCATGACATAGACTGACCAGGTGACTCCAGGTGAATGGTACGATCCCTTATTGATGTCACCTGTTAAATCCACTTCAAATCAATGGCTGCATTTCAAACTCATAAAAGACGCACCCTCGTCCACTTACCCTCGCATTATGCCCTTGGTGGAATCCCTGCGTCCATATTTGTCGTCAGTCCAAATGATTAGCCAAGCAAGGGAAGATTGCATCGTAAGCCCCTCAGCCCTTGTTTTTAAT
Source organism: Salvelinus alpinus (assembly GCF_045679555.1). Lineage (NCBI taxonomy): Eukaryota > Metazoa > Chordata > Actinopteri > Salmoniformes > Salmonidae > Salvelinus > Salvelinus alpinus. The sequence goes on from NC_092095.1 coordinate 34,951,030, forward strand.
GGAGTTTGTGAGTCTACAATTACGTTCACTTCAGGGCCTGAAACGCCCCATCATTCAATTCGCGATGATTGTACATCCGCTAAGAAAAGTCCGTCAAAACTTAAAACCTCCACGCCAATATGGAGTCAACATAGTGTAAGTAAAAACAAATGTAAATAAGTTAGAAATTGTGCTACTAATGCACAAACACATCTCGTAAAAGTAATTATGTTTTTGTTTGGTTAGCTTTTGAAAATTGTAGCAATAAAACATTTTCCTTCTTCAGAAGTTCCAGCTAGCCAGACTAACGTTATCATACAGTAGGCGTATATTAATAATTATATAGTTAATATAAGTAGACATACAATTATAATTGACTGTAGCGCATATAAAGCATCCACAAGCTACTGGTGCCTGAAAACACAATCACCGGGACGAGTGACGGATTTCCGGGCAAGGGCGGTCTATTTAAAATTCATTCCTTCCTCCTTTGCCCCTTCCCCTGCAAGTGTACACTCGTTAGACGTCATGATACGTCATCAGAAGTGTTTGACATTTGAGGGCTGACGCTTCGAACACACCGACACCGTTACTGAGCAAAATAGTACGCAGCACCATCTGGATACAGTATGTATGCAACAACAGATCAACATTCACCTTCTGCTACCATTTCTGTCAAGCGGTCTGCGCATACAGTTTGACGCATACGTTCGATACATCCAATGTACGCATCACACCGAACCGCAGGGTTTCATTGGAAACAAATGTAATTCTGCTGTACCAAAATGCAATGACGCTGTCTGTGTTTTCGAAGCGTGAGAGGAGAGGGTGTGTCGGACTGCAGCCAGTGTATATGAAGGGGAGGAGACAGGTTAAAAGAAGGATTTTTAAGCCTCGAGACAATCGAGACATGGATTGTGTATGTGTGCCATTCAGAGGATGAATGGGCAAGACAAAAGGTTTAAGTGCCTATGAACTGGGGGGTACGGCAGTAGGTTCCAGGCGCCCCAGTTTGAGTGTGTCAAGAACTGCTACGCTGCTGGGTTTTTCACGCTTAACAGTTTCTCGTCTGTATCAAGAATGGTCCACCACCCAAAGGACATCCAGCCAACTTGACACAACTGTGGAAAGCACTGGAGTCAACATGTGCCAGCATCCCTGTGGAACGCTTTCGACACCTTGTTGAGTCCATGCCCCGATTTCATTCAGGCTGTTTGTGGGCATGTTCAAGATTTGTACAGACTCAGAGCTTCAAAATGGTATATCATACACTGCAGTTGGAGGAAACATGGGAAAGTTATGCTTCTTTGAAATTTGACAAACGTGTTAGCTCACTTAGAGACAAGTAGGAAAAATGCCCAAGAAAGATTTTCAGTTTCTAGAGAGCTCTTTCTTCCGTTGCGCCCATTCAGTGTCGTTCACACCCTCTTAAGCCTTTGCCATCTCTGTATGAATTCACATGGAAACGCATGAGTCATCATGGCATTGTCCTCCTGAAAGTAATTGTTCTACTTAAACTCCCACTGAGCTTTATCGATAGCATCAGCTAAATTCAGGGCAGCAATGCTTTTGAGAGCTGTACAGGGCTGGGCGATATGGCCGAAATATCACATCACAATATTTTTATAATTATTGAAGGTATTTTATGTTTTTGAATAATAGTTCTAAATATGCTTAATAAGTAGTGCATGACTCTAGGGTGGAAACAAATGCATTCTAAGTGGTTTTAATAGGGCTTTCTCTCTGCCGATTGTTCTATACTGTTCAATCAAACTTCAACCCAAAATGATTCTGCATTTCCTTCACTCATTTGTTATCATTTCCACACTGTACCACATAAAAACTGTTGCGTTACATTTATAATGTGCCTACTCTGGTCTTGACATATGCGCTCTAGCCAACAGCTTGCAGATACAGTGCGGGTAGGCTGTGATGGTAGGGTAGTCTGCATGATTACTATGGATAAGAGCGAGAATATTTCTATTTGTCAAATGGCAATAAAGCATCGATCATCATGTCACCAGAATAAGACCCTCGATATTTATTGGAACGGAGCATCAAGCTCATCACCGTGCACTTTCACCACCCATCATAACTTATTTCATCTGTAGCCTAATAAACTGCATGGTTGGAAGGACCACACACCATATCATCCCTTGACTTCAAGTTTATTCCATATGATGGTTATTATATCAACTTTTGCTCATAAAAGGTGTTTCCACCGCCATTTCAAGCATGATTCATTTTACACATCATACCATGTCGAGCAAACAATTTTTTTTTTTTTATACTGGTATGACTTTACTCGCAGATAGTTTTTGGGATGGAAATGTGGTTTATGACCATGTATTTTCAATGGATTCAATGGCAATTCTTACTTTCTCCACAAGTGGCATTGTGACGATTTCTAGGGTGCTTTTGGCACCAGCACTACCTCACAGGCCAGATTCATGGCAAAAAAAGTATGTGTGCGCACCCAAACAGAGTTGCCAACTTAGCGACTTTGTCGCTATATTTAGCGAGTATTCAGACTGCTCTAGCGACACATTTTCAAAAAAGCAACTAGCGAAAAATTGAGCAACTTTTTCTGGTGTTACTGGAGACTCTGACGTGAAAGCACGTATCGTTCTTACTCTTCTCAACGAGCAGCGGGTGCTGCCGTGGGCCCCACCCCCGTCCCAAAGCACTCACAGGCGGCCCAGTCCTAGCGCAGCAGTCCCTCCCAGCTGCAGTCAGAGCAGGAGATGTTCACCCCTCCGCATCCAGACTGCTAATGAATCGCGCATGCGGGAAGCTGCCTGTCAGGGGTGCGTAACTGGTGGCATGGAAGTCAAACGCAGGAGAGTAGAGCTTGGTAAATAGCCAGAGCCGTTTAATGTACATAACTATCGGCATACAAAAATAACAAAACACATGGGCAACAAAACTCGTATCGCACCAGTCACATAAAGCACACGTCCTTACACTAAACAATTCCCGACAAGGACATGGGAGAATCAGAGGGAACATATACAACATGTAATTAGGGAATTGAAACCAGGTGAGTGTGACAACCAGACAAAAGAAATGGAACATGAAAAATAGATCGATGATGGCTAGAAGACCGGTGACGTCGACCGCCGAACACAGTCCGAACAAGGAGAGGAACCGACTTCAGCAGAAGTCGTGACACCGCCGCTGGCTGATCCCGCCCTGGCTTACATTTAAAAAAATAATTGTTTTACCTGAATAACGGCCAGACTAGTTACCATAATTTTCTCACAATGCCATTGACAGTTTTTTCTATTGTCTCTTTTTGGTCCATTTAGACTGTTAATGTAGATTGTATACAAAAAAAAGTAAAAATTTTTATGGTTATGTAATTTTTTTTTAACATGTGACATGTACTGTGACTTGTTATAGGCTCCTAAGTGGACCATAAGGTTAAAAACCAAACCAAATTAAGATTTTTTTTAAATTAAAACATTTAAAACCTAAGTAACTCCGCCAGAGTGTCTCTTTTGGGTCACTTTTGCCGGTCCCAAGCCCAGATAAAGGAGGAGGGTTGGAATTGTGACATAAAAAAAAGAATCAACGTTATTCCTCTCTCCTACAGCGTCCATCACAATTACATGCACATGGCCAATTATGCAAAGTAGGTGATGACGTCATTTAGCGACTTCTAGTTACTTTTAGGACAGCCAATAGCTACTTTCCTTACTGAGGAGATGGCAACACTGCACCCAAAGCTCTTGCTAGCAAATTAGCAGTTCTAAACTGTTAAGTCTCATACTGGCGGTAAAAACGGAGGATTGCCATAATATTTAGAGTTTCATCACTCAGTTATCCCATTTATATTACATTTAACAAACCAAACATTGAAATACGGTAAAGTAAAAATCCAAACCGGTTCGTGCATCAATACCAGTATATTTTAAAATACGGTTTACCACGCAGCCCTGGAGCTGTAGCAACACTTTTGCAGTTGCCCATTTACTATATATATATATATATATATATATATATATATATATATATATATATATATATATATATATATATATATATTATTTTTTTAAACATGGTACTAAAGATAATCTATATACTGACCAGGGAAGCCCCAATTCTGTTAAAGACAGAAGCCTGTGACATGACAGACCAATCAAAAAAGGATTAAAAAAGGACTCATCTCTCAGCATATCCAGCCCCTTCATTATCTCAGCTAATCATAGATCCTGCCTTTCTCCGTAAATAGCTCAGTGCTTTCTCCTTGGCTAAACTAGGCTCATAATTTTACATTTTTATTCATATTTACGGATCCCATACAAGTTTGAAAATACGCAGTGGTGGAAAAAGTACCCAATTTTCATACTAATAGTAAGAGTAAAGATACCTTAATAGAAAATGACTCAATTAAAAGTGAAACTCACCCAGTAAAATACTACTTAAGTAAAAGTCTAAAAGTATTTTGTTTAAATATACTTAAGTATCAAAAGCAAAAGTAATTGCTAAAATATACTTAAGTATCAAAAGTAAAAATATGAATAATTACAAATTTCTTATATAAAGCAAACCAGACAGCATCATTTTCTTGTTTTTTAAATTTATGGGTAGCCAGGGGCACTCTCCAACACTCATAATTTACAAACGAAGCATTTGTGTTTAGTGAGTCCGCCAGATCAGAGGCAGTAGGGATATTCTCTTGATAACCAGGTTATTGCTTCTTTAATCAGAACAACAGTTTTCAGCTGCGCTAACATAATTGCAAAAGGGTTTTCTAATGATCAATTAGCCTTTTAAAATGATAAACTTGGATTAGCTAATACAACGTGCCATTGGAACACAAGAGTAATGGTTGCTGATAATGGGCCTCTGTATGCCTATGCCGTTTCCAACTACAATAGTCATTTACAACATTAGCAAAGTCTACACTGTATTTCTGATAAATTTGATGTTATTTTAATGGACAAAAAATGTGCTTTTCTTTCAAAAACAAGGACATTTCTAAGTGACCCCAAACTTTTGAACGGTAGTGTACTTATCAAAAGTAAAAGTATAAATCATTTGAAATTGCTTATATTAAGCAAACCATGCGGCACAAATGTTTTTGTTAATTTACTGATAGCTAGGGGCACACTCCAACACAGACATCATTTACAAACAAAGCATTTGTGTTTAGTAAGTCCACCAGGTCAGAGGCAGTAGGGATAACCAGGGATGTTCTCTTGATAAGTGTGTGAATTGGACCATTTTCCTGTCAAAATGTAATGAGTACTTTTGGGTGTCAGCAAAAATGTATGGAGTGAAAAGTACATTATTTTCTTTAGGAATGTAGTGAAGTAAAAGTAGTCAAAAATATAAACTGTAAAGAAATAGTACAGATACCGAAAAAAAACTACTTAAGTAGTACTTTAAAGTATTTTTTACTTAAGTACTTTACACCACTACCTGCTGAGAAGGAAGCGGGTGCTGTCTCATGAACTCTGTGACCTAATGGAGCATGGGCCTGACCTTTAGCCATCTGGAGAAACAGTCTGGCATCTGCAGGGACAGATCTGGAGCGGCTACACACAAACAGACTCGCAACACACACACACACACACACACACACACACACACACACACACACACACACACACACACACACACACACACACACACACACACACACACACACACACACACACACACACACACACACACACACACACACAATAATGCGATGATAGGGTGTAGTTTTCGTATCATGTGAACCAAAATACCTTTCTGCAATCTGCATCCCAACCTGGGCCAACGGCTCCACACTCTGGCCAAACTGGGCAGCATTCGGAGCACTGGCATTGCCCAGGAGGTGGCGGACATAGATGTCCTAAATCAGAGAGAGAAAGATAGATTGAGAAAGAGAGAGTCGGAATGACAGACAGAATAAAGCGAGAAAAATCACAATTTATGATCCGCTGTGATCCATTTATGATCCTCCTGAATTGATGATCCTCCTGATTTTCCCATCAGCATGAAAGAGGGAAAATGCCAATGGTGTCTATTTTCAACCGGGGGTCAGAGATAGATGAAAGCCAACGCAGATTGATGAGAGAAAAAAAAGTTTGCAGATTGATGAGAAAAAAAAAACGTTTTGAATCTTTTACAGAACACACTCCAGGAGTCTGCTTTGGTTTGCCGTGTTCAGGTACAGACGAAAGATAATGAAAGCAGACAGGAGAAAAAAGTTGATGAGATTTAATTAGATGAGAATGTGGACCTGGGAATAGTTTGAGCTCATTAGCTGCCTCTTCAGCTGAACAGCCCCAAAGAGATGACAAGCTGGGAGATAGAGAAACTGCTACAGTGTGTTTGTGTGTTCCTTCATTTACGCCAGTCTATCTAACGTCAGTGAAAAGGTGCATCTTATCACACAGCTCTATGGGGAGTAATTATAGACTCCTTAAATGCACTCTGTGTGCATGCTTGTGTGTGTGTGAAAGAGAGAGACTAACCTGAGCGATCCCTGCCATCTTAAAGACAGAGAGGGCCAGGTAGAAGTTGAGCTGAGGCAGAGGATGGCATCCCCCGGCAGTAAATGGAGATCAGCTCCTCAGGAGTGGGTACACCTGGCCATTGAGAGAGAAATACAGACATTGGAAACTTAAGGCGTCCGCATACATAGGTTCGGTTAGCTTCTATCAGACCTCGGCTAGGCGAAGCGACCGTCTTTGCTCTCATACTCCCAAAAGCCGTTTGCTTGACAAATTTGAGAAAAAAAAGGGCAATATTACTGTTGTTTGTCCCTCTTGAACCACCGTAGCAACAACATAGGCAGAAACACTTCCTCAAAATAGTCAGAATGAATCTTAGAAATCAAGAAATCTGTCATTCATTTTGACAAGGAGGTCTTAGTCGCGCAATTTTACATCTACAGTAGCTAAGATGTTTGATTAAGTATTTCTCAAGTGAAAAAAATGTGCATGAAAACTATTCGTCTCTCGCTGAATGACAACAAATGTTCCCACTCCTACTACTAGTAGTACTGTTGACCAATCACAGACGAAGGGACATAGACTTCAGTGGCCGAAGTCTTCGACTTGCCTCAAGAAAACATTTTGTGTGTGCGAACTGCCAAAGACCAGAATGAACAAAAACGTCTCAAAATGTAGTAATAATATATGCGCAAACTGTTCTGACTGGGAAGCATACGGTAAGCTTAGCGTGTGTGTACTTTACTGTATTTATACTTAGAATGCAGTTTTTCAATGGTAAAAGTAAAAAAATAGCTGGAGTGGGACTTTTAACTTAGGATTTAGAGATCAGAAGCTGACCCTGCCTTCAGCATTTCTAACAGTGTCAGATGTAAGAGTTCAGAGGTTATAGCCTCCACACCCTTCAGGCTGCCCATGCTGTTAAGGACGCTGAGGCTACTGGGCCAATAGTTGGGTATCAGGAAGTAGTGCAGGTCTGCCATTGGCTGGCCCGTGGTGGATGCCAAGAGTGTGTAAAGCTGTCATTAAGGCAAAGGGTGGCTACTTTGAAGAATCTCAAATATAAAATATATTTTGATTTGTTTAACACGTTTTTGGTTACTACATGATTCCATATGTGTTGTTTCATAGTTTTTATGTCTTCACTATTATTCTACAATGTTAAAAATACAAAAAAATTAGTAGGTGTGCCCAAACTTTTAACTGGTACTGTAAATAGTCAAGTACAGATACCCCCCAAAACTACTTAAGTAGTAGTTTAAAGTATTTTTACTTAAGTACTTTACACCACTGGCTATATAGAGCGGGTGCCGATACCGAGTCAATATGCAGAGGTAAAGGTTAATCGAGGTAATTTACACATGTAGGTAGGGGTAAAGTGACTAAATAATAAACAGATAACAGATAATAAATAGATAATAAACAGCGAGTAGCAGTAGTGTAAAAACAAGGGGGGGGGGGGGGTCAATGTAAATAGCCATTTGATTAATTGTTCAGCAGTCTTATGGCTTGGAGGTGGAAGCTGTTAAGGAGCCTTTTGGACCTAGACTTGGCGCTCCGGTACCGCTTGCTGTGCGGTAGCAGAAAGAATAGTCTATGACTTGGGTGACTGGAGTCCAATTTTCAGGGCCTTCCTTACCCCTGATCACACGTAAACACAGGTCACTTTCATAGCAGCCACTTTGTACTGCTTGTCACATCTATGTGCTCTCCTCCTCTCACCTCGTCCCTTGACTTGTGGACTTCAATGCACAACACATCAGCTGTATGTGACCAGGCGAAAAAAGAAAAAAAAATCCAAGCCAAACCGCTACACACAGCCTACATCGTTGTCACCATATCAGCTAAAGTAATGTCATTGTCAGCATAGATAATATAACTAATGTGTTAGTAAACCCACTACAATCATGCAGTAACGTTACAGTGTACAGTCAGTAAGCAGTTACACCGTCAGGCCCCGGTGGAAATACATTTGTAATACCAAAAGCTTACCTTGACTTGGAAGAGTTCCAGTGTTGTGTTGGAAAGTCATAGCCAGCTAGCTAACATAGCACACCTCTGTTTGTGAAGGCTGTTTCAGTAGGCTAAACAAGCTCGCTGCATTTGCTAGCTAAGTAAGTGAAACTGAAAGTGAAAAAAAAATACAAAATCTCTCTCTCTAGCTTCTCCTTCATTTAGAAAGAAATGAATTTGTCCAAAACTGTTCAACTATTGTCTTTCTCTCTCTTTGAGTCAATTACTCAACACATTTTATATACTGCAATGCTAGCTAACTGTAGCTTACGCTTTCAGTAGCCGATAATTCTCTGATTCTTTGATTGGGTGGACAACATGTAAATTCATGCTGAAACAGCTCTGATAGGCTGGAGGACATCCTCCAGAAGTTGTCATAATCACTATGTAAGTCTATGGAAGGGGTGTGAAAACCATGAGCCTCCTAGGTTTTGTATTGAAGTCGATGTACCCAGAGAACGGAAGTTAGCTGTCCTTTGCTACACAATGGTGCTCGCTACAGAGTGCTATTGAGGCTACTGTAGACCTTTGCAAAATAGTGTTTTAATCAGTTATTTGGTGACGTGATTATATTTAGTATAGTTTAATCTAAAAAACATAACGTTTTAAATGTTTTACAATTTACTTTTTTAAATTTTTAACTGTCCAACACTGAAATTATCAGACACCAACACTTGGACCGTTACTCACAAAATGCGAAATGCGAAAAATTGAATTTACCTGCATTGTCTGACAGTGAGCTTGTCATTGATGGACACTCCTTATGTCTTTCCAACATTGTCGCTGAAGATTGACAATGTTGAACATGTGCTGTTCACGAACAGGAGTTGTTTGGTCTTCCATAATTCAGTGTGGATGAATCATTTGTAAAAGCAAAGGTACAATTAATACAACATAGATATTTTGTTTCGTTTCAGTCGACATAGGTGAGTATCAATGCATTACAGATTAAACCTTGCGCAAGTCAGATGTTTTACGTTTTCTGTAAACCGTCACCGCAAGAGCGACTGAGCTCATTTCACAGATCTGTAAAAGCACATTATTTGCTGAAGGCCCGCACTGAGCGATGGTAGAATTTACAGATGCCGTAGAGATCGTGTACACTAGGAACTATTTTACTCACCTCAGATTGTTTCCGCCCGGACGTAATTTACAGAAACTCAGGCTGACAGTTGATTCGAGCTGTGTAGACGTGTACTAGTTGTCATCCATCGCTTGTAATCTTTCTTTAATTGTTAAGGCTTTGCAATCTAGGCATTTTACATTTGAACAACGGAGAAGTTAGTGTGCCTTATTCCTTGTAGAAACATGACCTCAGTCGAAGAACTGAAGCTACGAGTGAGAGAGCTGGAGAATGAGTTGATCAAGTGTAAGCAAAAGCGATGTACGGCGATGTGTGCGGAGGAACCTGCTGACAACAACCATCCTCATCACAGACCAAGGATCGACAAAATGAGTGCTGAAGTAGTGGACTCAAACCCTTACAGGTAGCTAGCTATGTTAAACTGTCAAAATCTAACGGCCGCGAATGGAGTCATTTGTGATAATAAATACATAAGACTAGCTACCTGATCTGGTTGACACCCCAGAAAAAGGGCCGGCACGTCCCATATGGTGTAAACTGCTTACCTCACCATTTTCTTACCTTACAGTCGTCTGATGGCTTTGAAGCGAATGGGCATTGTTGAAGATTATGAGGTAATATATTATATTCTATTGTTATCTGATACACACAAATGTTACCCAATTCCAGTATTTCACCAATATTGCCAGGCTTTGAAGAAATCCCTGTTGCATGATTCCTGGATGTCCAGAATTTTAAAACTCGATACAGATCTTATATGACAATAACATGGCATGTGTTTCTATCCTACTGTTAAACAGAAAATCCGGACGTTCACTGTAGCCGTGGTGGGTGTTGGAGGAGTTGGAAGTGTGACTGCAGAAATGCTCACAAGATGTGGCATTGGTAAGGTAATACAAACTTCACATTACTACATCAACATATCATTCCTTTCTACCTGATGCTTCCGATGGACAATGTCCATCAATGCGACATGCATTGTGTCATTCTGCCTTACGCGCCGCGCCTCCTCTTTGTACAGCTCATCCTGTTTGACTATGACAAAGTGGAGCTGGCCAATATGAACAGGCTTTTCTTCCAGCCTCACCAGGCTGGTCTCAGCAAAGTAGAGGCAGCGGAACACACACTCAGGTACAGTTACCTGGTGGGTGGGTGGGGGGGGGGGGGGGGTTGTGTTCTGCTGAACACACCCCATGAGTGATACCCCAGATATTTACATTGTTTTATATGATCTCATGTTGCTATAAGGTGCTGGCATATTAAACAATTATGTTAACAGGACTATCAACCCAGATGTGCAGTTTGAGACCCACAACTATAACATCACCACCATGGACAATTTTGCACATTTCATGGATCGCATAAGGTGAGAAGTGCTGTCCTCTCCTAAGTGCCATACTGCTCGTGTGGTCATTTGTACAGAGTGTTTTCAGTATTGAATTGCTCCACTGTGCTGTTCTATACGGCATGAGTGTTTTCTCTCTGTTTTCTGACTCAAGTTCATTAGATAACATAATTGCATAACAGTATGACATTGGATACTGTAATGTACATGATGAGGACAACTCTGAAATAAACACTTAAAATCACGTAAAATAATCTAGAAAGGGGGTTATATTGGTTAAAGGTTCAGCATCTAGAGGCACCATACAAGTCTAAAGTTTGGACACCTACTCATTTTTACTATTTTCTACATTGTAGAATAACAGTGAAGACATAAAAACTATGAAATAACACATATGGAATCATGTAGTAACCAAAATAGTGTTAAACAAATAAAATATATTTTGATTTGTTCAACATGTTTTTTGGGGGGGGGTTACTACATGATTCCAAATGTGTTATTTCATAGTTTTGATTTCTTCACTATTATTCTACATTGTAGAAAATAGTAAAAATAAAGAAAAACCCTTGAATGAGTAGCTGTGTCCAAACTTTTGACTGGTACTGTATAATAGCATCTTAATTTCAGCCAGTTTGCTACAGCAGGATAATAATCCTGCAGCAACAAGAAATGTGAATTATTATGTCTGTAGAGGTTGATATTTTTCGTAAGGGAAAATCAAGTCTGAAATATCAAAGTGGAAATATATCAACTTCAGAAGCCTTTTTTTGAACCTCAAATGTTGTCCTGCAACAGGGGGATCAAATTAAGATCCTACATCTGTACCACTGGGTAGCCTACATTACAAATAACGTAAAAGAATATCCACACGTTCACTACAAGGTCAGTCTGTATGCTCTCCTGTTCTTAAGTACTCTCTGTGTTGTCTCAGTCATGGGGCACTTCAAGATGGAAAGGCTGTGGACCTGGTCCTGGGCTGTGTGGACAACTTTGAGGCCCGGATGGCCATCAACACAGTCAGTACTAACCTATATCCATCATTCCCTGACTATAAAACACACATTATTGAGTTGGTGAAGATCACATGATGTATGTTGGTCATCTTCTTGCTGCCTAGGCGTGTAACGAGCTGAGTCAGATCTGGATGGAGTCGGGTGTTAGTGAGAACGCCGTGTCCGGACATATCCAGCTCATCATCCCTGGGGAGACGGCCTGCTTCGCAGTACGTCACAACATACACTTGCTTTATAGGCAATAGACAGTGTCAGAAAATGAATTGCGGCAGATGGCGTTACGCTAACCCAATGTTAACTTTTATGCCTTTCCATAACCCGTACCTTAATTCACTGAAGCTATTCCTAACCATAACCCAAACCTTGTTCCAAACCTTAACCCTAACCTTAATTAATTTTCACCCCTATACACCCTTCCACCCGTATGCCTAAACGTATGTTTTTTTTGTTCTGCCAGTTTCCTAAGCAATATTGTTCTCTACTCCATATACATTGATGTCTGTAAACTCACCCAAAACACAAGCTTTGATTGCCATAGTTGACATGAGTTGATGATATGGAGTTGAAAATGATCACCTGGGGGTGTATTCAGTGATTAAACGTTCTGGACGTCTGTCCTACACGCTACATTTCTATCTGAACGTTCTGTGATGTTGCATCCTCTGAACATGGCCCTGTTGGGTGAGTTGCCAATGCCGTGCAATGCACTTACTTCCTTCTCCATGTGACAGTGTGCTCCTCCCCTGGTGGTGGCGGCCAACATTGATGAGAAGACCCTGAAGAGGGACGGGGTGTGCGCTGCCAGCCTACCCACCACCATGGGCGTGGTGGCAGGGATCCTGGTCCAAAACGTCCTCAAGTAAGATATGAGTGACATTCGTTTGTAAATGAGCCCTGGGTCATATTCATTAGGCACCAAACGGAATACAACGTATTGAAACCGGGAGGGACTACCTGAACTTGTCAAAATAAGAAACACTTGGTTTTTCTGGTGTGAAGCGTTTTGCTACGATGCGCCCTAATGAATATGACTCTGATCATAGCCCACAATTCACAAATGTCCATAACAGGGTTTCTTATGAAGGTATTCTAACTGTGGGTTGTGGTCCTCAGGTACCTGTTGAAGTTTGGCACAGTCAGTCACTACCTGGGCTACAACGCTATGCAGGACTTCTTCCCCACTATGGCCATGAAGGCCAACCCCACGTGCGATGACCGCTACTGCAGGAAACAGCAGGACGACTATAAGGTGACTGACCAAGGAGGCCCTTTCTTTCTATCTTTCTCTTCTCACTTTCTCCTCTCTTCTCTCTCTCATATATCATGACCTGGGCTGTGTGAGGGGATGTACATGACCTGGTACAGTTGTAATTCAGTTGTGTGTGTTTGTGCTTTGTGGCCCAAAGAAAAAAGAGGCAGAGCGGCCGAAAAAGGTTGTAGAGCAGGCGGTGGAGGAGGTGGTGGTTCACGAGGAGAACGACTGGGGTGAGTTAGCTAGAGTGTTGATATTGCCTAAATGTGTTGTCCATAGTAAGTGATCCTGTCTAGCTACCATTACTGACCTATGGTTTTGCTCTGTTAGGTATTGAGCTTGTGTCGGAGCAGACAGACGAGGAACTCCAGGCCGCCTCCGGCCCAGTCCCTGACCTCCCAGAGGGCATCACTGTGGCCTACACCATCCCTGACAAGGTCAGTACCAGGCAAACCTTACAAGAATACTATATTATCGTAGCGATTTTGTTAACGAACGGCGACAATGCAACGCTCCTTGTTGGTCTCGAACCCGGGGTCTTCAAGCCACACCTGCTAAACACTGCTCCAATAAGGCATCTCAAGTAAGGTTAGACTAATAATGCCATTTGTCTTCTTTTCCAGGAGACAGGGACATCAGAAGAGGAGACGGTGGAGGAAACGGAACAGAGTCTAGAGGAGCTGATGGCTCGGATGAGGAAGCTGTAACTAGGACCGGACAATCCGTCGTTATTATCGTCACGCATCGCTTATCTCAGCAACATCACAGTGAACCTACACAGCAAATTGGCCAGTGTTGCCTAGTGTTGATATTTTTTTGTGTAACATTTCTAGTATTGAAGGAGTTAAGGCTTTACAGTAACCAGTGTGTTAATTTAACACTGGAAAGTGTGGACCCGTATAGACACTGGAACAGTTACATTTAAGACTGTGTGTTGATTTAACACTGGAGGATTTTGCTGTGTACCACCTTTTTAATAACTAAGCAGACACCACGCAAAGCTCCATTGCAGGAGGTATGCTGTATCTTACCGTCTCTCCATGTTCTAAAATGGAGCCAAGTTTTTCTCTTACCCTCTAACCCTACTACAGTATCAATACTCCTTAATGCAAGTACTTTTGCTCTTTTGACAAAGCGAATGCAATGCATGGTTAATGACCTTAAGTGCTGCTGTTGAGAATGATCTTCATATTCCCCAAGGGTAGGAATTTACTAGTGCACGCCCGTTCAGAATGGAAGCATATAGCTGTCGAAATTTCCATTTGAATTTCAGCATCGGAGAGCACAAACTGGTAGTTGAAATAACCTATCCTGACCCTAAATCGTATGTAATTCTCGTTTTGTTGTAATGGACCTGGTACATACAGATGTTATCGGTCTGATGAATTATGCTTGTGTGTCAACTGTTGACTGAGAGGAAAGATTGTTGTAACACTCGGCAATTGAATATTGCCGAAGTTTCAGCATTACAGCGTGATTTAAATTGAAAGGCGATATTGCCACGTTAGTGGAGACGGCGATCACAGTAAATGTCGGCTCAATCGGAAATGACCTTAACGTTTCTCACACAATCTAATGCTACAGCTTGAACGACGCCCTAAGCCTCTGATCAACTACTACTACTGTATAGAATGCTTATTAAAGAATTAAACTGGATTGTTAATGCATTTCCCACCTTCTAAAACATTTTGAATGAGGCCCAACATTTCTTCGCATGACCTATCTGCGCCCTGTCTAGCTCTGGTCCATACCGTGACGAAAAACGAGTGGGCTCTGCATTCATTCATTGTGGTGGTGCGATGGACCACTGCTGCTCCATGTCATGCTCTCAGCTCTTTAAACTGATATACCTATAACCCGAAACGGTCTCTGCTGAAACTGTATTGACTGACTCTGTGCACACCTTGTTTCAATAAAGTATTTATTAGCCGGAATACATTTGATTAGTTTATGGTATTTCATTTACAGATTCTTACACAATGACATGAGTACACAGTAAGACAATGCACTTAGAGTATATGTTTGGCACATGACAGGGTTTCGGTACCTTACATCAACTTTGGCTTCATGTACATTCACACCGACAATGAAGGCTCAACTTATTCATTAGTGCACAAAGTAGCAAAATGTTTTTCATTGGGCAAGTTCAGGGTAGTTCCTCACCGCTTCGGTCCGTTTTCTTCCATTTGATGTCTAGTGAATACACCTCAGTGAAATTGTGTGGTGAGAGATCTAACACGTCAGAACCTCTGCAATAGGGCAGAATTCTGAAAAACTGATGGCATGGGTTTGAAACCCATTATCTTACTTGCATAAATACTTTACGTGAGGTAAATACATTTAAAACTGCTCAGTGATATACAATTATTGATTTGCACCATGGCATGAGATCAAGGTTCCATCTAGAAACAGGCATATGTCATAGTTTACACGAATAAAATATCTATTACTGCATGAAGACTTGGCACTGATTGCATAACCGGCACAGCATTCTGTAACAATACAGCTCCAAAATGTGTTTTTATATGAGCATGCATACAATAGTTATGAACGTGTACAGCTGTAGGAATTTCCATTTTGGTCATTTAGCAGACACCCTTATCCAGAGCGACTGACTTTGATTAATCATTATCCAATTATCAAATTCAAAATGTAATTTCAACAGTTATACACTTCCATAGGTACTAACAGTGAGCTATTGAAATTTGGAAACATTCGTAAATATAGAATAAAAAAACCTTCTTAACCTGAGTTTCAGGCCCTGACAAGGGCGGTGTTGACATCATTTCCCATTCTTTCATAATAATACATGATTACATTAATATCTTTAAAAAAACAAACACAATACAGCCATTTAACAGACATTAAATAAAGCATACTTCATATTTTCATGAAGGAAGTTAGCTACAGTACACTTAACAGGCGACATTACAACACCGTTCCGTCTCAAAGCAGCATAAAGAACCATTGAGAGTTCCATGGACGTTCTTCTCAGGAATGCAGATTGTGGACCCTGGCTCTATTGGAATTCTCTTTCCGTGATTCCCCGGACCCTATCTCACCATCTTCTCAAAGAACATTGTTGGAGAAGATCCAAGGTCCCTACCCTTGGACCTTCTCCACCCATGCATTTCTATAAGGAGATGAGGAAAGGTCACACGTGGAATCGAGGGAAGACAAATTGGGAAAGAGCCCCAGTGTTCTAGGTCCCCCAGGGGTGAGGAGATAGATGGAGGGATCACCTAGGGGCATGTGGGAGAGGGGCGGGCCCTCGTAGGCTAAACGTGTCCCCACTGGACGAGTGCCGAGACGGGGCCTTCCCACACACCAGAGACGGCTCCGCCTCTTTGATCTCCATGGCTCGCTTGTAGAGTTCTGCAGCTTTCTCAAAGTCCCCCTCCTCATAGCTGGGGGAGATAGAGAGAGAGGAGGGAAGACAGAATGATGGACAGAAGAGAGAGAGAAATATAACGTTACAGGGTTCATAAAGAGATATGGGGATGAAAATAAAACTAGTATAGCACTGTATATGTGTATTCACAATAAGATGGTGAGTGTGTGTATGTTTCACTATTTTTCAATGTCATGACAATTCCCTTATAAAATCATATCAAATTACAAAATCAACCAAAGAAAAGTTGGTAGAATGTAGGAAATTAGAATGTTTGGTTGATAAGAGCAACAGTGTTGATTTGAAACCCATTCTATT
The DNA here is from genome assembly GCF_045679555.1 of Salvelinus alpinus. Lineage (NCBI taxonomy): Eukaryota > Metazoa > Chordata > Actinopteri > Salmoniformes > Salmonidae > Salvelinus > Salvelinus alpinus. Next base: position 34,967,877 of record NC_092095.1, read on the forward strand.
TCTTTGCCATGGTGACCATTTCATTTGTATATGATGACGTCACAAGAGCAACTTTAGTAGAATTTCAAATGTTAGAATGTTTGGTTGAATAGCACCAATGTTGATTTGGAACTCAGCTTTGGTGGCGACAACCCCAAGACTCGATGTGCGACTTGCTTCAGCTATCTAATATTAAAAACTCAGCAAAAAAAGAAACGACCTCTCACTGTCAACTGCGTTTATTTTCAGCAAACTTAACATGTGTAAATATTTGAATGAACATAAGATTCAACAACTGAGACATAAACTGAACAAGTTTCACAGACATATGACTAACAGAAATGGAATAATGTGTCCCTGAACAAAGGGGGGGTCAAAATCAAAAGGAACAGTCAGTGTCTGGTGTGGCCACCAGCTGCGTTAAGTACTGCAGTGCAGACACGTGGTCTGCCACTGCGAGGACGATCAGCTGTCCGTCCTGTCTCCTTGTAGCGCTGTCTTAGGCGTCTCACAGTACGGACATTGCAATTTATTGCCCTGGCCACATCTGCAGTCCTCATGCCTCCTTGCAGCATGCCTAAGGCATGTTCACACAGATGAGCAGGGACCCTGGGCATCTTTCTTTTGGTGTTTTTCAGAGTCAGTAGAAAGGCCTCTTTAGTGTCCTAAGTATTCATAACTGTGACCTTAATTGCCTACCGTCTGTAAGCTGTTAGTGTCTTAACGACTGTTCCACAGGTGCATGTTCATTAAGTGTTTATGGTTCATTGAACAAGCATGGGAAACAGTGTTTAAATCCTTTACAATTAAGATATGTGAAGTTATTTGGATTTTTACAAATTATCTTTGAAAGACAGGGTCCTGAAAAAGGGACGTTTCTTTTTTTGCTGAGTTTACTTTTTATGAGCTTCCACACCCAGCAATATAACCAGTCCCAACCATTGATTGCACAGGGTCATCAGTATCTTCCTGCAAGACCTTCAAATCCCATCATCAAATGGTAAAAATCACATACTGTATTCTTACCAGAATTTGTTTCATTACAATAGTTTTTTTCTCTCCCATGTTTAAAATACATTTAGGTACATATATAATTGGTTTTGTATGTGACTTTAGGTCAGGTCATCCCGAGTTTCTCAGAGATCTTGCATTGTGAGTGGTATTAGAAATCCCACTCCCTAAACATTGCCAGCGTCCGCTACCACAACCAGCACCTGACTGAGCAGGAGAAACGCTGTCTGTTCCACAAGCACATGGAGATGAGGCGCAAGGTGGAGTTCTACAGGAAAGTGAGGAGGGAGTTTTACAAGTCTTTTCTGATGAAGAGATGGAGAAACTGGAAGCCATTCCGGCGGTGTTGGGGTTGGCTGTAGAGATGGGCTTCCTGTAAATCACTGATTTATTTTGCAGAAGTAGAAGTGAGATAAGATGAAATAGAAAATATAGGATTGGTAGGTATAATAAGTTTGGATACTATCTATTTTATATCAATACAAATACGAGTTAAAATTGTGATGTCTTTTTTGAGTGTGTTTGTGTGATGCTGGGTGCGTTCCAGAGACCTCTAAAGCACATAAAAGAATAGAGAAGGTGTTTATGTGTCTGGGACGGCTCCATATGTGTGTGTGTGTGTGTGTACACAGTATGCTTGTGTGGTGTGTACTCACCTGAGTACAGCTAGGTTCTTCAGCGTCTCTCCGACACGTGGGTGTGAGCGTCCCAGACTGTCCTCATACACTCTGAGAGCCTGTTCATACAGGGGCAGCGCTTCACTGTGCTTCTTCTGCCAAACACAATAACACACTCAGACACATCACAGATATCACATAAGTACTTCAGCAAATGTCCAGACAGAGTCTGCAAGGAGAGACAGTCAGTCTTGAATGCTAATTAAGATGGAAAATCTATTCAAATCAAACCATATGCCGCTATATGCTTTCCAGCAGTTCCCATCTTTCCTTACAAAGCAAACTGGCCAGTGTTAGCTAGTGTTGATTCAGGTGTTAAATTAACACTCATTGGTGTAAAAGAACCCCAGTCTTGGTGTTAATAACCAGCGTTGAAACAAAACCACGCACATCATTATATTTCCCAGCATGCTGTATTGCAGATAGATTTTTAGAATGTTTGTTTCAATATCTATGTTTCTGCATGTACATTGATTAATTCATCTTATGCTACTCAAATATATATAATATGCATTTTTTTAAACAAACCTGATGTAGTCTGTAAACCATGAGTTTCAGGCCACTGTATTAGGGTATTATCTTAAATAATCAAATTTTTATGATAACATATTCAATTAGGATCTCACTTGGTGAAGGCCACAGGACTGAAAATTAATGAATGCAACAACCATGGGGTTTTCTCGTTTGGGCAAAACACTGCCCTCCGTACTCTCTCCTCCATGACCCGGAAAACAATAAGTGGTTGAGTGGACGAGGAGTGTGTCAATTCGTTAGTAGGCAATTGGAAGAGTGCTTCCCCTCCTCGATAGCCACCTTTCATCGAGGATACTCATGTGTGTCCTACCGCGGAAGACTTTGAAATCTGCCACACCCCCTTCGAGTCAGCTTTAGTTTTGTCAAAGGAGAAAAACATGCACACGTTTAAAGACAATATGCTACTTATTGTTTAATCTATAAAATGTATTACACAACTAACTTAATTTGATCATTTTACACATTTATTTTAGGATCCACCCCTGTAAACATCATTTGCCTAATGACGCGTGATTGGAAAAGGGCAGTCTCATTTCAAGCAAGCGCATTTCCATCCACATTCACTCTCCTCGCCGACTCTCCTCGATTAACTTTGATCTTTTTCAAATTAGGCACGAGACGACGCAGGAGGTGAGAAAATCTAATTGATAAAAGGCCCATGTATCTGTCACTAACAAATACAGTCATGAGTGGTAACTCTACAGTCGTGGCCAAAAGTTTTGAGAATGAAACAAATATTAATTTCCACAAAGTTCGCTGATTCAGTCTTAAAATATTTTTGTCAGATGTTACTATGGAATACTGAAGTATAATTACAAGCATTTCATAAGTGTCAAAGGCTTTTATTGACAATTACATGAAGTTGATGCAAAGAGTCAATATTTGCAGTGTTGACTCTTCTTTTTCAAGACCTCTGCAATCCGCCCTGGCATGCTGTCAATTAACTTCTGGGCCACATCCTGACTGATGGCAGCCCATTCTTGCATAATCAATGCTTGGAGTTTGTCAGAATTTGTGGGTTTTTGTTTGTCCACCCGCCTCTGAGGATTGACCACAAGTTCTCAATGGGATTAAGGTCTGGGGAGTTTCCTGGCCATGGACCCAAAATATCGATGTTTTGTTCCCCGAGCCACTTCCTTATGGCAAGGTGCTCCATCATGCAGGAAAAGGCATTATTCGTCACCAAACTGTTCCTTGACAGTTGGGAGAAGTTGCTCTCGGAGGATGTGTTGGTACCATTCTTTATTCATGGCTGTGTTCTTAGGCAAAATTGTGAGTGAGCCCACTCCCTTGGCTGAGAATCAACCCCACACATGAATGGTCTCAGGATGCTTTACTGTTGGCATGACACAGGACTGATGGTAGCGCTGACATTGTCTTCTCCGGACAAGCTTTTTTCTAGATGCCCCAAACAATCGGAAAGGGGATTCATCAGAGAAAATGACTTTACCCCAGTCCTCAGCAGTCCAATCCCTGTACCTTTTGCAGAATATCAGTCTGTCGCTGATGTTTTTCGCCGTACTTCCGGCGCCGAAAAGAGATGGCCGCCTCGCTTCGCGTTCCTTGGAAAATATGCAGTATTTTGTTTTTTTATGTGTTATTTCTTACATCGGTACCCCAGGTAATCTTAGGTTTCATTACATACAGTCGGGAGGAACTACTGAATATACGATTAACGTCAACTCATCATCGTTCCTACCAGGAATATGACTTTCCCGAAACGGATCCAGTGTTTTGCCTTCCACCCAATACAATGGATCTGATCCCAGCCGGCATCAGGGATTGCAACGTGCTCTGCTTCACGGAAACATGGCTAACTCAAGAGACGCTAACGGAGTCGGTGCAGCCAGCTGGTTTCTTCATGCATCGCGCCGACAGAAACAAACATCTTTCCGGTAAGAAGAGGGGCGGGGGGGTATGCCTTATGATTAACGAGACGTGGTGTGATCATCATAACAACACACAGGAACTCAAGTCATTCTGTTCACCTGATCTAGAACTCCTCACAATCAAATGTCGACCGCATTATCTACCAAGGGAATTCTCTTCAATCATAATCACAGCCGTATATATTCCCCCCCAAGCAGACACATCGATGGCCCTGAACGAACTTTATCTGACTCTTTGTAAACTGGAAACCACACACCCTGAGGCTGCATTCATCGTAGCTGGGGATTTTAACAAGGCTAATCTAAAAACAAAACTCCCTAAATTCTATCAGCATATCGATTGTGCTACCAGGGCTGGAAAAACCCTAGATCATTGTTATACTAATTTCCGCGACGCATATAAGGCCCTCCCCCGTCCCCCTTTCGGAAAAGCTGACCACGACTCCATTTTGTTGATTCCAGCCTACAAACAGAAACTAAAACAACAAGCTCCCGCGCTCAGGTCTGTTCAACGCTGGTCCGACCAATCTGAATCCACGCTTCAAGACTGCTTCGATCACGCGGATTGGAATATGTTCCGCATTGCGTCCAACAACAATATTGACGAATATGCTGATTCGGTGAGCGAGTTCATTAGGAAGTGCATTGACGATGTCGTACCCACAGCAACGATTAAAACATTCCCAAACCAGAAACCGTGGATTGACGGCAGCATTCGCGTGAAACTGAAAGCGCGAACCACTGCTTTTAACCAGGGCAAGGTGACCGGAAGCATGACCGAATACAAACAGTGTAGCTATTCTCTCCGCAAGGCAATCAAACAGGCTAAGTCCCAGTACAGAGACAAAATCGAGTCGCAATTCAACAGCTCAGACACAAGAGGTATGTGGCAGGGTCTACAGTCAATCACGGATTACAAGAAGAAAACCAGCCCCGTCGCGGACCAGGATGTCTTGCTCCCAGACAGGCTAAACAACTTTTTTGCCCGCTTTGAGGACAATACAGTGCCACTGACACGGCCCCCTACCAAAACCTGCGGGCTCTCCTTCACTGCAGCCGAGGTGAGTAAAACATTTAAACGTGTTAACCCTCGCAAGGCTGCAGGCCCAGACGGCATTCCCAGCCGCGTCCTCAGAGCATGCGCAGACCAGCTGGCTGGTGTGTTTACGGACATATTCAATCAATCCTTATCCCAGTCTGCTGTTCCCACATGCTTCAAGAGGGCCACCATTGTTCCTGTTCCCAAGAAAGCTAAGGTAACTGAGCTAAACGACTACCGCCCCGTAGCACTCACTTCCGTCATCATGAAGTGCTTTGAGAGACTAGTCAAGGACCATATCACCTCCACCCTACCGGACACCCTAGACCCACTCCAATTTGCTTACCGACCCAATAGGTCCACAGACGACGCAATCGCAACCACACTGCACACTGCCCTAACCCATCTGGACAAGAGGAATACCCATGTGAGAATGCTGTTCATCGATTACAGCTCAGCATTTAACACCATAGTACCCTCCAAACTCGTCATCAAGCTCGAGACCCTGGGTCTCGACCCCGCCCTGTGCAACTGGGTCCTGGACTTCCTGACGGGCCGCCCCCAGGTGGTGAGGGTAGGTAACAACATCTCCACCCCGCTGATCCTCAACACTGGGGCCCCACAAGGGTGCGTTCTGAGCCCTCTCCTGTACTCCCTGTTCACCCACGACTGCGTGGCCATGCACGCCTCCAACTCAATCATCAAGTTTGCGGATGACACTACAGTGGTAGGCTTGATTACCAACAACGACGAGATGGCCTACAGGGAGGAGGTGAGGGCCCTCGGAGTGTGGTGTCAGGAAAATAACCTCACACTCAACGTCAACAAAACAAAGGAGATGATTGTGGACTTCAGGAAACAGCAGAGGGAGCACCCCCCTATCCACATCGACGGGTCAGTAGTGGAGAAGGTGGAAAGTTTTAAGTTCCTCGGTGTACACATCACGGACAAACTGAATTGGTCCACCCACACAGACAGCGTTGTGAAGAAGGCGCAGCAGCGCCTCTTCAACCTCAGGAGGCTGAAGAAATTCGGCTTGTCACCAAAAGCACTCACAAACTTCTACAGATGCACAATCGAGAGCATCCTGTCGGGCTGTATCACCGCCTGGTACGGCAACTGCTCCGCCCACAACCGTAAGGCTCTCCAGAGGGTAGTGAGGTCTGCAGAACGCATCACCGGGGGCAAACTACCTGCCCTCCAGGACACCTACACCACCCGATGTCACAGGAAGGCCATAAAGATCATCAAGGACAACAACCACCCAAGCCACTGCCTGTTCACCCCGCTATCATCCAGAAGGCGAGGTCAGTACAGGTGCATCAAAGCAGGGACCGAGAGACTGAAAAACAGCTTCTATCTCAAGGCCATCAGACTGTTAAACAGCCACCACTAACATTTAGCGGCCGCTGCCAACATACTGACTCAACTCCAGCCACTTTAAAAATGGGAATTGATGGAAATTATGTAAAAATGTACCACTAGCCACTTTAAACAATGCCACTTAATATAATGTTTACATACCCTACATTACCCATCTCATATGTATATACTGTACTCTATATCATCTACTGCATCTTGCCATCTTTATGTAATACATGTACCACTAGCCACTTTAAACTATGCCACTTTATGTTTACATACCCTACAGTACTCATCTCATATGTATATACCGTACTCTATACCATCTACTGCATCTTGCCATGCCGTTCTGTACCACCACTCATTCATATATCTTTATGTACATATTCTTTATCCCTTTACACTTGTGTGTGTGTATAAGGTAGTAGTTGTGGAATTGTTAGGTTAGATTACTTGTTGGTTATTACTGCATTGTCGGAACTAGAAGCACAAGCATTTCGCTACACTCGCATTAACATCTGCTAACCATGTGTATGTGACTAATAAAATTTGATTTGATTTGATTTGGAGAGAAGTGGCTTCTTTGCTGCCCTTCTTGACACCAGGCCATCCTCCAAAAGTCTTCGCCTCACTGTGTGTGCAGATGCACTCACACCTGCCTGCTGCCATTCCTGAGCAAGCTCTGTACTGGTGGTGCCCCGATCCCGCAGCTGAATCAACTTTAGGAGACGGTCCTGGCGCTTGCTGGACTTTCTTGGGTGCCCTGACGCCATCACAACAATTGAACGGATCTCCTTGAAGTTCTTGATGATCCGATAAATGGTTGATTTAGGTGCAATCTTACTGGCAGCAATATCCTTGCCTGTGAAGCCCTTTTTGTGCAAAGCAATGATGACGGCACGTGTTTCCTTGCAGGTAACCATGGTTGACAGAGGAAGAACAATGATTCCAAGCACCACCCTCCTTTTGAAGCTTCCAGTCTGTTATTCGAATTCAATCAGTATGACAGAGTGATCTCCAGCCTTGTCCTCATCAACACTCACACCTGTGTTAACGAGAGAATCACTGACATGATGTCAGCTGGTCCTTTTGTGGCAGGGCTGAAATGCTGTGGAAATGTTTTTGGGGGATTCAGTTCATTTGCATGGCAAAGAGGGACTTTGCAATTAATTGCAATTAATCTGATCACTCTTCATAACATTCTGGAGTATGTGCAAATTGCCATCATACAAACTGAAGCAGCAGACTTTATGAAAATTAATATTTGTGTCATTCTCAAAACTTTTGGCCAAGACTGTACAATTCACTTGAAAAAGGAAAGCAACCTGGGAAATATGCAAATAAAGCTTTATTGTAGGTAGTGTGTTAATTTAACACAGAAAAGTGTGGACCCATATAGACACTGGAACAGTGTTAAATGTAACACTCAGTGTTGATTTAACACTGGAGAATTTGCTGTGTAGTACACAAAAGATCTGGGTTTCAAATACATAAAACAACAATCAAAAACGTTATTTGTGCCTGTTTGAGCTTGCCTAGCTTAATAAACCAATAGAAAAAGTCAAAACTGCAAATCCCGCCCTTCTGGCACTCCAGGCAGACTCAAGCAAACGCTTAAAAGTATTTGAAAGTATTTTTCAAGTATTTGAACACAGGTCTGTTACGCAGTTTACGGTTAGAAGTGTTGGTCCTCTCACCAGGTGGCAGTAGAGTACAGCCAGGTTAACCAATGCTGTGGCCACACTGGGGTGTTTAGGTCCAAAACTCTTCTCCCTGATGTCCAGAGCGAGCTCATACAGAGGAACAGCCTTCTCCAGCTTCCCCTGGACAACACAAACATCTCCCCTGTCAGCCTCGCGAATCAGGATTACACACAAGCTACAAGCGAATAGAATTTGAGGCGAGTGAGGAACAAGAATTCAAGATCTCTAGGTTAACTTTCAAACAGCAATGCACATAAAGTTACCAGACATGGGACGGTTAATCTTATATCTGGAGTGGACTAAATGCATTTGAATGTATACTTTAAACAATTTCCAGCAGAATTTCTGGGGAACCCATTTTTTGGGGAAGAATTTCTCACAACCCCACCCCAAATCTAAAAATAAGGACACAACACCCCCCCAAGGGTTACAATCCCGACTTCGAATCCCACTGCTTTAATGTATAACTTACTCTTCGTTTTAACGCTTTATAGGGTCTGTTCAACAGCCCCGTGGTGGCTTTGCTAGACACATCTCCTAAACTCACCCTGCGTTTGTAGAGCATTGCCAGGTGTTTCAGGGTGTAGGCCAGGGAGGGGTGGTCAGGGGACAGGGCTCTCTTCCGGATGTCCAGGGCTCTTTCGTACATGTCCTCTGCAGTCTCGTACTCTCTCCTCTCAGTGTGTAGGGCCGCTAAGTTGTTGAGGGACTGGGCACAGTCAGGGTGGTCCGGCCCCAACACACGCTGACGCATCTCCAGAGAACGAGTCAGGAACACTTTGGACGCCCTGGACACAGAGAGAGGCCTCGGTTCAAATACTATTTGAAATCGTTCAAATACTTTAAAAACGTTTCTAGTGTGGTTAGAGTAGCTAGCTAGTGAAATACATTAAAAAAAACAAATAAAATTGAAAAGCATTGGTTAAACTTTACCTTCTTTCATTTGGCAATCAAATATAACAACAGCTGTAAAGTGGAGGGTTTGAAAAAGTTAATTAGTAAGTAAGCCTTCCGTAAGCCAGAACAACGCATTAGGGCATAAACCCGTACGTACTGTACGCCCCCTTGACAGGACGCTAGTCTAAGGCAGGGCCTTACCCCCAATACATCTCCTTAAAGGACAACGCCACCCCAAAAAATATATTTTGGTATTTGTTTCATTAGTTCATTGTTGATAAAGTCCCAAAATGTGTTTCATGTCAGCAATCAAGTTATGTGCCTTTCAAAATACAGAAATCTGGCCCGCATGATGCATTTGGCATCATATGATGCAAAACGCAGCATCATATGTGACCTGTTTCAGGAAGCTAGGCGTATGTCGCACATCACTACTTCAAAATGAGTATTTTTGGCAGAAATGCCTTCTGGAACATTCATGTGCCTTAATAACAAACTTGTATGACATCTGTAAATACAAATACATTTGTTGGTTTAGCCACGGAAAAAGACAGGAACCTTCCCATTAGCAATGATTGGCTGAGATTAGGCCTGTGGCGGTCACGAAATTTTGTCAGCCGGTGATTGTCAAGCAAATAACTGTCGGTCTCACGGTAATTGACTGTTTATGTTAATTAACACATTTAGCATCTCCTGTCTTCCAAACATAGCCTGCAAGCCATTTTAAAAAGCCTACAAGCCATTTTAAAAAGCATAATAAATCCATGTAATATAGCCTACACCTTCACAATAAATCCATTATTTATTTTAGACAGATCTAAGCATGATATGAAGAAAACGTAGTCTATTTCAGAAGAAAAGAACAGCATACTCTGAGTTGTCCTTAGCTTTACAAACAAAACGGAGTTAAAAGGGTTCTAGTCTGCCGAAAAGCGTTCATCCATGTATACGGTCAAGAGTCTAGCTACATTTTCAGATATTACACATTTCAAATTTGGTCAAAATTTGTTGTTGTTGTTGTTTTCATTGCAAGTTAAAGCGTACTGTTAGCTAGCTAGCGAACGTTAGCTTGCTGGCTCACTAACATTAGGTGTATGATCTAGTAATATTATTTGTATCTCAGAAATCCATTTGCATTGCTAGTTATAGCCTAGCTAGACAGCTAACATTGAACCTAGTTGGATGTGGCTGGGGGGTGGTTATAGCATTTCTTTCACATGACCCATCAATTTAGACAAGTGTGTCTGGTAGGGTTGTGCCGACATGGCCATACTCGTATTCCTAATTGTATCCGTAAATTGACAGTTGATAGTCATCGGATGATACTTGTGATCGGAAAAAACAGAAATGTTTTAATATGCGTAAATAGAGCTTTGCAAAATACCTCCCTGCACATTCTCACTGCAAAAAAAGTGGCAGATTAGGAGCAGCGAGTGGACAGCTGGATGTGTGTTAGTGAGTGCTCAGTTTGCAGTCGGCAGCCAAGTTTGCTGTTACTCAGTCAGAATGTGCATTAGCGTTTCATCTATTTTTACTACCCTTGCCCCACTTGTTAGATATTATGCACCTTGACAGCAAACGTCATTGCCATACTAGCAATCTAAATGAGGAGACCGAAAACATGCAAGGAAAAGTGATCGGGTAAACGATGAAGCGAGTGGACAGAGAAATACGGCTTCACTCTATCCAATCAGAGCAGCAGGATCAATGTACAGCCCGCCCTTCTCTTTACAGACAGGAAAACTAGCCAGTTGAGTTATTTAGACCACGCACATGACTGACTCAAAGAGAGTACAATATGTTTTAGAAACTCTGTGACTGACACGAGAAATATGCGTGCTGGCAACCGATCACAGATAATTACAAAAAAATACTCGGATCATAATCGTATCCAGAAAATTGCCCATATCCGTTACGACACTCATTTTGTGTCGACTACATGGCACACCCCTAGTGTCTGGGTAAGCATCATCTAATAATTATAAAATATTTACACAATATATTTATCTGGACACTTTCTATTTTTGAGTTTGCTACTATGCAAATATGCAAGCAACCATTTCACTGTATCGTTTACACCTTCTGTATCCTGTGCATGTGGTAATGTGAAGAACAACATGACCTGCACAAAAGTTAGATTAGGATACAGAATAGGCCAAGGACTATATAAACTATATTTTTACCTGGAGTTTTTCCCTATTGTAGGCTACTATTTTTACCACTTTTAGTCTTTAAATATTTGGTTGTTTACTACAGTACCTTACTCACTCTGTTTAGCATATGGCCTCACATGTGAATCCTTAAAGAGACGGGTGGGGCTAAGGCTTAAGAGAGTGTGAATGATGCTGAATGGGTAGGCTTAAGAGGGTGTGAACGATGCTGAATGGGTGTAGACAAAGAAGAGCTCGCCAGTAGGTGTACCAAAACATTCCAGGACCTTTTTCTCAAAAGTGGGGTTACAAGTTGATCAACTTTCAAAGCAGAATTACTGTCCCATTGTTCCTCAAATGCAGTGTATGATATACAATTTCCTAGCTCTGAGTCTGTACTTTTATCCAATGTAAAAAAAAAACACAATTTAAAATTTTACTACATACAGTATGACCGAATCGAGGCGGTCGGTCACATATGATAAGAAATGCATCATATGGGCCAGATTTCTGTATTTTGGAACTATATTAACAATGGACTAATGAAACAAATACCAAAATATTTCTTTTAATGCTAAATGCCATGCAGAGGCATCATATTTCACAGGTCCCATATTTAGGGCCATATAAATCTGTGATATTTATTGCCTGATTCCATAGAGTTTTTTCCTAAATTAGATTTGCTCCTTTTTGTTTTTCCTGGTTTCCATTTTTCAGAAAACAACCAAATGTTATGTTTTTAAGTCCACAACCATGTTTAAACCACTTTTGAGGTCTGGGAAAAATCTAATAATTTGGGATTTTGGGGTGTAGTTGCCCTTTAATGTAAATAAGCACCAGCAAGAGACCATTGTTTGGTTAGCTATCGATATGTCTCTAGCGCTCATGTGATTGCAAAGTTTGCAAAACAAATGGCCACTGGATTGATGCAAATAATCATGATATTACTCTGCCAGGTAGGTGTAGACTACTTTGTATCCTTAGGTTATCCTTAGCATCATCGCTAACAGCTACACAAAGTGTAGATGTGTAAGGACTGACTCACTCCAGGTTGTTCTGGAGGTAGTAGAGGACTCCCAGCTCGTTGAAGGTCTTGGCACAATCTGCTGTGTCTTTACCCAGAGTCAGCTCCTCTAACTGGAGGGCTCGCCGACGCAGCAGAGTGAAGCCATACTGCAGAGATAGAGACACAGTCAATTCACTATTAATGTATACACATTACACACAACTACACATGAACACACACACTAAAGCCATTTTGCAGAGAGAGACGCGTGTGTAATATGTATGCATTAGATCTGTCATTTTAGGCGAAATTTGAAAAAAAGTGATCCAATCCTTAATTAACGCACGCATGCACGCACACACACAAAAAAGCCTTAAAGCAGGAGGGACAACCAACCATACTAATGTGTCCTCACCATATGGCCTTTCTGGCGGGCAGTCTTTTGGCGAATCCTCACAGACCTCTTCCTCAATTTTTCAGCTTGCTCATACCTGTTAACAGATGACCCATCAATCACAAAGCAACTTTACTTGAAACAGACCCACCCACACACCTCCCTTCACACTCACTCACTCACTCACTCACTCACTCACTCACTCACTCACTCACTCACTTGTTCTGTTTCTGGTAGAGCATGGCCAGGGAGTCCAGTTCGCGCGCCACACAGGCGTGGTCTGAGCCGTAGGCGTTCTCACTGATCTCCAGGGCCTGCTTGTAGAACTGCTCTGCATTGCCATACTTCCTCCACTGGACATAAACCCCGGCCAGCTGGTGTAGGGACAGGGCAACACTGGGGTGGTCCGGGTCCAGGGCCGTCTCCCGGATCTCCAGAGACCTCTGTAAGGGAGCTACCGCCTGGAGAAACATGGATGGATGGACACGTTTATCATGTAGTACGTCGACAGCATGACAACATACAGTGTATTTCGGAAAGTATTCAGACCGCTTCCCCTTTTCCACATTTTGTTACGTTACGGCCTTACTCTAAAATGTATTAAATATTTTTTTCCCTCACACTCTGACAGAGCTCGCGAGTTCCTCTGTGGAGATGGGAGAACCTTCCAGAAGGACAACCATCTCTGCAGCACTCCACCAATCAGGCCTTTATGGTAGAGTGGCCAAATGGAAGCCACTCCTCAGTAAAAAGGCACATGACAGCCAACTTGGAGTTAGCCAACAGGCACCCAAAGGACCATGATAAAAAAAAAGATGAAACAAAGATTGAACTCTTTGGCCTGAATGCCAAGCGTCAGGTCTGGAGGACACCTGGCACCATCCCTACGGTGAAGCATGGTGGTGGCAGCATCATGCTGTGAGGATGTTTTTCAGCGGCAGGGACTGGGAGACTAGTCAGGATCGAGGGAAAGATGAACGGCGCAAAGTACAGAGAGATCCTTGATGAAAACCTGCTCCAGAGCGCTCAGGACCTCAGACTGGGGCAAAGATTCACCTTCCAACAAGGCAATGACCATAAGCACACGGCTTCGGGACAAGTCTCCGAATGTTTTTGAGTGGCCCAACCAGTGCCGACTTGAACTTTTTTATTTTTTATTTTTTAATTTATCCCCTTTTCTCCCCAATTTTCGTGGTATCCAATCGCTAGTAATTACTATCTTGTCTCATCGCTACAACTCCCGTACGGGCTCGGGAGAGACGAAGGTCGAAAGTCATGCGTCCTCCGAAGCACAACCCAACCAAGCCGCACTGCTTCTTAACACAGCGCGCCTCCAACCCGGAAGCCAGCCGCACCAATGTGTCGGAGGAAACACCGTGCACCCGCCCCCCTCGGTTAGCGCGCACTGCGCCCGGCCCGCCACAGGAGTCGCTGGAGCGCGATGAGACAAGGATATCCCTACCGGCCAAACCCTCCCTAACCCGGACGACGCTAAGCCAATTGTGCGTCGCCCCACGGACCTCCCGGTCGCGGCCGGCTGCGACAGAGCCTGGGCGCGAACCCAGACTCTGGTGGCGCAGCATAGCACTGCGATGCAGTGCTCTAGACCACTGCGCCACCCGGGAGGCTCCGACTTGAACCTTGATCGAACATCTCTGGAGAGATCTGAAAATAGCTGTGCAGCCAAGCTTGTAGTGTCATACCCATGAAGATTTGAGGCAGTAATTGCTGCCAAAGGTGCTTCAACAAAGTACTGAGTAAAGGGTCTGAATACTTATGTACATTTGATATGTTTTTTTATTTTGAATAGATTTGCAAAAATGTCTAAAAACCAGTTTTTGCGTTGTCATTATGGGGTATTGTGTGTAGATTGATGAAGGGGGAAAAAAACCAATTTAATCAATTTTAGAATAAGGCTGTAACGTAAATAAATGTGGAAAAAGTCAAGGGGTCTGAATACTGTCACGTACCCATAGAACAGAAATCCCCATTTCAAATCAATGGGTCTGTACTGGGTGGAATGGCGGCCATTTTACTACCCACTTTCTACGCACATACCTGACTGAGCAGGCCCAAGTCTTTGAGGAAGCGACCCAGTGTCTCATACAGGTTGCCCAGCCTGATCATGCTGTCCTCACTCTCACAGCTCTTCTCATAGTGCTTCAGAGAGTCAAAGTACTCAGTGGCCATGGAGCTCTTGTCTTTGCCCACATACTGCCAGTAGGCCAGCAGCTCAGAAAAATGGCCCCTAGGAACACCAACCGACATATCAGAACTTTAATCGATGTCTACGGTTCCTGTTTATCTCACTATTGCACATGTGAATCAAGGTGAATTCTGTGCACAGATCAATCACCGATACAAATGCAATAACAACATAGGAGAATATACTACTCCCCAGACGAAGTCAAAAACCAAAAGACATAGAAAGTAACAGTAGAATGGAAAACAGTCTCATTGTGATATAGAAGTCTGACCTCTTGTAGAGGTTCTGGGAGACAAAGAGGTTAAGGAGGCTGAGCTGCAGCTTGGCCCTGTCCTCCTGCTGCTGGAGTAGCCAGGGCAGCTCGTCTGCCACCCGCCACGTCACCCTGTCCTGACTTAACACACACACACACACGTTAAATACACACCAACACTTACTGTGTCGTCAAAGATGAAGTCTAGTCACCATTGCTAATATTAATTCTATAACATAACATGATGCTGGTCATGTCACTAGTGGTTGGCCAGACCTGAGTTGCTGGCTGAAGTAGTGGATGAGCTTCTCTCTGTAGGCAGGAGAGCAGGTCCCTCCATCCATAAACTCCAGCCGGACGGCCTCCGCAGCCTAAACCACAGAGACGGTGTCAACAGAAAGCCCGTGTGAAGCCTCTCACTTACATTGAACATCATTGAGTTTCAGAGATGGAGAGACTATTACACACACACACGGGACATAAACACTTCATGCGCAAAAACTGCTGCCAGTGGACTAAACAGGGGGATTTCAATGCTCTCATCCTATGGTGTCTGTAGGGGAGACCGAAAGCTAACCTGTAGGTGCTGGAACCTGATGAGTCCACAGCCTAGGCCTACAATACAGAGTCTCTGTAGGGTGTAGAGGAGGGAGGAGAGGACAGGCAGGCCCAGGTCTGGAAACACGGCCAGCACCTCAGACTCACTCACACCGTTATGACTGGCACACACCAGACACAGCATCTGAGGGAGGGAATCAACACACACACACACACACACACACACACACACACACACACACACACACACACACACACACACACACACACACACACACACACACACACACACACACACACACACACACACACACACACACACACACACACACACACACACACACGAAGGAAAGCAGAACAGATAATCAGCTTCAACATTCTTCGGAAAACCCTTGATGTCACATTCTAAATAAAAGGCTTGTGAAACTATTCTGGTGGTTAGTGGTACAACAGAATGTCCCACCACCTTCCAAATGCAGTTAGGTTAAGGTATTGGCGGGTAACAATGTCTATTTTACCAGCCACGTTGGTGGGTGGACCAAAAAGTACATTTTAGGCTCTGGTCTTCATCCCAAATGGCATCCTATTCCCTATATAGTGCACTACTTTTGACCATGTACTTTTTTTTCTTCCCCCCCCTCTTTTCGCCCCAACTTTGCCATATCCAATTACAATCTTGTCTCATCGCTGCAACTCTCCAACGGGCTCGGGAGAGGCGAAAGTTCAGTCATGCGTCCTCCAAACCGCGCTCCTTAACACCCGCCCGCTTAACCCAGAAGCCAGACGCACCAATGTGTCGGAGGAAACACTGTTCAACTGACAACTGGAGTCAGCCTGCAGGCACCCAGCCCGCCACAAGGAGTCACTAGAGCGTGATGAGCCAAGTAAAGCCCCCCAGCCAAACCCTCCCCTAACCCGGACAACGCTGGGACAGTTGTGCACCTCCCTATGGGACTACCGGTCACGGGCCGATTGTGACACAGCCTGGGACCGAACCCAGGTCTGTAGTGATACATCAAGCACTGCAATGCAGTGCCTTAGACCGCTGCGCCACTAAGGGGGCCTTGAAATGCAACAATGTTGCTGAGAATTTTCCTGCACAGCAGGAAATGCAAACCTGTAGTGTATTTGAGTTTCAAAAAGGCTTCTAAAGTTTGTAATTTCTATAGAAATTTCAGACTAGATTTGCCCTAACAAAAAATGTATCAACCCCTACAAAAATGTCCATTGATTATAGTCCAAATAATAATTCACATTTCCTGTTACTGCAGGATTATTTTCCTGCTGATGCAAATGAAGATCCTACATCTGTAGTGGTGAAGGATTGGGATGGTCCCTTACCTCTCTCATGACGTGTCTCTCCCCGTCTGTGCTGAGAGAATCTAACACCACCTTGAGGCCCAAGCTGTACAGAGACATGGTGTCCTGACACAGCAGACACTGCTCTAGAGTCCTCTCCAACGACCAGGCACACCTACAGCTGGGACATAACGCAACACATCTATAGACAATACCACACACACACACACACACACACACACACACACACACACACACACACACACACACACACACACACACACACACACACACACACACACACACACACACACACACACACACACACACACACACACACACACACACACACACAGAGACACGCCCACACACACACAGTTTACTCACTTGGTGATCATCTTGGCTAGCAGGGTGACATACAGGGCGTTACATGTGGATGCAGAGCGACAGTGTCTCTCCAGTTTCTTATCCTGTTGAACGGACAGACACACAGCCACTGTTTGACACACACACATCTTCTCGTCATGGAGTTAAAGGGGAAGTTCAGTATTTTATTAATTGATGTTAGATGGTTCCCCACCCGGAAAGGAGTCCATGGACCAGAAGAAACTGTAAGCAATGGTTTGATTCTTTTGAAACAGCCACTACAAACTTCCGCTAATTTTAAACACCGCTAGCTAAAAATGTAATGGGAGTGATGGGGGCAAGCGGTGCCTGTTGAAAATTGCATGGTCAAATAAACTCAATTATTTGGTTTGATGTACGTTACTTAAAAGGTGATTTGGCCTTTTTTTACACTGAACTTCCAGTAATAACAAAGTGATATCAGTTTGACACCCGCCTGGTCTTTAGTGAGTTTGACGTCAGCTGCCAGGCACTCGGTGTTGATGACACTCTTCACCTCTCTGGGGTTCAGGGGGTCCAGGTGGAGGGTGGGCCACAGTCTGGGAAACAACAGTCATATCACACAACCACTATTAGGCCACAATACGTAGGCATTACATAGGAACTATATATCATACCCCAAAATACATAGGCACTACATAGGCATTGGGCCTATATAGGCCACACAATACATATATTACATTATACATAGGTGTACCCTTCTTCCAGGCATTACTTAGGCACTACATTAGCAATGCATAGGCATTACATATGTTGACATAGTACTGATCTGGAGTCATTTTATATGGACTAACTGCCAAGTTGTGTACCCTACCTCCAGGCCTGGGGACAGGTCTCCACGTTGACAGACACCACCACTCTGACGTTGACCGGCAGGGGGTCAATCAGCCACTTCATGTGCCTCTCTGCTTGCTGAGGGAAAATACAGCATAATATCAAAGATACAAACCTCAAGAGTAAAAAACTGACCTGTTAACTGATAATATCAAAACAGGGACATCTGGCTACATTCTATGTGCAGTAAATGTTAATTACATGTTGCTAAAAACACATCATATTTACAGAATCTGGCTAAATGATTCAAAATGATTCGAAAACATGTGTAAACACACAATCAATATTTTCTATAAATTTTGATGCGTAAAAAAAAAATATATTGTGAATTTCAAAGTTACAGACATTTCAGTGTTTCCCGAACGACCTCCATTCCCTGACGCGTTCGTCTCTCTACGGTCTTACTGTGGCAGTAGCCTAGTACCTGTATCTGGTCAATGGAGTCGATGATGATGATGATGTTGCCTTGGTGTCTGGAAGACAGTCTCTCTAGCCAGCGAGGGAACTCCTCTAGGATCTTGGAGGGGTCCATGGATAACCCAGAGATGGACCAGAAATGCTGCAGCAGCTTGACAGTGAGGCGTTTAATAATGAGTACAGGCTCAGAGCTGGTGGAAAGAGGTCGCCCCACAAAATGGTACAGGAACAACGTGTTGGGGGAGTGCTTCTGCTGCAGCTCAATCCTGGAGGAAGAATTGAGTTGATTGGTTATTTACGCTTAAGGTCAAATAATGTAAAAGATCGTTTTGAAAATGGATAATGGCTGAGCTCTTACCATTTGGACAGTAGGAGAGACTTCCCAGAGCCGGGTCCCCCTGATACCAGCAGTGGAGGGGTGGGAGGAGGGGCTGCCACCATGTCATTCAGACGATCTATGTACTAAGGACAGAGCATGACATCACCCGTCATGCAGAAGCTCCTCTCGCCCACACAAGCAACCGTTATTACTAAAGTTAATACTCATCTATTACACTTTATCACTGCTAGTCATCATTTGGAATATTTCACCTTAAAGGGATATTTTACTCAAAAACGTATATTTTAGTATTTTGTTGATTTGTCCACTGGTAATGCATTCCAAAGTTTTCAAAATAGAGCATGTTCAGTAGAGAGGAGAAACTGTGACGATGATATGCAAATTCAACAACGAGTAAACTAACCCTTTAGTCACAAAATCCTATAAATAAAATCATGTCTTCCTACTGAGCTAGAGAAAAAGAGATAGAGACAGAGAGCAAGAGCCCCACTTTCTGGAAGCCCAGTTGAGCTGCGGCGCTGCAGGCTTGCTGATAGGCCTCGATCTGCTCCTGCTCATCATGCAGGTCCCACAGCACGTCCCCCAAATCCTCTTCGCGCCCCTCGTCTATCCCCGAATCCTTACCGTCCACGTCACTGCCCTCCAAACCCAGCAGTTCCTGACAGAGAGGGAGGGAGAGAGACAAAGGTACACTACACTCTTAGAAAAAATGGTTCCAAAAGGGTTCTTCTGCTGTCCCCATAGGAGAACCCTTTTGGGTTCCAGGTTTCTACCTTTCGGGTTCCATGTAGAACTTTCTGTGGAAAGGGTTTTACATGAAATCCCAAAAGGGCTACCTGGAACCAAAAAGGTTCTACCTAGAACTAAAAAGGGTTATTTAAAAGGGTTCTCCTACGGGGACAGTCGAAGAACCCATTTCAGGTTATTTTTTTCCCACCTAAGAGTGTATCTAGTATAGTGCACTACTTTTGACCTGGCCCCATAGGGTTTGTAGGCCTACCTGTTTGATTACTTTCTCCAGCTGAGTATAGATCATAGACGCTCCTTCCTCTGGGGAGCCACCATGGTCCACTACCTATGGAAGTGGCACAGTAGTATAATAGCCAGGCTATAGGACATTCATACACCATGGAATCTTCAATTCTGATATTGCCATAAAACACAATACGACAATTTCTGCCAATAGAACAAATCAATCTTTGCATATCACAAACACAACACCCAGTATGCCAGCTCCTTATTCTACCCCTCTGTATATGTATGTATACATAATGGAATTAATATAATATATTTAATATATGATATATAACATATGAATATCTGGAACTGGCATACTCAGCTCAAGATTTTCAGGTGTTGGGGCAGAAGGTAGCCTAGCGTTAAACTGTTTGGTCAGTAACCGAAAGGGCACTGGTTCGAATCCCCGAGCTGACTAGGTGAAAAATCTGTCAATGTCCCCTTGGGCAAATCAAATTTTATCTGTCACATGTGCCGAATACAACAGGTGTAGGTAGACCTTACCGCGAAATGCTTACTTACAAGCCCTTAACCAACAATACAGTTCAATAAATAGAGTTCAGGAAATGTTTAATACATTTTAAAAAATACATGTTTTCCGAAAGTAACAAGATAATTACACAACAATAACGAGGCTATGTACAGCGTGTACCGGTACCGAGTCAATGTGCGAGGGTACAGGTTAGTTGAGGTAATTTGTAAAGTGACTATGTATAGATAATAAACAGCGAGTAGCAGCAGTGTAAAAGTCTTTGAAAATGTTTTGGGCCTTCCTCTGACAACGCCTAGTATAAAGGTCCTGGATGTCAGGAAGGTTGTCCCCAGTGATGTACTGGGCCGTACGCACTACCCTCTGTAGCGCCTTACGGTCAGATGCCGAGCAGTTGCCATACCAGGCGGTGATGCAACTGGTCAGGATGCTCTCGAGCAAGGCACTTAACCCTAATTGCTAAACGTTGTTTTTGCGATACGCAAAGATAGACTTGTTCTACTGACTTCATTATTGACATAGGCCAGTGAAGAGGAGAGAGTAAAAGGTAGGAGGAATTGCAAGGCAGAAAAGCAATGGGTTGGATTCTAACTCATGTCGACTCTGGTATACTAAGCGCTGGACCACGCAGACCACATCCGTATGCCATTGGCTACCTTGACTTTGGCGGCCTTGTCTGCGGCGTTGACCCGCTCCAGCAGTTGTCTGGTGGGGCCGCTGAGAGGGTGGGCCTCCACAGTCCTGAGGTAGAGTACCAGGGGATGACCGTCTGGGTTCTTCACAAAGGCCTCCTCCGCATCCTCCAACACACAACTACACACGCACACACAGAGAAACACACTATAACCTGTTAGAACATGTTACAACATGTTATAGGCTATAACAGCAGCACTTCACATGCCTTTAACCTGGTAGTGCAGAAGAGAGGGAGCCACAGAGAAACTCAAGAGGTTGCCCTGCCTGTGTTCCAATTGGCATCCTATTCCCTATACAGGGCACTACTTTTGACCAGGGCCCATTGGGCCCATGGATGGGTTGGTTGCTTAGCAACAAAACCGAAGGGTGCGCAACTATGGGTCAAAATAGACGGGGTTGGCTTAGATTGTTGACAGCATGTAAACTATATTTTGTCTCCAATATTTATTTAAAATGAGCAATTGTTGTCTATAAAATACATCATTACAGTTGCTGGTTAGCTAGCTAGCAAATTGCAGCCATATTAGCATTGTTGTGACATCAGTCAAAACACCTAAAAACAGACATGTTATCAAGAACAAGACAAAACGAGCTGAAACGAGCCACCTGCGATTCCCCACACGGCAGCGTCTTGTCATTATTGCTAGCTATCTGGCCATCCAGAATCACAACACACTGCCTTCTGCCCCATTGAAGCGGGCGCATTGTTTCATGACGTTGTCAGCAGTACTTGGTCAAACAGTAGTTATATAGGGAATCACTGACCTAGTGATGGAGGATTTAAGGAGGAGCACACACACAGAGCTCCTCTCCATCTCCTGTCTGCGTTCCAGTGCATAGGAGGCTGCACTCTCCTCAGGGAAACAGATGTTCAGGTAGAAATGGCCCAGCCCCTCACACAGACTCCGCAGCCTAGGAGAGTAGCTCTGGGAAGGAAAGGAGACAGGAAGAGAAAGAAAGAGAGAGAAGTGAAGAGAGATGTCTTATATAGCCAGATGAAAAGTACTTAAGGGTGAATTCATTGTCGGGAAGTTAATTAAGCTAGCGCGGTAGACGCTAGTACTTTTCAGACACGGCTAGTAGAAAATCTGAGAATATGACACAGATTTTGGAACCTTGGCTAGTAGAATTCCAAGCAGGTCTACTAGTCGAGCTGGCCAGTGCCCCAAATCCTTAAAGGGATAGGTCACCTGAAAACATTTGAGTGAACTATCCCTTTCATTTCAATCCCTGGTGTACCAGTACCTGGGTGAAGATGTCCAGCTCAGCCTGTGTCTCCTGGGTAGAGATCAGGTAGCAGCGCACCGTGTTGCTCCATAACGCCTGGGACACGTGAGGAGACACCTGCAGCAGACTGGCCACAGCAGCATCCCAGTCATCTGAAAGACACACACACACACACACACACACACACGTGTTTATATACACACACGGACAGATGGACGAACACACACTCACACAACACACACACCCCCTCTGCCAATTACTTTCAACAAGCTTGTAGCAATTAACCCACTTGAACACAAAATTGCCGATAGCGCTAACCCACCCCATAGCCCTTGTGTTCCAAGTGCATTTTTGATTTATTTTATTTCAGTTGAGAACAAGTTATCATTTACAATTGCGACCTGGCCAAGATAAAGCGAAGCAGTTCGACACATACAACAACACAGAGTTACACATGGAGTAAAACAAACATACAGTCAATAATACAGTAGAAAAATAAGTCTATATACAATGTGAGCAAATGAGGTGAGATAAGGGAGGTAAAGGCAAAAAAAGGTCATGGTGGCGAAGTAAATACAATATAGCAAGTAAAACACTGGAATGGTAGATTTGCAGTGGAAGAATGTGCAAAGTAGAAACAGAAATAATGGGCTGCAAAGGAGCAAAATAAATAAATAAATAAATACAGTAGGGGAAGTGGTAGTTGTTTGGGCAAAATTATAGATGGGCTATGTACAGGTGCAGTAATCTGTGAGCTGCTCTGACAGCTGGTGCTTAAAGCTAGTGAGGGAGATAAGTATTTCCAGTTTCAGAGATTTTTGTAGTTCGTTCCAGTCATTGGCAGCAGAGAACTGGAAGGAGAGGCGGCCAAAGGAGGAATTCGCTTTGGGGGTGACCAGAGAGATATACCACATATATACACATATACCGCATGACCACATAGTCGCTAAGATTCTGTACCAGTTGTGTGTGGAGTGGCCTAAACAATAGCTTTACGCCCTCTCAAGAACACAGTTATATACACAAAACACATACAGTATATAACCAGCTGAGACACCAAGGCTCAAATACATACAAATGTGTAAAGATCAAACCCTTGCTTACCTCTGCTGACATTGGCAAACGGTCCCTCCACATCGCACAAGCTGAGGGCAAACTCTGGTCCTCTGAAGGTCTGCTGCAGTTGCATCATGCTGCCCATAGAGGGCTCACTGCCCAGCACTCCACCACCCCAGTAATCACACGGAGTCCCTGCAGCTTGAAACAGGCAAATTAAAGACGACTGTGTCAGCTTTTTGTGTAACTGACGTTTGAGGAATTGAGATGATTGTGAAGCGTTACTTGGTTTTAAGTAAACTGTTCAGCAATATTGGTAAAATCTGGATTTTTAAATACTTTAATTGCACTATTCGTTTCCCCATTTGACTGCATTGAAATACTGGAATTGCCATATTCATTCCTATGGGGCTCTGCATGTGTGAGATGGAGGGTGGCCTTAAAGATATAACGAACGCCGGCTGTGCTCAGTAGATCCCCTGTGACGAACGGTGGTGATTCAACATGTAGAATTTATGGGAAATGGGGGGGGGGGGGGGGGGGGGAAATGACACCCGCTGCTTTTAACCGTTCGTCGGCACAATCTGTTTTGTCCTTTACCTGTGACAGTGGTGCGGTTGTCATCGTCATCCGAGTCATCCGGGTCGTACACCATGATGCCCTGAGCCTGCAGCTGCTGTAGCTTGGCCTCCAAGTCCCTCTTGGCTCGCAGCAGGTCCTGGATCTCCTTCTCTTTGGTCTCCCGGAAGATCTGACATTTAGAGAAGATACTTTTTTTTATTTTTAAATATATATGTTAAGGTATTTAACAATTTTCTTGAACAGATAGAAAATGATAGTGGGGAAAGAAAGAGAGAGGTTGAGTCCAAGAGCAGTAGGCCGGATTTGAATCTATGCCGACACCGTAGACATGTGTGCTGGAGGCTACGGCATTACCGCTAGACTAGCCAGGCCACAGAGGAGAATGTTATGGTTTCATAATGATGAGCCGTAGGTTAAGTAGCTGACTTGAGATCAGAAGGTTGCCGGTTCAAATCCCAGATGGAACATCACACTAGGGTATGGTTACACCCTACTCTCTATTATGTGCCCTACTGTGTGTTTGCCTGGGAGTAACAGCTAGCTATTGGGGATACCTTAAACTGCCGTTTGACTTTGTCCCTGTCGTGCTCAAAGGTGGCGGCTCTCTCCATGGCTTGGTACTTAGCCTCCAGGGCACTCTCCTTCTCTCTCAGGATCTTTTGGTAGGTCTTCTGCAGAGCCTGGAAGAAACATGTCGATCATCACTGTTAGTGACAAGTAGTACAATACGATGACATGGCCAGGGAAGACCTGATCCTAGATCAGCACTCTTATTATGAGACGCTTGATACATGGCCCCTAAACTGGACTCTTGACAGAGGAAATCAAAAGACAGGCTATTGTCTACCTACCTGGCCCCATTCATTGTAAAAGTTCTGGGCCTGTATTTACAAAGAATCTCAGAACAGGGGAATCTTAGACTCTAATCTAGGATCAGTTGTGCATTTTAGATCAGAATGAATAAGATGAGGCTATATGGACAGAGGGTACATTTACATCACATTTTAGTCATTTAGCAGACGGTATTATCCAGAGCGACTTACAGTAGAGTGCATACATTTTCATACTTTTTCGTACTAAATGTCAACCCCTTTTTAAACAGTGGCCCTGCTCTCACCTGCAGCTCAGCTCTCAGCCTCTTGTTCTCCTCGTCCAGCTTGGCCTCCTTCTTCTGCATGGAGGTGATCTCATTGTTCTTGCTGACCCGGAAAATGTCATACTCCTTGCGGAGCCGTTCGTATTCGGCGGTGTACTCCAGGTCCACAGAGCCTGTAGATTTGAAGCTGGCTCCAATCACCCTGGGCCCTCGGCGAAAGGAGCTCCGCAGGAGGCGGGCTTTAGGTTTGACCTCCACAGGTATCTCACAGGCCTCCCCACCCTCGCCCCCATACGCATCCTCTATCACCTCCCCAGGGCTCACCAGGGAGGAGGCTGTACCCATGGTGATGGTGGCTCTGGACCAGGCACTCCACAGTGGCCTTACTGAACTAAACCTTCCAGATGGTCATTGCTGCTCCGAGGGATGAAGCCAGTGATTGGCATGTCATTGGCTGCAACACGCAAGAGGAGGAGTGAGGACCCAACGAGTATGTCTTAGCAAACTCGCTAGCAACCCAATAAATAAAGGGATAATGAATGCATATGGTGGGGGATATATTATAGTAACCGATAACGCACGTGACAAAATTTAGCAACAACAACAGAAATAGAAACCGCTTGCCAGTGAATGTGACAATATTTACGTTTGCATTGATTTTAACTCTGGTCCAGGGCACAACAACATCTCGCGCTGCAACTTCGCTTCTGGTCACGACCTATTTTTAGTATGTGACATTTGAGTCCAAATGTTATTGCTAACACCTGTATAACGTAGCTTTAACATAGCATTAACGTTAATTACATCCGTTTTAATGATGCTAGGTAACATTAGACATCTCGTTAGCTAGCTAACGGTAACCTAACATTACCTGGTATGGCAAGAACGGGTGAGACGGAGATGGAGCCAGATGTGACTGGCTTGCACAGACATAATGGACTGCCTATGGCACGTAACGTTACCTAGCTAACGTTAGATAGCAATACTATTTAGCTATATTGACCTAGCTATATTTCGAATAGTTTGCTAGCATATTGAATGATTCCAATAGCTTTCTTCGAAAGGAGTCCAATAAATACTCACACATAGCTATCCCCGTGGCGTAGCTTCTTCCTGGCTGCCCTGGTAACAAGATATCCTCCCTACGGGTCCTCACCGAAGTCAAAGTAATTTGCGATTCACCCCCCAAAAATCTCAGGGCTGTATCCCAAACACAGAAATACCTCAGGCTTCTGCTCAGGCTCACTGGGTGGATACATTAGGGAGGCTGTTCATTCGGAAGGAATACAGTTTTCTAGCATCTTTTTATGTGATGGTAATACACACTTTTACTATTTGGAAGAATGTAATAAATTGACCCAGACCGCATCCCTAGCCGCGTCCTCAGAGCATGCGCAGACCAGCTGGCCGGAGTGTTTACGGACATATTCAATCTCTTGCTGTTCCTACATACTTCAATATGTCCACCATTGTTCCGGTACCCAAGAAAGCAAAGGTAACTGAACTAAATGACTTTCGCCCTGTAGCACTCACTACTGTCATCATGAAGCGCTTTGAGAGACTGGTCAAGGATCATATCACCTCTGCTTTGCCTGACACACTAGACACACTTCAATTTGCTTACATCCCCAATAGATGCAATCGCCATCACACTGCCCTATCCCACCTGGACAAGAGGAATACCTATGTAAGAATGTTGTTCATTGACTATTGCTCAGCATTCAACACCATAGTACCCTCCGAGCTCATCATTAAGCTCGAGGCCATAGGCCTGAACCGCACCCTGTGCAACTGGGTCCTGGACTTCCTGACGGGCCGCGATGCGTGCTCAGCCCCCTCCTGTACTCCCTGTTCACCCATGACTGCGTGGCCACACGCCTCCAACTCAATCATCAAGTTTGCAGAGGAGACAAACGGTTGTAGGCCTGATTGCAAAACAATGACGAGACAGCCTACAGGGAGGAGGTGAGGGCCCTGGGAGTGTGGTGCCAAGAAAATAACCTCTCACCCAGCATCAACAAAACAAAGGAGCAGATCGTGGACTTCAGGAAACAGCAGAGGGAGCACGCCCCTATCCACTTTGAGGGGACCGCAGTGGAGCAGGTGAAAAGCTTCAAGTTCCTCGGCTTACACATCACTGACGATCTGAAATGGTCCACCCACACAGACAGTGTGGTGAAGAAGGCTCAACTTGTCACCTAAAACCCACAAACTTTTACAGAAGCACAATTGAGAGCATCCTCTTGGGCTGTATCACCGCCTGGTACGGAAACTGCACCGCCCGCAACCGCAGGGCTCTCCAGAGGGTGGTGTAGTCTGCCCAACGCATCACCGGGGGCAAACTACCTGCCCTCCAGGACACCTACAGCACCCGATGTCACAGGAAGGCCAAAAAGATCATCAAGGACAACAACCACCCGAGCCACTGCCTGTTCACCCCGCTATCATCCAGAAGGTGAGGTCAGTACAGATGCATCAAAAACAGCTTCTATCTCAAGGCCATCAGACTGTTAAATAACCATCACTAGCACATTAGAGGCTGCTGCCCATAGACTTGGAATCACTGGCCACTTTACAAATGGAACACTAGTCACTTTAATAATGTTTACATATTTTGCAATACTCATCTCGTATGTACACTGCTCAAAGAAATAAAGGGAACACTTAAACAACACATTGTAACTCCAAGTCAATCACACTTCTGTGAAATCAAACTGTCCACTTAGGAAGCAACACTGATTGACAATAAATTTCACATGCTGTTGTGCAAATGGAATAGACAAAAGGTGGAAATTATAGGCAATTAGCAAGACACCCCCAATAAAGGAGTGATTCTACAGGTGGTGACCACAGACCACTTCTCAGTTCCTATGCTTCCTGGCTGATGTTTTGGTCACTTTTGAATGCTGGCGGTGCTTTCATTCTAGTGGTAGCATGAGACGGAGTCTACAACCCACACAAGTGGCTCAGGTAGTGCAGCTCATCCAGGATGGCACATCAATGCGAGCTGTGGCAAGAAGGTTTGCTGTGTCTGTCAGCGTAGTGTCCAGAGCATGGAGGCGCTACCAGGCCAGTACATCAGGAGACGTGGAGGAGGCCGTAGGAGGGCAACAACCCAGCAGCAGGACCGCTACCTCCGCATTTGTGCAAGGAGGAGCAGGAGGAGCACTGCCAGAGCCCTGCAAAATGACCTCCAGCAGGCCACAAATGTGCATGTGTCTGCTCAAACGGTCAGAAACAGACTCCATGAGGGTGGTATGAGGGCCCGACGTCCACAGGTGGGGGTTGTGCTTACAGCCCAACACCGTGCAGGACGTTTGGCATTTGCCAGAGAACACCAAGATTGGCAAATTCGCCACTGGCGCCCTGTGCTCTTCACAGATGAAAGCAGGTTTACACTGAGCACATAGAGTCTTGAGACGCCGTGGAGAACGTTCTGCTGCCTGCAACATCCTCCAGCATGACCGGTTTGGCGGTGGGTCAGTCATGGTGTGGGGTGGCATTTCTTTGGGGGGCCGCACAGCCCTCCATGTGCTCGCCAGAGGTAGCCTGACTGCCATTAGGTACCGAGATGAGATCCTCAGACCCCTTGTGAGACCATATGCTGACACATGCACATTTGTGGCCTGCTGGAGGTCATTTTGCAGGGCTCTGGCAGTGCTCCTCCTTGCACAAAGGCGGAGGTAGCGGTCCTGCTGCTGGGTTGTTGCCCTCCTACGGCCTCCTCCACGTCTCCTGATGTACTGGCCTGTCTCCTGGTAGCGCCTCCATGCTCTGGACACTACGCTGACAGACACAGCAAACCTTCTTGCCACAGCTCGCATTGATGTGCCATCCTGGATGAGCTGCACTACCTGAGCCACTTGTGTGGGTTGTAGACTCCGTCTCATGATACCACTAGAGTGAAAGCACCGCCAGCATTCAAAAGTGACCAAAACATCAGCCAGGAAGCATAGGAACTGAGAAGTGGTCTGTGGTCACCACCTGCAGAACCACTCTTTTATTGGGGGTGTCTTGCTAATTGCCTATAATTTCCACCTTTTGTCTATTCCATTTGCACAACAGCATGTGAAATTTATTGTCAATCAGTGTTGCTTCCTAAGTGGACAGTTTGATTTCACAGAAGTGTGATTGACTTGGAGTTACATTGTGTTGTTTAAGTGTTCCCTTTATTTTTTTGAGCAGTGTATATACTGTATTCTATCCTATTCTACTGTATCTTAGTCTATGCCACTGACATTGCTCGTCCAAATATTTATATATTCTTAATTCCTTTACTTTAGATCTGTGTGTATTTTTGTGAAATTGTTAGATATTACTGCACTGTTGGATCTAGAAACACAACCATTTCGCGACACCTGCAATAACATCTGCTAAACACGTGTATATGAAAAATAACATTTTGTTTATTAATTAAGCCAAAAAGTTTAATAGGCATACAATATGCCTACACTATACAATAATTCTATGCATACAATAACAGCAATGGTAAAACAACCTAGAAATAACATGAATTTTCATACAGGGCCATAGGCCTACCAACCATTCTTTTTAATAAGATATTTGCATGTAGCCTTTATTGCACAACACCACAATGAGATCATACTGTAGGATTCAACATTGTACATTGCCATTGTAATATGAAATAGTCATTGAATCACTGCAAGCATACACTTGTACTGGTCTCAGAGCAGGAGGGGTGCTGATCTTGGATCAGTTTAGCCTTAAAAAAAAAGATGTACCGCGGGACCTGATCCTAGATCAGCTTGTGGTTGGCTGGTCCGCTCTCCTGTCTCTACAGAACAGCTGCAGCAGTATACTTTGATAAGTCCTTGCCAAAAAAAAGTACATAATAGGATCCAAAGCTCCACTCAGACAGGTTAGTGCGGAAGTGACTCGGTTGGCTAGTGCCAGAGCCTCAATGGACGCAGTTTCCATGTCGCTATGAGTGTGTCTCTCAATGTAGATGATACGGTTCAAGTGATAGGGCACAAAAGCAACCAGGAAGTTCACCATGATGAGAATGATCATCCTGATAGCCTTGTCTCTGATCGAGCTTCCCTCCTGTTGCTTGATGCCCCTCAGCTTCAATAGGATTAATATATAGGAGACCCCTATAGTGACCAGAGGAATAATAAATGCCACCATGGTTGACACCAGTGCTTTGGGAGAAGTCTTTTCCAAGTACAGCTGGTTACACATGACCACGGTTGTGTTGTCAACCTGAATCATCTTCTGTTTTTTGGAGAATAGCAAGGGAGCCATAGACACGGTCACTGTGACCCACAGGATCACCACGACCACTCGGGCATATGAAGCCTTCCTCATTGACCGTGATTTGAGCGGTAGGAGCAGGGCCAAGAGGCGGTCCAGGCTGATGCAGGTCATGAAGTAAAGACTGCAGTACATGTTGAGGTAGAAGAGAAACCCCACCAGGCGACAGGGGACATCTCCAAAGGGCCAGCGGCTGTCTGAGAAGTGGTAGACCATCCGCATGGGCAAGATCAGCACGTAGGAGACATCTGCTATGGCCAGGTGCTTTAGAAAGAGCTTGGAGGGTGAGGTGTCAGCCTGACGACAGAACACCCACAGTGCCAAGATGTTGCCAGGCACGGCGACCACAAAGACCAGGATGTAAAAGCTAGCAAACAGGATGTTCTCATGGTGGGAACCTTTGGTGTGAAAGCCATGTCTCACTTCCTCAGTGTAGTTCATCATTATTCTGTTGTCTCTTAGCCTATAGAACATAGCAAAGACACAAAGAGAAAAGACACTATAGTCGACATGATAACAGCGCAGGATCTGATATTGAGGGATCCCTGCAGTTGTACACAAAAAACATTGGCTTCCTCAAGGGTCCTTTGGGAAGGTTGATGGTTCTACATGGAACCATACTGACCAAAAGAACCCTGTGAGCCCTTCAATGGTTCTTTGCAGTTAAAAAAAGGGTTCTTTCCCATTTTGGTTAAATGCAGGGTCAGCGGCTCGTTTGAATATTTTGGGGGCGTAATTTGAGCACACATTTTTTTGAGCAACCATGAGTGAGTCATTCCATCAAATCTGTTGTTTTACGCTATTACATGTTATATATGACCATGGCCAGTGATTGTGTCTTGTGACACACTCACAAATGGCCTTATGTCAATTGAGAACAGATGACTAAGCCAGTAGGACTCAATTCTCTCAGGGACCAGAGCTAGCACACCTGTTTCAACTTGTTAATTAACACAATTCTAAAACCTATGGAACTTTATCAATATGACTATTTAACCAGAATAAAAAACCCTGTGTGGTTCTACAAAGAACATTATTAGAGATTGAGAAATGTTCTTTACAGAACCATTATCCATAAAAAGTTCAAAGAACCATAAAAAATATTTTATTTTGCCCCAAAAAGGGTTTTAGCCATAGTGGAACCCTTTTTTGGTGATTATATGTAGCCTTTTTTAATGGTTCAATATAGAACCTTAAAAAAAAAGTTTTTAGTGAGTTGTGAGTGATTATGTTGTTACACATAACTGTGGTTTCATTTGTGAAGTCTACATTGTATCATATAACCCAAGCCTGTGTATCTCATATGGCACCCCATTGCTATGCAGTGCACTACTTCTGACCAGAAGCCTATGGGGAATAGGGTGCCATTTGGGACATAACTCAAGTGATTATTTTTAGCATCAACAAGAGGTACATAGGAAATATAGCCTTCCTGTAGCAAATATAGCCTTCCTGTCACGCACACAGATCCAACCGTTTCAAAAACAGAATAGGGTGGTTATCTGTAGAGAACTACATGAGAACTATGAGAGGAACTACTTGAAATTGTGGTAATTTGAGCGATACGAGATATGTACATTGTGTATGACAGAGATAACGTGCAATGTATGTTAAGTGTGTAATAAGCAGTGTCTATTTTTGTACACAGCAGTACTGTGCGTCGAAGACTATTTCTCCTTGGGGACATTAAAGTTAATCCCATCTTATCCTATTATGAGTGCTAGCCGATAAATAAAAGTGAATTTCTCCAGGTGTATACAACTGACAAAAAGCATTTTAGGTGAGAGTGGGGTAAGTTGAGTCACCATTGTTTCTTGGAAACCAGACACAAAATGAATCATTTGAACCAAATATTTAGGAAGAGGTCATTATTTCATATAGTCTGTGAAAGAAGAAACCACATGGAAAAAGTTGTGAGCAAGTTAGGTCAAATTAAAATCAGGTCACGTGCAGCTGCGCTCTGAATGAATGATTACTTGGGTGTTGCCAGCTGTAGGGAGGATTAAAATAAGCCCAACCCTTGGAAATCTGTTACGGTACACAACCCTTCATTCCTATTATCTCAGTTTTGGAAGAGACTGTTTATGATTAAAAAATGTATCCTGTTTACACTTTGTAGTCAAATTTGACACCAGAATACATGTTTCTGACTCATATCGATGCCACATAGGTCACTTTCAAAACAAGAAGTTGCTTTTTTAGGGGCAATTGCTCTTTAACCACATTTTAATGTTTGTATGCAATTACATTGTCTCCAAAACAATTGAGTATTTTGGGTTCTGACCGGGTTAAGACAGTTGAACTAAGCTCATGAAGCATTTCTAAGTTATATTCTTCAAGAATCAAATGGGTAAATATCATAATACCCAAGTTATAATCAAGTCCAAACTGGGATTTATCAACTGCAGGTCTCCCCTTTAAACTTGAACTTTAAATCAACTTCACTTAAACTTTCATTTGAAATAGGACATTATTATACATGAGTCACATCATATTTAAATAGTAAATAATCAACTTAAATAGTAAATAACCACTTCTAATAATATACTTACCAGTAGGCTCTTTGTCTTCAAAGAGTAATGCTCATGATCAATTAATTACAGACAGGTTGCAGACTGAGGTAAGAGTAGTTCTGCTGTTCCTACTCTTAGATGTATTCGCAAAGGTTAATTTGCCTCTCCTCCTACACAGTTTTCACACCCTCTAAGCATTGGTCACGTTCCAGGCCAACTGCATTGCATCCACTTGGTTTTGTGCCATTTCATCAACCGCAGTCAAGCATCCGATTGCTATATCATATGATGCGGTTGACTGATATGATGAACACCTATCCAGGCATTGTGAGATCTGGCGTGCATCTGGAACACAGTCAGCCTGGAACGCTGCCATTATGTGGTATGACCACTCACTGAAACAGATTATACATCATTCAGTTCTGCTTGGTACATCGGAACTGTGTACAGGCTTGAGAGCGAAACAGGAGAGAAACTAAAAGTGAGTAGAAACGTCCTCAAATGCATTACAAGCATGCAGACCTTTTATTGTTTTTATTACAACACAATTATTCCTTTCTTGACCACATTGCTCTTTATGTAGAATGGTTTAAAGCTTTACAAAAATGAGAGAGAAACCAAAATATTTACAAAATCTATCTGTGCAAACATAATTCTTCTTTCCCTCTCCTAAAGCATCTTAAAGGCATGCATACAAATCAACTTTGGTATGTTAACAAAACTACTAAAAGTTCTTATTAGAAGCGTTTATGTACACGTGGTAGAACAGTTCATCGATGACTTTTGTGTTTTAGTAACTGTATACATTTAGACATCAATAAACATGAACTTAAAGAGACCTCCAGTAAAGCTGTTCGAAGGTAAAGACTTGAACCGTCACACCTCGAGTGTGTCGTAAGAGTTCTCACTTGGTATGTCATGGTTACAGTAATACAGTCAGGAAATGTCAGAATAACAACTTTGGCAAATAGGCACAATAACTACAGAAAGACCCAAAAATATCTCATAAACCTCCTTAAAATCTGTTTTTTTTATCTCCTAAAAATAAATTGGCAGTGCATGATATTCTTAACAAAATAGAAGTCAATGTAGTTTCACTGTAAACGTCTTTATACATACGGTACAGTATGCATTCATAAAAGGCATTTACTAGGGCTATGCTCAATGTTGGGCAACATAAGAAATAATGTAAGAGCAAAATATACTATGGTTATCCAGTCTCTGGTTTTCAAAAATAAAACACAATATTTCACATGGTCATAGTGATTGTACATCAACTTCATATTTTTTTCCATTCTTAGATATTGTAAGAAAAATATATTTTCAATACCGTTTTTAGTAGCGAATTGAGAAAGCGAGAGCTTCCACATAACCTACGAAGCAGTAAAACTATATCACTTTTGTTTTTCTTTTTAAAACTATTTACTCAGTACTCTAATACGCCTTTTTTTAAATCAGGGTTCAAGTTTAGCCAATGGAAAATGCAACTTAAAAACGAAGTGAAAGCATCGGTGTGAGTATGCGTGTGTCAAATCAAATTGAAATATGAATGGTGGGGGGAAGTGCATCCATTAAGCTTTTTACAACAATAAAATACAAACCAATAAACAACAACAAAAACATGAATAACGAGATTGAGAGAAGTAACCCAAACGGGGCTACTGTATGGGAGCTAAGTGGAGTCCTTGGCTGCTGTGGCGGTTGGGATGCAGGATTTGCCGCTGCTGCCGTTCTGGGGCCTGTAGCTGGTGAAGCTGGGGGTGTGTATGGTGCGGATGCTCTTCACACCCGGGCCCAACGGGGTGGGCGACAGAGGGGAGGGGGAGGAGGAGGAGGAGGGTGCTCGACCGTTTTGAGTCTGCGAGGAGAACGAGAGAGCTTTACCGGTGTGAGAGGGTGTGGGGAGTTTGAGGGAGGAACCGTTAGAGAGCGAGGGGATGTGGGAGAAGGTGGAGAGGGCCGAGCCAGGGTGGCGGGGGGCGTGAGGGGATGGGATGGAGGACTTGGTGGTGTGGGGGGAGGAAGAGGAGGAGGAAAGGTTAATAGGGTTAGTAGCATCTGAGTTTGGAGCAGACTGGGAGGTGCTGCCTTTACCAGAGCTAGGATAAAAAGCTGGGATTTTAGAGGCAGGTAAAGTAGGGGAAGTAGTTTTATGATCCCCCCCCGCTCTTTTAGCGCTTCCGTTAGCCTGCAAACAGAGATGCCAGAACAAAGACTGGTTGTCAAAAAGGGAACGGGTGATTTAAGGTAACAAATGTAAAAAAAAATGCAAGACAACATTAGACATGAAACAATCACACAAACAAACCTATTACTACTAAGATAACTAATAGACACACAACACGTCTCAAACTAGCTACAGTCTATGTTTACTGGGTTACTTGAGGCACAGTAACTGAGAGAAACACTATTCATTAAAAAAGGGTAAAGAAAAGATTGAAAGGATGGAAGGAGGGATAAAGGGAGGGGGGTTGGAGATAGGGGTGGGGGCATCTCTAGGTGCTGCCTGTGTGTTAGAGTGATTGTCAAGCTTTCCGAGAAGTGGAGACAACAACTGAGAGGAGGGCAAAGCCAGAGATGCATCTTGGTTCGGGAGAAAAGGTGGAGTATGTTAGATAAAAGAGGAGAGATTTTTGAGGGTGGAAAACATACAAGTGCATATCGGGAGCAGTAGGGGCAAATATTTGCATTGACTGCTACTACAAGGAAGAGAGATGGGTGGTAGAGGAGCATCAAGAGAAGGGAGGAAGGTAGCTTGGTGGAACCAGCCTTATCGTTGGCATTCACCATTCTGTTGAAGTTAAATATAAATGGTGAACGCAGCGATCCGGCTGGTTCCACCAGTGTAGGAGGGAGGGATATTAAAGTGTTCTTTAGTAACTGTGCATTGTGAAAAGAAAGGAGTGTATCGGGTAGGCTGCTTGGGTTTAGTAGAGGTGCATTGAGGGTAGGAGGGAGCGTGGCCAATCAGAAGTATCAGTTTAGTAAAGCATCCGGGGGTTGGTTGACAACACTGTTTAGGAACTCAGCTGTGATGGAAACGCGATGTGATGGAGAACTCAGTCAATGACAGGGTATATCTGTTTTGTCGTTCTCTTTTCTCTTTACATTTTTTTCATGTCACCAACACAGCAAAAGCCGCCATGAGCAGTGTGGACCATGCACAAGCATACAGTACGATGATGTTATGGGGGTAACAGTCAAGAGTCAAACATGCCTTTCAGTCAGAGTAGATCGAGAGAAAACATCAACAGAAGCCAAAATGGCCACCTCAATCCCATTTAAACGAAACACTTGAAATCTCACAGCTTTGGTTGTTTAAATATATATTTTATCCCTTAGCACAGGCCTCTTGTTTTCTATGTCCTGTGTTCACTATACAGGTGTGTTCCCTCTAGTCCCTATGGTCTCTGGTAAAGCCCTATAGTAAAACTACCTGTCGAAACTGCCTCTGAGTGCTGTCCTGTAGCTTTTGCTGTTTTCCTGCTTTGTCAGTAGTAGTCCCTGGCGACTGCCTGGACTTCGCAGACAGGGGCACTGGCATCCGACTAGTAGGGGAAGCGACACCGGTTGCGTTCTGCAAGAGGATCCAAACGAAACAAAACAAGAAAGAAAATAAAAGAAAGAAAAAATAAAAACAGAACACCATATTGGAGGTATGAGAAACTGTTGAAAACAAGACACTGACAGGTCAGAAAACTGTTCATTCAAGACTACCCTCACAGTTAACCTTAATAACACCGGTAAGAGCACATGCACCCCCTGTACCGTAGTAGCCTATACCAAAACGTATAACCCTACAGTTCATGCAATCCAAGAACAAGTTTCAAGAAACCAAAAAGACAGTGTAATCAACATTGAGTGTCATTGTGTGATTAAGAGTCTACTACTGGCTGAAGCCCCAGTTAGAGTTTGAGCAGCCAATTGAAGGAGAGACAGGAGGAGGGACCCATTGAAAATGCCACTCCCCAATCATGTTGGACCATGATCACACAGAGGGAGAAACCAACAGAGAGGGGCTCTGACATTTCCAAAACACCTGGGGAGTGAGTTAATAAGTGGTTGGTAAACCCAGTTGTAAGGTAAACCCAGTGGTTAGGATGGAGTGAAGGGAGGGAGGGACGACTAAAAAGAGGGCCCAAAGCCTCCCGATTGACAAGAGCTTAGAAAGAGACCTGTTGGCTGGTGACGGGGGTGACAGTGGCGGTGGGGATGACGGCTGGCCGGGGAAGGAGCTGAGGTTTGGTCTTCTTCCTCTGAGAGGAGGCCTTGCTGGGCTTGGGGACCTTGAGGAGTGAACTCTTGGAAGGGAGTGATAAGGACCTCTTCAAGCCTCCATTCTCCCCACTCAAGACACACCCAGCATGGGGCTCCACGCTGGCTGCACTCCTCACTGGTTTCTCCTGGTGGTGCGTTGCTGGGCCCATCTCACTGATGGTCGTCTCTAGCTGTTTGATGGTCTGCTCCAGGCTGTCCAGGGTCTTGTAGGTGCTCTTCCGGATCTTGTCCGTCCTGCCTTTGGAATCCGAGTGCTCCCTCCTTACAACGGCTGCAGCTGGGGCCTTGGGCGTCTTGTTCGCTGGGGCAGCAGATGGTTTGGAGCGACTTTGGATCTCAAATCTCTTGGCCTCCTTGTGCTGTCGGACTGTGCCGTCCGACTCCTCCTCGTCCTCGTACACCACCACCTGCAGCGTCTTCTTGCCCGTCTTGGTGCCCGTGCGGATGGCCTGCGACAGAGCGGCCAGCTGCTTCTTCGGAAACTTGAACGTAAACTTCTTCTTCCCGTCCGGCTTGCCATCACCGGACAACTCGGCGAGCTCCGAAGTCGAGGAGGAAGAGCGCGACAAGCTACTACTGGAAGAGCTAAGAGCACCGCTGGGGGCCTGGACCTTTACCTGCAGTCCACCACTGCTCCTCTCTGTCTCCTCCGTCTCCTCGTCCTCCTCCTCGATGCGCTCTGCGGCCAGCATGCTCTCCAGCTCCTCCTCGCACTCGAACACCGTGGACAGGCGCTTGTAGGCCGAGCGGATGTCCATGGGCTGGTCGAAGATGATGATGACCGGCTTCTTGTTGTTGAAGCCATTGTCCTGTGACCCC
This sequence comes from Salvelinus alpinus, assembly GCF_045679555.1. Taxonomy (NCBI): domain Eukaryota; kingdom Metazoa; phylum Chordata; class Actinopteri; order Salmoniformes; family Salmonidae; genus Salvelinus; species Salvelinus alpinus. The sequence goes on from NC_092095.1 coordinate 35,005,878, forward strand.
GCCGAGCCGCCCGGGGTGGTGTTGGTCATCTCCCGTTTCCCAGGTCCCCCACACACGGTCACGGTCTGGATGCCCCGTTTGGCGTTGACCAGCTCCTGGTACTCCCCACAGGACAGGGCCTGGACCTTGCTGTTGGTGATCATGAAGGCAATGTTGTCTGGGGGAGGAGGGGCTTCCTCACCAGGGAGGTCAGGGCTCAGGCTGGCCTCCTCATCCACCTCCTCATACCAGGGTCTGGGCTGATCAGTGGCCTCACTAAGAGCCTTCTCTGGGGGAGACACCACTGCATTAGGAGCCTCTCTTATGGTGGTTGGTGGAGGGACTTCAGGCAATGCAGCGGGCAACACAGCACTCTTACTAAAGGGAATGCTGGACTCCTGGACGACTGAGGAGACTGAGGTCTCTATCCTCTTGACTGTGCTTATCTGAAGCTTATCTACAGTGGTGGTCGCTGGGTTTTTCAGAACCCCTTTCACCACTCCTGGGCTGGTCTTCAATGACTCTGAGGTCACCACCTGTTTCTGAGACAGAGGGCTGGGGCCATTCAAGAACAGAGGCTTGGGAGATACAGGTGGCCCTAACTGCTGGGGTTTCGGTTGTGGCTGCTGGCTTGGGGAATTGTCATTAGCATTCACATTTGACACCTGTGAGGGGGATAGTGTTGGGTTGCCTCTGTGTTCCGGAGCCTCCTCCATTGCCGCCGGGGGTGGCAGCTGCTCTTTGGAAATCTGCCCAGTGACGTAGTATATGACCTGCATACGGCAAAGAAAGGAGGAGAGAATTTATATTAAAAACCACAACACTCCATGCTAAAATCTAAAACCACAACACTATACCACATGACAAACCTATCAATATGGGAACATACTGGGAACATACTTATATATATGTAAGGCATGCGAATGACTATCATAAGGCCCATATCATATGCTGTAGAACCTGACATGTTGAAACATATCAAGGCACGTTTGAAACTTTGTAGGTCAAGACTATTCTTAGCTTAATAAATGCCCTGAGATTTTTACTATTAAGTTTTAGCGGTCAAAATATGGTATCCGTACCCCTGGACCTTGACGAAGAGAGGTGGTGTTCCCGTTTTCATCCGCGTTGGGATGTTTATCCTCCCGAGTTTTCTCCGAGCTCTGCTAGGACAGTTTGTGAATTAAGGGACAGCATTATTGCGAAACTGCACTCTATGGGTGCACTGTATGGTGCAACTGCACTCCAAAGCCTCGTTTCCATTGACATTTAAATTCAAGGCAGGTCTTAGTAGGCACAGATCGAATTTGGCCCTGATTTAAAGTGCCAATTGAAACAAGGTTGAAGACACTGTGGATTGCATGGTACATTGGTATCACATAGGTATTTGCATCCACGGTCTTAACACTGCATTGGGCAACAACCCTCCTATAAGGCATCTTTTGATTTGTTGTACTATAGTATGTGTTTCAAGATCGAGAAGATAAGACGTCGATCCGGAAACGTCAGCATGTTTCAATCCTTCGTGTTTACAACGTGTTTGTTTACAAGTATTGCTAGATGCCTTATAGGATAACTCATGCAGGCACAAGTGAATGGTTATGGTATGTTATGGATATTGAGAGATGGAATGTAGTTAATGGATAAGGGAATGGATTATGTCAAAACCTTTTAAGGGACAATTTGGGATTCAAACAGCAAAGTAGTCTATCCAAAAAGTCCAAAAAATGGATGTACCAATCCCAGATTGCCCCTTTTACTAAGGAATTAGAGTTAACTAACTACTATTCTAATCTGGAGTATAGACTGACACTCGTTCTATCCACAGACTAGCTAATGTTCAGTGTTGCATCATTTTTAGATATATCCTCGCTGTTGTTGGTGCTACAAGAATGTTTTTTCAATCATTCCCATGTGGTGAGTGGAATGCAATGTTGCATGACTGAAAATGCGTATGTGGGAATAACGTGACGAAATCCATTACTGATGTGTGCGCTGGAAATTGGGTTTTCAAGGAAGAGATCAAATCTGACCCACGGAATAACTGGATCTCTCATACAGTCCATGTACAATATCTCGTGTGACGTGGTTTCCGAGTGAGGTTTCTGAGCGAGGAACATAAGATCCAGTGTTCCTCCTAAATGGTACCCTGTAGTGCACTACTTTTCACCAAGGCAAACAGGGCTCTGGTCAAAAGTAGTGCACTATATAGCTAATAGGGTGCCATATATGGGACACATCCACACTGTAGTTTACTGTGTGACTGTAATCTAATACACATACTTTTCTCCTGTGGACAACAACCACAGTAGGCATATCTTTGGGTATTGAAATGAATTAGCAGATCAAGTTACAGTTCTATAGAGATTTAGAGAAATAGTAAGGTATTGTTCCCAAGAAATAAGGCAAGTAAAGAAAAAAGGTCAAAGGGCAAAGTGGTCAAAGTGACCAAAAGTAAACCAAGTCTGCAAAAACAAGTCTGTCACCTAGGTACTAAGTAATAAAACCTTGTTCTCCTCAATAGCCAATCAACTCAAAGTAATTTCATATAGCAAAGTCTATAAGCAAATTATTATTATTTGAATAAAGGGCAGTTATTCCAAAGAAAACGGACAAGACCATTCGATTACGTCTGGATTCAAGATAAAGGATTATTTTATTGGTTGGATCAGTCAAGGCAAACATAATGCAATCAAATACCAGTAGCAACAAGACATCATTCATTTGTTGGATGCACACAAACTTTCCCAGACATTTTCTGCAGACTTAATCAGAGAAAAACAAGTCCAAGCCATGAGTTCCATTGAAATCAAAAAGGGAAAAAGAGAATAAGTCAGAAACAGAAGGGATTTTGGGTAGTGGAGTTGTTACAGTACAGATCTCTTGACTGAGGCAGAAGCAGGGAAGTGTGAAAGGCACAGAGAAGGTTAAGGCAATCGTTAGTTGGCGTCACGTAGTGGGCAGAAGCAGGCAGTTAGGCGGACGGCTAAACGACGCCACATCCTTTACCTTTTTCTCTTTGAGGGGCAATAAGGCCCCAGGTCTTAGCTCTCTTATCTGGGGCTCAACTCGAGTAGGGTGTGTCTCTAGCACACTACTTTTCACCCCTACATCCTTAACTGTGCACTTCTGGAACACCTGGGGATTGAAGATAGGTCAGGGGATTAGGGTTTAGGGCCCTGAGGGCTAGAGCCTACCTATACTTTACCTACCATATGTGAGGTGATAGTCTATTAAAAACACCTACAGTACCAGGCAGTTAAGTAGAGAACATTCTTCTGCTTGGTGCTGGTCTGATACTACTCGGATACTATTAACCTAGTGCTGTGGTTACCGAATGGTTAAACTATCTAAGGGTAAGGCCATGGTTAATTCTGCTTTTGTAAATGACTGTGTCCATCCTCTGCCAAGTGAAGGGTACCCAGCCACCACAAAAAGAAGAGATATAGGACCCACTCCCACAGTCAAGGAGAGAGACGGCACATTCAACCTCCTCACAACCATCATCAGTGTGTATGTGGATGTGTTTCCCGGTGGTTCTATGTGATCATTATTGTATATTATAAACTGTGTGGTTCGCGCCCTGATTGCTGATTGGCTCTCAGCCGTGGTATATCAGACCTGTATACCATGGGTATGACAAAACATGTATTTTTACTGTTCTAATTACATTGGTAACTAGTTTATAATCGCAATAAGGCACCTCGGGGGTTTGTGATATATGGCCAATATACCACGGCTAAGGGTTGTGTCCAGGCACCCCACGTTGCGTCGGGCATTATTGCTTAAGTATGACGTATGTGTGTGTGTGTGTGTGTGTGGTGGTAAATGTACAGCAGCTGTTGGATGTACGGTATGTTTCTCACCTGGAGCTCTGCCATGATTTTGTCTCCTTCGTCCTCCTCCTCCTCCTCGTGGTTGGCTGAGGCCGCAATGGGGGGAGGGGTGGAGGGCTTGGGCTTGGTCTCCGGCGGGACCTTGGTGGGTTTGGACTGGCTAGCTGGGGCTTGTGGTGGGACCTCAGCCTCATCTCCCTCCTGGGCGGACGGGAATGGGGGAGGGGGTTAAAACATTTAATATGACTCGAATTCTAGCATCAATATTATTTACCACAAGAGTTCGGCATGGGCCGTTCCAATATCAATTATAAGGTTCTCAGATTGCTTGATTAACTGTCCTTAGACTTCATCCCCTCTCCCCATGTTGTTTAAGGTCAGGTCTGGCCCACCCAAGTAGAAACGATGTCTATGGTTTGCCATTCGCTCTGGTCCAGGGCGTTACGTGCTGAAGGCTCAGTGTCAGCAAGCCGAGTGTAACCCCCGGGACCAGAGCTAGTTGACCGCAGACTACCCTGCAGCCTAACTACACGGCAGACTGACCTGTCCCGAGGCAGACTCCTTCCTGCTGGTGTAAACCACCTCACCAGACCGTGTGGTGGTCATTCCAGAGCTGGAGGTGGGGAAGGTCTTTCTGGGTGGTGGAGGGGGAGGGGACTTGATGGCCTTCTCCAAGCTGACTTTGCCCACTTTGTCTGCAGCAGCGGTAGGCTTGGTGGTGGTGGGCTTCTCTAGCACCGACTTGGGGAGTTTCTCAGGACCAGCAGGCTTGGCTATGGCTGGTTTCGCTGAGCTGAGCTCAAGCTGAGTCCCTTCTGTAATAGACAAACACACACATAAGGTCAACAATGAGGGCTACATGACAACTACAAAGGGTCATTTTCCTGAAGGAAAATGGTTTACTTGCTTCAAAAAACCTGTCCAAAATATATTTTTGTAGTAGTGGAATATAGTAGGAGCTAAAGCTGTATAAAAGACCCTTGCCTGGGGTTGGCTCCTCCAGGGCAGCAGAGGGTGCTGTAGAGGTATCCCCCTCACTCGGCACATCCAGACTGGGAATGCCCTTCATCATGTTGGCCTGGGCCTCATTTAGGATCCTCTCAAACTCCCTCCCATTGTAGTGGCCCATGTTCTGCCTCCGTTCCTCCCACTCCTTCTCTGCCACCTGTGGAGGGAGGGAGGGGGGTGATTGAGAGAGAGAGAGAGAGAGAGAGAGAGAGAGAGAGGGAGAGAGAGAGAGGGGAGGGATTGAGAGAGAATGAGGGGAGGGATTGAGAGAGAGTGAGGGGGGAGAGATAGAGGAGACAGCAGTGGAGGGAAGATAAATAATAACCCATAGGGGAAATGTTATATCATAGACTGAAGTGCAGAATGACGTCCATAGGGCTTACCTCTATAGACATGGCCCTGTTTTTGCTCTTGGTGTGAATCTCCTCGATTAAGAGGTTCCCTGTCCCGCTGCTGCCGTTATTGACCGGAGCCTGGGTCGCCAGCTCTAGGTGGGCAGCAGGGGTTTTCTTCTGCTGGGCAGGGCTTCCCCCCTGGCTGGAGGGGTTGGAGTTTGAGGCCGAGGTGGTGCCAGTGGAACCCTTGGCTGAGCTGGGGGAGTCCCGGCCCTGGCTGTGGGTGGGGGTCGTGGGTGGGCTGGGCTGGACCAGCAGGGCTGCAGACTGCTGGGACTGCTGCATGTGGACCGGAGCACTCTGGACGTGGTGGATGACCATGGGGGAGGAGGGCATGACCACCTCAGACCTGATGGAGGAGCTCTGGGGCTCGGGGAGGGCCGAGGGGGAAGCTGGAGGCTCCCCTGGGGGGTCGGAGTCCACTGTGGTGGTGGTGGTGACTGGGCCGCTCTCTGCTGGGGTTGGTTTCAATGAGGCACACATAGCAGGGTCAGATCCCTTCAGCAGACCCTCTGTAGCACATCTGTAGGTCATAGAGGGCAGGATAGACTTACTATTAGACTTATAAAAATCAGGTTAAATTCTGCTTGGAGGATTCTGTATTTTGTGCTTATTCCCTCCTGGAATATTCCAACCAGGATTTCTGAAAATATACCCCCCCCCCCCCCCAGTAAACTGACCACCAGCAGCCAAACACTAGTTAATCTAAATTGTATCCCAGTAAGGTTAAACACATACTGTAGCTATGAGGACATGCTCCCATGAAAACATGCTTCAAATCTCCTAACCTCATAACATAGAACAGTACATACAGAACTTTGGAATTTGAACTACTGCACCATCCAAGCTTCTTTAGCCTGAAAACACAATAAACCTCCCAAGTGAATTTGGCCCAAACCCAGCATCAAAGTGAGTGTAATCATCTCTGAAGTGCGGGGAGAGAAATGCACTGACGGGACGAGGTAATGTAGATTAGTTTGGCTGCGTTGTGTGGTGCACCCTTGGAAAAAGTGTTGACGACCCACAGAGCAGAGTGTCTCTGACAGATGTTTATATGGAAATGGAATGCCGCAGGGAGCAGTGTTGCGCCCAAATTAATTAACTTATCGGTTCAATGGAGAGCTAAATTAAGATGGACGCCACCTCTGTCCATTCCGCATGACCCATCGGATGGGATCAGAGCCAACGCCTCGCCAGCATAATCAACTGTTAGTGTCCCTTACACTATAGTCATGCTCCCCACTGTCTGACTTTTCATCCACTCTCTCTGTCTCTCTTTTAACCTCTCACTTCCTCACTCCCTCGATTCCCCCATTCTCATCGACGGGGCTGTAGTGGAGCAGGTTGAGAGCTTCAAGTTCCTTGGCGTCCACATCACCAACAAATTAATATGGTCCAAACACACCAAGACAGTAGTGAAGAGGGCACGACAAAACCTATTCCCCCTCATGAGACTGAAAAGATTTGGCATGGGTCTTCAGATCCTCAAAAGGTTTTACAGCTGCACCATCGAGAGCATCCTGAGATTGCATTACTGCCTGGTATGGCAACTGCTTGGCCTCCAACCGCAAGGCACTACAGAGGGTAGTGCGTATGGCCCAGTAAGTCACCGGGGCTAAGCTTCCTGCCATCCAGGACCTCTATACCAGGCGGTGTCAGATTTTGTTTTGTCAAAGACTCCAGCCACTTGTTATGTTCATGTTTTAAGTATCCCTATACGCTGCTGCTACTCTCTGTTATTATCTATGTATAGTCACTTTAATAACTCTACCTACATGTACATATTACCTAAATTACCTTGACACCGGTGCCCCCGCACAATGACATTGAATCTGAACCTGTACCCCCTGTATATAGCCCCACTATTGTTATTTACTACTGCTCTTTAATTATTTGTTATACTTATCTCTTACTTTTGAAAAAATAAGGTATTTTCTTAACTTTATTGTTGGTTAAGGGCTTGTAAGTAAGCACTTCACCTGTTGTATTCGGTGCAAATTTGATTTGAAATTTGATTTGAGTCTCTACCCTTCTTTTGAAGTGGGCACTTGTACATTCCCTCTCATGGATTTAAAAAGAATGGACTGGTGTGAGGAATATGGTGAAGAGAACCCCCAGCCATGCTTGCAACAATAAAATGCTTTTAAATACATGAGGGGGAGTGAACAAGTGCACACTTCCGGTCCCTCCCTGGTTCATGTACCTCCTCAGGCTACTGAGTGTCTCTGTGAGGCTCTTGACTCGCTTCAGCATGCTGTCCAGTTTGTGGGGCTCCTCCTTGAGGAACTTCACAGCCTCCACCTCCACCCTCAGCACCGCACGCATCCTGGTCTGCAGTGCCGGAAACTCCCCTGAGAAAACACACAGGAAATACCATGTTTCAGTTTTATATTTTCTATTAATTTCACCAACCTTCATTGGAGGACAACTTTATTAGTGTGCTGCGTCAGCAGAACTCTACTGTTATTCAAAATACCTTTTTCGAAGTTTATTCTCATTTTGGACACAAAAGCACATTTTCTTTAAAAAAATATATGTTTTCCAGTTGTAGCATTATGTTACCCAAATGTTATTATACTGAACAAAAATATAAATGCAACATGTTTGTGGCATTGTGGTGTGTGACAAAACTGCACATTTTAGAGTGGACTTTTATTGCCCCCCCAGCACAAGGTGCACCTGTGTAATGAGCATGCCGTTTAATCAGCTTCTTGATATGCCACACCTGTCAAGTGGGTGGATTATCTTGACAAAGGCTACACTTTACTAACAGCGATGTAAACAAGTTTGAGCACAAAATGTTAGAGAGAGAAACTTTTTTGTGCGTACAGAAGATCTGTGGGATCTTTTATTTCAGCTCATGAAACATGCGACCAACACTTTACATGTTGCATTTAGATTTTTGTTCAGTATAAATTAATAAACTATATTATCGGACTTCTCACCTGTAACTGAAAACCCTAGCACATAGAAACCTATGGAATCCATGGCAACGCACATCATCTAAGGTACTGTATGGGTCTTAGAAGTAGGCTATACTGTACTGCAGTCTTACCTTTGAGTCCTGCCAGAGATTCTCCCACTCTCCTGAGGCTAACGGCCCCTTCCTCCACATGTTTCAGTGTCACAGCTCTGTGAGCCCCCGCCGAGCCGGTCTCCCTCTTCAGAGTGTCCACATACAGCTCCAGCTCCCTACACACACAGACAGAGAGGACATTCAAAACCACCAGCTCACCTCCATTCCTAATTGGCATCATTTTTGATCACTCCTCACCTCTCCACCATGCTAACTGATGTGTGGTGAGGTTTGTGCCATAAATGGTTGCCACACATTGGTGGTGGATGAAGTGGGTTTCCCTCTAACTAAGCGCTACATAAATCCATTCAAACATTTTAATAATTTCGTCTCCATTGCTACCAAACGAGATACGGCGGCACCGTCAAATCCCTGACATACTAGAGATGCTAAGAGATCAGACTTGAGAAGTGTCACCTGAAACACTGCCTCCATTTCGACACTAGGGGGCAGACAATACTAATTGAAATCTTACGGGCACAGAGGGAGCTCCAGTCTGAGGTAACTGAATGACAAGTGAAAAGACAGAGGGCGTGACATTTTTTGTTGTTGATCAAATCAAACAATGTTGTATTTAATAAAAAAAACAAGAACATCTGGGCGGTAGGAAAGTCAGCCCTCAACCTTAATAGCCAAAGTTGCCTTTAGTCGGACCACGCTGCACTTCCTCTACGTGAGTCCGCTCCGACTGGATTGGGTTACTTGCCAAAACCTCAACTGTGTTCACATGGAAACTGGGTTTATTTGTGCGACCGCTTCCTTACATAGGATCCTATCGGTTTGATGCACTGTATCCATGGGATCCTGAGAAGTCAACTCCAAGGGGAAATGTGCTGGGTGGATGATAACACCGTGTGCTATTCTGAACTGCATGAGAGAACTAAATGGTGACTTTTTGTTGTTGTTGTTGTGACCAACTTCCCTTGAGAACCCGTAAACTTTTTGTAAAGTTGCTCTCGATAGGGAGTGAAGAAGACAATAACCACTGACGTCGCAGCCCTCTTATGTCAAGGACTCTTGATGATGACTATGGAAAAGTTCAACTGAAGAGCTGACGGGGGGGGGGGGGGACTGTTCTTTCGTCGAAAAAGAGCTATACAGTAGTTCAGAAAGTAGAGTGTGAGTCTATAAAGTGTCGCAGCATTAAAATACACTTCTAAAGATAGCTTGACAAACACTTGTGATGTCCCAGGGATCATCTATTTGAGGAGGCTTCATGGGCACTCAACTCTCTCTCATCTTTCTCTATTGCTCAAGGGCAGTAGGATCACTGGCTTAGTGCTGACAGCTGGCTCAGATCTAGCCTCTTTGACGGGCTTATGATGACTGGTAAACGGAACTGACTGGAAATAAATAGGAGTGACCAGGGACAGACTGGGACCAGAACCCCCCCCACACACACAATTGGTCCCCAAACAGGAAAACGTTTTTCCTCGAGGCCCCCATTATTAGCCAAACAATGATCATTCTGCACAAAAAGCCCCACTTAAGACCAACCCACTGTGCTAAAGATGGACCAGCCCATCCGGGCATTTCCCCCGATCTTCCCTATGACCAGTCCGTTTCTGGAGTGATTTAATCGAGGCTAGGATTGGAAATGCAGGAAATGCACGTGCTTAAAACTATGGAATATCCTGTAGGGCCTACTGACATTTGTGAAAAAAACGACGCAATACACGCCATCTTCACTGACCTTCCTTTGACATCCTCCATGTTAGCAATATCATCATGTTATGGACCCTTGGATTGCTGCAGTATAGTTGTAACAGTGATAAACCTTGGTCGTTTGTCGCCTCACTTCCTCTCAGAGTTATTTTTAGAACCCTCAGCAGACACTCTCCCAGGTTGTGTTAAATTGCGTTTCTATCCGGAGGAGAAGGCGACGTCTTTTCACACCACATTCCCTGTCACGCACGCAGCGCTTCAGCCAAACAGAGCTCATTAACGAGCCATATTTAAAAACACTACGGCAGGCCTTTGCTGAGTAAGACCTGGCACTGCGCCAAGGAAAACACAGCTGAATCCAGCGCCCTGCGCCTGCCTGATTAACCCAGAAGAAACCAACGTTCAGGAAATGCTCCTATCGTGATGTTTATCGGAGCATATGTTTACCGCTTTCTACCCAGGCAGTGCTATGACCTTGCCTGTTAAATATCAGAATTAAAAGGATTCAATTACCGTTCCCGATTGGCAAACCACGACGAGTGAATTCAATTAAGAGTATGCTGTGAATAATTGCCTGCCCAGGCTGCCTGGTCCTATACTTCAGTGATTTCTGGGCTTGATTGAGAGACAGACATGGCCTGCCGGTACCTGTGAGCTATGTTTGGAAGGTGTGTACTTGTAGTTAGTCAGTAACACCTGGGTCGTATTCCCTAGCAACCAAACGAAACGGGCCGAAACAGGGAGGGACTTACATGAGTTGCTACACTGCCCCCCCCCCACTCACTCTTACCCTAGTTGGTTGAACACCCTCTCCTCCAAGCCCAGGTACTTGTGTCTGTCCTCCTCCACCAGGACTCTCTGTCTTTGGACCGGGTCCTCCAGACGTCTCATGGCCTCCGCCAGTTTCAAACTGATCTCCTGCTCAGCCCGCTTCAGCTGCACACGCAGAGCCTCCTGGTTCTGGAGCTAGGTAACACACACATACACACACGCTGAGTTTTGTGTTTCTTAGCCAATACAGATAGAAGGGGTTGAAAAGTAGCTGATAGACAATAGTTGAATGGCTGGGAAGCAACGCTTGACAGCTGATATCAAATTGATAACCAATAACAGTAGATAGGGGCTCCCTGGGTGATGTTTCCCCTCAGTACAGATCTAGGATCAGCTTTCCCTCCCCCAATCCTAACCTTAACCATAAATGGGGAAAATGCTAAACTGACACAAGATCAGCGTCTCGGGGAAACATAATCCTACTCCTAGACACAGCACTGGTAGCGTTACCTGCAGCTGTCTCATCTGATGGAGCTGCAGCCGAAGGTCCGAGACGTTCTTCTTGCACTGGAGCAGGTTAGTCTGGAAGGGGGTGGAGCCTGGGAGTATGGGGGTGGAGCCACTCTCAGAGGGGGGCGTGGCACTTTTGGGTGCCAGGACAGGGGAATCTCCTGAATAAGATCAAATCAAATAGCCACATTTAAAACCACTACAAGCTAGTCAGTTCCTCACTTGTGATAACAACACTGGAAAGAACATATAGATTTGGCTAGAGGGCTCACTTGCCACAAACATGCTTTATCTAGCTGTATAAAAACAGATTAAGTACAATAAAAAAATAAACAAATGGGAAAACATGAATCCATAGCATTTAATTATTCATATTGTAGGCTATGCTGTAGAGGTTCATTCACAAGTACATAAATCCCTTTCACAATGTGATGGAAACCCTACAGATTTTGGAGGAAGCACGTGTAACAGTTTAACTTTAGTCCGTCCCCTCTCCCCGACCCGGGCGCGAACCAGGGACCCTCTGCACACATCAACAACAGTCACCCACGAAGCATCGTTACCCATCGCTCCACAAAAGCCGCGGCCCTTGCAGAGCAAGGGGAACCACTACTTCAAGGTCTCAAAGCGAGTGACGTCACCGTTTGAAAGGCTATTAGCGCGCACCACCGCTAACTAGCTAGCCATTTCACATCGGTTACACACGCAATACATAACTCCCTTATTTACTGCAAATGAAATACCCCACAGTCAAAAGTGCACATGCACGTAAAAAGTAAAATGTCTCCTCTGAGATTGAATGGGTGGTGTAATGTATTCATGTTTTCTCCCCTCCTTTTCACGTTCTGCCTTGTGTCTGTGTGCGTCCCAAATACTACCCTATTCCCTATGTAGTGCACTACTTATGACCAAGGCCCATAGAGAAGGTGGCAATACAAAGTGGTGCACTATAGGGAATAGGGTGCCATTTGAGATGCAACCTCTGTGAGGCATTGGCCTGGCCACAGCCCAGCACTCGCCTCACTCATTTCCAAACATATTCTCCACAGCTGCGTTGGTTCCTGATTTAATATTCCTAATGTTAAGTAATGAGGGCCTGTGCTTCCCTAGGCGTCTCCCCCGCTGCCCACAGGAGCACACGGGTACTTACATTGGCAGTGCTGACTGAAATAGACTGCCAACCGCCAACCTCACCATGACTACATCCCAAATGGAACCCTATGCCCTATGTAGTGCACTACTTTTGACCAGGCCCCATCAAACTCTGGTCAAAAGTAATGTACTGTATAGGTAGCAATTTGGGATGCAATCATTGTGAGAAATAAGAGACAGGAGACGGGTTTGTCTGCTGTCGAAAACAACCACCAGACGTAATGTCCTCTGGCTTTGGAGACTGACGACAGAATGACTCTTGACAAGCCATGCCAACTGCAGTCTGTATTGACAGTAACTGAAGTTGAATTCAATTACACTGTTTCTCCCATTCAGAATGGAGTAGTATGACCTATGACCTTTGAAACCTGACCCTGAGGTTGAGTTCTGTCTCTGGGGCGCTTGTTGTCAACAGGTGGGAGTAGCACAGTGTCACTAAGCCACTCAAGTCCCTTAGCGGAAGAGAACAAGTCCCTGCAAAGTGTCAGAACAATGAGAGAGTAGAATGTTCTGAGTGAATGAGGGAGAGCGAGAGCGAAAGAGCGAGCGAGAGAGTACTACTTCCACAAGGTCTGCATCCCAAATGTTACCCTATTCCCTATGCAGTGCAGTACTTCTGACCGGGGCCCATCAAAAGTAGTGCACTATAATGGGAACTCGGTGCCAATTGGGACACAACCATAGTAGAGCCCTGCAGTGGGGCTAGAGAACACAGTGCTATTGTCACTTTGTAATCCCCCTCCAACAGTCACCACATAGTCCTCTCATAGTGAATGACAGCTGCACAGACCTGAAGTGCAGGTTCGAATGAATGCTGCTCATGTGTGTCACACTGTCTGTGTCCCAAAGGGCACCCTTTTATATGGTCAAAAATAGTGCACCATACAGGGAATAGGGTGCCATTTAGGATTCATCCACTGTTTGGAGACCGAGAGGATGCTCTTGTGATGGGGACAGCTTATGAAGTAACAACAAGGAAATATTTGAGGAATCAGAATGATGAGCCATAGTCAATTCTTCATGTTCTGTATATCATGAATGGGAACAATACGCAAAGGGAAACCTGTAAGAAGAAGAAGAAGCCCAAAGATGTGAGAAGTTGCTTTGGCAGCAGCCGCATAAATACCGGTCTGTTTTCATTCCCGCCGCCCTCGAGATTGCATTTCTTTTATCGAACTCTCATCTACCCTGACCGCTAGCTAGACAAGATTGAATCATCTTGGCGGGATCGAGAAATAATACATCTCCCTTGTTTTAATTAATGCTTTTAGCAGCACATATTCAGTTAGTAGCTTTTTTGCCTCCCTCCCCTGCCTAGAGTGTATGACGAGAGAGGATTTGAGGGGAATATGAGTCGGCGAAGAGCAAAGACGCCTGTCTGACTGACTGGGTGTTTTAGTGGGGCAGTAGGGGAGAGCATATGGCAGACTGTGTTGAGTGACATTAAGAGAGTTGTCTATGCAATGCATCCTGGGGGGAAACTTGAGGGATATGCAACAGAGAACTGTACCTCTAAGTAGATAATGTTTGCGTCCCAACTGGAACCCTATTCCCTATATAGTACACTACTTTGTGTCCCAACTGGAACCCTATTCCCTATATAGTACACTACTTTTGGCCAGGACCCATAGGGCTCTAGTCAAAAGTAGTGAACTATATAGGGAATATGGTGCTATTTGGGACGCAAACCATAATGTGATACATGCAGAAGGGTAATAATGGTCCTCCTGACCTGCACTGGATGCACTATGAACTGGAGACGCTTGCCTTGATGTCTTCATGGGTCGTTCACTACGCACACACAGAGAGAAAGAGACATTAATTCTGTTGAATCACAATAGAAGAGAATTAATGCAAAACCATGGGAACTGTCCTGGAGTTAGAGTTGACATATATTAGTAAAAGCATTGTAGACGTACAGACAGCCATACAGTATGGTTGGACAGACTGACATAGACGGACAGGTTAACATGATGACTGTTAGGAGCAGTCTGTTCCCATAGTAAGCCATCCCATTTTCATTCCAATCACGGTGCCCACATCGAGATTGATGATTGGAAACTCAAGCAAACACAGTAGCACAAGATCTCCACAGAGTAGGTTTAAATGCAAAGATAACTGCAGCCAGTCAATATCAGACCCCTCGTCCACACTATTTCCCCTCGACAATGTTCACCTAGGCTGGTAAAATTGAGAGCTAGTTTATCTGTTATTATTTTTGTCCACATTTGCTGGGGTAACCTGCGCTTATCTCTGAGAACTCAATGTCCCACGCTGCCTCCCTTCTTCATCTTCTTGCTTACCTGAGAGCCTCGTTGGTGCCACTAGTGTTTGGGGACTTTAAAAGTGCATGCTGAACAAGACCAGTCAAGCTGGCAATCTGTTGCTCCATAGCCTTCATTCGCTGTCTGCAGGAAACATCAGAAAATCAAGCTTTTAACACTGGGGCTAACTAGGCGTTAAAGGTGGCATTTCTAATATTTAAGTTAGGAGTTACTTCTTAAGTTGGGAGTTACTTCCTAAATACTACCGGAATCTTTTTCATGCCAGACGTGTTTGCTTAGCGATCAAATTAGCGATATAACATTAAAACATAGAGTGGGTCAAGTACAGGATTTGGAGAATATTTTCTATCTTAGAACATTTATGAATATCTTAATGAATAATTTATTGATTTGTCAAGTAGATGGGGTTTCTGCTATATAAACAACAGTTAAACACACTGTTAAAGCAATAACTGTAAGTGTTCCAAGCTGTCAAACTACCGTGCTAAGGCAGTGAATTCTCGATTCAGGCACAAATAAACAATATATTCCAGCTAACATGGTCTAATAACATGTCTGCTTTGCCCACCCGGAGTCTGCCTGGAATAGTCTAGAAAAACAAGTGGGCTAGCCTGAATTTCTAAAAACAAGACAAGGGCTGTCTAGTAGATTTAGCCCAGAGGTTGGAGATGAGTTGGACCTTAGGGTGCAAGAGACTGTGCCACTCGTGGCCTGTGCCTGGATAAGAGATTACACCGGCAATGCGGAGAAAACCAAAAACGGGTGAAGAAGGATCTTTATGCTTGGTGATTGCTTGGTGACCAGTGAGGCTTAGACATAGAGAAGCACTGTGTTTTCTTGTCACCACTTATGTAAGGGCACAGGAGGAAGGAGAAAGGGGGGTGCTTAAAGGGGCTAGATGAGGACAAGAGAAATGACTGTGATCCCGACTGTACTGCCCCCAGACAATGTACTGTAGAGAAACAGACAGTTAGCTATGTCTCCCCGGGCACTGAAATGTACAGTCTTCTTGTACCTATTTAGCTGTTCTAGAGCACCGTACCTACAGTACCAGTCAAAAGTTTGGATACACCTACTCATTCAAGGGTTTTTCTTTATTTTTGCTATTTTCTACATTGCAGAATAATAGTGAAGACATCAAAACTATGAAATAACACATGTAATCATGTAGTAACCAAAAAAGTGTTTTATATTTGAGATTCTTCAAAGTAGCCACCCTTTGCCTTGATGACAGATTTGCACACTTTTGGCATTCTCTCAACCAGCTTCATAAGGAATGCTTTTCCAACAGTCTTGAAGGAGTTCCCACATGCTGAGCACTTGTTGGCTGCTTTTCCTTCACTCTGCGGTCCAACTCATCCCAAACCATCTCAATTGGGTTGAGGTCAGGTGATTATGGAGGCCAGGTCATCTGATGGAGCACGCCATTTCTCCATGGTCAAATAGCCCTTACACAGCCTGGGGGTGTGTTTTGGGTCATTGTCCTGTTGAAAAACAAATGATAGTCCCACTAAGCGCAAACCAGATGGGATGGCGTATCGCTGCAGAATGCTGTGGTAGCCATGCTGGTTAAGTGTGCCTTGAATTCTAAATAAATCACTGACAGTGTCACCAGCAAAGCACCATCACACCTCCTCCTCCATGCATCACGGTGGGAACCACACACGTGGAAATCATCCGTTCACCTACTCTGCGTCTCACAAAGACACAGCGGTTAGAACCAAAAATCTCAAATTTGGACTCATCAGACCAAAGGACAGATTTCCACCGGTCTAATGTCCATTGCTCCTGTTTCTTGGCCCAAGCAAGTCTCTTCTTATTGGTGTCCTTTAGTAGTGGTTTCTTTGCAGCAAATCGTCCATGAAGGCCTGATTCACGCACTCTCCTCTGAATAGTTGAGATGTGTCTGTTACTTGAACTCTGAAGCATTTATTTGGGCTGCAATCTGAGGTGCAGTTAACTCTAATGAACTTATCCTCTACATCAGAGGTAACTCTGGGTCTTCCTTTCCTGTCGCGGTTCTCATGAGAGCCAGTTTCACCATAGCGCTTGATGGTTGTTGCAACTGCACTTGAACAAACTTTCAAAGTTCTTGAAATTGAAATTGAAATTGACCTTCATGTCTAAAAATAATGATGGACTGTCGTTTCTCTTTGTTTATTTGAGCTGTTCTTGCCATAATATGGACTTGGTCTTTTACCAAATAGGGCAAAATTCTGTAAACCACCCCTGCCTTGTCAAAACCCAACTGATTGGCTCAAACGCATTAAGAAGGAAAGAAATGTGTCACGTGTGCTCCATCTCAGGCCTCTAGGTCATCAGGATGCTCGTTATGACACACGCCTGTCACCATCGCTACGCGCACCTGCGCGTCATCAGCTGGACTCCATCACCTTCTTGATTACCTGCCCTATATATGTCACTCCCTTTTGTTCTTTCCTGAGACATTATTGTTTCTGTTCCAGTGTCATGTCTGTGCGTTGTTTGTGTTAATTGTTTTGTATTTAGTTGCATTTATTTATTAAAACAGTCACTCCCTGAACTTGCTTCCCGACTCTCAGTGCATCATAACAAAATTCCACCAACTTTTAACAAGGCACACCTGTTAATTGAAATGCATTCCAGGTGACTACCTCATGGTTGAGAGAATGCCAAGAGTGTGCAAAGCTGTCATCAGGGCAGAGGGAGGCTAATTTGAAGAATCTCAAATATATATTTGGATTTGTTTAACAGTTGTTTGGTTACTTCATGATTTCATGTGTGTTATTTCATAGTTTTGATGTCTGCACTATTACTCTACAATGGAGAACATTGTCAAAATAAATAAAAACACTTGAATGAGTAGGTGTGTCCAAACTTTTGACTGGTACTGTATAAGGAATGCTCCTTGTGCATGTAAGTACAACTCCTGCTTGAAGGCCACTCTGTAGTTATAAAGTAAATTATCTAAAATACCCTTTTTGTTTTACATGTGAAGTACCTTCTCACTAAAACACCTTTCCCCCTTTCTTTCCTATACTCCTGGGCCATTTAAAATGGGGAACGTAGGGCTCTGCTCAAAAGTAGTGCACTATAAAGGGAATAGGGTGCCATTCTGTAGCCGTCATGGTGTTTGTACCGTGCAGGTGGTCCTAGTGATCTGTTCCCCTGATTTGGCTGTTTCAGAAAGCCCAGGTCTTATCCAACCAACCTGGTCAATATTTTCTTTGGTTTTCCTGAGCGGTGCACACACAGACCCCTCGGCCCCCTCACCCTCCGGTCTAATGCATTCCAATGAAACCACATATGATTGTATGGCTGGAGAATGTCCCTCGTGTCCTCTCCTGTGTTTGTGTGTTCTGTTCTTAGTGCAACCAGAACCAGCCTAGTTGAACTAGCCTCAGAAATGACTGTCGGAGGGCCGGTTTAGATCATCTACACGGGCATGCAGACAGTGTGTTATTAAAACAACAATACCACAAGATAACATGATAATATACCGTCTGAATATGGGGAGTGAGGCACTATTCAATTACTGCAGTGGCTTGGTTTGCTCTGTCAACTATGGGGCACTGAGTACACCAACTCTCTTCAACTGGAATAAGCTACTCGTACAAATAGAGCTAGTCACACACATACCTAACTGGTGTAGCTGAAAGACACAATAAGACAAGACAATACATAACAATAACACATTGTTATAATAGCCCACTGTGCTAAATGTGATGACCTTGACAGGATGGGCCAGACACACAGAGTGGGCCAGACACACAGAGTGTGTGTGTGTGTGTGTGTGTGTGTGTGTGTGTGTGTGTGTGTGTGTGTGTGTGAGACAGGGCAGACCACAATGTCTCTGACATGCAGTGGTGATGATGAGACACAATCTGAGCTGAGATGAACACAGAGCAGCCCACGGTCACAGTTAGAATGGTGCAGGAATGCAGTGTTAGGTCATCCATGCTCCCATGCAGTATCATACCCTTTCACTGACCCCCACCCCACACTACCCCACCTGTCCCAACTCAGGTCCCCCGGGTTGGCTTACCGTGTCTGTGGGTCGTTGGCTGGAGGGATAGGGCCGTGACCCTGGAGGTCCGGCACAACTGGAGATGCCATGTTACTCCTGCTTTTGACCACTTCCTCCTTCCTGAAGGTCTGGCGAACAGGCGAGGAGCGCTCCAGGGGAATGCCGCCATGAGGAGGCGTGGCTCCATGGATGTCAATCATCCTCACTTCTGCCATCCTGTGGGGGGAGGGGGGCGGGGTCTTGGAGCCCAGCGTGGGCAGCTGGCTGTCTCCGTACTTCCTGGACTTCTGGCGGTAGAGTGAGGGTTGCTCCATGGCCTCGGTGGGGCTGGGCCCGCTGTAGGAGCCTGTGGACCGGATGGAGGTGCGGTGGTAGCCAGCCAGGCTGCCGTGGTCCACCATGTCCCCAGGAGGAGGGTGCCCTCCATGGGCAGGGCCGTGGCCCATCCTCCCCTCGTGGAGAAGGTACGGGTCAGCGTAAAGCCCCTCTCCCCCTCTCACCAGGCTGTGACTCTTACCGCCCATGTCCTCATCAGGCTTGACGTCCCGCCTCTCCAGGATGGCGCTGGGGCAGGGCGACACGGAGCGCACGGGAGGTGTGGCGTTAGATATGCGCTCCCGGGGCATAGTGGCGCTGCAGGGCATGGACCCCGGGCGCGGGCCAAAGGGGATCCGGGAGGGCGAGGGGGGTACGGAGTGGGCCGTGGTTGGGGACAGGGAGCCCTGAATGGGGTGGTGTGGAGGGTGGCCCATAGGGGGGTGTCTGGGGGGGTGCTGCCCATCTCTGCTGGCATACATCATCTCTCTGTGCATCTGGAGGAAACCAAAATCATGTTATTACTACTTTAGACATTAGTCAACCATGTTTACCAAACACAGTAGCGTGTCAATGGAGGGTGAAGTTGCGCCACTAATGGTTAAGGTTAGGAGTGGGGGAAGGGAAACTGATCCTAGAGCTGTACCTAGCGAAAACTTTACCTTGGCACATCAGGTGTCACAGACCTCAGGTAGTCGGCCATGACACCTCCCTTTGCATGTCTAGGAGCTAGAGAGTTTCTATATATATATACAGTGGGGAGAACAAGTATTTGATACACTGCCGATTTTGCAGGTTTTCCTACTTACAAAGCATGTAGAGGTCTGTAATTTTTATCATAGGTACACTTCAACTGTGAGAGACGGAATTTAAAACAAAAATCCAGAAAATCACATTGTATGATTTTTAAGTAATTAATTCGCATTTTATTGCATGACATAAGTATTTGATCACCTACCAACCAGTAAGAATTCCGGCTCTCACAGACCTGTTAGTTTTTCTTTAAGAAGTCCTCCTGTTCTCCACTCATTACCTGTATTAACTGCACCTGTTTGAACTCGTTACCTGTATAAAAGACACCTGTCCACACACTCAATCAAACAGACTCCAACCTCTCCACAATAGCCAAGACCAGAGAGCTGTGTAAGGACATCAGGGATAAAATTGTAGACCTGCACAAGGCTGGGATGGGCTACAGGACAATAGGCAAGCAGCTTGGTGAGAAGGCAACAACTGTTGGCGCAGATATTAGAAAATGGAAGAAGTTCAAGATGACAGTCAATCACCCTCGGTCTGGGGCTCCATGCAAGATCTCACCTCGTGGGGCATCAATGATCACGAGGAAGGTGAGGGATCAGCCCAGAACTACACGGCAGGACCTGGTCAATGACCTGAAGAGAGCTGGGACCACAGTCTCAAAGAAAACCATTAGTAACACACTACGCCGTCATGGATTAAAATCCTGCAGCGCACGCAAGGTCCCCCTGCTCAAGCCAGCGCATGTCCAGGCCCGTCTGAAGTTTGCCAATGACCATCTGGATGATCCAGAGGAGGAATTGGAGAAGGTCATGTGGTCTGATGAGACAAAAATAGAGCTTTTTGGTCTAAACTCCACTCGCCGTGTTTGGAGGAAGAAGAAGGATTAGTACAACCCCAAGAACACCATCCTAACCGTGAAGCTTGGAGGTGGAAACATCATTCTTTGGGGATGCTTTTCTGCAAAGGGGACAGGATGACTGCACCGTATTGAGGGGAGGATGGATGGGGCCATGCATCGCGAGATCTTGGCCAACAACCTCCTTCCCTCAGTAAGAGCATTGAAGATAGGTCGTGGCTGGGTCTTCCAGCATGACAACGACCCGCAACACACAGCCAGGGCAACTAAGGAGTGGCTCCGTAAGAAGCATCTCAAGGTCCTGGAGTGGCCTAGCCAGTCTCCAGACCTGAACCCAATAGAAAATCTTTGGAGGGAGCTGAAAGTCCGTATTGCCCAGCGACAGCCCCGAAACCTGAAGGATCTGGAGAAGGTCTGTATGGAGGAGTGGGCCAAAATCCCTGCTGCAGTGTGTGCAAACCTGGTCAAGAACTACAGGAAACGTATGATCTCTGTAATTGCAAACAAAGGTTTCTGTACCAAATATTAAGTTCTGCTTTTCTGATGTATCAAATACTTATGTCATGCAATAAAATGCGAATTAATTACTTAAAAATCATACAATGTGATTTTCTGGATTTTTGTTTTAAATTCCGTCTCTCATAGTTGAAGTGTACCTATGATAAAAATTACAGACCTCTACATGCTTTGTAAGTAGGAAAACCTGCAAAATCGGCAGTGTATCAAATACTTGTTCTCCCCACTGTATATTTAAAAAATGTGTGCGAGGTCACCCCAAAACGCACCATGTCAGCATCCCAAATAAAACCCTATTTCCTATGTAGTGTACTACATTTGACAAAGGCCCATAAGGCTCTGGTCAAAAGTAGTGCACTAAGTAGGGAATAGGGTGCCATTTGGGATGCAAACCATTACTCTCTAACCCAGTTAGGACAATAAGGCATGAGAAACCAGGGATTATTTTACATTTACATTTAAGTAATTTAGCAGATGCTCTTATCCAGAGCGACTTACAAATTGGTGCATTCACCTTATGATATCCAGTGGAACAACCACTTTACAATAGTGCATCTAACTCTTTTAAGGGGGAGGGGGGGGTTAGAAGGATTACTTTATCCTATCCTAGGTATTCCTTAAAGAGGTGGGGTTTCAGGTGTCTCCGGAAGGTGGTGATTGACTCCGCTGACCTGGCGTCGTGAGGGAGTTTGTTCCACCATTGGGGTGCCAGGGCAGCGAACAGTTTTGACTGGGCTGAGCGGGAACTGTACTTCCTCAGAGGTAGGGAGGCGAGCAGGCCAGAGGTGGATGAACGCAGTGCCCTTGTTTGGGTGTAGGGCCTGATCAGAGCCTGAAGGTACGGAGGTGCCGTTCCCCTCACAGCTCCGTAGGCAAGCACCATGGTCTTGTAGCGGATGCGAGCTTCAACTGGAAGCCAGTGGAGAGAGCGGAGGAGCGGGGTGACGTGAGAGAACTTGGGAAGGTTGAACACCAGACGGGCTGCGGCGTTCTGGATGAGTTGTAGGGGTTTAATAGCACAGGCAGGGAGCCCAGCCAACAGCGAGTTGCAGTAATCCAGACGGGAGATGACAAGTGCCTGGATTAGGACCTGCGCCGCTTCCTGTGTGAGGCAGGGTCGTACTCTGCGAATGTTGTAGAGCATGAACCTACAGGAACGGGTCACCGCCTTGATGTGAGTTGAGAACGACAGGGTGTTGTCCAGGATCACGCCAAGGTTCTTAGCACTCTGGGAGGAGGACACAATGGAGTTGTCAACCGTGATGGCGAGATCATGGAACGGGCAGTCCTTCCCCGGGAGGAAGAGCAGCTCCGTCTTGCCGAGGTTCAGCTTGAGGTGGTGATCCGTCATCCACACTGATATGTCTGCCAGACATGCAGAGATGCGATTCGCCACCTGATTATCATGTGAATAACTCCCATCTGGGGCTGTGCTAAGGCTCGACATGAAGCGTGTTATATTTACAATATCTGCAATTACCTCTGGCTCACCGTGTGGCCTTATCTGTCCCACTCTTGTTTGTGAAGATATGCTCTGATGACGGTCGACTGACCGAAATTAAAAACATTTGCATCTGGCTGGAAGTGTGCAGAGACTTTTTCCTGTTTCTCCAGTTTTGCCTTTTGCCTCCAGCACCTTTACAAATCAGCTCTGGGTGTGAGGTAGATTCCGCCTATTATATAAAATGGTTATCAACATATTTAAAAAAAAAAAAAAATATGAATGACATGTTTTTATTAAAAACTTTATTTTAATGAGTACATTTGTTTTATTTCATCCTTCCACCAAACGCTGTAGTCAAGGCCAACTAGGAAAATGAGCTGGTCGTCCATTACAAAAGTTCTAAGCAAAAAGGGTTGCCATGCAGGCAAGCTACTTCTCCTTTGCTAGCTAGCTAACTAAAGCCAACACAAAATCACAAGCAACATGTGATAACATGAAACTACACATGTGAAATCATGTGTTTTTTCTGTAAGCATGGCATGTTGTAGAAAAACACTGCAACATTATCGCACAGGTCGGAGAGGCAGGCAGCTGTTGCAAACCAAACGCTAGCCTAGTAGCATTGGGAAATACTGTCTAGACACTATTGTCCAGGGGAGATTAAGTTTATAAATTGTCTGGCTGAGCTGTGGGATAGTGGATAACTCAAAATGGGTTTGGTTTTGGCTCTATCATATTTTTTAAACCTTAAATGCATTATAAAATAATCACATTACAATGATTTTAAAGCTTTTTAATGGAAATTCCAAAGCCAAAAATAGCAAACATTCAATTGCCAAAACATTAAAAATATTCCATGGTCTCTGTCAGGTCTACATTGGGTAAATATATATGGAAAAATAGGAAATTACAATGAAATAATACAATATTTCAGTTGACTATATTATATTTATTTAATTACTTTATTATTTTTCATTAAAGTCATCTCTGCTCCAGGCAGTAGCAGTCAGCCAACAGACCATCTAACTGTACGCACTCCCCATAAGGTACTGTCTTTAGTAATCCTAATGAGCCTGTCATCCTATATAGCCGGCCTAAGTATGCTGCAGAGTTGTTCCTAAAAAGTAAATAAGGCATACTTTCACAAACTGTCTCTGTCCCTCTCGTCATTGTCTTACGTAGATTCCTCCGTCATGCGGTCTATGTGAATCGAACCTAACGTAGCAGGAGTAAATGCACGTCTCCGCCGTAACAATAATGTCCTAAAGGCGGGAAGGCAGACGGTAAACTTAGGTCCAAAATAAACCCATAGAAACACATTGGGTTTATTTTGGACAGATTTTGCGAGATTTAAACCTCTCACTATTCTTCTTCCCCTCTGATCTGTCTCTGTCCGTGCCAGAAAACACAGGCAGTGGATTATGGTCATTGTAGTTAATTACCACGCTTCTGACCTGAACTAGGTTGAATATTTGCTTAATGAAAACTACAACTCCTTTCAGTCCAGTGTCCCACATAGTTGACTTGATTTCTCTCTAGAGAAACAGCGCGTTGGGCGGTAACATTTTTTTTTACTAAATGGAATTCAAGTAATTGAATCGACGTCGCTCAATTAGTTGTTTAATAACCCAAAAACAAAAACAAATGTTGGTTAATCGCTCAGCACTAGTTGACAGGCATCACCCAGGGATTGTTGTGAATAACTCCCTGCTCTCAACCATTCAGCATCCAGAATCCAAACAACCTGTTTTATAAATGGTTTTCAACCATACCTTTAGAGAAAAGAACATCGCATCAGCACATTCTCAGGTTGAGAAAAACAGTTGATCTTAAGTTCTGTTAAGGCCACAGGGATACTTTCCCCCCTATCAATATTTTACTAACATTTCACAGACACCCCACATAGACTATACCCCCAGGCTTCTAAAATAAGATTTGACATGAAAACAAGATTTTGGGATAAGATAAGGTTTTGGGATTTTGGCAGCATATTCCCATTTCTTTTAAACTAGAAGATTACTTTGAGTGTTTCTTTAAGGTTCATGCAAGCTTGTGAGCTCAATTGCCCCTGGTTGCTGATAACAGTGGGTCTTTAAAAACAGCCCACATGTGAAACACATAGAGAGAAGGAGTTCAACTATGTGCCTACAGGCAGGAAAGAAGTAGCTGGGAAATTAACAACAGGTTCTGTTGTCTGGCACAGCTTTTTTTAAAACAGGCAGCTTGGCCTGCAATGACCACCCATGAAGGACCCCAGAGTACCTGTGGATTTTGAAACTAACGTCATTTAGCTACAGCGGAGTTAAAGGAAAGGCATGACTGAAGCAGCTCTCTGATTTATGGAGTTAAAAGTTAAAAGTGGAGGGCAGAGAGTATGTGTAGCTTTACACAGAGGAATGTACGAGTCAGCGTTGTGTGAGAGAGAGCTCATTTCTTCAGGATGCACTACTACTGCTGTGGTTTAGTGTTTCTTGTGGCCAGCCACCTGCTTCGGAGGCAAATGAATAGTCTAACATCAATCTAATTATCTGATCTGAATCAACACAATGCTTCCACATACTTTACATACATTACTTGATGTTTCCGTTACAGGAGCATGGGGTAACTGTACAGTACTAATACATACACATGGGCAAAATGATGGCTGTTGGAGATGTTTTGTATACAGTGACTTTCTTTGACTTGACTACTATTGTGATCTCGCTCTACGTGTTTTGTTGTTCATACTTGAATAATCCACTTTCATCTCCCTGCTCTCTTTGATTAAACACTAAACCCACCATTCAGAGGATTTCATATGGTGGCTGTTTGATGCCCTACGTATGACCACAAAGAGTTCTCTCTGAAGTCAGACAGTTTAAAATGTGCCCGTGCCAAGCTGGTAGTCATTGTATAAGAGAGAGAGAGAGATATTGCCCATGAACTGTCCTCATAACAATGAATAGCCCTATTTGCTCACCCAAGGACTCCAGTGGAGACCAATAGAGATACAATATGTCTCACTAGTTCTCCATCACAACTCTTTCATGTTCAGCCAATCCTGATTCCCGTGGGTGCGTATCTGGCCTGGTGCCAGACTCTAATAGCCTGGTGTAGTACCCATATGAAACTAGATTGAGCTGACTTTCTGAGACTCTCCCAGACCTGCTGTCCTTCTAATGAGAACCTTAAGGAGGCAGTGGAAAGAAATAGATTGAGGTCTTTAAAAAGTTCAACATGAGCCAAACTCAAACCAAATGTTCCCAATTTCACTGCTTGTTCGTCGCCATCTTCGGATGTTATTTTTTTTAAGGCAATGTTTTATATGTCTGCGGACAAACCTGGAACTCCTGCCTTATAAGGTCATGATATTGAAAACGCAAAGTGGTCTTGCAAGAGGATGAAAGGAATTGCTTACTTCAGGTACAATTGACAAGCCATCACAGACTGCATAGAACAGCTGTGCTTGACTTCATACAACTACTTGGGTCCGTTCTCTTTGTTAGGGCGAAGTATGTAGTACTTTGTCCACCTTGGCAAAGAAAATAATAATCCTATTAAACCATCAGAGAAACCGTTTTAACATTGAGCATTTCCAAGAGAGGAGACATGTGAAAACATTTGACTTTGACAGCGAGGTGTTTGAACTCAGTAGCTTGTGCATTCCATTAGTCTCTATTACACGTTGTTCCATAGCCTTTGAATAGAATATTCCAGGACGGATTTTTCTTGAACAATATATAAATAAAGATGGTGTGTTTTCACTTATCAGCCAATGAGTGAGTTTGTCTTTGTTAGCTGTGGATCCAGCCCAGTCTGAGTCTTTGTTCAGGCTTTTGTCTCTTTTCACCTCTCACACACACACATCAGACGTCACACCCTCCCTATTATGCTGCTCATTGCTGTTCACTTCTAGAAAGAACCATTCAGTAAACACTTATTCATTTCTGGAACATTAAACATGATTTATGTATTTTATACAGTATATTGGATCTTTCCTAATGCATGCTCGTTGATAAGCCTTGTGGAGAATGTTAGAATCTTAAGAATTCCCCTTCTAGATTTAGTTTTGGTTTCTACAGATGTAACCTATGACTCATACCTGAAGTGAACAATGGCTTGTTTGTTACACCTAGAAGCAGGAAGGAGGATTGTTTGAGGCTAGCATGTGAAGGTTATTACCCTTCTCACCATGATGTTGTCATCTTTCTCAATGTCCAGCTATGAAGACATGAAAGTACTGAAATGGAAAGGTGTCCTATTTTTGGGGGACTTCCTACTGAGTTATTGAAATAGAAGGGATGGAGTTACCACCTATACAAGCAGCCCTAGTCATTGCCCAGCTCTGACCTATTATAGCGCACACCTAGGGACACTTTAATACCTACCCTGTATTCTGATAATGACACTAGATAGATTACCTTTCTGAGTCTGGTAAGAACATTACAAACAACAGAGGATTTTTTTTGACTAGAATAAAATGGTGATGCCTATTTAATAGGCTACTTGACTGTCAAGAATATATATCTTATGTACAGTGGAAGTGTTTTATTCCAGTCACCTCTTAAAATTCCCTGATGTAAATTAAGCATCCTGTCTGGTCTGCATGGAAGCATACACTGTAACAGAAAACTGTAAATTATACAGTTCTTTTTTGTATTATACTCCAGCATACTGTAAATGATGGTGCATTGTGGGAAGATGTGGGTGGGGAAGAACTGCTGTATTTCGACCCCACAGAATACATTTAAAAAAAATTGCGCCAAAAACCTTTTAACCACTAGTGGTGCATGTTATTGTTGTTTCTGTCTCATTAACATATTTTGAGGTGTGCCTTGAAAGAGGCCATATTTGTTGCACCTGTGAGTGAGAACGCTGCACCAATTTAACTCCTCTGTGGTTATAGTATCCCATCAATTTAAAATGTATAGGGAACAGATTGGAACGGCAGCAAGTCTTAACTGGTTGAGCATTTTACCATGTCTGTTTTGCCCTGTAGTCACTGCCAGTTTGGAAGGCTTTGTTAAGGCCAGTAGAAGTGCAAGTGATATGAAACACCAACTATTCATTAACATTCTGTAATGTTTGAAAACACTTTACCTAGCAGCCATCCTGCTTGCACCAATCCCGTTTAAATTACAGTGAAATACAATCCCCACCTATCAATTAATTAATGAATTCACACCGATTACGGTAGCATACACTTTTTTACAGTATAATACAGTACATTTTACAGTATTGTACTGTGTGTCATTGCACTGTACTTGCTTCGATACCGCATGTATTTGACAGTGTACTGTAATATGAAATACACAATTTTTCTTGCCACTGAGCTGCCTGTAAGCCACTGTTGAATTCACGATAACCCCTTTACAGTGTACTAATTACTTTTGCACACATGTAGTCACCATATGAGCATGGCTACCACTAACTTCAATAACCCCACTAATCTAGTTAACCCCCAACACATCTGGGAACAATCTCTTAGAAGAAAACAAAACAAATGGAGACCAATAGCAGAAATACAATCTCACTGATTTCTTAGAGAAGACAGGACAATGGATAGCCCTACTGAGACGTGCAGCAGTGTTCTACCACTCGAAACACTGTGTTTAAACAGGTGCAGGCCTCATTTGGTTACTGTACTTGCTCTTTTCCTAGAATGCCAGTGTTTGGCTTCACAATTAAGAGAGCCGGCTAACACAAGGAGGCATCAGAAAGGCTTATTTGTCTCGAGCATGTTTAATTAAAACATCTGCACTCTCAGCTTCACATCTGTCAAGAATAAAGCCACTTGTGTGTTTGCGTGCACGCGCAAATTTGCGGGTGTTAAAATAAAAAGTGTTGTGAGTCTTATATCTGAGTGTTGATTCGGGAGTGTTAACCAGATGGTGGTGTTGTTACACGACTGTGTTGAGTTCATTTCCATTAACTCTGGGGCGGCAGGTAGCCTAGTGGTTAGAGTGTTGGACTAGTGACTGAAAGGTTGCTAGATCGAATCCCCGAGCTGACAAGGTAAAAATCGGTCGTTCTGCCCCTGAACAAGGCAGTTAACCCACTGTTCCTAGGCCGTCATTGTAAATAAGAATTTGTTCTTAACTGACTTGCCTAGTTAAATAAAGGTTCAATTATTATTATTATTTTTATTTTTATTAACTCGGAGTGAGAAAGACATGGGAGAGGCCTCTTCACCTGCATGCTTTGTTGCAGGTTGCGTTTTTAGAATCGTTTGTTTTAATATCTATGTTTCTAAATAGACATTGATTGATTAATTGAACTTATGCTACACAAAGATAAATGACCTACATGTTTCTAAACTAATCCAATTTGTAAGTGGTTGGACTTATTTCACCCGTTATTGAGATGGTTATGCCAGTTCAGATGGTTTAGGTAGTCTCTTTATCAATCTTCTCTATGTGGTCCCTGGAAGAGGAAACAAGACCGTGGACCGAAGCACATTTGTTTGAAGTGGAAAAACGTTGCGGCAGCTATTGGTATAGAAGAACATCGAGACAAAAGCAGCTGCTTTACAAGTGGGATGCACTGTTGAGTGCTACATCCCGCAGGGTTCGGCTGATTGTACGCAGATTCTGACAGCCGGTTAAATAGCGTCCCTTGAGAGGGCTACAACAAAATGTATGCCTGGAGAAGTGCAGTATTATCATAAGAAGACGTATACTTGCAATACAGAGGAATGGAGAGGGAAAAGAGAGGCAGAG
Source organism: Salvelinus alpinus (assembly GCF_045679555.1). Taxonomy (NCBI): domain Eukaryota; kingdom Metazoa; phylum Chordata; class Actinopteri; order Salmoniformes; family Salmonidae; genus Salvelinus; species Salvelinus alpinus. The sequence goes on from NC_092095.1 coordinate 35,035,149, forward strand.
GAGGTCTAAGAGTGAGAGGGGGAGGAAGAGGGTGAGCTTGAGTCGGTTATAAATGGCTGTTAAATGATGGTATGTTAAAGAAGAATGGTAGAAAGTGTAAGCAGAGTGAGCTGTACGCCGGATCGAAGACAGGAGGAGAAATGGAAGTGAATGAGGGCGAAGTATCTGAGTTGGTAGGTGTGGTGAAGTTCTCAGAGCCCAAGGCTTGCACCGAGGGTCAGGATAAAGATGAGTCTGTGACAGTAGGAGTGAAGTTTTTGGAAAAAGTGGACCCTTGCCTTTTGGCTGATCCATTTGTGGATTCATGGTGGGTGAAAACAGAGTTGGGTGCTGTGGAATCAGTGAAGGTAACCAGAAGTGGTCTTGTGATAATTGTTTGTTTCTGGTCAGAGGGAGCAGGCACTCCGCGTTAAGCGAATGGGGGCGAGAGATGTGAATTGTTTTGCCCTCAAGAAAAGGGTGCCATTGAAAGGAGTGATTACTGGGGTAGCGGTAAATGTGAAAGTTGACCAACTGAAGCGGAAGATTCCCGGTGTTTGTGATGCTCGTCGTTTGGGCGGCGCGAGTGGTGAAACAGAAGAGTCGTTGTATGTTCTTTTGAGTTTTGATGTTGAGTCTTTGCCCGACAAAGTGATGTTAGGATATACGTTTTTGTGCCGAATACATTACGTTGTTTCAGGAATCAAGCTTATCGGCATGTGTCAGCAGTGTGTAGGAGGGAGGTTCCTAGGTGTGAAGAAGGGCATGAGACAAAGGAATGTGTAGCATTGGGGAAAGTAGTGGTATGTGTTAATTGTAGGGGTGCCCATGGGTCTGGGGATCAGAAATGTCCAGTGCGAGAGAGGCAGGTTGAGGATTCCAGCGTTAGAGTAGTGCAGAAGTTTTCACTGCCTCAGCATATGACGAAAGTAGAGGAAGATGGCTCAAACGGAAGGGATCCTGGGAGGAGTGGTGTGAGTAGTAGATCTGTACCAGTACAGAGTGATAAACCAACAGTAAGATTGGATTATAGGCATTTATAGCCATGTTTATCAACTGTACTGCAGGGATGCAAGGTCAGTCGCAGAAAATTGAGGTTGTGGTGGCAGCTGCAGAGAGGTTTTTGCGTGTGCGAGACTTGACGTCAGAAGAGTTACAGGGTGTGTTACGTGGTGGTGTCCCATCCTTTCAGGCTGTTGGCCCGAAGTAGGACTAAATAGATTTAAATAGTAGGGTGGTATTTTTTTAGTGTAGGGTTAGATGGTAGGGCATTTGTTGATTAATTTAAAAATATATATATTTTAAGCAAAGTATAAGGGACTTATACTTCAGTCTAGTAGGTGGCGGTAATGCAACATTTGTTGGATGCCAACCGCCGTTAAACCTCATCGAATAAAAATATTCCCTACCTTGGCAGTCATTCTAACTGCAGATTGCGGGTGATTTAAAAAGTTTCAATCGTTGGCTATCCTAACTCCAACAGAAATTATATAACACTTTGTAAGCCAGCATTATATGACTTGCCGATGTGGCCTGCAAACCAGGAGTTTCAGACCAGTGTGTTAGGGTAAAACTAGACTTTCGAAGTATGACATTGTAAAAAAATAAAAGTTAGTCATCAGCGTTACTTTTATGATAAAATATTCACTTATACACTCATTGACAGCCATCGAAACACAGTCATGGTACCTCTAAAATACACTTGAAAGGCACCCTGGGAAATAAATATGCAAATACAGTAATATTTTACGCCCTACAGTGTTAAAACATCACCCAAAAATGTGTTACTGTAACACGACAGGTGTTAATTCCCTAAGCCTGAGAAAGTGTAAGAGCATCAGCTCTAATAAAGTGTTAATTTAATTCTGAATTTGTAACACCCATTGTGTTAGGGACCCAACACTCTTGGGGTGTTAGTTTATCAATACTTTGAAAAGTGTTAGTTTAACACTATTTCAGTAAATCACATATAATTACTAAGAAACTGTTCAATTTAACACTGTGGGTGTAAAAATGATGATCGCAAATTTGCTTTGTGAGTGTGTGTGTGTGTGGATGCATTAAAGTGTGTATATGACTTTGCCCGGTCTGTATTTAAAGGGAAACCTGCCATAAGCTAATGGCTCATTTGCATATCATAGAAAAAAAATGTATGGACTAATTTGTTTCATTTGTCAAATTCAAACAGAGAAACTATTTAAAGACCAGCGACTTCAAATCCACTTTAGTTTTCAGAATACTATACACAATTATAGCTGTATAACTTCATGAGCAGGTCCTTCAATGAGGCAATCTGTGATTGGTACAGTTGAAGTCGGAAGTTACATACACTTAGGTTGGAGTCATTAAAACTCGATTTTCAACCACTCCACAAATTTCTTGTTAACAAACTATAGTTTTGGCAAGTCGGTTAGGACATCTACTTTGTACATGACACAAGTAATTCTTCCAACAATTGTTTACAGACAGATTATTTCACTTATAATTCACTGTATCACAATTCCAGTGGGTCAGAAGTTTACATACACTAAGTTGACCGTACCTTTAAACAGCTTTAAAATTCCAAAAAATGATATCATGGCTTTAGAAGCTTCTCATAGGCTAATTGACATCATTTGAGTCAATTGGAGGTGTACCTGTGGATGTATTTCAAGGCCTACCTTCAAACTCAGTGCCTCTTTTCTAGACATCATGGGAAAATCTAAAGAAATCAGCCAAGACCTCAGAAAAAACATTGTAGACCTCCACAAGTCTGGTTCATCCTTTGGAGCAATTTCCAAACGCCTGAAGGTACCACATTCATCTGTACAAACAATAGTACGCAAGTATAAACACCATGGGACCACACAGCCGTCATACCGCTCCGGCCCGTTCTGTCTCCTAGAGATGAATGTACTTTGGTGCGAAAAGTGCAAATCAATCCCAGAACAGCAGCAAAGGACCTTGTGAAGATGCTGGAGGAAACGGGTACAAAAGTATCTATATCCACAGTAAAACGAGTCCTATATCGACATAACCTGAAAGGCCGCTCAGCAAGAAAGAAGCCACTGCTCCAAAACCGCCATAAAAAAGACAAACTACGGTTTGCAACTGCACATGGGGACAAAGATCGTACTTTTTGGAGAAGTGTCCTCTGGTCTGATGAAACAAAAATAGAACTGTTTGGCCATAATGACCATCGCTATGTTTGGAGGAAAAAGGGGGAGGCTTGCAAGCCAAAGAACACCATCCTAACCGTGAAGCACGGGGGTGGCAGCATCATGTCGTGGGGGTGCTTTGCTTCAGCAGGGACTGGTGCACTTCACAAAATAGATGGCATCATAAGAGGGGAAATTATGTGGATATATTGAAGCGACAACTCAAGACATCAGTCAGGAAGTTAAAGCTTGGTCGCAAATGGGTCTTCTAAATGGACAATGACCCCAAGCATACTTCCAAAGTTGTGGCAAAATGGCTTAAGGACAACAAAGTCAAGGTATTGGAGTGGCCATCACAAAGCTCTGACCTCAATTCTATAGAGCATTTGTGGGCAGAACTGAAAAAGCATGTGTGAGCAAGGAGGCCTACAAACCTGACTCAGTTACACCAGCTCTGTCAGGAGGAATGGGACAAAATTCACCCAACTTATTGTGGGAAGCTTGTGGAAGGCTACCCAAAACGTTTGACCCAAGTTAAACTATTTAAAGGCGATGCTACCAAATACTAATTGAGTGTATGTAAACTTCTGACCCACTGGGAATGTGATGAAAGAAATAAAAGCTGAAATAAATCATTCTCTCTACTATTATTCTGACATTTCACATTCTTAAAATAAAAGTGGTAATCCTAACTGGCCTAAGAAAGGGAATTAAGGATGTCAGGAATTGTGAAAAACTGAGTTTAAATGTATTTGGCTAAGGTGTATGTAAACTTCCAACTTCAACTGCACATCAACTTTTTGACTTTTAAATAAAGCCATTCATTCTTGAACAATATTTGTTGCTGTTTGAATCCCAGATTGCACTTGTCAATACTGCCAGTGTCATATTGACTCTGATGAGAGTAAAGTCCATACCCTAACTCATATGGTCTGTATTTATGCTGCAATAGTTTATGTGTCGGGGCCTAGGGTCAGTCTGTTATATCTGGAGTATTTCTCCTGTCTTATCCGGTGTCCTGTGTGAATTTAAGTATGCTCCCTCTAATTCTCTCTCACTCCCTCTCTCTCACTCCCTCTCCCTCCCCTCCCTGGGGGGACCTGAACCCTGGGACCATGCCTCAGGACTACCTGGCCTGATGACTCCTTGCTGTCCCCAGTCCACCTGGTCGTGCTGCTGCTCCAGTTTCAACTGTTCTGCCTGCGGCTATGGAACCCTGAACTGTTCACCGGACGTGCTACCTTGTCCCGGACCTGCTGTTTTCAACTCTCTCTCTACCGCACCTGCTGTCCCTAACTCTGAATGCTCGGCTATGAAAAGCCAACTGACATTTACTCCTGAGGTGCTGACCTGTTGCACCCTCTACAACCACTGTGATTATTATTATTTGAACCTGCTGGGGGGGTGCGCTCGTGTGTGTTGGAGACCGGTGCGTGAGTGTGTGTGTGTGTGCGAAAAACAATGCCCATAGATCTCAGTTGCATAAAAACAATTGTCCGTCATAGCAAAACATTTTCCTGGATCTAATTTGATTAATTTGTCAAATTAAGCAGAGAAAGTATTTGCAGACCAGCCACTACAAATCCACATTAGTTTTCACAATATTATACACAATTACAGCTGTATCACTTCACGAGCAGGTCCTTAAATGAGGCAATCTGTGATTGGTACATCCATTTTTTGGACTTTTAAATAAAGCCATTGATTCCAGAAGAATACAACCGCTTTGTTGCTTTTTGAATCCCAGATTGCCTTTGTCAATATTACCAGTGTCATATTGGCTGGCTCTGATGAGATCAAAGTCCATAGCCTAACTCATATGGTCTGTGTTAAAAAAAAAGGTCATCTGTGATTCAAAAAAACAACAAAGCAGTTACCCTGGCATTTAAAGAGACACGCAACTTTACCTAAATCATACACCAGTGCCTGACCAGAACAAATAAACTCAAACGTGTGTGTGTGTGTGTGTGTGTGTGTGTGCGTGCGTGCGTGTAAAAAAAACAACGCCGTAGGTCTCCTGGAGTCGTCTGGTGGTCATGTGAAAAAGAGTGTGTGTGAATGTTAAGCTGATAAGACAGCTCATTTGTTCTGGGTTGCGTAATGTTACGTATCCATGTAGTGTGTGTGTGTGTGTTCACGTTTCATACCACAGCTCATAAAATAAGCCTACTCCGTGTTAAACGATCGACTTGAGTTTTATGCCACACATGCAGCAGTTGCTTTAGAACTAGTGGCTTCTCCTTTGTTTCCTATGTGTTCCAGTCATTTCAATAAAATACTACGCAGTGTATTCATAGGTTATAGAGGCAGACCGAAGCACAGTTTCATAAATAAGATAAGTGAGAGAATCAATTAAAATTAAAAGTAGACTCAATATAACTTTATTTATCACTGATGTCCAGTACTAAAGTCAAACACGGTAGAATCTGAACCCACACTCCACTTCCCATAAAGCAAAGCTACCGTCTCTCTAGAAAGACACAATGCATGATGCTGGGGGCTCATTGAAAAAAGTCATTGTGATAACTGCAATAATATTCAGTATTATTGTGTGCGTGCGTGTGTACGTGTGCACACGTGAGTGTTGCACACTGTGCTGCATGGCAATCCAAATCAAATCAAGCTGTATTTATACAGCACATTTCAGACGTGGAATGAAACACAATGTGCTTCACAGGAAAGAAATTATAAAAACAATGAAAATAAAAACTGAAGTATTTACTACACAACAAACATAAGAGGACGAAAAGCAAAGCTAAAAAGGTGTGTTTGAAGATCTCTTAAAAATGTCCACAGTTTCAGCCCTCCTCAGGTTCTCTGGCAGGCTATTCCAGAGGCTGGGGACATAGTAACTAAAGGCTGCCTCTCCATGCCTCTTGGTCCTAGGCTTTGGGATAGTTTAAAGGTCAGTGTCAGAAGACCTGAGGGACCTACTGGGTACATAACTTAAAAGCATGTCTGATTTAAAAAACGAATAGAATAATCTTAATGTATTCTAAAACTCACAGGCAGCCAGTGCAGAGACATTAAAACCGGTACAATATATGCTCTCCGTCTGGTCTTGGTCAGTACCCGCGCTGCAGCATTCTGTATGTTTTGCAGTTGACCAATGGCTTTCTTGGGAAGACCAGACAGGAGAGCATTACAGTAGTCAAGCCTGCTTGTAATAAAAGCATGGATGAGTCTCACCTTGGAAATGTTCCTCAGGTGGTAAAAAGCTATATTGCTCACATGGAGACTTCTCTCGGCTAGATAGATAAAGCATCGGAGAGGATTAGGGAGGACAGGGGTCAGCTGACCAGAAAGGATTTGGGGAGGAACACACAAGGAATGAGGTCTTTGCGCTTTAGTTCCGCTACATCAGCAGGAAACCAACAGGAGGCAGCAGCCTTGTGGGAGATTAGCAGGAGATTTGGAGAAGAAAAGAACAGCCCTGTGAATGGAGTTCAATTCCTTTCGGCGAGCTGCACTAAGGCACACACAAGGCTCCCTCCATCCCACCCGAAATTAGGCACGGAGAACAGAAGACTCCCATAAACAGATTAAGGAAGACGGGGGGAGGCAGGGGGGGGGGGGGAATTCCGCTACCCAGACGCTGAGAGGGAGGGATGAGAGGGAGGACAGGAGAGAATTTAGGGAGGGGAGGATAGAGGGAGGATGAGGGGAAGGAGGGTGAATAAAGAAAGTTAGGAGAAGAAGAGGGGATTATTAAGAGAGAGGAGAGGAGAGGGTAGGATAGGGGGGAGAGGTAGGGGTAGGGCCCCCATAGCCAGTGTTATTTGTACATTAGACTAACTAGACTGGCCTATTCCCTACTGGAGCTGTTTCTGTGGGAACGGATGGCATGTTGCAAATAATAATACCTGTCATAAATAATGTACCTTTTTTACACAAGCACCACAGTAGGTGTGGACTTAGTAATTCGACTCTCTATCTTTCTTTGCCCAGACAGGAATGTAATAAGGAAGACTGAACCCTACCACTCTGTCATCTGTTGACAGGTTTACCCTACAGTAAGTCTGGGTTTGGGATAGAGCTGGTTCTACCTGCTGTAAACCCTCCAGATGCCCTGCTAGCCTAAAGTTAGACCAGGGGCTCGCCTGGTTCAGTATCCCAGTTTAGATGCTCCTCAGATGGGTCAGTACTCACCCTGGTGTCAACGTTGGTGGGTCTGGGGCCATGACTGAAGGCCTGTGCTGGGTCCTTGTGGTACACCTTCAGGCAGGAGTGATCCGTGATATTCCTGTGGGGGGAGGGAGAAACATCCAGAGGGAAATGAGGAGGCCAGAATATATCACTATTGGATAGTGGTCTCCTATACCCAGACATTGGTGTGTACTCTGACATGGCTATGTCGTCCACAGTCTGCTGTACTGAGCCATCCGGGTGTTGTGTCAAAAAGTGTCCAGTAGGCCCGAAACGTGTCCAGTGGTGTTACAGTGAAAAGGATCCCTCAAATAAATCAATAAAGCTTCTTCTTGTCTTTGTTTTTTCCGTGTCAATTATTGCTCCTGTGCCGTCTACTACTGAGGCAGCCGGCGAGGAATGAACACAGTGATAACTTTTACAGCCCTGATAAAAAAAAGGTTAGAGCTAGTCACAAAGTACACATCACACCGCCGCAAGAACACTACAGATTGAGATCGAGCCAGAATACTTGTTTTTTTTTTTTTTCACTTTGAGCCTTCAAAATCACAGGGGGGAGGACGGCTCACAATAATGGCTGGAACGGAGCGAATGGAATGGCATCAAACACATGGAAACCATATTTATTTGTATTTGATACCATTCCACTGATTGCGCTCCAGCCATTACCATGAGCCCATCCTCCTTAATTAAGGTGCCACCAATCTCCTGTGTTCAAAATTAATTATAATCGCCCAGTGTGCTGTAAGCTTGTATTCTACAGAAATATGAATATTTAAATATACATTTTTTTAAATGTAAAAACAGGTCCTGTATGCACTGTCAATTCATTGCCCTGGGTATTGAACAGTAACTTATATCTATTGTTGAATTTTATGATGTACCAGGAAGTGGGCAAACTGGGTGAAGGTGATTGGTGACGTGACTGTGTGTGGGCATGACCGTGAGGGCAAGAAAACCCTTGTCATTGTTGTCTTATGAGTCATACCCCTCTGGAAAACTCAAAAGAACAGAGACGACTTATTGTGTTTTTAAAAGGCAAGGCTAATGACAAAGCTACATGTGCCAAGAGTCACTTTCTGCACAGAGAGGAGAAGACACCACCGCTTAACACATGGGACACTACCACTTAACACACCCTGCAACTCTTCTGACGTTAAGTCTCGCACACAGAATGTGGCCAAGTTGGCTATAGCTCACTCACTCACTTTAAATCTGAGGCTCTGGAAGAAACAAGACTGTTTATAGGTTATTTTCCGATCCTTTTGTTCTGCCAACTGAGCAGCGATGAAACGTGTCAAAACAAATGAATTCGGCCACAGCTGAACTTTCCACTTTCTTCTACCATCACATGGGTGTAAATGAGAGGAAAAAGAGGCTCGGAGACTGGTTGCGTCCCAGATGGCAACCTATTTTCTATGTAGTGCACTACTTTTGACCAGGGCCCATAGGCAAACCGATAAGGCTCTGGTCAAAAGTAGTGCACTATATAGGGAATAGGGCACCATTTGGGACTCACACACGGTGTTGTTTGGGTTTGTTTTGGTGGTGGTGGAACTAAAAGGTTCTTCCACTACTGTAGGGCACCACATCCTGAGCCCTTTCATCCACACAGCTATTGAGTTGACTGAAAAGTGGGGAGGAAGAGGATCTGTAGCAGGCTGCTTGCAGCCCGGGTCACTTCCTGTGCTGGGATAGCTCATTAGACAGGAAGTACTTAAAGAAGGGAGATAGGAAGGCTGCTGGGTAGCTCTGAGGATCTTACACGGGTGAGACTGAGACGACACATTGGGAAGCAACCCCCAAATAACCTACTCTATAACCCAGTCTGGGAAAATAGAGACGAAACACCCACACACACATAGGTACTGGACAAAAAAAAACACACACCCATTTACCTGACGTCGGTGAGCTCGTAGTACATGTTCCTCATGTCGTCTTTGACATAGACAGCCACACTGGGAGACTCCAGCATCTTCATGGTGAGCTGCTGGGGAAAGGCACTCACAAACAGAGCCCTGATGGTGTCTCCACTGGTGATCTCATTGGGCATCCGGATCTGCTTAGTCTCGTCTCCGTACTGCAGGTACAGCACGCCTGGGGAGAAGACAGGGAAGGAAAGGGGGTTAATGGAGGGTTACTGAGGGGTTAATGACTGGTTGATGATGATCTGGTGGCTCTTAACCATGTAGCTACAGAGGTGTCACACCAGTGTTGTGTATTTATGTACTATGGTGCTTGTCTTTCTGTACTGTGGCCCACCTAACTCGTGTGCAGTTCTGTCCTCTTATGTGCAGTCCGACATACACCACAAACACTACCTTTACTGTTTTTACAATGAGTAACTACAATATCTTTACTGTATTTACAAATGAGTAACTATAATATCTTCACAATATTTACAAATAGTAACTACAAAATCTTTACTGTATTTACAATGAGTACCTACAATATCTTTACTGTATTTACAATGAGTAACTATAATATCTTTACAATATTTACAAATAGTAACTACAAAACCTTTACTGTATTTACAATGAGTAACTACAATATCTTTACTGTATTTACAATGAGTAACTATAATATCTTTACTCTATTTACAATGAGTAACTACAATATCTTTACTGTATTTACAATGAGTAACTATAATATCTTTACTGTATTTACAATGAGTACCTACAATATCTTTACTCTATTTACAATGAGTAACTACAATATCTTTACTGTATTTACAATGAGTAACTATAATATCTTTACTGTATTTACAATGAGCACCTACAATATCTTTACTGTATTTACAATGAGTAACTATAATATCATTACTATATTTACAATGAGTAACTACAATAGCTTTACCGTATTTACAATGAGTAACTACAATATCTTTACTGTATTTACAGTGAGTAACTATAATATCTTTACTGTATTTACAATGAATAACTACAATATCTTTACTATATTTACAATGAGTAACTACAATATCTTTACTATATTTACAATGAGTAACTATAATATCTTTACTGTATTTACAATGAATAACTATAATATCTTTACTGCATTTACAATGAGTAACTATAATATCTTTATTGCATTTACAATGAGTAACTATAATATCTTTACTGCATTTACAATGAGTAACTATAATATCTTTACTGTATTTACAATGAGTAACTACAATATCTTTACTATATTTACAATGAGTAACTATAATATCTTTACTGTATTTACAATGAATAACTATAATATCTTTACTGCATTTACAATGAGTAACAATAATATCTTTATTGCATTTACAATGAGTAACTATAATATCTTTACTGTATTTACAATGAGTAACTATAATATCTTTACTGTATTTACAATGAGTAACTACAATATCTTTACTGCATTTACAATGAGTAACAATAATATCTTTATTGCATTTACAATGAGTAACTATAATATCTTTACTGTATTTACAATGAGTAACTATAATATCTTTATTGCATTTACAATGAGAACTTAGAGAAAGGTGATCAAGTTAAAGACCCATAAAACCATAAGCATCGGTGTGTATGTGTGCATGCAGGCGGATGCATACCGTACGTGTGCTTATGCAGTTCGTAAGTCATGTGGGTTGTATGAGGGTGAGGTTGATGTGGGATGGGGAAGGAAGAGGGACGTGGCTGTGGGTTGTGGGTGGGAAGGGTGAGCATTAGCAACGCATCCAACAGACAAGACACTGAACTCCTGAACTCTGGGTGTGGCTTCTGTCCTGCACTCCACCAAAGCGTATGAAATACATTACACACTCACAAACAACACACCCTTGGCCACAGACAAAGACATACATTTTCAAAAGACTTGGAGCCTTGACGCCTTTAAAGATGTTATATGTCCATACGGGACAGTGCAAATAAAGAAGCCTGTGAATATTGTTTTCTAGTCAAAGCCTCGTCATCTGACGTATTATAACAGATACGCAGCTTATACATGAAATAAGAGCTTCCTGTATACAATAGGGTACATACAGTACACATTGTGTATCATTTAGGATCAGTCACTATCTAGTGTACTGATAGAGAGGTGCTTTTCCTAACACGGAGTGGCTCCATAAAAGGAGCGGACCAGTAAAAACGGCTACATGTTTCAAGTAATGTAATACAAGATCCTACAGGCTCTTTTAAAGAGAGGGAGGGACAAATGCAGGAAATAAAAGTGCTGAGCCATTCTATGGCACATACATCTATGGCTCTACTAGGATAGACTTGTAACAACTTAACAAAGTCTGTTTGTGATCTAACTCGCTCCTCCGTTGTGTATTGTTATACTAGCAGTCTGGCTTTTCATTAAGATGAAGGACCACGCAGACCCTCCTAATACGACGTGTGTTATTCAATGGCTGAAAAAAAAAAGCTTGACTGACGAGATAGTGAAGTGTTAGAAAGAATAGGACGAGTCAAAGGGAAGTATTCGGACCCATGCCGACTCTGGCATACATGTGTGCTGAGGTCAGTGGCTGAAACCGCTGGACCACACAATAGTGTACAATTATTTATTTTTTTACCAGTGCCCATAGTGACTATATAAGGAATAGGGTGTCATTTGGAACACACTCTTGGCTTCATATTCTATTATACATGCAATGGAAAATTCCCTCAAAACCAAACTTTAATTAGCTCCTGAGACTTTGGATGGCTAAATTCTAGCGCAGAGTTGGATCGCAGGGCTGTATGTGGCCGCTGATTGTCTGGTTTCACTCTCTAAATCAGAACCAAATGGCGTGGCTGCACAGCAAATGGTCAGGGGAGAACGTACTTTGTCTACAGCCCAAATGGCACCCTATTCCCTATACAGTGCACTACTTTTGACCAGAGACCTACGGGCCTTGGTCAAAAGTAGTGCACTCTAAAGGGAGCAGGGTGACATTTGGGACGAAGTCTTAGTTTCCAGGGCTTGCTGCTAGGTTTTATGACAGTCAGATCCTATTCCAGACTCTGCTCTTATGTATCTCCAAATCGAACCCAATCACCTTCAATTACGTTCATTTCAAATGCAGCATAAATAGAATTCTGCATTTGCCTCTCTTCCACAATATAAAACACAGTACAGCAATAAAGAAACAACTAACAGATCTCCCAAAACAACTACTACAGTACTGTAGTATAAATATGGTGTAGCACTACTACACATCAGCTATAAGTAACATAGAGAGAATAGAGAAACTCACTTGAATAGAGTCATTTCAAGATGGCAGCTACTGTAACTCCAGTCTTGTGCTAAGGAGTCTTCTGACTGAAGGCACTACTTCTACTGGCACAGGGCTCTTAAGGAAGACCAGATGTCTCTGGGGACACGACTGTGTGTGTGGGGGAGGTTCCGGGGTGAAGTTTCCCCAAGGTACAGATCTAGGATCAGCTTCCCCTCCCCCAATCCTAACCTTAACCATTAGTGGGGGAAATGAAAAGCTGACCCAAGATCAGCAACCAGGGGGCCACCAGAGGAATGCTGGGTAATATGCCCTCTTTTCTCCACCCCCTACATCACCCCATAACCCACTCTGCTGGCATAACACGTTCTCCTGGTAAGTGTGTGTGTGTGTGTGTGTGTGTGTGTGTGTGTGTGTGTGTGTGTGTGTGTGTGTGTGTGTGTGTGTGTGTGTGTGTGTGTGTGTGTGTGTGTGTGTGTGTATATATATGTGTGTATGTGTGTGTGCAGTAGTACATTCTTGTAGATGTTTATGTACAATGTCTGCAATTCAGCATCTCAAACCAAAGCAAGACCCCACTTTTGGCACAGAGCAGCATGCAAAATGACTTCCTGTTGGTTAAAGGGGTGTGCTGCCCAAAAGTAAACAAGTCATTTAGAGGCACTCGAAGTAAATTGAAATGAGTCAACCTAAAGTCACATTCAACTAAGATGTGTGTCCTCTGCTTTACAATTTTCAAATAAGCTTTTTAAGAAGCCGTATCCTGTGAGGCCCAGAGGCCGATTACACGTTGAGATGAGAGTTGAAGCACACTCTCTCTCTGTTGGGTTCAGCAAAGTTAAATGACTATCTCTTAGAAGAAGCTACGCTGCAGCGTATTAATACAACTCTGCACAACTGAAGGCGTTTGTCATATTGATGCAAATGAAGTGCCCTTTGCGCTGTTAACAAACCCCATTTCTAATCCTGCCAATAACAGTGTGTGCGTCTGTGTGTGTGCGTCTGTGTGTGTGTGTGTCTGTGTGTGTGTTAAACAGGATGGCATATTGTTGGAGGATTCTGTAATCTCACTATGCTAAGGAAATGAATTCTAATTAAGGCTAGGAGCAAGCAAAGGGAGAGGAGGAAGGGGGGGGGGGGGGTGAAGTGTGTTTGTGTGTGTGTGAGTGTTTGTATGTGTGTTTTTAAGAAAAAGCTAGCAGTCCTTGGTCTAGTTGTGGTTAACGGCCTCATAATCACAGTGTGGTCATGTTGCGGTCCCCTACCTAGCGAGCGGTCCCTGGTCTGGTTGGTGGAGCGCACTACGGGCAGGCTGGCACGGGAGCGGCTGCCTCTGGTGAAGGCAGAGGGGGCATCAGCCTCTGACATGGTGTCCAGAGACTCCAGAGAGGCCAGGGAGAGGTGCTCAGGCTGCTCCCCTACAATGGAGCTGCTGGGGCCGTGCGCAGGGCTTCTGCTCTGGAGGGGAGAAGAGGAGAAAGGGGGTAAATTAGAAGGGGTCGTGATACACAGGAACAGGGTTGGGAAAACTCTGGTAACTTTGAAAGTTTACCGTAATATTGCAACCCGACATAGGAAACGAACACAAACTGAAACACATTTATTAGAGGACACTTTTGTCCATCAAAACCACCACAACACTGTGCAGCAAGCACCATTCTTCAACCAACAAAGCCATCTGAACCACACAATAGTGTTAATGCTTTTTTTCCCGAAAGCTGCATTATGCAGAAATCACTCCGCCATTCCCTGGTTGCTAAAATTATAATAGTTTGCCTAATTTCAATTTATGTGACAAAACAAGCATGCATAGCGTAGAGAATCATTCCATCTAAACTGTACCATCTAAACCGCTGTGTTTTGAGGTGTTCGAAGCTGATGTACAAAACTGGAAGTAAAAGAACGGGAAGCATAGAAATAGTGCACTTAGAACAGATATGCCGCTTCTTAGACTTGCGTTCAATGAGAATGACTAACTAACATTTCTATGTGAATTTGGTCAGGTCGCCCAAAAAGTTACATATTGCAGCTTTAAGAGAAAGATAAGCTTTTTAACTACAACGTTAACACAGTGAAAACCCCAGTGTCATTTTTTTAACTTCCAGTCTATTTGAGTGTAACTTGTTAGCATCAATGCAGATAGCAGACACACAGACTCACACCACCTGCTACATTTCACACAAGCGCACACACAAAAAAACAAGGGGGGAGGGGCAGTAATTCTGGTGTGCTGGATATCCCCCCCCCCCCCCCCCCGGGCCTTTGACTAATGTGGACAGCGTGTTTGGCAGGAGTACACAGATCAGGTGAGGGGAGGTGGAGAGGGCAGGAGAGGTCAACATACGCACACACGCGCAAACACATTCTCGCACACGTGTTAGTTGGGATGCAGACAGAGCCACATGCCCAGGCATGATAAGACACTCCCTGCTGTATTTTCACACTATGATTTTCCATGTTGCAGCTGCTAAAAAAAACAACAAGACAAGCGGTCCCCTAAGCCTTATCATGCATGTTTCTCTCTTGCCAAGTCTCACACAACTTTAGTGAAGGGTTAATACGCACACTACCATGCTTTTTTTTGCCTATGGTGCAGGTAGGTACAGGCCCAAAATCGACATTGTAGAGAAAAAAACACAAATAACTCCAGTCAGTCAGAGATCTTTTTCAAGCTTCGCACAACAACGGAGGGGAAAGGGTGTGGTGAGGGTGATTAAAGCCACCGATGAGTCCACCAGACAGGCAGTCCTGTGGGCCTGGCAGAGTAATAGAGAATGTGGAGCTCATTGAGGATCTTGGTAGTGTTGTAGGGTGACCTGTGCCAGGCTGACAGTGTGACTAACATGGAGAGGAGAGTACACAGAGAGCCCTTTATCAAGCTAATGGCTCCACGCACACAGCCAGGTTAACTACACAGTCATTGCGCACACGCACACGCATAAACACAAACACAAAGCACTCGGAAAGGTGATGGTGAGTGTGGGGTGTTGGGGAGAGGTGGGAAGGGGAAGCGGTGGGGCAGTAATTCGGGTGTGCTGGATATCCCCCCCCCCCCGGCCCTTTGACTAATGTGGACAGTGTTTTTGGCAGGAGTACACAGATCAGGTGAGGGGAGGTGGAGAGGGTAGGAGAGGTCAACACACACAGGCTAGTTGTGATGCGGACAGAGCCACACGCCAAGTCATGATGCAGATAAGATAAAAGGCAGACTAACTGTGTGGGGCAATTGGATTTTCAGCAAGTACCTCTGAATGTCAAGCTCAGAATGGAGAGAAGACAACATGCCCTGTAATGACTGATGAGAGACAGAGAGAGAGAGAGAGAGAGAGAGAGAGAGAGAGAGAGAGAGAGAGAGAGAGAGAGAGAGAGAGAGAGAGAGACAGAGACAGAGACAGAGACAGAGACAGAGACAGAAAGAGAGTGAGAAAGGAAGGAAGAAGCAGGGAAGGGGAGAGATTGAGGAAAGGCAGACGGTCATCCATCATATCAAGAAACCCAGCAATGTGAACAGAACAGAAAAGGTCACAATCGGAAATGCTCGTGTGTCCAATATGTGTGAGATTATCTCGTTTTTGAGCGAGATGATACCGTACTGTGCAGTATCTGCTCTCCAGCAGATCCAACATAACAACCGCCTAATCCCTTGCTTTAAATAGCTGTATGATTGTTTTGAATAGTCATCACTCTTCTCACCAGCGCCCTCGGTATTATCCAGACTAGCTCTGTGCTGAGTCACCGTATGATATTGTTGAGTTGATAAGACGTGTAACCTTCGGTGTCACCACCACAGGCGGGACCGGTCACCTGACACAGCAGCAGCATCCTTTGTCCATATCTGGTCAAAGGGTAGTGCACTACATAGGGAATAGGGTGTAATTTGGCACGCTGACTGAGCACTGGGAACACCAACTCTATTAGAATACACTTACTCCATCTATATTGAGGGGATAGTTAAGGTCCTTTATATGCATGGCCCAGGATGAGTGTCACGTGGAGGGTCAGGTTCAGTTGACTTGTCATCCGAAACCATGATGCGTGCTCGGTAAGTTGAACCGAATTGTAATTATTTATGAGTGAAATGTCATTATTTATGAGTTCACCCAATTATGTTGAGGTAGTACCAGGCTGTTACTCTGAAAACCAGGCAGTGTCATACAGTATACAGTACATTTTTACATTTTAAGTCATTTAGCAGACGCTCTTATCCAGAGCGACTTACAAATTGGAAAGTTTATACATATTCATCCTGGTCCCCCCGTGGGGAATGAACCCACAACCCTGGCGTTGCAAGCGCCATGCTCTACCAACTGAGCCACACGGGACCGTGTACATGTGACACGTGGTTGAATACTTACTGAGGCTGAGCAGAATGGAGTCGAGATGCTTGAGCCAATCAAGGCTCTTCAGTGGGATTGTAATTATGTGGGTAAAATGGAAGATAGACCTACCACCTCTCTGGGGATAGTGGTAAGGGAGTTTACACACTTAACACCAAATGATAAGGTGTCCATCGGATGAGCTTAGCAGGTTATTTCCTCCCCTGCACACACACACACACACGCACACGGACACACACACCCTCTCTCTGGCAGGTGCTCCATTTGGCACCCCTCTATCACAGAAAAAAGCCACTTCCTGTTCCTGCTGAAACCACTTCCTGTCATGGCTACAGATGTGAAAACCACGGTTTAACCTATGATTACAACCGCCTACCTGCTGTTAGACACATCGACCCGGTCACGGCTGGGAGGATAGACCTAAATTCCACATATAACTCTGTGTGGCTTAGTTAGCTACGACAGTCAAGGGTAACCATAGTGCACTTACTATTTTAACACGGAGTATCATATCATATGTAGATAATTTACTGCACAACAGACATGAAAAGTGTAAACACAAGGCACTGAGAAGTGAGCCAGTGTCATACAGACATAAATACAATTCTCACTTGTAAAGATATGTAGAAGTTACTGTGAAATTAATGAAAAAAATATATATAAGAAAATGATTGAAGTACTTCAATGTTGATGATTTTGTCAAGGGTTCTCAAAGTGGTACTGCAGGGGGTCTGTGGACAGATCTCCCCCAAAAATGTTTTACATTTCAATTTTTTATGAACATTACTAACAACAGATTAAACTAATTTTGGCCAAGGGATCCGTGGAATAAGTTTTAATAAGTACTTTAATATAATACAATGTAATATTATTCATCTAAAATGTATGTTCTTAACCCTGGGAAACATGGGCCTGGGAGGCTCACAGGGATATTGGTATCCACAGTATCAATTTCAACTCGATACTTTAAAAATGTGTTTACATATTATTTATTTTTTACATAAATGCACTATAATTCAAGTGCTCTCTCTGCCTCATGGAAAAATGTGTAGAATTGCAGATAATTCACTTGAAAACTGAAACATTTTCCTTCCCATGGCCCGAGAGTTGGTTCGTCCGGCCATGCACTGCCGAAGTCATAGTAAAACTAATTGTATGCTATTTTTTATCTCACTTGAGTTGTTTTCTATCACAAAAAGGGGGCCACGGCCCTAAAATGTTAGAAAATCCATGGATTATGTAGCCCGACTACTCACACTAAATTCTTCCTCTGCTCTGTCCTTCGATAAATACTTTAGTCTGAGACTGCCATCATGGAAGTCATTTGTGGTGACGAGGGGCGATGTACAAAACAAAACCATCAGTGATTGGATCGTCTCTAACCAATCAGACTCTCAAAGCCAATGACACATTTTCAAACCGCCCTTTTACCCACATGTGTTCTCACTCTGGCCCAACCCATCAGTTTCTGGACCAATCAGATGGCCCCGAATGTCTTCGCATTCGGCGAAGGGTCAGGAATGTACTCAGATCCAGACTCATTGCGGAAAAGAAGCTAACGTCCATGGGCGTGGCGTAGCGTTTGGCCAGGCAAATGATTATGACCTTTGGGAAGAAATTAATCAAACACATTCAGTCTGAATATTATTACAATATCAAGGTAATTGAATATAATTACTATATTATTCCATGAGAACATGTTCTGTTCTCACCTGACTTCAAAGTCTTTACAGAAGAATGAATCACGAGGTATATAAAACAAAAATGCTCGGGCGTGCCTTTGAGTTGCAGTTCCTCCATTGTTCTCGTTTTATTTCCAAAATGGTTTCCCGAGCCAGTGTCCATTGGGCTTTGCCGCACATAAAGGTGTTTGATGTCTGATGCGTTGTTATACTGAATGACATTGAATACATTCCTTTTTTAAATAAATGTCTTTATTACTCGAGCTCCGTCAAATGTAAGCATCGACTGGTTTAGCTGCTATACATGAGTTTTACTGGCTCTTTCCTGATTTAGCTCAATTTAGATTTTTTATAGTAGCATTTTACTTTGCGTGCGCGTGTGCGCGTGTGCGCGTGCGTGCGTGCGTGCGTGCGTGTGTGTGTGTGTGTGTGTACTCTGACTCTTTGTTCCAGGAAAGCTGACCTGTATCCAGGACATCCTACTACTATCATTCACAGAACAACGGTCCGACGTGCTGCCATTAAAAGGTAAAAGACAGGTCTGTGTACACGTGTGCACAGTGCCAGTGGTGGGTATACTGCATCTACTGCTTTTCAAAAGTGTCAATTCAGGTACATTTTGGTTCATAAAGCCGAATAACCTTTTCTGCATTTACAAACGATCAGATATTCCACAAAAAAAAACGTATGGACGAAAAGCTAAGATATAACAAATAATTCCATAAGATTGTCTAAACATCTGGCCCTGACACATACATTAAAGGAAAAATCCACCAAAAAATGACCTTTTGATCGTTTTTTCCCCCGGCAGTCCACTATTGATACAGTCCCAAAATGTTTCGCATGTCAGCAGTCAAGTTTTCAAGATATTGGACTTTCAAGAAGCAAAGTGTCACCTGCCACATCATCACGATGATGCATTTTGCTTTAAGATTGTGTGTCTTGGTTTCAGACAGACAAGCAGATGTACGGTACAGTGCCAAGACGTGGTGATTCAATTAAATTATGATAGTTAAAAATAATCACTGCTTCTATCAAAGACTTGCTGTGGCAGCCAATTCATGAAGAATATAGTCATGCCTGCCAGGGGGCTGGACTGATTTCTGCGAAACAGAAGCAACTTCACAAGTAACGTTTTCTAGTATTTGTTTAAGACAGCTTAAAGCATCAGCTGGTGTAGAGAATGACAGAAATAGGATCTATGGCAATGTCCAAAATCTGGCTTGCCTACTACTGACTTAAACTGCATACCGTGTACTAATTGTACTACATACTATTTAGAACGTACTGTTTAGTAAAAAAAAAAAATGCAGTAAGCAACAAATACCAGCATACTAGGCTGGGAATTACTGAGAATTTGTCATCTATTGGGCAATTGCGTTGATTTCCGCCATTGGTTCCATTGGGTACAGCATATCCCCTCAGCTGATTATCAGCTGTTGTCAAACACCAAGTCTCGACTCTCTTTCTCAATAGTGTACAGCGAATTCTACTGGATGAAAAGTCTAAATTATTACAACACCCTGGCATTTAAAGCATATTACGTTTTAGAAATGTCACATACTGTAAAACATGATTTTTTCCCCCGCATAACCAAAATGTCCAGGAATTATACTCTATTCGTTATTTATGAGTTGAATTAGAAACAAAGACATGACTAGTTGATATCTAGGTCTATTTTGGTGTATCACCCTCACGCACACACACACACACTTTTGCTTACCAAACTTCTCCTCTTTCAGACATTAAAGAGTGTGTAAAAGCTCATCAAGTTTAGGCCCCACACTGGTGATGTCAGCAAGCCTTTTCGCTTAAAGCAGAAATCCACTGGTTGTGGGCAGTCCCTATGTCACCCCACCTCTTGTGTTTTAGTTTTCACTTTGAACGAAAACAAGGAGGTTGGTCGTACGCTGCTCTGGGCTTGCATTCTGGGCAAGGTGTGCCTTTGCACTAAATCCCGCCCACTCAATTTACGTTGGTAGAGAGAGAGGAAGTGGGAATTAACTTTCTACAGCCGCTAAAGATAAACACAGCAGACGTAGCCGCCAAGCTAACAGGCTAACTTGGTTATAAAGGCAACCCAACAATGCCAACACTAATCTGAAGAGGAGAACTTTGGCCATTTCTTTGTCCCTCTTCAGAAAAAGTACATTGACATGAAATGATTAAAGATTGCTTGCGTACCTGAGCTGTTTACTTTCTGAAGCAGAAGTCTCACAGGGCGGCGGGGGCGAGTGATAACAGCAACACAGAAGCCAGGTACCGAGAAGCGAATGCAGATGCAGAAGTTACAGATGTAGGATCTTAATTTGATCACTCTTTTGTTGCTAAGAATTTTCTTGCACAGCAGAAAATGCAAACTTGTAGTGTATTTGAGCTTTAAAAAGGCTTCTAAAGTTTGTCATTTCCACTTTGAAATTTCAGACTTGATTTCCCCTAGCGAAAAATGTATCAACCTCTTCAAAAATGTCCATTAATCCTTTTGCTGCAGGATTATTTTTCTGCTGTAGCAAACTGGCTCAAATTAAGATCCTACATCTGTAGCTTGAACCTTGTACAACCTGAAGAGACACAGTCCTTTAACTATACATCTATGTGTTAACCCTGTCCAATCTGAGCCACTCTGTTATCTGTACGTCTACATGGTCCATGCAGCTACAACAGGGCAGACGTTCAGCTAGACATGGTAAACCCAACAGGTTTTACTGAATACGTGACCTGACCAGGAAGAATGCAAGACCTGTTAGACACCGTATGGTTCACAACCAAACACACCATGGCACGACTCACTACTCTAAAGACAGTGGTTTGAGTTCCCAGATCATCTCAGAGATGGCTCCATTTGGGCACAGTGCAGCTCAGTTTGCGTACCAAACGCCACTTCCTATATAGTGCAATACTTTTGGCCAGAGCACCATGGGGAATAGGGTGCCATTTGGGACGTTGACCCAGTGTTAATAACATTATACACCAGAATCCCCTTGTTATCCCTTTCCATTCATTACGGCTGTGTCCGCCTCCCTACTACATTCCACCTTTAATCCCACTACATCCAAATCCTCAGATGACCTCCTCTAGACAGAGTGCCTGCCTGGCCTGGACAGGGCTGGCTAATTGGTTCGTTAAAAGGGGCCGAACTTCACAGTATCAACAATCAAAGCCAATCACGCGTTCTATAGAGAAAGGCTGCTGCGTGGTGTTTAGGCGGCTTGCACTGTGGCTGCACATGACAGCATGTCAAATTCCTCGGCTACTATTCCTTTCTTGTAGTCTAAACAGACAGAGCAGATGGAATATAAAATTCCTAACCCTTACATGTCTGTCAGTAAATACGTCCAACAGGGTACAGCACATACAGTAGTTGCATTCAGGGGTTGAGTAGCTACTTTGTTTACTATGCATGTCCCTCTATCCTTCTGCAGTCATAAGATCTAGAGTCCAGAGATAGTGGCTACATTCACAATGGGTTAGCTGTGTGAACGTCCCTCCAATCAGAGATGGTGGCTACATTCACAATGGGTTAGCTGTGTGAACATCCCTCCAATCAGAGGTAAGACTGTGTCCCAAATGGTACCCTATTCCCTATAAGTGGGCCCTGGTCAAAAGTAGTGGACTTTGCATGGGACAGGGTGCCATGTGAGACCCACTCTTAGTCCATATGAGACCACATGACAATAACAGGTCCGTTGACCTTCCCAGATCTGTGTTGATCTCTTTCGGCAACTTTGACATTTGAACGACTGATTTGGCCCAGCCATTCGACTACATTCACTCAGGCGGACCTAAAACAGACACACACATCGACCTCTGTGTGCCTGCACTGAGAGAGCCTATAAAAAAAAAACATATTAGCCTGAGCAAACAAACATAGTAGGATTTGGAGACAACGCACTCCTACGAGAGATGCTTATGGAGAGTTAGACATGTACAGAATGTTGACATTCTGAAAGTTTACATGCCCTATGTGTCGATCCATCCACTGTCCCTCATAGGTTACCATTCAAGCAGTCAACTTACGACAAATACTGAATCCCTACTATCTCAATCGCAACCTATTGCATTAGAGGCATACGTGCCCAAACACCATAGCTACAATCCTGATTATATACATGAGAGTTTAAATGTAACTCCCAGTTAGAAGACATTTAATAGAATTATATAGAATCGATTATATTTACAGTAATTAACAGCACAGTGAATATCACCCTCATTCAGAGCTTTCCAAATCCTAGTCTAGTGGGAACTCCCCTGGTCTGGTCTGGTCTGAACTGAACTCCCCTGGTCTGGTCTGGTCTGGTCTGAACTGAACACACACACACACACACACACACACAAACACAAACTTCCTGCTCTGTTATTCTAGACCCACTGTTCTGTTCTGCTCTGTTCCCATCTAGATGGATGGTGGTGACTACCCCTCAGCAGCCAAGTCAACCCAGGACAAACTCACATGAAAGTCCTATCACCACCACGGTGTCAGGGGAGAGCAGCCAAGGGAAGTGTATGTGGAGAGCCAGGACATACAGTGGATCACACACACACACACACACACACACACACACACACACACAAGGGTGTGCACTAGAGGTCGACCGATTATGATTTTTCAACGCCGATACCGATTATTGGAGGACCAAAAAAGCCGATACCGATTAATCGGACGATTTTTTTACATTTATTTGTAATTATGACAATTACAACAATACTGAATGAATCATCAATAAAATAAATTTAGCCTCAAATAAATAATGAAACATGTTAAATTTGGTTTAAATAATGCAAAAACAAAGTGTTGGAGAAGAAAGTAAAAGTGCAATATGTGCCATGTAAGAAAGCTAACGTTTAAGTTCCTTGCTCAGAACATGAGAACATATGAAAGCTGGTGGTTCCTTTTAACATGAGTCTTCAATATTCCCAGGTAAGAAGTTTTAGGTTGTAGTTATTATAGGAATTATAGGACTATTTCTCTCTATACGATTTATATTTCATATACCTTTGACTATTGGATGTTCTTATAGGCACTTTAGTATTGCCAGTGTAACAGTATAGCTTCCATCCCTCTCCTCGCCACTACCTGGGCTCGAACCAGGAACACATCGACAACAGCCACACTTGAAGCAGCGTTACCCATGCAGAGCAAGGGGAACAACTACTCCAAGTCTCAGAGCGAGTGACGTTTGAAATGCTATTAGCGCGCACCCCGCTAACTAGCTAGCCATCTCACATCGGTTACACCAGCCTAATCTCGGGAGTTGATAGGCTTGAAGTCATAAACAGCGCAATGCTTGAAGCATTGCGAAGAGCTGCTGGCAAAACGCACGAAAGTGCTGTTTGAATGAATGCTTACGAGCCTGCTGGTGCCTACCATCGCTCAGTCAGACTGCTCTATCAAATCATAGACTTAATTATAACATAATAACACACAGAAATACGAGCCTTAGGTCATTAATATGGTCGAATCCGGAAACTATCACCTCGAAAACAAAACATTATTCTTTCAGTGAAATACGGAACCCTTCCATATTTTATCGAACGGGTGGCATCCATAAGTCTAAATATTCCTGTTATATTGCACAACCTTCAATGTTATGTCATAATTACGTAAAATTCTGGCAAATTAGTTCGCAATGAGCCAGGCGGCCCAAACTGTTGCATATACCCTGACTCTGCGTGCAATGAACGCAAGAGAAGTGACACAATTTCACCTAGTTAATATTGCCTGCTAACCTGGATTTATTTTAGCTAAATATGCAGGTTTAAAAATATATACTTCTGTGTATTGATTTTAAGAAAGGCATTGATGTTTATGGTTAGGTACACATTTACATTACATTTAAGTCATTTAGCAGACGCTCTTATCCAGAGCGACTTACAAATTGGTGCATTCACCTTATGATATCCAGTGGAACAACCACTTTACAATAGTGCATCTAACTCTTTTAAGGGGGGGGGGGTTAGAAGGATTACTTTATCCTATCCTAGGTATTCCTTAAAGAGGTGGGGTTTCAGGTGTCTCCGGAAGGTGGTGATTGACTCCGCTGACCTGGCGTCGTGAGGGAGTTTGTTCCACCATTGGGGTGCCAGAGCAGCGAACAGTTTTGACTGGGCTGAGCGGGAACTGTACACGTTGGAGCAACGACAGTCCTTTTTTGCGAATGCGCACCGCATCGAATATATGCAACGCAGGGCACGCTAGATAAACTAGTAATATCATCAACCATGTGTAGTTAACTATTGATTATGATTGATTGTTTTTATAAGATAAGTTTAATGCTAGCTAGCAACTTACCTTGGCTTCTTACTGCATTCACGTAACAGGCAGGCTCCTCGTGTGGCAGGTGGTTAGAGCGTTGGACTAGTTAACCGTAAGGTTGCAAGATTGAATCCCTGAGCTGACAAGGTAAAAATCTGTCGTTCTGACCCTGAACAAGGCAGTTAACCCACCGTTCCTAGGCCGTCATTGAAAATAAGAATGTGTTCATAACTGACTTCCCTAGTTAAATAAAGGTGTAAAAAATAATAATAATCGGCGTCCAAAATTACCGATTTCCGATTGTTATGAAAACTTGAAATCGGCCCTAATTAATCGGCCATTCCGATTAATCGGTCGACCTCTAGTGTGCACGCATGCATGCAAATGCATGCACACACACACACACAAACACACACACACACACTACTCAAAATCAACACACATCTGTAAAAACGTCTGACTTATGCAACAAAGAAAGCTGTGTCTTCGTGCACTGAGAAGAGATCTATCTCTGAGCAGTAATCGATTTACAAGTTTGGCAGGGTGTTTCAGCTAAAATGAATAGCCCCGAAAAGTTCCCGTTGATCTTTATAGCCTCCCATCTCATAGAAACAGGTCTTGAGGGAAGCAAGAAGACAGAAAGATGTCATCGGTCTCCAGAACAGATAAGACCACAGCCTGGTCGGCCTGGCTAACCCTCAGGGTCCCTGTCACTGGTAATACTGACAACTTAATCAGTCTCTCTCAGAAACAGACTTGTCATGGAGCAGTTCCAGCAAATGACAGATGGTCCATCTTTAGCCCAGTGGGCCGGTATAAAATTGGTGTTTTGCACATAATGATCATTATTTGGCCAATAATCGTGGCCCTGAGGGGGAAAAAACGGGCCGGTGTTTGGAAAATCCCAGGCCGAATTCTGGTCCCTGTCCCCCCCTGGTCACTCCTCGGGCAGGATGAGACAGAGACCCTAACCACAACTACGGTATATACCGAATACTGGGGTATCTGGAAATAGCCAACGGATGGTTTTTCAATACTGCCAAGACCGTTGAAACTATTTAATGAATTTTCAATACATTTGTATATTTGTAGCTTCTTTGTAAATAAATACCTGCAAAGTCGACTTGCAATATGTTAAAGCAGATCGCGCTCTTCATTTCAACTGTCACATTATTTTACATTATGAAGCTTACCATAGTTCCCCAGACAGTTGAGCCAGTCACGTATTTGTTTGTAAATTGCACAACACGGGAGAAAGCGGGAGCAGGTGAGTCCAGATTTGAATTGACAGGGGTCGCGTTTAATTTTGAAAGTCCAACAGTTTTTTTTGTTTCAATAGAGTGACCAGGGACGTGCAACTATAGTTTTCCTTCACAGAAAATACGTTAGTGCACCACATTTGGCAGAAAATAGATTCATTTTCATCAGATGACAACAGAAGTACAATGCTATTTGGCTGGCAGCCAAACAAGCAAATAAGCTTACAACGAAAAATCAAGGTATTTTTTGCAAAGACGATGCATGGCCATCATATTTCTAATGTTTATCGTAGAAAGAATGTAGCCAGCTACATTTCCTAATGATTTGCGTTTTGCTTAAAGTTGATCTTGCATTTTACAGGAGAAAAGTAGGCTGGCTACACTGAGAAAAGTAGCTACACGTCAGTCAGAGCGCTGTCTGCTTATAGAATGCCCGTTCGTGAATTCTCATTAGAGTGGAGAAGTGCAACTGAAGCACAAAATTAGTCTGATGCCGAGCAGAAAATACAATAAGAAGCATTTTAGATCTGCGTTTTGTTTTTTTTCCTGTGTGAAAAATGAATAATTCTGCATAAATGCGACCCCTAAGTTTAATTTGGTAGTTATGGCTGAATGACGGGGCATCATATTGTGTTAGCTTTCTGCCATGTTTGAGAAGTCAAAGCCCTTTGGATGAGTTATCGGTACAGCTGCCACTGCTTTCTTTTGATTTTCTTGCGTTTTTTTCTCCTCTCCGTTCTCGGCCTGTCTGCTCTTCCCCAATCTTCTCCGAGCAGAGCAGGTAGGCCCGTTGCCCTAGCGACTCCAGACTCCACGCAGACACAGCTTGTACACATGCTGCTCCAGAGCCAGTACTGTTCTTCCTTCAGACAAGCATTCGTCAAAACTTTGTTCATTTGCACTTCTCTCGTTCACATTCGCTTGTAAATGTCCAAACTCACCAAAAATGACATACAGTACCTCCTACATATATACAGTGGGGAGAACAAGTATTTGATACACTGACGATTTTGCAGGTTTTCCTACTTACAAAGCATGTAGAGGTCTGTCATTTTTATCATAGGTACACTTCAACTGTGAGAGAAGGAATCTAAAACAAAAATCCAGAAAATCACATTGTATGTGCATTTTATTGCATGACATAAGTATTTGATACATCAGAAAAGCAGAACTGAATATTTGGTACAGAAACCTTAGTTTGCAATTACAGAGATCATACGTTTCCTGTAGTTCTTGACCAGGTTTGCACACACTGCAGCAGGGATTTTGGCCCACTCCTCCATACAGACCTTCTCCAGATCCTTCAGGTTTCGGGGCTGTCGCTGGGCAATACGGACTTTCGGCTCCCTCCAAAAATTTTCTATTGGGTTCAGGTCTGGAGACTGGCTAGGCCACTCCAGGACCTTGAGATGCTTCTTACGGAGCCACTCCTTAGTTGCCCTGGCTGTGTGTTTCGGGTCGTTGTCATGCTGGAAGACCCAGCCACGACCCATCTTCAATGCTCTTACTGAGGGAAGGAGGTTGTTGGTCAAGATCTCGCGATACATGGCCCCGTCCATCCTCCCCTCAATACGGTGCAGTCGTCCTGTCCCCTTTGCAGAAAAGCATCCCCAAAGAATGATGTTTCCACCTCCATGCTTCACGGTTGGGATGGTGTTCTTGGGGTTGTACTCATCCTTCTATTCCTCCAAACACGGCGAGTGGAGTTTAGAGCAAAAAGCTCTATTTTTGTCTCATCAGACCACATGACCTTCTCCCATTCCTCCTCTGGATCATCCAGATGGTCATTGGCAAACTTCAGACGGGCCTGGACATGCGCTGGCTTGAGCAGGGGGACCTTGCGTGCGCTGCAGGATTTTAATCCATGACGGCGTAGTGTGTTACTAATGGTTTTCTTTGAGACTGTGGTCCCAGCTCTCTTCAGGTCATTGACCAGGTCCTGCCGTGTAGTTCTGGGCTGATCCCTCACATTCCTCATGATCATTGATGCCCCACGAGGTGAGATCTTGCATGGAGCCCCAGACCGAGGGTGATTGACCGTCATCTTGAACTTCTTCCATTTTCTAATAATTGTGCCAACAGTTGTTGCCTTCTCACCAAGCTGCTTGGCTATTGTCCTGTAGCCCATCCCAGCCTTGTACAGGTCTACAATTTATCCCTGATGTCCTTACACAGCTCTCTGGTCTTGGCCATTGTGGAGAGGTTGGAGTCTGTTTGATTGAGTGTGTGGACAGGTGTCTTTTATACAGGTAACGAGTTCAAACAGGTGCAGTTAATACGGGTAATGAGTGGAGAACAGGAGGGCTTCTTAAAGAACAACTAACAGGTCTGTGAGAGCCGGAATTCTTACTGGTTGGTAGGTGATCAAATACTTATGTCATGCAATAAAATGCAAATTAATTACTTAAAAATCATACAATGTGATTTTCTGGATTTTTGTTTTAGATTCCGTCTCTCACAGTTGAAGTGTACCTATGATAAAAATGACAGACCTCTACATGCTTTGTAAGTAGGAAAACCTGCAAAATCGGCAGTGTATCAAATACTTGTTCTCCCCACTGTATGTATAACTTTATGAGCTGGATTGCCCATCTTTGCAATTTGTTTATTTTCGTTTGTGCTCATTAGCATATTTAGCTAGCAGCCTCCACGGAAATGTGCTATTACTTGTGCTAATTTTGTTAGCATTCTGGTAATAGAAGCCCAATGGGTTTTTTGCATTTTTTTTGGTGCCCCCTTATGTACTAAACCGGTAATAGCATAAATCCTGGGATGAGAGAAGGACGGTATGAGGATATGAAAATCTGGACACAGCCCAACCCTAATTCACCATAGTTTTACTACTAAATTGCTAGCATTTACCTAAATAGCAAGTTCATTTCCATTATGTTGCACAGTATTTAAGTTACACGAGAACAGAAATGTCTGAAAGGCTGGAGAAAGGTTCATAATAATACGAGGTTGTTAGTCTGGGGATACGGTGCACGCTGCAGGGTCATTTAACTGGTACTGTTATTTACTGCTGCTTGTAACTGTCGTGCAACTTGGGGGTTATGCAAGCCAGAGTTTTACAGGTTCTTTGCAGATAATTTACTCATTACTGTACTTTCCATGCACCCACACAGACACTTGCATGCACACACACACACCAACTATTTGCTGACAGAGCTCTGGCATCACGTCCTGTCCAGACTTGCTCCTTAATGTCATAACATTAGCACAACATGATCCCTTCTGACGTTTCCGGCTTTCCCGTAATAACTGCTCTGCTAGTTTTCATTGGGGACCCACACCCGCACGCACACACACACACACACACTCTCTCAATCCTGTCATCCTCAACTGAACTTCTCCAGTCTCCAGAAAGTGTGTCCTGGCCAGTGTAACCATAAGCCTCTCTGGGTTCACTGATGAATCTGAAGATGGGAATATGGCTTGGAGCCTGAAGTCAGAAGTTCTCAGAACAAAGAAAGCCTTATCAAGCACACGCCCACAGCGCTGCTTGTTCTTTCAGGTCAAACACACACACACATGTGCAGGCACACATGCAGGTACACACACACAGACAGACACACGCACAAATCATATGCGGGCACATAAGCACACACACCAGGGTTGTGGGTTTGTTGCATGGACAACGTAATCCAATATGTATCAACTGTAATTTCCATATTACTGTATCTTTAGGCCTATACATTAAAATACAGCAGAGTGAAGACAGGGGAAAAGGTGATGAGAAATGTGAGATATTAGCTTGGTTACCTAGCTAAGCAATATCTGATTAAATACACATTTGTTGGCCGTGCCTAATATGAAAAGTCGTCTTAGCATCACACTTCCCACATTCGCGCACAATTAATTTAACGCCTCGTCTGAGAATAAATCACCAGGAATGCGTCCCAAATCGCGCCCTTTTCCCTATGTAGTGCACTACTTTTGACCAGAGGGTGCCATTTGAGACAGAACCTAGTTGTAGTTTCTTCAGAGTGAAGAAACATTGCAGGGGCCTGATCCCCATTATGAAGGTGTTATATTATGTTTCCGTGGTTGCCATGGCGCAGTGAGGATGCCTAGGCAGAGGGCTCTGTAAATATTGTACATATTTTTGCGATTTGTAAGTGTTAAAAAAATATATATCTGGTGTTTTTGAGCAACGGATTTGCAGATTGACTGACAGGTCAAATCTTTTTGGCTTGGCTATACTAGCTGGATAACGTTTAGAAAAAAGGCATCTGGACACAATACCAGCTTTTTCTTTCACCTGGCTGCCAGTTCCTGATCTTTTGAGAACATCATTTGAGGAGTCGCCTGAAGCTCGAGAGTAAGGGGAGATACAGCCGTACCGAGGCAGAGGTCTCATATTGAGGACGACTGGCTACTATTCTGAACTTTGTCAGGTGAGCTTTTTGGCGCCCAGAGTTGCTGAGGCATCACCCAAGTGGGTGTTACACCGAGTGGAAGAGGAGAAATCCAGTGGCTATACGACTTGCCCTCTACAAGATCATCAGCAGACCGCATCACCATCATCTACCATCCTCTGACCAGCTCCCTCCGCTTAAGCCATGAAACAGCCAGGAAAATAACCTCTCACTCAATATCGACAAAACAACAGGAGCTGATCGTGGGCTTCAGGAAACAGCAGAGGGAGCGGGCCCCTATCCACATCGACGGGACTGCAGTGGAGCAGGTGGAAAGCTTCAAGTTCCTTGGCGTACACATCACTGATGATCTGAAATGGTCCACCAACACAGACAGTGTGGTGAAGAAGGCGCAACAGCGCCTCTTCAACCTCAGGAGGCTGAAGAAATTAGGCTTGTCACCTAAAACACTCACAAACTTTTACAGATGCACAATCGAGAGCATCCTGTCGGGCTGTATCACAGCCTGGTACGGCAACTGCACCGCCCTCAACCGCAAGGCACTCCAGAGGGTAGTGCAGTGTGCACAACGCTTCACCGGGGGCAAACTACCTGCCCTCCAGGACACCTACAGCACCCGATGTCACAGGAAGGCCAAAAAGATCAACAACCACCCGAGCCACTGCCTGTTCACCCCGCTATCATGCAGAAGGCGAGGTCAGTACAGGTGCATCAAAGCTGGGACCGAGAGACTGAAAAACAGCTTCTATCTCAAGGCCATCAGACTGTTAAACAGCCATCACTAGGCAGCTTCCACCCGGTTACGTAACTCTGCACCTTACAGGCTGCTGCCCCATATACATAGACTTGAAATCACTGACCACTTTAATAATCGAACACTAGTCATTTTAATAATGTTTACATATTTTTGCTTTACTCGTCTCATATGTATATTCTGTATTCTATTCTACTGTATTTTAGTCTATGCCACTCCGACATTGCTCATCCTAATATTTATTATTTGACTTTTAGGTTGTGTGTATTGTGTGTATTGTTAGATATTACTGCACTGTTAGAAACACAAGCATTTCGCTACACCCGCAATAAGATCTGCTACATTTGTATGTGATAAATAAAATTTGATTTGAACAGACCCAAACCATCTTAAGAGGATGTAGCATTCAAAGACTTGTCATGATAACCTGTCATGATACTGTATTTTGCTTCGTTTTTGCTCTTGAAGCACCTTGAGATTCTATGAAAAGTGCTATAGAAGTTTAATAAATGATTATTATTATTATGTGTCTAATTAATGCTCACTGGGAACCACTCATACCCCTCTACTCTAACCACACCAAATGATCCTCCATCTCCCAGAGGAGAGGTAAAGGGAGGGGTGGGCGGGCAAAAGCGTATGAACAAACACACACAGCAGCACGAACACACACATTCACAGAAACACACTCTTAGTCACACAATGGACATCTCATTAGGTCTCACATTACTTAACCAAATCTATCTTATTGTTTTTATTTCCTGTAATCCCAGTGCGCACACACACACACACCTCCAGCTCTCTCGCTCACACACACACCTGCTGAGAGAGAACCTGTTATCAACAGACAGTCCTTCTCCAGTGACATCTGATACTGATTCTGGTGCTCAGCCAGCATACGATTTATTCCATATGAGAATGGGAAACAAATATGAACTCAAACACAGTGTAAACAAATAACCGTGTTGCTAGAGAGGCTTAGGGAAAACTTATTTCCCTGCAGTGAGGTGCATCGACCGGTTTCACAAGCCATGATTCCAAGGCAACTCTGTACACACCTTTATACAGTATATCAGGGATAGTCAACAGGCGGCAAGCAGGCCAGATCTGGCCCATTTATCAATTTAGGCTGTCCCTTTGATCAATTCTGAATATAAATTAAAATCTGCAAACACAATCCCCACAAAATAAGACGTTTAGTGGCAAAATGTATGATGTATCCTAACACGTACAATCATACAGTGAGAACTATAAAGTTGGCATTAAATCCACTGAGATTTATACTTTTAAATGCACACACAATAGGATCTAGGGCAACTATTAGGAGAAGCACAGCCATCCTGTCTCTCTGTGACTTCTAAGACATCTCAAATCATGTCACATCACAACCACTGTCAAATCCAATACAGGTTTACAGTATATCATCAATGTCATCCATAAAGCATTTTAAAACTAACATCCATGAAAATACCTTCAAGTTTCCAGGAGATTGTCAGTGGTGAAATCATCCTGCGTGCCTTCTCTCTCCTGACTGGGTGTACTTTGAAGTTAGTCAGCCACGCACCTTTGGCCCAAGGTGGAGTCCAGATGTTGGGCGTGGTGCATGCAAGGGCATGCAGGGAGACGGTGGAGGTAGGGGAATGCCCCCCCCCCCCCCCCCAAAAGTAGTGCACTATATAGGGAATAGGGTGCCGGTTAAATATTGAATCCATAGCGGTGAAACTGCCACGTCCGTTTGCGATATTACAAACAAACAAAGACAAACACAGTTTTTCCCCCTCAAACATCATTGCACACGTGCGATAGAACAGCAGAGTATGTACAACCCTTTTTTTTTACCACGATGCTGGATGGTCATTTCCTCAAAATAAAAACAATAACAAATCCGCCTGGGGTGGTGAGTGGTGCTGTTCTGCCCATCACGGATTTCAGTCATGAACAGTCAAAATCATGAAATTGGATGATATTTGGATGAAACCAGATCAAAGTATGATGACTAAAGTATGAAAAAGGACTGTTGCTTCTACATTGATAAAGTTTGATCATAAAGTTATTGGTCCCATTTCCATGTCAAACACTTGGATTCAGGAGGCGGGATTTTTAAGGGTGCCAAAATTTGACTGTAGGGTGTCAGCAAATATAATTAAAAGTTTACACAATTCATCTATGGCAGTGGTTCCCAAACTTTTTATAGTCCCGTACCCCTTTAAACATATAGTCCCGTACCCCTTTAAACATTCTGCTGCGTACCCCCCCTAGCACCAGGGTATGCGCACTCTCAAATAATGTTTTTTGCCATCACTGTAAGCCTGCCACACACCATACGATACATTTATTAAACATAAGAATGAGTGTGAGTTTGTCACAACCCGGCTCGTGGGAAGTGACAAAGACCAGGGCACAAATAATAATAATAATCAATAATTTTGCTCTTTACTTAGCCATCTTTACTTAGCCATCTTACATATAAAACCTTATTTGTTCATCAAAAATTGGGAATAACTCACCACAGGTTAATGAGAAGGGTGTGCTTGAAAGGATGCACATAACTCTGCAATGTGGGGTTGTATTGGAGAGAGTCTCAGTCTTTTCCCACACACAGACTGTGCCTGTATTTAGTTTTCATGCTAGTGAGGGCAGACAATCAGCAGTTGGGTCATCCAAACAACCCAGCATTTTGAAGAATGTACGCCACTGCAAACAGAGCTGTTGTGTCTCATTCTGTAGAATCCTGCTACACATGAAGATTAGCTGAACCAGTCTGATTTAGGGACCGTTTGAAATTCACTGTGGTGGGGGTTGTTCAAACTAGGTGAGGGTTGTCTAACTTAATTTTTTTTGATTTGGATAGAGTTGTGTGTTGTTTTATTGGGCACAGGGGAGGGTAGTGCATTTTTCTCTGGTTTACATTTGCTCTTCTGCAGGTTTTACTATATAATTTCTTCCATACTAGCCAAATCTCCTGCTTGCATGCGCCTCCCCTACTGTATATCAAGGTGCTTTGGTACTTCCCTTATGCACTACGCTTTTCCGCATCCTAACTAACCAGTCTAACTGTCTATCGTGCCCTCTATCCACTATTCATAGTGACAATAGTGTAAGGTGGATAGTTTCTCCATATCTGCAATAGGCTACCTAGCATCATATCACACACAAACAAATTTTCAATATAAGCAGAGAGGCCAGGTCCCTCATTGCGCATCAAAGAACAGTGAAGACATGAGACACGCAGCTCAAAAGGTTCCCCTATTGATCTTGTTTAGGGACAATACAAATGACCCTACGTAGACTAGCCTACAACACCACAATGCAATGAATAATTGCATTATTGTCTTCAAGTGAGTAGAAAATTCTACTCTAGGCTGTAAAATGCAGTGAAAAAGAAAAAACATTTGAATACCGGCGCAAAAGCCCTATGATTTGAATATTTCATTGCATTTGGATCAGTTGTGGGTCTACTCTCGACAGTTTATACACAGCAAGATCGTCAGTGTTCATGTCCTGGTGTAAGCAGGCTGTATCACAACCGGCCGCGATTGGGAGTCCCATAGGGTGGCGCACAATTGGCCCAGCGTTGTCCGGGTTTGGCCGGTATAGGCCGTCATTGTAAATAAGAATTTCTTCTTAACTGCTTGCCTAGTTAAATAAAAAATGTATTGCATACTGTATATTTTATAGAATTATAAATTCTTACATCTACCTGAGCATTGTCTGCAGCCGACTCTGATCGTAGTGTAATAAACAAGGCAGGGAAAGTTAGCTCATCTGTGGTGGTCGGCAAACACTTAACCTTCTGGCCCGTAGCCCTGCGTGACTGAGCCACAAAAGCATGCTGAAATGACAAAGTCGATATCCACGTTTATAAACAGAGGGTCGCTACAGTTATTGTTATTTGTGGTCGTAAACATGAGTTCATTGTATGAGGAGGGAGTCTGCAGCCGACTCTGATCGTAGTGTAATAAACAAGGCAGGGAAAGTTAGCTCATCTGTGGTGGTCGGCAAACACTTAACCTTCTGGCCCGTAGCCCTGCGTGACTGAGCCACAAAAGCATGCTGAAATGACAAAGTCGATATCCACGTTTATAAACAGAGGGTCGCTACAGTTATTGTTATTTGTGGTCGTAAACATGAGTTCATTGTATGAGGAGGGAGGGTGTGCAATTTATTTTACAGTACAAGGGGAAGGTCTTGTGAAAAGATTTTTAACGTTTGGGAGGCGGGTGCATTTTCTTTGCATGTCTGTTGTTGTCTGTCTGGGGGTGTTATCAGGTCTGATCAGGTCTGGTTTTGTCAAAGAGGCTTAACCCCCAGCCCTCGTCGTGTCCCCCCTGTCCCTCAGGATTAAGCCCCGGCGCCAATCTATGGGTCACTTGTCCCCTCATTCGTGGGGTCGCACACCAACAACCTCCAACCCCAGCCCCCCACTTTAACCCCTCTACCCCCTAGGCTGGCAGGTCAACTCATACCTGTCGTTAACCCCCCAAGCCCCTCGGACATCATTTGTTTCAGTCAGAAGAGCCTTTCGGATCTGAAAGTGGCACTTGTGGAGGAGTGGCTGGCGGAGCTGAGCAGAGACCATTAAATGGCCTCAGCTCCCGCCTCCTGTTCCGACAGCCGTCAAAACTGCTGAGAGGGGCTGATTAAAAACAGATGTCTGGACGGATGCCTGCTACACTGATGTGATTGTGTGAATCCAGACACACAGGAATAAGAGCCATGACAAAGTGGCACTTTACGAAAATACCTCAGTATCTCGGTTGGAGGAATGTATTACCTTGTCTCATTTGAAACACAAGCTTTGAAACCTAGGGAGGAAGTCAAAATATACATCCAATATGGTTCCTTTTAAACAGTCCATCGACATATTCATCGATGTTTACTTAACGTCTTCTAATAATAATTTCAGTATCACAATGCACATAGCAGAACGGCATAGTAGACTTGCAATCGTGTAAGACTTCTTGAAGTGGCCTAGATTCCACACCATTACACCACCTCATGTTATTTAACATATAGTACAGAACTATAGTAATATAGTACTATCAACTCTGACAATAAGAATTAATAAATCAAATGAATCACACTGGAACTTCTTTCCTGCATGTGTTCTGAGACAGCATTTCTCGCTCTTTCCGTCTTTCAGTGGATGATCTCAAATTCCAGCCAGAGAGGGAGAGTTGCTTCTCCCTGTGCCACTGTTATCTAGCTGACCTTGGTGTTAAGGAATAACAGTGTAGCTGGGCCACTGTCCTGGGGAGAGAGGTATGCAAGGGATCGGACAAATGTTGCAAACATTGAATAAATTCTCAGACGGAAGGGAGAAGATATACAGTTGAAGCCGGAAGTTTACATACACCTTAGCCAAATACATTTAAACTCAGTTTCCCTGTCTTAGGTCAGTTAGGATCACCACTTTATTTTAAGAATGTGAAATGTCAGAATAATAGTAGAGATAATTATTTATTTCAGCTTATATTTCTTTCATCACATTCCCAGTGGGTCAGACGTTTACGTAAACTCAATTAGTATTTGGTAGCATTGCCTTTAAATTGTTTAACTTGGGTCAAATGTTTCAGGTAGCCTTCCACAAGCTTCTCACAATAAGTTGGGTGAATTTTGGCCCATTCCTCCTGACAGAGCTGGTGTAACTGAGTCAGGTTTGTAGGCCTCCTTGCTCGGAACACACGCTTTTTCAGCTCTGCCCACAAATTTTCTATAGGATTGAGGTCAGGACTTTGTGATGGCCACTCCGATACCTTGACTTTGTTGTCCTTAAGCCATTTTGCCACAACTTTGGAAGTATGCTTGGGGTCATTATCCATTTGGGAGGCCCATTTGCGACCAAGCTTTAACTTCCTGACTGATGTCTTGAGATGTTGCTTCAATATATTCACATAATTTTCCTCCTCATGATGCCATCTGTTTTGTGAAGTGCCCCAGTCCCTGCTGCAGCAAAGCACCCCCACAACATGGTGTTCTTCGGCCTGCAAGCATCCCCCTTTTCCTCCAAACATAACGATGGTCATTATGGCCATTAGTGCTATTTTTGTTTCATCAGACCAGAGGACATTTCTCAAAAAAGTACGATCTTTGTCCCCATGTGCAGTTGCAAACCGTAGTCTGGCTTGTTTATGACTGTTTTGGAGCAGTGGCTTCTTCCTTGCTGAGCGGCCTTTCAGGTTATGTTGATAAAGGACTCGTTTTACTGTGGATATAGATACTTGGCTGATTTCTTTTGATTTTCCCATGATGTCAAGAAAAAAAGGCACTGAGTTTGAAGGTAGGCCTTGAAGTACATCCACAGGTCCAATTGACTCAAATGATACCAATTAGCCTATCAGAAGCTATGACATCATTTTCTGGAATTTTCCAAGCTGTTTAAAGGCACAGTCAACTTAGTGTATGTAAACTTCTGACCCACTGAAATTGTGATACAGTGAATTATAAGTGAAATAATCTGTCTGTAAACAATTGTTTGAAAAATTACTTGTGTCATGCACAAAGTAGATGTCCTAACCAACTTGCCAGAACTATTGTTTGTTAACAAGAAACTTGTGGCGTAGTTGTTAAACGAGTTTTAAAGACTCCACCCTAAGTGTATGTAAACTTCCGACTTCAACTGTACTTGATCTGCTGATATGAGTCACTCAATGAGTTTTATGGATTGTGATTCTGAACGTGACAGCTGATAAACCATGGCTACGGGCTGTATCCAGGAACTCCACGTTGTGTCGTGCTTGAGAACAGCCCTTAGCCGTGGTATATTGGCCATATACCACACCCCCTCGTGCCATATTGCTCAAATAGCACCTGCTCTTTCCATGACATACACTGACCAGGTGAATCCAGGTGAAAGCTATAATCCTTTATTGATGTCACTTGTTAAATCCACTTCAATCAGTGTAGATGAAGGGGAGGAGACCGGTTAAAGAAGGATTTTTAAGAGATAATTGAGACATGGATTTTCTAGGTGTGTCATTCAGGGGGTGAGTGGGCAAGGCAACATTTTGAAGTGCCTTTGAACGGGGTATAGTAGTAGGTGCCAGGCACACCGGTTTGTGTCATAACTGCAACTCAGCTGGGTGTTTCACGCTCAACAGTTTCCCATGTTTCAAGAATGGTCCACCACCCAAAGGACATCCAGCGACACAACTGTTGGAAGCATTGGAGTCAGTGTGGGCCAGCATCCCCGTGGAACGCTTTCGACATCTTCCATCTTCCATCTTCCACGCCCCGTCGAATTGAGGCTGTTCTGAAGGCAGAAGGGGGGTGCAACTCAATATTAGTAAGGTGTTCCTAATGTTTGGTACCCAGTGTATACCAGAGTTGACATGGGTTTGAATCCAACCCATGCCCTTCAGACTCGCTCTTCTAACTTTCCAGTCTTCTCTTCACTGTTTTTTTTTTTTTTTTTAAATGTACAGCTCAATGAACTGCTTTATGGTGTGTAATTCTCAATATATGTATTTTCTTCAGCATTTCCCTTTGTCAAATACTTTTGTATTATATTATGGTAATGACATGTCATTGGCTACTCCAGTAGGCCTAGACGTTGATTACCAAGAGGCTGTCCACAGTGTTCATTTTGCCACTAAAAACACAATCCGTAAGGAATAGAGAGGCTTACTTCCCAATTAGTTCACCATGCAACTGTGTCCAAGTCATTTTGTGTCCACCCTGTAATGTGTCCCCCCGCAACTGCGCCTAAAGCGTTATTCCGAGTCGACGGACGTGGAGACGCGATAGTCCGGCGGCCCATGGTAACATAGCTACAAGGCTCTGAGAACACCGTCCGCACCTCCCCCAAATTCCCAGCCAACGTCTTCCGCGTCTTCTATTCACTTGAATGGGGTGAAGGTTGGAGAAATTGCTTGAGCTGCGCTGAGAATTCGAAAGGTACGAAAGCCAACGGTCCAATATTCTAGAACACTGCTGTGCGTACGCATACATGTTTTGGACTTTGATAGACCCTTAAAAGTAATTTTGTGTCCACCCTGCAATTGTGTCTACCCTGCAACTGTCTGCAAGTAATTTTGTGTCCACTCTGCAACTGTGTTCACCCTGCAACTGCCTGAACCATCCAATGTATCAGGTAGAGTAAAGTGGCCTGGCTGTACACATAGCTGCAGATAGCTGTCCTAACATGGCGGCTGTAATCCCTCACACTGAGAACCAGGCAAGCCATGGCACAGCTCAGCTCCCTCATGGAAGGTGTGTGTGTGTGTCCATGTGTGTGTGTGTGCATGCGAGTGTGTGGGAGGGGAGAGGAGAGGAGGTTTGATCAATCAAGCGCTCCAGTGCGTGCTCATCCAATACCCAGCAGAGAGGACGGGGCCATGGGCAGCTATCTCATCTCCCTTGGGTGATCCAGGTCTTTACAGGCATGATGAGTAGAGGAGGAAATGAAACGTCTCTGGTTTTGTTACGGGTTGAGGGATCAGGGAGTGAGAGAAAGAGAGACTTGGGAGGTAGAAATTGTAAAAGAGCGTGAGTCATTCGGTATGGAGTCATCCACTTCCACTGTGCACAGAGAGATATCATCTTCCCCGACCTCTGTTTAACCTTGAATAAAGCCCTGTGAAACCTCAACTCAAAGTGAGATTACAAAAGTGAGATTACAAAGTGGCTGCTATCTAGCACTGCTGCCACTGTTGTTGTTCTTCCTGTTTTGATAGGGCCAGTGACTGGAAGACGGTGTGAAAACAGTAGCGTGGGAGAGAATGGCCTTGGTGCCTAGGGCTTCTTCTAGTCTGCACTGCTTATCACAACAACATTAACGTTGGGCTAGAGTTATTGACGTGATAGTTGACAGGTGAGAGGGTTCAGTCCACGTTGTTGACAAAATCAAACCTCATTGGAAAGTTCCTTGACGTATGTTTATATTTTAGGTGATATTAGGCCGTGGTTAGCTCAATTTTGGCTTGAGAGCTTGGGACGATAAGGTTCTATCTGCAAAAAGATGATTCTGAGACAATTGGCTTTAAAGTGCCGAACCCTCATTGGTTTGAAATGTGTCAGCTATTTTTTACCTTGTATTCATTTGAACTTAACATGAATTGGTGTATATAGGTAAAGATCAATGAACCTAACAAGGCTATGTCAATAACTACATTTAGACAAAAATAAAGATAGAACCTTATAGTGTAAAAAAAAATTGAAATAACAAAGTTGTGTGCATGACTAATAAGCCAATCCTTCAGTGTCTTCTTTAGTAGCACCTGTTTCAAACCTTTAACAGTAGGCCTAATTGCTGGCAAAAAAACATCTTGCCTCATCTTCCATAACAACAAGCCACTCACACCACTCTTCAAATCAGATCTTCCCATTTGCTCATTAGCATATGTTGACTTTGAACTCCATCCATGAGAAAACTCTGTGAGACAAGCGACGCTAAACAAGACTTTGTGCTCCAAAAGCTCCATACGGTAAAGAACAAATGAACCACGACCCCGGAATGACCCACAACAGTTCCTTGCAAATGTAACAAGTAATGCACTACAACTCTGGGAGACAAAGCAAAGTGTCTTCCATATTGCGCCGTCCTGTTTACATTTTGGATCATGTAACACCAGTGATTCAGTATAAACTGAAATACTAGTAAGTAGAAACAAGCGCACCACACACATTTGTTGACATGTCAAAGCTGTAGCCTACGGAATCAATTTGACAGTTGCACAACCTCAAGATTTTTTTTGCAGAATAAATATTGCAATGGTGTGACATCCAAATTCAACAAGAGTCCACAAATGTAGGCTACACATGGAGATGAGCAAGGTTCTGTTGCAAACGCGATAAAGATAGCCCTAGATATTCGACAGGTCAGGAAATATTTGAATCAAAACAGCCACTGAAATGCACATTGTTCAAACGTGTAATTCAGAATAGAGGTTTAAAAAGAAGAATATAGAGAGATTATGAAATATCCTAGAATTTGCACCAAGGTGAAGTTAGTTTAATATTGGATATTCGGTCTTCTCTCAGCAATAGCTTTTAAACAAAGTGTGCCATGACTATGAAAATGTTATATTCTGAATCAGGGAAGGATGGAGAACAATACACACATCTCCTATTTAGGAATTTTCCCCCTTTTTGGGGGGGGGGGGGTGTTCAATCTTCAATAGGTCTTAAACAAGTGTGCCGTGACTATGAAAATTATATTTAAAAAATGTGGAATAATAGATGTGGACTGTTCTCTATCCAACCTTGATGCAGAATATATAATTCTCATAGTGATGGCAAGCTTGGTTTAAGGACTATTGAAGATTGAAATCCAAATCCGGGGATTAAACTCTGGGATTAATGCTATTTGGAGAACAGCAAAAACAAGCAAAAATGACCCCAGCCATTATTACCTTGGCTGCTGTAGTTTTCATTCACCTCAGTCCATCTACAAACACATAGCCTATTAGTTTTACAATTAGCCGCTGCACATTAACTCACATGAACTCAGCACCAGGATTAAAAACTAAAATTTATACAGAGGGATCGGTTAGCAGAAAAAGTATTTTATAAACAAAATGTAAACAAATACGTTTGCTTTACAGATTGTTTTTGTGTGTGGGGGGGGGGGGGGGGCAGTTGTACAGCTAATTTCCTGAAATTCCACACATTTTGCCATTACTTATGCCCCCTCTGGAGGTCAGGGCCCCTGAGCACGTGCAGTTCATGCCCGGTCGGTAAATCGGCCATGATTACTACATATTTTGATAGCTGGCTAGACTAACTAGACTAATTAACTGACATGGGCAAATTGAGTGACTGTCAGTGAGTGACATATAATAATAAGAAAACTGCTGATGCACTACCAATTTTCGAAATTGCACCTTGCAAATTCTACAATTCTCACTCTCAACAGTAAATTGAGACCCCGACAGAGTTCCTAAAAAAAATTGTTTTTTTATGCATAGCTACGGCCATAGTGTGGATTGATCTCCATCTTAACCTGATTCATATATACTTTTCATAGTCATGGCACGCTTTGTTAAAGAGCTATTGAAGATTGAGATCCAAATCGTTTATTTTAATTCAACAAAAAAAAAAGTGTGGATTGTTCTCCATCCTTACCTGATTCGGAATATATCATTGTTTTATAGTCTTGGCATGCTTTGTTTAAGAGCTAATTTAGATTGAAATCTGAATAAAAACAAATAAAAAATACAAATTGAAAAAAATCGTGTGGATTGTTCGCCATCCTCTTCTGATTTAGAATTGAACATGCTCGTAGTCATGGCATGCTTGGTTCAATGGATGACTGACAGGGGGCACTGTATTGGAACCACCACGCATCAATCTTGGCACTCCTCAGTTGTAAAAAATATTTAGGAAGTTATAGAAAATCATTTAGTTTAGCGTCTGATACATTTATTCTATTACAGACACCTTAATGCATACTTTAAAATGATATAACGTGAGCTAAACATAAAGAAAATAACATTAAAAATATATAACATTTTCTTTCAAGTATTTTATTTTTTTGAGTAATAATGTTGCTGTCCTCACTACATCAACAAATTCCCTTCATTCTAATGGAGGATTGCTCAAACTAGGGAGAGCCAATATGGCCAACAGGTGGCTTGAAAGCCTCTCAATGGCCAATACATAGCATCAGCAATCCGGGGTTTATATACGTCATTGGTTCAATAGCTATTGACGGAGAAAACCGAATATCCAATATAAAACTTATTTTACCTCGATACAACTCGCGCGCCTTTACTGATACCAGTTCAATATCAGCCCGAATTATGACCCTCTAACTTCTCTTGATGTTATTATGAAGGTGTTGGGAAACACCAGTGCAGGACAACATGACTACCGTAGCATGTTATTGCTTTGTTACTCAACTGAAGCGCCAACTTTTTCAGCACCCGATGCCGCCCCCGTTGGAGCACCTGATAGC
This sequence comes from Salvelinus alpinus, assembly GCF_045679555.1. Taxonomy (NCBI): domain Eukaryota; kingdom Metazoa; phylum Chordata; class Actinopteri; order Salmoniformes; family Salmonidae; genus Salvelinus; species Salvelinus alpinus. The sequence continues at coordinate 35,078,159 of NC_092095.1, forward strand.
CCTCCATTGCTTGTCCTGATTCACGTATGCACAGCGGTTCAAATCAAATAACATCATCATGTAACTAACTATTGCAAAATGAGCTCATGCATCTATTCTATCGCAATCGCATACAATGGAAGTTTCAATAAGAATAACATGCATGTTCGAACTGATCTAAGAACTCGAAAATGCATACAAAACATATGAAAGAGAATGAATAACCTACTGTACAATAGCCTACCTTTGATCAAACTGCGGAGAAAGTTTACTCGTGCCTTTGTCAGAATGTGATTATTTGTATTTCCATGCAGAATTCAGATAAGTGGGAAAGAGCCATGCCTTCGGACAATACTATTTTTTCTTGCGTGAGTTCTGGCATTCACCCTTCCACTCCAAAAGACACCTAAATGAAAACGGAGCCCCTCAAGCAGTGACATCACGAGTCTCCATAGCAACTTAAACTCCACCCATTTCAAAACGGAACTTACCTGTGTGACTACCAATATCTCAGACAACACATTTTTGCTTTCCTATTTTAAGTTCAAATACAGGCAATATATACATACATAGCCTATAGGCAACTATGTTGCAGAAATAGGTATTAAGCTATTAGTTTTCTCTCTTTCTCTCTCTGACCCCCTCCCCCCCCACACACACACACACAGCCACTATACCCTAATGTCTTTGTGCCCAGCTCTATTGTTTTGGCTACGAAACCAGGTGACCACTCCCTTTTGTCTCCTCTGAACCAACGCAAACACAAACAGAGGCCAGGTGAACCAAAGGTCTACTGAGATTCTACTGCTCCTTCCCCCATACCTTCTCCTCCTTGCCCTGGTTGCCCTAAGGGTAACACAGCAACCAACATTCTTCATTGTGTAAGGACTCTCAGGCGGTGTCCCAAATGGTACCCTATTCCTTTTGTAGTGCACTACTTTTGACCAGGGCCGGCTCTGGTCAAAAGAGCCGGCTCTGGTCAAAAGTAGTGAACTATATATAGGGAATAGGGTGTCATTTGGGATGCAGGCTCACTTTAACAATCTTTACTCTATACTTAAATCACACTGCTCTTACTGTGTGTGTAAAGAAAGGATTCTTATGATGAATCAATGGTTATTTATTGGTCATTATTATTAAGGAATGGCCAATGTGATAAGCAGCTAGTGGTGGCTAGATTGTGAAATAATGAATGTGAACATCTTAGTCCTGTACTAAAAAGCTATTTAAATTGAGATTTTCCATTGACAATGGTTCTTAGTCCAAGACTAGCTTTAATCTGTGTCCGGGAAACCGGCCCTGTGTGTCCAGATCTAATTCACCTCAAATGAAAAGGAGCCGAATGTTTACCTTTTCTGCACCAGACAAAATAACAAAAACATATAATCTCGGAGCAGTCTAAGGAGAGAAAAATGTGACAACTTGATTTATGGAATGGATTTTAACCTATGGCAAAACAGGGAGAAATAGTTTTGCAATTGGACTGTCACCTGAACCAAATAAGAAAAATACCAAATTACTTAACACTCCAGGGGGCTCTAATTATGTGATTTTTATGCCTGTGAACCTCGTATTTAGAAACATAAAAAAACGTATATTTTTTTCCACATTTCGTTTCTTTTGATTAAAAATCAAGCATACCCTTCCCTCCTCTCAAGGAAGGCTGTTTTTTTAAATCCTGCAATAAAATTTAAATAAACTTAATCATTATTAAAAGATCAAATTTGGGAGCAGCAACACAGTGAGCGGACATTCCATTTTTATCAATGTATGTAGGCTATTGTACATTATTAGCCAGCTCCTGTTATTATTTTGGATGTGAGTAAAAAAAACATCATGTAGGCTATATGCCCATCATAGAACAAGAGATGAGATGATCCAGTGACACGTATTTAAGTTATTTTCCTATAACAATTGCTTGTTTTCCATTTAGTCTGATTAAAGAACAAACCCTTATAGGCTACCCTTGCCCTACTATAACGAAAGCTGGTTCTTCAGCAATGTCACTGGTGGTGCAGCCATCTACTTGATTATAAATGATTCCCTTGAGGTGAAATATTGTATCAGATTAGAGTTACAGGTGTAAGCCACTAGCTAGGTTTCCATCCAATTGGTGCAAGATTTTCATGCAAATATTCTCAAATATTCATAAAGAAAATATGCAAATTTTCTCACCAGTGGTATGTTCCACCAAACTGACTTGTTGCGGATAAAAAGCAGTGTGTGATAACATGGTTCACATAAAAGTTACATGAAAACTTAAGCGAAAAAGTAACGAATAACAATCTAAAGTTCAATGTGTTTCCATCGCATTCTCAACTCTACCAATAGTTTTGTTACAAAAACTGTGGCGTTAAATAGCAAATGTGCTTACTCTGGTCTTGGCACTTGCCTCTAGCCAACAGCTCGCAGATACAGTGCGTGTAGGCTACCTACATGATGAGATCATTATTATGGATAAGAGCAATATTATTTTTATTTGTCAAATGGCGGCCAAGCATCGACCATCATGTCACCAGAATAAGACCCTCAACATTTATTGGAAAGGAGCATCAAGGCCATCACTGTGCACTTTCACCGCCCTGTGAAGTTCATCATTCATAACTTTTTTGATCTGTAGCCTATTAAACTGTATGTTTTCCTGAGTTGTAGTTGGAGAATCACACATCATTGTGTGACTCCAAGTTTACTTCGATATGATGGTTATTATATCACTATTTCAGCATAGATGCATTTCCACCGCCATTTCTCGCATAATACATTTTGCAGACACAAAAAGATTCTACCTACCAAATTTTGTTGTGTTGACATTTGGAAAGCTTACCGACAAATTTGCTGTGTCCATCAGGCCTGTCTTGACATTTTTTATTCAACATGTACTTTACTCGCATTAAAAGGTTGGCTGGAAACCTGGTTCACGAGGCAGATTATAAAAGCCAGTACCACCCCTGGAAACCTTCTGTCACATTTTTACAAAATTCCTTGACAAAAGTAGAGCAGTATGTTGAGTGAATAAAGCCCACAGAGAAATATCTCACATTGTTGTAGAGTGATTCAAGCTCCCATAGACCAAGGAAGTTATAAACTTAAAAGAATGTTGTGATGATGACTGAAGATATGCAGTACCAGTCAAAAGTTTGGGCACACCTACACATTCAATGGTTTATCTTTATTTGTACTATTTTCTACATTGTAGAATGGAATCATGTAGTAACCAAAAAAGTATTAAACAAATCAAAACAGATTTTATATTTGAGATTCTTCAAAGTAGCCACCCTTTGCCTTGATGACAGCTTTGCACACTCTTGGCATTCTCTCAACCAGCTTCATGGGGTAGTCACCTGGAATGCATTTCAATTAACAGGTGTGCCTTCTTAAAAGTTCATTTGTGGAATTTCTTTCCTTCTTAATGCGTTTGATACACTCAGTTGTGTTGTGACAAGCTAGGGGTGGCATACAGAATATAGCCTTATTTGGTAAAATACCAAATCTATATTATGGCAAGAACAGCTCAAATAAGCAAAGAGAAATGACAGTCCATCATTACTTTAAGAAATCAAGGTCAGTCAATCCGGAACATTTAAAGAACTTTGTTTCTTCAAGTGAAGTCGCAAAAACTATTAAGCGCAATGATTCGGCGCATGTGACAAATACAATTTGATTTGTTTTCAATTTGATTTGATGAAACTGGCTTTCATGAGGACCGCCACAGGAAAGGAAGACGCAGAATTACCTCTGCTGCAGAGGATACGTTTAAGTAACAGACACACCTCAACATCAACTGTTCAGAGGAGACTGCGTGAATCAGGCCTTCATGGTCAAATTGCTGCAAAGAAACCACTACTAAAAGACACCAATAATAAGAAGAGACTTGCTTGGGCCAAGAAACACGAGCAATGAACATTAGACCGGTGGAAATCTGTCCTTTGGTCTGATGAGTCCAAATTAGAGATTTTTGGTTCCAACCACTGTGTGTCATTGTGAGACGCAGTTGGTGAACGGATGATCTCTGCATGTGTGGTTCCACCGTAAAGCATGGAGGAGGTGTGATGGTGATTTGTTGGTGACAATGGCAATGATTTATTTAGAATTCAAGGCACACTTAACCAGCATGGCTACCACAACATTCTGCAGTGATACACCATCCCATCTGGTTTGTGCTTAGTGGGACTATCATTTGTTTTTCAACAGGACAATGACCCAATACACCTCCAGGCTGTGTAAGGGCTATTTGACCAAGAAGAAGAGTGATGGAGTGCCGCATCAGATTACCTGGCCTCCACAATCACCCAACCTCAACCGAATTGAGATAGGTTGCGATGAGTTGGACCGCAGAGTGAAGGAAAAGCAGCCAACAAGTGCTCAGTAAATATGGGAACTCCTTCAAGACCGTTGGAAAAGCATTCCAGGTGAAGCTAGTTGAGAGAATGCCCAGAGTGTGCAAAGCTGTCAACAAGGCAAAGGGTGGCTACTTTGAAGAATCTAAAATATATTTGGATTTGTTTAACCATTTTTTGGTTACTACATGATTCCATATGTGTTATTTCATAGTTTTGATGTCTTCACGATTACTCAACAATGTAGGACATAGTAAAAGAAAAACCCTTGAATGAGTAGGTGTGTCCAAACATTTGACTGGTACTGTACAGTATGATGATATTGTGACATGATGCTTGAAGAGGCCATGTTGTCCACTGTCTCAAGGATAAGAAAAATGACACAATACATCCAAGGTGAAAGGACAGTGAAAGACTGACAGGAAAGGTAGGAGGGGAGGGTGTGCTAGAATAGCAGTAGGTCGGATTCAAACCACTAGACCAGCCCAAACCAGTAGACCATGTAAGTAAAAAATATGTAATGAAGTTGTCCACCGTCACTAACCTGTTCGTCACTAACCTGTTCCCTGAGCCTCTCCTGGTGGCCCATGATGGCCGAGGCATGGTGAGGGTACTTCTGCTTCAGGTGCTCCAGGAAGGCTTCCCTCTTTTTGTCCATGTCTGAGGGCTGCATGGCCAGGATCTCTTGTGAGCTGCGCGCCCCCCCTAACGTGTGCCTGCGGGGGACGGTGCGGCTGCCGTTGCCTTTGGGGTCCTGGGCCCGGGTGGGGGTCCCATTCGGGGGACCCTGCCTGCTGCTCAGCTGCTCAGAGTCCTCAGGGGAGGTCACCTTCAGGTTGCTTTTGGTTTGCTCTGGAGAGAGAGGGAAAGGGTGTGGGTGAATATACAGGTACAGGATCACTATTCCATTGGTGTGTGTGCAGGGTTTTTCCTTGCACAAAATGGGGCTTTAGGTGGAGGGTGTGGTGGTGGGCGGGGTAGTGGGCGTTTTTACATGTATGGCCCGCCCAAGAATTTACTACACAGGAAAAACACAGTGTGTGTGTCCTTAGGTGCACAGTCAAACACATGACTATAAAACTATAGTCTGAGTCAGAGACCTAACCACAAACACCAGTGGACCAGCCAGACTGGGAAAGATCCAGGCTCCGTGCTCTAACTTAATTACTACATAATCATAATGACATTTTCCAAACCAAAAGGGAAAGAGACCAGGGAAAAGGGAATGGGTGCAGATACACACAACCTGTAAAAAACTTTATCAGGAGACTACTGAATGATCCCACTGTAGCCATTGAGACATTATGGCTATTATGAAATGGCAGTCTAGACATAAAACAATGCATCTACAGATCAGACCTGGGTTCAAATACTATTTGAAACCATGTAAAATGCTTTATCTGGGCTTGATTGAGCTTGCCTGGGGCAATGGAACCAATAGAATAGTTTCAAAATGGCAAACCCCACCCATTTGGCACTCCAGGCAGGCTAAAGTAAACGCTAAAAGTATTTAAAATATTTGAAGTCGTATTTGAACCCAGGTTTGCCAGAGATACTGGAGCTAAATCGATAAACCTACTGCCTTTGGTAAAACCTACACACCTACTGTATCTAAACCATGGACTGGATGATGTGCTCTATTCGAGTTTAAACTCTGCCCCATGACATCACAGGGTATTCTCCGATGTCATTTATCTATTGTGCAGGTTATTTGACTGATTCTGGTATTTTTACTGTAAGGAAAAGTACCCCTAAAGTAAACCCTCGGGCGATACTTTCAAAATGAACCTGAACGGACATGCATTGACGTAAACAAGGGAGAGCAGTGATCTCGTTTGGTATACTCAGTTCTATTTCCGATTCTCCAACTGAAAAGAGCATCAGTTCTCTCCTGAATGATAGTTCCCAAAAAATAGTAGCTTGGTAGGCATCCAGGAAAACCATGAGAGGCATTGTGATGTTACCTAATCATTTATCTGAGAGAATGTTCTATACATTTAGCCAAAGGAAAACACCTTTGCATGAAGCATCATCAAATCATAAAGTGGGATATTGATTTTCCAGGATAGGAAGCATCCTTATAACAATTCAGTACTGCAGACTAGTCCCAAATAGCACCCTATTCCCTAGATAGTGCACTACCCTGGTCAAAAGTAGTGCACTATAAAGGGAATAGGATGGCATTTAGGATGCAGAGCCCACCTAATCACACATTGTTTATCTCAGTGATCTGAACTTCAGATTGAATATGACAAAAATAACATCAGTGATGAAAACATTAAACTGAAGCAGCTGTTCACTTTAAACTCTCCTCACTTTCAAAAGCCTGGGCAAACGTTCAAAATATGTCTGGGAGACAGGGAACGTTATCCAGAGAATCTGTTTATATATACAGACGGTTGGGAAATGGCATCCTCACAGTGAACAGAAGTCGCTGACTGAAGCCATTCGTAACGTCAAAGTCAGTGTTTTCAGGAGGAAATGGCATTGCTTCCATTAACATCCTTTAGGATGTTTTAATAACTTATTCACGGCAGCCATCTTGACTTGGAATAACATCATTGTCTCGACTGTCAACTTTGATACAACATGAAATTACAGCAAAAACAGAAACTGTATGTCTAATGAAAAACAAATATTGAAACTCCATTCAACTCCATTATAACAAATTCATTTATACTTTTACCTACCCATTACAGTATATCGACATGATCTTCAATCTTAAGATACTAAAGGGAGAATGAGAAGCATTTCCTTCCGTTCAACAGTCTTTCATCTTGTCATAAATCAATCACCTGGGACTGAGCCTAAACACTACAAATCAATGGGGGAAACATTTTGGCTCAGGCTGGGCAGTGGGTTGCGTCCCAAATGGTACCATATATATATATATATATATATATATATACCCTTTCTAGTGCACTACTTTTGAATACTACTTCACTACTTTTTATAGTGTACTATATAGGATGCCATTTGGGACGCATCCAGTGCGCTTCTGACAGTCAGAGGCTTGCGGTGAGACTGAAAGCTATCCCATGGATCCGCGTGCTGACACATACTCTTTTACCCCGAGCTGCAATTCTTCCAGGCTGTTGGTTCTGCGTAGGGCTGGGGCATGAAGCACAGGTGAGGAGGAGGAGAGGAAGAGAGGAGCGGTGGAGTGTGAAAACACAGGGAGAGAGTAATAAAGCAGGTCTGATCTGTTGGCTTGTTTCTCTAGACGGCAGGTACAGTCATAATGTGTACCTTTCAAAGGCTAATGGTGAAAAATAAGGGTCTGTCTATGGCTAGGGATGTTATTTCAGGATTTGTCTCTCTCTAGGTCAAAGCACAGCAGAGGAGATTATAAAGTGGGCATTTCAACAGATGGTTTTCACTGCTTCAGTTTAAAAGGAGAAACCTGGGATTGGTACATCAACGAAATAAAGTGTCAAGGCATTGTTGAATCCCAGGTTGCCCCTTTAAGTGGAAAAGTTGACCTTCATTTTCAATGAGGAAATTCTTAGACAGCATTGTAAAGTGGTGCTTGATCGGCTTAATGTGAATACAAGCAAAACCATTATTTTCTGTACATCTGTTCATAGAGACTTGAGACGGGAGATACTTCAGGCTTTACAATGGGGCCATATCACGTAGGCGTTGAAAAGACAACACGTTTTGAAATGTTGGGAATGCACGAGAAAGGTTTACTCATACCAGCTCTCTCAACAATGTCTTCAATCTCCAAGCTCTGGCAGTCTTGTGAAAAGCGTTCAACAACCATTCTTGCTGTCTTATGTGTCCTAACTCTCCAAATAAAAGTACATAGGTGTGACTCCAACGTGACGTTCACTCCGCTTTGCACCCACACAGAAGTGTTCCCAATCACATGGTGTTTTGGTCTGTAAACCACTGTCACCCAGTGTGAACAGATAAAGATAGTGAACTGACAACATGAATAGGAAACGTATTCACATGGAGATTTCCACCTACACAACTAACAGTAAACTCTGTCTAGACCAAGACTGAAAAACAGCTTCTATCTCTAGGCCATCAGACTGTTGAACAGCCATCACTAGCCAGTGACTAATGCACCTTGAGACTAATGCCCCATGTATTTAGAGTCATTGAATGCTGGTCACCTCATATTCTGTTTATATATTGTTGTTTACTCACTGTGTATGTATGTACTGTATTCTCAACGTAGCTCAATATACCTGCTACTGAACATACCATTTTCTTTTCCAAATGAAATAATGTGTATACAGACCACATATTTATATTCTGGATTCTCACAAATGCTCACTCTAATATACACTACATGACCAAAACTATGTGGACACATGTTTCACTGGAACTAATGGGCCTAGCCCGAACCATGAAAAACAGCCCCAGACTATTATTCCTCCTCCACCAAACTTTACAGTTGGCACTATGCATTGGGGCAGGTAGTGATCTCCTGGAATCCCCCAAACCCAGATTTTTTCTGTCGGACTGCCAGATAGTGGAGCGTGATTCATCACTCCAGAGAACGCTTTTCCACTGCTCCAGGGGCAACTCTAGCAGGACAGAAATTTGACGAACTGACTTGTTGGAAAGGTGGCATCCTATGATGGTGCCACGTTGAAAGTCAATGAGCTCTTCAGTAAGGCCGTTCTACAGCCAATGTTTGTCCATGGAGATTGCATGGCTGTGTGCTCATTCTATAACCCTGTCAGCAACGGGTGTGGCTGAAGTAATTTGAAGGGGTATCCACATACTTGTATACATACTGTATTTATAATCTGGATTCTCACACATGCTCACTCTAATCTTTCTTGATTTCTTGTTTAGATTTTTAGATTATTTGTGTATTTATATTGCATTTTCAAAAAAAAAAAAAAACGCTGCACCTGCTATAACACCTTCAAATCTGTGTACGTGACCAATACACTTTGATTCAAGACCAGTTAACCACTGTGAATGGGTGTAATGTAGCTAGGAACATAGCAGCAACGCACTGCCACAGGACAGCTAATGAAAGATATCCCACCAGCCTAACACCTCCTGCAGTTGAGTGTTGCAGCACGGCTGACGTACTTACGTGCCTATTTTTAACCCTCAAACAATTTCAAAGCTACTGTATCTACACAGAATGCTACAGAAACGTTCAAATCAGCCAATTCCCTGCAGATTCTCTTTCAGTTTCAGGTTCCTTACCTTCCACAAGACTTGAACATTCTAGAATAGAATAGAATACATCCTCCTCTCCTATCTCTTCAATTCCTCCTCTCCCTTCTTCCATTTTAACTCAGGAGTAACAAACTGGGTGTGAGGAAAACGGGTTAGGAGAAATAGAGGAACAACACGGGCTACTGTTGACTTCCAAATAGTTCCAAACTGTCGACTTCCAGACAAGGCTCACATGAAAAAGGGGCTTGAGATCCACCCAGAGCCAGAAAGGTGACCCGTAGGGATTTAGAAAACAAACAACATTCCAGGACACAGGACGAACAGCAAGCACCGCTTCTCTGCCTCAGGCCAACTACTCACTGACTGACTGCCTGCCTGAGGTTGTGTAAGGTTTGGTGTGTGTGCATGTGTATGTTAGAGGGAGAGAGTAAACATGTGTGCAAGTTGCCTCCTCTGATATCGCTCAGTTAGAGAGTGGGCCCCAGACCAACAGGTGTCTGAACCACTCTCACACACACACACACGCACGCACGCGCCCGTACACCACACTGTCTGGTCTTTGTTGTCAGTATAGTATGTTTCATATGAGCTGAACTCCTACTACGCCGTTTCTCCTGATCTGACCTCATAGGGAGCACTCACAGAGACAGGCTTGTGTCCAAAGTACTGCACTCTAAAGGGAATAGGGTGCCATTTAGAAGCAACCAGCCATGTGTCATAACCTACTTGTGGAATATGGATCGTTTATATTCATCACACAAGGCCCTCAACTTATCTTTGCTCAGCGGCTTATTAAGTCATCAGCTGCCATGCAAGTTGTTTTGTGAGTAACATATGCATAACATAACAAAAGCTGACCTGCTCTATCATAAGGGTTATGGAAATCAAAAATAACCATCACATAAATCTCCATATTTATATTTGTCAAAATGTGTGACTGTACTATTGACTTGAAAAGATATGTTTGCTGTACTGTACATGAGTGCAAACATATTTACATTTACATTTAAGTCATTTAGCAGACGCTCTTATCCAGAGCGACTTACAAATTGGTGCATTCACCTTATGATATCCAGTGGAACAGCCACTTTGCCAGACATGTTGGGACTCTCTGTGTGTCGAACAGGAACCGATTACGTGTTCGTCATCCAACATTTTGTATGTCCTCCTCAGGTTCAATATCTTTACAGCAAACGTGAAGACATCAATGCACAGTTTGTGGGCCATGTAATTGAAAGTGGAGGGGTCAGTACATGACCAAACATAGTTGAGTCAGACGAAACATAATGTCAAACATATGGAGAGAAGTGGAACTCCCACCCACTTACCCCCAGACAGCCATCAAACCATTGAACCAGAATCCCTATAGCCTAGTATAAACATGGCATGCCGCAACCCCTTAACCAGTCAGTTTTCGCTTCTTAAATTCCATACACTCAACCAACCTGTCTCTCTACTCTTACTCTGAACAAATAGACAGATTTTTTTTTTAAATACCCAGAAAGAGGTGGCGAAATACACAGACGGGTTTCCGAATCCCCATAGTATATAATGTACATTGGTACCTATCACCTAAACCACCCAAACAATCAGTTTCCGCTACTCAAATTCCAAAAAATATAACCTGCCCTAAAACCCTACATTATACACTCTCTCAAAGCACCTAGTGTGAACAGCCAGATGGAAAATGACCGTGTACTCTGAGAAAGTCTCGAGAGGTAACAAAAGGGAAATGTGTTGATATGGAATCTAAAGAATTTCCTCTCTCCCATTTGCCAGTTTTAAGTAAATGATAGTCTTGGTCAAAAGATGACATGCAACATTTCTGCAGGGTGACACCGTGGGACTTGTTAAGGGTAAGGTCCTTTGCGTGGTTGTCTCCACTTACTCAATGTTAATCTGGTCCCAAATGGCACCATGCTCTCTATACCGTGCACTGTTTGACCAGGGCCCATAGGGCTTGATTTGATGAAAAGTAGTGAACTACATAGGGAATATGGTGCCATTTGGGACGTATCCAGAGGAATGTGCTACAACAGCAAAGTCCACAGTGCATAACTATGACCACAACAGTCTACAGACATGTACTCCCCTGTCGATATGGGAGAAACAATATCCCTTCTTCTGTGTTGGAAGTGTTCAACGTACGAGCTGGAATATCAGATGTGGTCATTTCGAAACCCAATCCGAAGGTACATATGTGGATGTTTTACTATATACCCTTTGGATGAGAATTCTGTTGGAGACCTCCCTCTGATGGACACGTGCACGCTCGTGTGCTCGCCCACATGTGATCCATATGGGCCGTGTTTCACTCCCTTGCCTGTTGCAATAGACTCCCTCCCTTAGCACATAAAGGTTCTTTGTATTCTCGGGAGTCGTATGATTTCAGACCATCTGATTCCTGCCGTGTCCTTCGCTAGAACTCGTTGCCTTCCTCATACCCATCAGCTGCCTGTAAAATGTGCTCTGCCAACCCGCCAGGGCTCAGCCATTCTCTGAATAAGATGGGCAGTAGGCTACGTGTGTGTCCCAAATGACACCCTATTCCCTACATATTGCACCACTTTTGCAAAAAGGATTTGATGAAAAGTAGTGCACTATATAGGGAATAGGGTGCCATTTGGCCGTGTCTAGACTTGACAGTTCAAGCAGCTTTTGTATTCTGATCATGGAGTTCTGATCACATCATGTGTCTACACTTACATATACCGTGTCCGGATTCCCTTTTCCCGCGCTATATTGCAATGCCAGCATGCATTCTGTAAATGGTGGAACAGGCTAAATCTGATTATAACACAACAACAACAACTTGATGGCAGTACCAACTACTGTAGCTAACTAGCCAGCTAACTTCTGTAACTAGCCAGCTTGCTAGCAAAGCTAAAGGGATTGCATAAATTTAGCCAAACAATTAGAATTATTTTCTAAATAAGCTAGCTGGCTAGCATTTATGAAGCCAGCAAATACATTCCTCAATGTGGTCTTCGTATTCTGATAGCAGAAGTCACATGTAAGTGTCAAGTGTAGACAGCCTCAGAGACAGTTTTACATTGAGAGGAAGCGGATTGCTGATCTATCTGATATTTTCCATGCTGGTCCTGTCAGCTCAGTGAAAAGCACCTATAAATACGAGACGTATGTGGCAGGGTCTACAGACAATCACGGATTACAAAAAGAAAGCCCCATCGCGGACATCAACGTCTTGCTTCCAGACAAATTAAACAACTTATTTTCTTGCTTTGAGGACAATACAGTGCCACTGACACGGCCCGCTACCAAAGCCTGTGGGCTCTCCTTCTCTGTGGCCAACGTGAGTAAAACATTTAAACGTGTTAACCCCCGCAAGACTGCCGGCCCAGACGGCATCCCTAGCCATCAAAGCACGCGCAGACCAGCTGGCTGGTGTGTTTACGGACATATTCAATCAATCCTTATCCCAGTCTGCTGTCCCCACATGCTTCAAGCGGGCCACCATTGTTCCTGTACCCAAGAAGGCAAAGATAACTGAACTATATGATTACCGCCCCGTAGCACTCACTTCTGTCATGTAGTGCTTTGAGAGAATAGTCAAGGATCATATCACCTCCACCCTACCTGATACCCTAGACCCACTCCAATTTGCTTACCGCCCCAATAGGTCCACAGACGATGCAATCGCTATCACACTGCACACTGCCCTATCCCATCTGGACAAGAGGAATACCTATGTAGGAATGCTGTTCATCGACTACAGCTCAGCATTTAACACCATAGTACCCTCCAAACTCATCCTGTGCAACTGGATCCTGGACTTTCTGACGGGCCGCCCCCAGGTGGTGAAGGTAGAAAACAACATCTCCACCCCGCTGATCCTCAACACTGGGGCCCCACAAGGGTGAGTTCTCAGCCCTCTCCTGTACTCCCTGTTCACCCTGTTCATATGACTGCGTGGCCATGCACGCCTCCAACTCAATCATCAAGTTTGTACACGACACTAGAGTGCTAGGCTTGATTACCAACAACGACGAGACGGCCTAAAGGGAGGAGGTGAGGGCCCTCGGAGTGTGGTGTCAGGAAAATAACCTCTCACTCAACGTCAACAAAACAAAGGAGACGATCGTGGACTTCAGGAAACAGCAGAGGGAGCACCCCCCCTATCCATATCGACGGGACAGTAATGGAGAGGGTGGAAAGTTGTAAAGTTTCTCGGCGTACACATCACTGACAAACTGAAATGGTCCACCCACACAGACAGCGTGGTGAAGAAGGCGCAACAGCCTGGTACGGCAACTGCACCGCCCTCAACCGCAAGGCTCTCCAGAGGGTAGTGCAGTCTGCACAACGCTTCCCCGGGGGTGAACTACCTGCCCTCCAGGACACCTACAGCACCCGATGTCACAGGAAGGCCAAAAAGATCATCAAGTACAACAACAACCCGAGCCACTGCCTGTTCACACCTCTACCATCCAGAAGGCGAGGTCAGTACAGGTGCATCAAAGCTGGGACCGAGAGACTGAAAAACAGCTTCTATCTCAAGGCCATCAGACTGTTAAACAGCCATCACTAACATAGAGAGGCTGCTGCCAACATACAGACTCAAAAGTATGGCCACTTTAATAAATGGATTTAATAAAGGTATCACAAGTCACTTTAAATAACATCACTTTAATAATGTTTACATATCCTACATGACTCATCTCATATGTATATACTGTATTCTATACCATCTACTGCATCTTGCCTATGCCGCACAGCAGAACGACAGATTTGTACCTTGTCAGCTCGGGGATTCAAACTTGCAACCTTTCGGTTACTAGCCCAACGCTCTAACCACTAGGCTACCCTGCCGCCCCATATTCATCCCTTTACATTTGCGTGTATAAGGTAGTCGTTGTGAATTTGTTAGCTTACTTGTTTGATATTACTGCACTGTCGGAACTAGAAGCACAAGCATTTCGCTACACTCGCAGTAACATCTGCTAACCATGTGTATGTGATCAATAAAATAACATTTGATTTGAGTTTTCCCCCCCAAAAATGACTTTATTACAGACATAAATACTCCTCAGTTTCATCAGCTGTCCGGGTGGCTGGTCTCAGACAATCCCGCAGGTGAAGAAGCCAGATGTGGAGATCCTGGGCTGGCGTGGTTACACGTGGCCAGCGGTTGTGAGGCCAGTCGGATGTACTGCCAAATTCTCCTAAATTACGTTGGAGGGGGCTTATGGTAGAGAAAGCAATGTTCAAATCTCTGGCAATGGCTCTGTTGGACAAAGCTGCACATTTTAGAGCGGCCGTTTTTGTCCCCAGCACAAGGTGTTCAGTATAGTTTTATATTAGCTTTAAATAAAATGTATTCAACAAACAATTGTATGTCAAACCAGCTGAATTTGTCATTTAATTTCAAAATGACAAAATATATTATTTACCATTCATTTCTTTTCACCACAAAATTATCTGACACATTTTCTAGAGTCACAAGCTTGATGTAGTCATTGCGTGCTATGAATATGGGACCAAATACCAAACTTTTTACTACCTTAATACACATATACTGTAAGTGAATTTGTCCCAATACTTTTGTTCCCATAAAATGGGGGGACTATGTCATTTCTAGACGGTTCAACCGATATAGATGAAAATACTCTAAAATGGAAGCTGACAGTCTGCACTTTAACGCCATAGTCATTGTATCATTTCAAATCTAAAGTGCTGGAATATAGAGCCAAAACAACAACATAAGAAATACTTTATTGATCCCCCACACTGTAAAAAAAACATGTCGACTCAACGAACAATTGTACAGCAACCAGCTGCAATAAGATTGTGAGTTTGCTCCACATTTGAGGAAATTCATGTTTCCTTCCCAAGGCAAACATGAATTTGTTATTTTACTCAACGAGCTTTTTCTAATTCAGCTCACTTCGAGCAGAGTTTGTCGAGTAAACAAACTAACACATCTGCTCAAATTCTTGTCCGATTGAAGTCCACTCATCTCACAGAATAACATTGATTAAGCAATTTTTTTTAAAAATTTTTTTTTACAGTGCAGAGAGAAACTGGTTTGTCCATCATCATTGCAACATGCCTACAGTACACAGTCCCAAGAACAATGAACAATAAGGTAGCAAGAAACAGCTCGAAAAATAAATAAATAAAAATCACTCATATATTATCTCTCCAAAATAGTTAGTTGGAACCTCATTAGTAAAGTCTTTCAACTTGTTGCCAAAGAAAACTGTATCAAGTCACAATGTTATCCAGTCATGTGGGAGCTGACCTCTGACCTCTAGTACTGGACAAACTAATCCCTCCCCTCATCATCTCTACTCTGTTTTGATTTAAGATGGTCCAGTGGTTGGCACCTCCCACTGATCTCAGAACTCCTATTGACTTCATTCGCAGATGAACATCCTCTTACCCCTCATCACTCTATGACTGAAGATAAAACCCCCCCTAACTTTGAGACCAAAGATAAACGCCTAACTTTAAGACTGAAGTTAAACAATCACTCCTAACTTTAAGACTCAATGTATAATGCTATTACAGCACTATTACGTTATATGAGGCTATAATGCTAAATAGCTGATATCGTCTCCTGTGGCCTCCATGTGTGTCTACTAAGACACATCTTGAATAATCAATGATGCAAGTATCCAGAACTGGTGGGAGGCCAGATTGTTGACATTCTGCCTTTAACCCCCCCCCCCCCCGAAACGTCTCTATTTCCCACTTCCTCCCTCCCTCTCTTACTCTTCCTCTGTCTCCAGTGTGTGTTTACGTGACGCATGTTTTTGGCAACCCAATGGACAGTTTGTGCTAAACACTGGTGGAGGTCTGAATGGAGCAATGGCTGTGCTATCTCCCTCTCATTAGCTGTATAATCCCAAACCTCCACCACACAGATAGCCACATTTCATCTCCTCTCTGACTGTATCCGCAGTCTTCTTAAAACATAGCCGAGCCAGAACAGCCCATGGGGGCAGGAGGCCAGGAGCCTCTCCAGCTTGATGTACAAGTACACCCCCTGGACAGGAAACTAGTCTGAGACACATGTACCAGTCTCCAAATAGGGTAGCTAGAAACAAAAGCTAATTCATTAGCACAATGGAGGAGTCCAGAACCCCAAAAGTGGATCTACAGTGGCCCCTCAGGATAAATTAGGCTTTTCACACAACTGCAATTAAGACTCTTTTTCCTGGAGCCAGGTTTGAGTTTCTCTTAGGCTACGGGGTAAGACAGGCTGTCTCGTTGAAGTTGTGGTTATCAATACGCACACACATACACACTCTCTCTCTCTTAATAATACTAGTGATTCACACCATTTTAGCAAAGGGTCTGACTGTCCTACAAGTGTGGGAAGCAGACACCCAGCCCTTCAGCCAAAACAAAATGCAACACTCCAAAAAATGCTGGGTTAAAATCAACACAGTTTAGGTTATTTTGTAACCCAGCGCTGGGTAAATATTAGACAGAACACATGCTGGGTTATTTTGACCCAGCCAGTTTGGTTGCGTGAATAATGTTGGATTGTTGGAGAGAGAGTAAATGCCATTCCTGTTTAACATGTTAAGTTCACATACGGCAAACTTAATTTTCCTTTCATTTATTTGTTGCATTTTACACATTCTTCTAGAATATTAAGATTATTTATTACATGTTATAATAAGTTATACCACCTTATTGCATCCCAACAACAGGATTTTACATAGGCTTTTAGGGAATTCATACACTTTTCTCAGCCTCATTGAAACTGTTCAACCTTAACATGTGATAACTACACAAGAGAACAGATAAACAGGAATGACACCAAGGGTGGCAAAAAAATAACTATCTGAAAGCCACGACCCTACTAAACTACACCTCCAGTCTTCTGATCTGACCTGCTCGTTCATATCTCAGTCATCCAGCATCAACAACCCGACCTTTCTATTTTTTTGAAGAAAACTACCCAAAGAAGTGACCCAATGGCTGCAACCCAGCATTATTTTCTGAGTGTAAAGTATTGCAATTCTACATTAAGATGCCTGATTGGGAGAACACATCCCTGAAGGACCAGAGTTTTCTGTCCTCAAGAGCCTTCAATAAACAGACATAGACATGGCAGCCAACCTGGATAGGCATGCTGTCTGTCTGTCTGTCTGTCTGTCTGTCTGTCTGTCTGTCTGTCTGTCTGTCTGTCTGTCTGTCTGTCTGTCTGTCTGTCTGTCTGTCTGTCTGTCTGTCTGTCTGTCTGTCTGTCTGTCTGTGTCTGTCTGTGTCTGTCTGTCTGTGTCTGTCTGTGTCTGTCTGTGTGTGTGTGTGCGAGAGAGAGATACAAAAATGGTTGAGAATAAGTATATAACTAATTGAGTTCTCTGTAACTCTAAGTGAAAAATAAATATTAACATAAAGCTATAACACCAATGGCCACCATATGCCAGTGAGGTATTTCAACTAAATGAACTATGCATTTGACTAGATTTTTTTTGCTGGTCTAATTCCAAATGGAATTGCTCATTTTGAGCGGGCAAACACTTGTGTGTGTTTGACTCGAGTGCAAACTCAATTTCCTCCCATTAGAACAGGCGGTGAGTTTCAATAAAGTCGCACAAACAAGTTTTATTTCCTCTTTGGCAGCAGGGAGCTGGCCAATAAGCCTGATTCTCTGTCTTTATGAAAGCAGATCATATTTTTGGCCTGATTCAAAAGATGGTGATTCAGCTAAAATGAAGGAAACAAATCACTCCAAAAATCACATCGCCATAAATCACTTTAGTAGATTGGAATTTGTCCTCTCATGCACCACCCGTAAATCCCTCCCTCCCTCTCGCTCTCTCTCTCTCTCTCGCTCCCTCCAACCCCACGTCCTCCTCCCTTTCCTGCAATTCAAGTTTGGAGACAAACAGAGAGTCCAAACAACTCTCACGTTGGCTCTGTCAGTACTAATAAATGCTCCCTGATGGCTTAGTGGAAGACTAGAACCAACAGACAGCTCTCTCTGTTAATGCCTGGCTTCACTGATCGCCATCTATACACAGTGTTTGTCTGCTGCACGCTGACACAATGTACTGCTGGGGGTTGAAGATCCGGGGTGAAGACCTTGGATCAGCTTCCCCTCCCTCGATCCTAACCTTAACCATTAGTTGGGGAAATGCAAAACTGACCAAAGATCAGCATCTAAGGGCGTCTTCAGCATACACACATGAAGTTGACACATACTATACTGTACAATCACTTGCAGACCGCATGTTGTACAGCAGAGGGTGCTGTTTGCTACACTCTAATACAGTTTATTTGATTGCTTTGGTACTATTTTTACAAGTATGTGGTGAAATGTCCCAACTCTTAGTACAAAACTCAAAACAGATCATCAAAAAGGCTGTTTATTCGCAACTTTAAGCACATTTCAATTGACTAAGTACAACACACAAAATCACACAGTAACTTCTTCACCAAACCTAAATCAGTGTTTCATCTACAAATAGCCTTCATATAAAGTCTTGCCTTTCACAATGCAATGCTGACAATACTTTTCATATGATTCTCTTCTCATTTGTTTAAATACATTTGACCATCACTTAATCCAGCGGCACTTAATGATTAATCACTTAACCGTTTGGTAAACCTATATATTTTTTTAACTGGTTTGTCTACTATATATGGATTTTGAGAACTACAGAAATGTAATGTGTGCTTGTAAAGTATAAAGATCTAAATTACATGTATGATACATGATAATCATACATAATGACTACTCGTTATTGCTAATTGATTTCACATAGTGGTAACCACAATTTGTCACCATATAAGAGGGTGTGTGTGAACACTTGCAATTTATTTCAACATTGAGCAGGACAGACAGCAAGGGAGAGGAAGAAATCAAAGATCTTCTGGGCATGGGCCCCGGTCAAAGAAGTGGGCATGGGCCCCGTCAAAGAGGTGGGCATGGGCCCCGTCAAAGAAGTGGGCATGGGCCCCGTCAAAGAGGTGGGCATGGGCCCCGTCAAAGAGGTGGGCATGGGCCCCGTCAAAGAGGTGGGCATGGGCCCCGTCAAAGAGGTGGGCATGGGCCCCCGTCAAAGAGGTGGGCATGGGCCCCCGTCAAAGAGGTGGGCATGGGCCCCGTCAAAGAGGTGGGCATGGGCCCCGTCAAAGAGGTGGGCATGGGCCCCCGTCAAAGAGGTGGGCATGGGCCCCCGTCAAAGAGGTGGGCATGGGCCCCCGTCAAAGAGGTGGGCATGGGCCCCCGTCAAAGAGGTGGGCATGGGCCCCCGTCAAAGAGGTGGGCATGGGCCCCCGTCAAAGAGGTGGGCATGGGCCCCGTCAAAGAGGTGGGCATGGGCCCCCGTCAAAGAGGTGGGCATGGGCCCCGTCAAAGAGGTGGGCATGGGCCCCCGTCAAAGAAGTGGGCATGGGCCCCCGTCAAAGAAGTGGGCATGGGCCCCCGTCAAAGAGGTGGGCATGGGCCCCCGTTAAAGAGGTGGGCATGGGCCCCCGTCAAAGAGGTGGGCATGGGCCCCCGTCAAAGAGGTGGGCATGGGCCCCCGTCAAAGAGGTGGGCATGGGCCCCCGTCAAAGAGGTGGGCATGGGCCCTGTCAAAGAGGTGGACATCAGAGAGAGGGAGTCAGACAGCAGGGAACTGTCGGTCTAATGTAGTCCGGGCCATCGTCGTTGACCATGTGGTAAACAGAGGCCTTACCATGGCAGAGACCGCAAGATTAAAATAAACACAGTTGACAGTGAGATATACTTTTTAATGAGTATACTTTTCAAACATGTATCTTGCATTGTTTTCGATTGGATTAACTGGTAGTTAAAATGACAAAATTGAAATGATATCATCATGGTGTATTTTGGTGATTAAACCAATATTACATTTCACAATATAGTCATTTTTTGGGGCAATGGTTGTGTGGTGAGAGATGTTTACAATGCAAATGAATGCACATCGGCAGGTTTTGAATGAACGACTGGCTGCGTTACAAGTGTGACTAGTTTGTAGTTTTGTACTAAGAGTTGTGAAAATGTACCACATGCTTGTGAAAATAGTACCAAAGCGATACAAAAAGAATACAGTTACAGTCATGTTGAAAAATGGGCTGAAATGTTATTACAAATGGAGAGAGTGTGGGTATAAGTAATGTGTGTGTGTGTGGCAGGTCTGAAAGTGCTTATATTGCTCTCCTTCAACTCTCTAAAGCCTGTTTACCAAACATCTCACATGCCTATGCGTAAGTCTGAACTGGAGCATGTGTGCCTGCTTGTGTGCATAGTATTACCAACAATCTCCCCTTCAGAGTAATCCTCTCTGCTCAGCCATGGGTGGACTAACTCAACCCAACCCACCCCCTACCTCAGGCCCTCACTAACACGGCCCACTCCAGACGTCTGCTGGTCTCCCTCCCTGCCCACCATCTAACGGACAGGCTCACAGCATTCTGATGGGTAGTGGAGAAGAGGGGCGCCGTCTGAAAGCAGCTGTGTCTGGGACGTCCTCCCTTAACCCCCCTGTCTAAGAGAGTCATTCCTGGGTCTGTCAGTCACTCAGGGCTGTGCCCCGGCCTCCAGACCTCCACTAACACAGCAGTTGCCTCACTAAGTAAGTACTACTGTATATGAAATGGATATTATTCCCTTCTCTGCATGTATCGCTGATAGTGAGCCCTATATATGAAGTATTAGAGTGGGATGTCATACCTACTAAATGGACATATTTTCAGGTCACGTCCCTGATTTCCAATTGAAAATGCAGCATGTAGTCATTGTAGTTGAACATCATGGTAAGAGCCACCGAGAGGTTGAAGACTGTAGTAATCAATGCCGAACTAATCTAAAACGGTTTACATTACAGGGAACTGTAATGAGAACCAAACAGAAAGAAAGTCTACATCATTGATCTTTCTATCAGGCCATCTGTCATATGGAGAAAAGTCAGAACCTTAAATAGATAAGGAACTTCCGTAATGTCCCAATTCAGACTTAGGAAATGCGCATCTTTCCTACGCACTTCTCAGTAGTTGGTATTCAGACTTACCTTGTTGGTATTCAGATTTACCTTATGCATAACAGGCTTTAATTTTTTTATTTAACTAGGCAAGTCAGTTAAGAAGAAATTCTTATTTACAATGACGGCCTACACCGGCCAAACCCGGACGACACTGGGCCAATTGTGCGCCACCCTATGGGACTCCCAATCACGGCCAGTTGTGATACAGCCCGGATTCGAACCAGGGTGTCTGTAGTGACACCTCTAGCACTGAGATGCAGTGCCTTAGACTGCTGCGCCACTCGGGAGCTTTGCAGGCGTGGTCCCCTTGCGCCCGCTGAATAAAAAGTCTGGCCTTATAATCAAAACATTCTAGAAATCATAAATCAACTCGGTAGGTTTGGCGCTATACTGTCATTTGTGCATGGCTACAGAAGCCTATAGCTTGTGTCTCCACATTTCATCCCAAGTTAAAATGCCAGCGTTTCATAAACTTCCCTGTGGAAAAGGTGATATGTTGATATGATTCAGTTTGCTGCCATATGACAGGTTTTACATTTGTCCCCAGCGTATATAAGGTCAAATAGATCTAAAACAATTGTCATTTATATTTACAATCCCCTTATCCAAACGGCTTACTCATTGACCTAGGAATTAGGTTCCATTTACGTGCTTAACTGTGGTCCGAATTCCCCCCCTAACAGTCTATAAAAATCGAATCAAGGCTTATTGGTCGTGTATACAGATTTGCAGGTGTTATGGCAGGTGTAGCGAAATGCTTATGTTTCTAGCTCCAAGAGTGCAGGAGAATTTCTAGCAAATACAATACAAATACATAATACAAAAAAATA
Organism: Salvelinus alpinus; assembly: GCF_045679555.1. NCBI lineage: Eukaryota > Metazoa > Chordata > Actinopteri > Salmoniformes > Salmonidae > Salvelinus > Salvelinus alpinus. The sequence continues at coordinate 35,100,431 of NC_092095.1, forward strand.
AAAATCGGAACAAACGATCAAGAAAATTAACGAGTCCAATTAACAATTCAAAGTAGATATATAAGAAAGTGCAGTGTCAGACTCCAGAATCCCTGGTTCTGGAGTCTGAGGTCCTTAATGAGAACATTGGCAGATAAAAAATCCATATATTGTACTGTATCCCGTGTACCCGCTGATGCTAAGCAATGCTAGCCTATCCCCAGAGAACCCAATCATTTAGTCCGATCTTGGACTCAAAACACTTCACTACCAAGCCGTGTGTCACAGCCAAGTAGTCCACAGATGTCCACTAAGACTGAGCCAGAAGTATTATGTCAACAATAATAACATTGTAAAAGGTTTCCCATGGCCAACTTGTTTGCTCTAGGTGATAACATATCTCTTATCTTTTTGGCAGGAGACAATCTCTCTCTCTCCCACACACACTTATGAAGGTCGAGAGACAGGAGGCACATCAGAGGGATACTTTTAACTTCAGAAGTGGGCCCAATTATGTCCATATAAGAATCAACTCATAATAGAGAAAAAGAGAATGGTAGAGAGAGAGAGAGACTCATGAAGACAAAAGAGCTTCTCAGTAAATGAATCAAAACAAATATAAACGAACTTCTGTTGCATCCCTTTATAATCTATGCAACTGTGGTAGGCGGGTGCACGTTGTTTATACAGTTTGCATATTTGTTCTGTTTTAATTTGTGTTTTAATATGACTGTCCTCACAGTCAGGTTTATTAAAAAGTGAATGTGCTGCAATTGGCTCTCTCCATAGCGATAAGCAGCTTAGGGGCCATGACTTGCCAGCCAGTCAATCAGACATCCATTACTCATTCCCTGCACCGTTTGCCTCACCTCTGACTCTCCCTTTCTCTCTCTCACTCTCTCTCCATCTTCCTCTTGTCTCGCTCTCCCTACCTCCTCTATCTCTCCTTCCATCTCTCCCTCGCGCCTCTGGGCATACCAGGGTAGACTTCGCTAGGCACGGACCTCATTTGCAACCCCAGGTTCATTTTTAACCTAACAGCTCGAGCAGTGCAGTGGAAATGACGAAATAAATGATACAAATTCATGTAGAACTTCCTACGGTTAACTGAGCTCTCCCTCCCGGAGAGGCTACGATAAGGCTACGATAAGTCAGTCTGTCCGTCTGCCTGCCTGTCTGCCCTCCTGTCTGTCTGTCGAACATTTGATAAATAAGTACACTAAAACGGCAACGATTCGTAATATGTACAATGGTATTTGTATGGGACTGTACATGATATAAAGGCAGGGGTTTGTTGGTGAGTTGGCTGGGCGCATACTGAAGTTATTAAGCTCCATAAGGTCTGAAGTTATTAAGCTCCATAAGGTTCATGTCTGGTGAGTAAGTAGCACTGCACAAGCCCTGGCTAGTTTGAGCCGGAACGGCTCTTAGGGCGTTGAGCCTAGCTCCTGTTTCTGTAGTGTGAGGCAGCTTAATGTACAAGTTAACCCCTTGGACAGGACGCTAGTTTATCGCAGGGCCATACCCCAAAATCTATCTCCTTAATGCTGAGTGCCAAGCAGAGACACACCAGGTCCCATTTTAACAGTCTTTGGTATGACACTCTAACCTCAAGGCCACTGATATGGTCAGGTCTGGTGAGATGAGGACTGTTTAGCATGCAAAACCTGCTGAGGATGGGGCTGAGGCTGAGAGTGTGCGTGGTGGTAGGCTGCCCAGCTCCAGTAGGAGGGATTCCTGAGCACTATTCAAACATGGATGGAGGTAGGTCTGTAAACGCACCCCAGCACATTCCACAACTATCAACGCAATGATTAGAAATGGGATTCAGAATTGTGAAACTGAGGATTATAAAACAAGCACTTTAGTCGGTTGAAGGTTCGGCATACGTGCCGGCATGTATCCTGACTAAATCCGTCTCCTGCAGAGACATTGATTTGTAGCCTGGGGGGGTGAAAGTCTCCACCAACAACAGCCTAAGGTTAGCGACACAAAACACACCCTGAATAGCAGCCCAAGTTTACACAGCAAGTGTGGGTGTTGGGAGTCACTAAAACCCTTCTAAAACCCATAGGTGGGCCATGCAAGAGAGTGTCAACATGAAACATATACACAATTCCCACAACCACATAAAAAAATCTATGTAAGTGATAGAGTCCTAAAGAGGGCAAAATGGTAGAAGGGAAAAGGTAGCTTTGTTCCCAACAGAGAAGGCCAAGAGCGAGACTTTCACTGGCTCACCACAGCGGAGCAAGAGGCTTTGTCCCAAATGGCATCCTATTCCCTACACCTGCATGGTACCCTTCTTGGTAACACTTGACTTGACACCCAGTGTCATAACACGTTACGACACGGTCATAACCATGTCATAATATGTCATAACAGCTGACGTAACTTGTCATAAGCTGCTATAAAATGGTCGTAACACTGTCATGACCCATATATTTACACCTGTTGTGACATATATTGCGTTATTTTATGGCTGGTTATGACACCTACATAAAAGTGTCAAAACCCACATTTATTCAAATGAGTTTTTCCAGGCCAAGACGTTTCCTTTCGTTTCAAAGTTTGTTTACTAAATCCTTTGTGCTTGTTATAATGAATTCTTTACAGTTATGTTTTTTTAATCGTATTTTCGAAAATACATTATATGACACTGTCAAGAAGCATTATGACAGGTGCTTCCCGAGTGGCGCAGAGGTCTAAGGCACTGCGTCGAATTGCTAGCTGTTCCACTAGAGATTCTGGGTTCGAGTCCAGGCTCTGTCACAGCCGGCCGCGACCGGGTGATCCATGGGACGGCGCAAGCAGTGCGGCTTGGTTGGGTTGTGTTTCAGAGGACGCAGGGCTCTCGACCTTCGCCTCTCCCGAGTCCGTACGGGATTTGCAGCGATGAGACAAGACTGTAATTACCAAATGGATACCACGAAATTGGGGAGAAAAATAAGCATTATGACCATCATCACCATATAAGCCAGATAGGCCTATCACGTACATGCCCTTACATCAGTCTTGTCCTGCTCCTGCATTCATCCCAGTTATTAGCAACAGAGCATTGGGGTAGGTGCATGTCTGACATCAATTTGTGCGCAGTAACAACAAACATACTGTTGACAGTATTGCCTTGTGCGAATAGTTTTTGTGGGTTTTGACAGTGCATTCTGAAAGTATTCAGACTCCTTCCCTTTTTCCACATTTTGTTACGTTACAGCCTTATTCTAAAATTGATTAAATAAATAAAAACACACATCAATCTACACACAATACCCCATAATGACAAAGTGAAAACAGGTTTTTAGAAATGTTTGCAAATGTATGAAAAATCTAAAACAGAAATACCTTATTTACATACGTATTCAGACCCTTTGCTATGAGACTCGAAATTGAGCTCAGGTGCATCCCGTTTCCATTGATCAACGTTGAGATGTTTCTAAAACTTGATTGGAGTCCACCTGTGGTAAATACAATTGATTGGACATGATTTGGAAAGACACACACCTGTCTATATAAGGTACCACAGTTAGGGCATGTCAGAGAAAAACAACAAGCCATGAGGTCGAAGGAATTGCCAAAAGGCACCTAAAGGACTCAGACTCATGACAAACAAGATTCTCTGGTCTGATGAAACTAGGGTTGCACATTTTGGGGAATATTCAGAGGTGGACATTTTCCGTGGTAATTAACGGGAATATTTGGGAATTAACGGGAATATATGAAAATTAATATTAATACCATTTAAATGTAGATGTTTTTTGCATTAGATATATTTGGTATATCATATGGAGACAGAAACATAAACCTTTTACCTTATCATAAGTGGACATAATTGCAAATGATTAAATCCTTCCAATAGAAATAAACTATTTAGTTACGAATTTAACTTTAATTAAATGAGTTGATTCTTTACATGGGATGATTTCACTGAACAACAAAAGAAAGGCAATATTGAATGATCCTCAATGATCCATCGGATCTCCCAAAAACGTTTTCAACATACATCTGTAAAATGATAGTCTAGAAACTAAAGCTTTGGTTGTCTTCCTCTCAGGCTTCCATGTGTTTTCCCTGGACCTCTTCAAGGTCCACCTCTTGAACATCAGACTCTGAGGCCTCATCTTTACTGTCACTTTCCAACCTTGTTGAAGATGGCTCGTTGTCCGGCTCAAAAAGCCTCAAATTTGCCTGGATGGCCACCAATCTTTCAACCCTTGTATTGGTCAGCCTGTTGCGTGCTTTGCTGTGTTCCCAAACAAGGACCAGTTGCGCTCTGAGGCGGCTGATGTTGGTGGGATTTGGAGGATGATGGAGGCAACAGGGGAAAGAACCTCAGATCCACAAAGTCCCTTCCACCAGGTGGCTGATGAGATATGCTGGCACGACTGCCATATTGCATCTCTATCCCAAAGTCCTTGCTTGGAAGTGTACTTCGCCAGACTGCCAAGAACCTTGTCCTCATCCAGCCCAAGGTGGCGAGACACGGTAGTAATGACACCATAGGCCTTGTTGATCTCTGCACCAGACAGGATGGCATTGTCTCCCTCAATCCGTGCAATGGCTACTGCTATAGGTTTCAGGAGTTTCCGGCTGCTTACCACTCTCCCTAAATACATCATCCAGGAGGATCCTCTTGATGGGGCTGTCCATATCGGCAGACTGTGATATGGCCATTTCTTGGAGAGATTCCTTCCCCTCCAGGAGACTGTCAAACATGATGACAACACCACCCCAACGGGTGTTGCTGGGCAGCTTCAATGTGGTGCTCTTATTCTTCTCACTTTGCTTGGTGAGGTAGATTGCTGCTATAACTTGATGACCCTTCACATACCTAACCATTTCCTTGGCTCTCTTTTCAGTGCCCTGATGTACTTGAGGAGTAGATTCAATGCATGAGCAGCACAGCCAATGGGTGTGATGTGAGGGTAGGACTCCTCCACTTTAGACCAAGTAGCCTTCATGTTTCGCAGCATTGTCTGTCACCAGTGCAAATACCTTCTTTGGTCCAAGGTCATTGATGACTGCCTTCAGCTCATCTACAATGTAGAGACTGGTGTGTCTGTTGTCCCTTGTGTCTGTGCTCTTGTAGAATACTGGTTGAGGGGAAGAGATGATGTAGTTAATTATTCCTTGCCCATGAATATTCGACCACCCATCAGAGATGATTGCAATTCAGTTTGCTTTCTCTATGATTTGCTTGACCTTCACTCTAACTCTGTTGAACTCTGCATCCAGCAAATGAGTAGATGAAGCATGTCTGGTTGGAGGGGTGTATGCTGGGCGAAGAACATTCACAAATCTCTTCCAATACACATTGCCTGTGACAATCAGAGGTGAACCAGTTGCATACAGCTCAAGCAAGACATTCATCAGCATTTCTCTGACTACGTTCCTCCATTGAGTCAAAAAAACTTCTGATTCCAGGAGGACCATGAGCTGTTGCTATCAATAGGATGTCTGATTCATAATTTTCACCTTGAATAGAAGTAGAGGGACTTTTGTCAGAAGTTTCTTGTTGTGAGCGCTGAGGGAACTTTATGCACTTGGCCAGATGATTCTGCATCTTTGTTGCATTCTTCACATATGATTTGGCACAGTATTTGAAAATATACACAGCTTTTCCTTCTACATTATCTGCAGTGAAATGTCTCCACACAGCAGATAGTGCCTGTTGCATTTTCCTGTAAAGATTAGGGGGGAAAATAGTAAAAAAAAAAAAAATACAATTCCATGCACAGATAAATAGTTAAGCAGTTAGATTAAACAACTCCTTTGTAAGATAAATGCTTTAAATGAAACATGTTTGGAAACAGGTGAATTAACACTCCTCAGTTAGCAGGCTCAAGCAAGCTTAAACCCACATGGTAGCAAAAACTAACTAGCAGAAATTTTTAACAAGTTAGAAATTATTTAAACACTTTGCTCTAGGCTACTATTTACTAGTTAACAAAAAATCATGTATGTCATATAAAATATATTCACTCCACCCAGTATCGTAATCAAAACTTACCAGAAAGCATGTAATCCTTGGCTCAGACAGTGTAGTAGTGTGGGCTCAATAGCATCTCATCAGTGTGCAAGATCTTGAGAATCAGCTCTACATGCGATGGAAGAGTGCACTGCACATGTGATGGAAGAATGCACTGTGTATGCAGAGGGTTGCAATTCAATTGGGGATAGTTTAACCAAAATATGCTACAAGACCTAGAATTGCCTTATGTGTATCTCACAATAAAGGTTCACTGTTATAAGCTAACTTTTTTGATGAATGTCAGCAAAACTCACAGGCTTAACTTCCCATGGAAAAATTCTGGAAATTTACCGGAAAGCTTCAGACCCTTTGCAACCCTAGACAAAACCAAGATTGAACTCTTTGGACTGAATGCCAAGCGTCACATCTGAAGGAAACCTGGCACCATCCCTACGGTGAAGCATTGGGGTGGCAGTATCATGTTTTGGGGATGTTTTTCAGCGGCAGGGACTGGGAGACTTGTCAAAATTGAGGAAAAGATGAACGGAGCAGAGTACAGGGAGATCCTTGATAAAAACCTGCTCCAGTGCATTCAGGAACTCAGACTGGGGACGAAGGTTCATCTTCCAACAGCACAACGACCCTAAGTACACAGCCAAGACAACGCAGGAGTGGCTTCGGGACAAGTCTCTGAATGTCCTTGAGCGGCCCAGCCAAGCCCGGACTTGAACCCGATCGAACATCTCTGGAGAGACCTGAAAATAGCTGTGCAGTGACGCTCCCCATCCAACCTGACAGCGCTTTAGAGGATCTGCAGAAAAGAATGGGAAAACTCCCCAAATACAGGTGTGCCATGCATGTAGCGTCATACCCAAGAAGAGTCTACGCTGTAATCGCTGCCAAAGGTGTTCAACAAAGTACTGAATAAAGGGTCTGAATACTTATATAAATGTGATATTTCCGTTTTGTTTTTAAATACTTTTGCAACATTTTCTAAAAACCTGTTTTTGCTTTGTCATTATGAGGTAATGTGTGTAGATTGAGGGGGGAAAAACAATTTAATCCATTTTAGAATAAGGCTGTAACGTAACAAATTTAGGAAAAAGTTAAGGGGTCGGAATACTTTCCGAATGCACCGTATGTAGGTGTCATAACCAGTCATAAAATAATGCAATATACTGTATGTCACAACAGGTCTAAATATATGTGTCATGACAGTTATGTCAGCTGTTATGACATATTATGACATGGTTATGACCGTGTCATAACTTATGACGCTTGGTGTCAAGTAAAGTGTTACCCACTTATTTATTCCACTACGCCACATGTGTCAAACTCATTCCACAGAGGGCCAATTGTCTGCGGGTTTTAGCTCCTCCATTGGACTTGATTGACGAATTAAGGTCACTAATTAGTAAGGAACTCCCCTCACCTGATTGTCTAGGTCTTAATTGAAAGGAAAAAACTAAAACGCGCAGACACTTGGCCCTCCGTGCAATGGGTCTGATACCCCTGCACTACACTCTTAGAAAAAAGGATTCCAAAAGGGTTCTGTCCCAATAGGAGAACCCTTTTTGGTTCCAGGTAGAACCCATTTTGGTTCCACGTATAACTCTTTTGGGTTCCATGTAGAAACCTCTGTGGACACCAAAAAGGGTTCTTCAAAGGGTTCTCCTATGGGGACAGCCAAAGAAACCTTTTAAGTTCTAGATAGCACTTTTTTCCCCCTAAGGGTGTAAATAGGGAATAGCCATTTGGGACACAGCCAGAATCCACAGCCAAGCAGGAATGAGATTGTGTGATGCATGAAGGGAGAGAGAGGAAGAGAGGGAGAGGAATGAGAGGGAGTTAATGGCTCACCACACTGCTGCAGTGGCAATGACTGATTTTACGCTGCTGAACTATGACAGTTACTCCTATATGGGTAGCGCCCCCCAGTGTTAGGGACATAGGAGTGTCAGAGAGATACCTCATATAAACGTTGGTAACACTTTACAATAAGGTACCCTTTATAAAGTCTACCTAATTGTAAAGTGTTACCGAAACGTTTTATGTCGTGACCCATCTTTTTGATCCACCATATCTCTAGGACCCTGCAGGCTCAGGGCACAGAAAAAAGACTCAACCCACCATTAAAGGAATACGGCTTTACAACAGTCATAAGACTACCTCAGCTCTTCATGAAGTTGGTCTGTGTAACTCAAATCCATGATAACATTAGGGTCTCAATACGCAGGCTTCTCAGCATTGACCTTAGTGAGGTATAAAAAGGCCCAAGTCCAGGCCTGTTTGTGTGCACAGAACAACATATTCTTGCTTCGTGTTATTAAATTAGCTAAATGCTAATCCTCTGAGACATATTTACAGCATTATATGCTCAGTTGGTGAGGGGAGGCTACAGTTACACTCTTGGCAACAGGCTAGAGGCAGCTAGGGGGTCTAAAATAAGCCCACTTGTTTGGAAAAAAACTAAAGAGACTAAAAATAGCAGAGGCAAAAAAGACAAAAGGCTGTGACTTTGGAGGAGAAGCTTGTGAGAGAGAGTGGGAGAGAGAGAGAGTGAGAGTGAGATGGGTGATTCTAACTACTTCAGAACTGTGGGCACAGTGGCTAGCCGACCGTACCCCGGATAGCAGCGATCTGATTGGCTCCTGATGACATCATCCAATCGCAGAGCCCCTCCCAGTTAGACGATGTCATCAGTGCTGAGGCATGTCAGTGATGTAATGCTGGGAGGGCCGTCACACTCACAGACACTGGGGCTGAGCAGAAGCACCCCTCTTCTCCTCTCCCTCATTTCTCTTCCAGACTCTTCTTCAAATCTCTTCCCAGCTCATTGGGTGTTTATTAGTCCTTTGAAATGCAGGACCCAAGCCATACCATTTATCCACCCAGCACATTTCCTCTCCCGTGCCAAGAGAAGGATGACACAGCAGGGGTGTCAGATCGATTAAGTCCCCTGGCTGTCCATCTCTCTTATGAAGGTTTCATTAAAATATGGTTCACAGATCATAAGTCTCTTCCGCAGGCTGAGGCAGGGAGAGGAAACCCTGGCAACCACAGATGGTTGGCTACTGATTATGTCCCAAGATCAGCAGTCGGGCCTCTACCTCACAGGGCGATAGCAAACCGACCGACCGACCGACCGCCCGCCCGCCCGCCCGCCCGCCCGCCCGCCCGCCCGCCCGCCCGCCCGCCCGCCCGCACACACACACACACACACACACACACACACACACACACACACACACACACACACACACACACACACACACACACACACACACACACACACACACACACACACACACACACACACACACACACACACACACACACACACACACACACACACACACACACACACAGTGGCCTTCTGAGTAGAGACTGGGCAGTGGGCACCTAGCGCTTGTATCCCCTGGCCGTTTCATTCCAATTTAATTTATTTATTTCATTTTTGGGGGATGGACAGCCATATCCGATTTGTGTGTGTGTGTACGCGGTGTGAAAGGCAAAACCAATTGTAGATCTGCACTCTATAGTCTGAGATGCTTGGTGTATACAGGCGCTGAATGATATAGTTATATCGAGTTCTTCTAACTGGGTCTCATCAACACTTGGGAGGAAGACGGTCTATAAACGTAGATTGAGAAAGTGTCTGTAATTAACGTCATTATGCTTCTCCACAGAGAGCTTTTCATCATGATCACCATGCTGACAGAGGTTGCCTCCCAAATGGCAACGCATTTCCTCTACGTAAGGAATAAGGGTGGGACTTGAGAGGCATGCATTGTCTAAGTCCATCAAAGCAGAGTCTCTGACCCGTGACTGCCATCCATATGTCAGCCACTAATAGATATTGAGTGGCTGCTGGTTATAGCAAGAGTTCATTTCAAACTGACAGAGGTTAATACTGATTCATAACTTCATTTCTGCTCATAGAATAAGAGTCGGATAGACTCAGATTGTCTCTGCTTCCCATTCAAAACGGTCATTAAAATAGATACGGTCATTTGGTTGGGTGGGTGGGTGTCTAGGGAATGGATAGACAATGACGTAGTCAGGTTGAGGGTTAAGTCATGTTTTCATCAGTGCAAACGCCAAAACAGTCCCCGCCTTGGGTGGATCCATAGTTCCATAGTTCTGATTCAGTGAGGTCAGAGTCTGGGATATCTGTGTCAGACACACACACACACACATGTGCACGCACAAGCAAACAATAACGCACGCATGCACAAACACACACACACACTACAGTACTGTTCCTAAGGAAGTATTTTCTCCCCCGATGCCATCAGCTAACACAGTTCAACAGTTCTTCAGTTCCCTAGGGTTCAACCTGAGAGAAGTGAGATGGTTATTTGCGGTCCTTTTGTGGTTGGGCTGCGGTCATCCACCTCCTAATGGCTTTAGCATGTGCTCTAGCCCAGTGGCTCCAGTGGTCTAGGACCATGACCGCAGTGGTGAAACGAAGCAGGGCATTGTTGTTGTGCTTCTGGTAGGAAGGACATAGAACTCCTGGAAGGAAAAGCAAATGGGAAGGGAAGGAAACTTCGAACAAAAGCCTTGAGAGACGCAAGAGAAAAGGCAGGAGGAATGAACCTTAGAGACCTCTCTCTCTCTCTGTCTGTATCTCTGTGCAACACTTGGACGGATTGTTTAAGTTCTTTGGGCCACTGCCTCTCTTCCTGCCATTATACAAACCAATGGAAATGTTTGCAATTCTCTGGAATTTTCTGTGGCCTTGACTTTCAAGGTGCAAGCTGAGAGGAATATCTTAGGAGGATAGAAACAAGTGGGAACTAAGCATCAGCCTACACTCTTAAAAATTAAAGTGCAAGTTGGAAACAAAAAAGGTTATTGAAAGCGATGCCATAGGGAACCAATGTTAGGGTCTCTGAGATGAGTTACACAAGTAACTTTACTCAAATATTCCAATAACGTCGTAATACCGAGCCCACAAAAACGGACCGAACATACATAAAACAATCACGCACAAAAACCATGGGGAAAACAGAGGGTTAAATAATGAACATGTAATTGGGGAATTGAAACCAGGTGTGTAAAACAAAGACAAAACAAATGGAAAATGAAAAGTGGATCGGCGATGGCTAGAAGGCCGGGGACGTCGACCGCCGAACGCCGCCCGAACAAGGAGAGGGACTGACTTCGGCGGAAGTCGTGACACTTTTAAAAAATCCAAAACTAGAAATGTTTCGACCCTCCAGGACCAGAATTGAATAACCCTGCTGTAGGGTGAAAAGCCTTGTTTGCATATTTCCCAGGGTGCCTTTTGGGTGAATTTTAGAGTTGCAAGTACCACCCATGGCTGTGTTTGCTAATGACAGAGACATGGAAGTTATTTTACACCACTGAGTGTTAATTTAACTCTTTACAGTGTTAATTTCACTACTGAATCAACACTAGAAATGTTACATTGAGAAATCAACACTAGTTAACACTAGCCAATTTGTTGTGTGCTATGAAAGGGACATATCCGCAGGCTTCAATACATTTCAAGAACCTTTTCGAATTCTCAAGAACCCCACACTTAACTCAAAGGTTCTTTATCAGGCAAGTGTTCCCCAAGGAACCTTAAAAGCTGAGGAAGAACCATTAAATAACCTAAATGTTTTTCAGTGTATGGTCACATCTCTCAGCAAAGTATTTTACTAGGGGAGGTGAGCTCAGAAAGTGAAGGAATCTAGCCAAGCTTTTTTCAGTATCTGACTTTAGTCTGGATGATACTTTAATTTCTTCAATATCTACAGATTTCCACACACTCTGTTTGATATCAAATATAATATTTTATCTAGGTAAATGGATTTAATTTAAGCCACCTTTTATTATTCTGGAGCCTTAGTGGACCTGCTGAGATCCGACAAAATGAGATCTTCAATATGACAAACAAAACTTTTCCAAATTCAATTCACACAGCGAGTTGAAAGCAGAAATGTCATTTGACTTCACAAAGACTCCTGAAAGATCTTCACCCCGACCGAACATCAGCAATACAATGGAAAACGGTTTGGAATTATGAGGGGGAAAAGAGGAGGAAAATACTTTCTGCACTTACAAGATGTGGTTGTGTAACTCAGAAGGTAGCCCTGGGTAGAAGAAGATTCTGGGTGTGAGAAGTGCATTGTGGGTATCACCAGAGGTGGGTAAAAATGTCAACTCCTCCTTTCAGATTCTGAAACAGACTAGTGTTCTGTCCAGGGGGTGTACTTGTACATCATGTTGGCTCATGCTACAGAAACATACAGTCGGAGGCTCCTTCCCTATGGGGCGTTATGGCACAGACAAGCCTTATAATACTTTACTTCCTATCACTACTCCTGCCTCTACTTTCTCACCTCTAAATGTAATATCTAAACATAACCTTTTAAAAATATACCTTAAATCACCCTCAAAGTTTGGAGCAATTACTCAGAAAAGGATAGATTAAAGGCATTTCTAAGTAGATAGTTGCAGTCTGGCTTCGTAGGTCATATCCATCATTTTGAGCATAACTTTTCGTATTAAAGTCATGGACTAAATCATCATGTGGCAAAACCCATTTCTCGAGGACAGTTGTTGATTCAGCGCTGGGAATTCTGTCACACTCCAACCCAATCCCATTCCCCATGTTACAGGATTGATGCTATGCCTTCACTGATCTACACACTACACTGTAAAAAAAAAAGCACTAAACATATCACTCTCACTCACACTCTTCATCTGAAGCTATATTTATATGGACAAGACTCGATATTCCTGATTTTTAGGGAGAGCCATAGGGCTCTGGTCAAAAGTAGTGCACTATTAGGGAATAGGGTGCCATTTGGGATGCACACGTTGAGTGTTGTCATAACAGGCTAACAACCCCAAAGAGAGACAGTGGGCAAGTTTCCTCCAACTCTCTGAGTAACTCAGGTAGCTGAAAAACCCCAGAATAACCCAGCATTACACTAACTTCCTGTGTGTTTCATGCTATGGTGGCAGCAATGTAAACAGTAAGCCCAGGAAACGCTGAGAGCGGAGAGTGTAATATGGGGTGCTTCCCAAATAGCACTCAATTCCCTATATAGTGCATAGGGTGCCATTTGCGATGGCGCCATGGATGCCTGTCAGGGTAATTATAAATCCCACTGTGATAATGAGTTATTAGCGTATGATCACTGACGAGGACAGAGTACAACATGAAAAGACAACAACCGAGGAAGAAATCCAAAGCTTTTTCGTCTTTTTCTGAAAAACGACTTACGGCGGCAGAATTTCATCCATACTTATTGGGATTAGCTGACGTTTAATACCCAAACGTCGAACTAAAGACTTATCTTAATTAACGACTTCATAAGAGCAGAGGCAGCTCCCCAGTTCTCAGAAACACAATGCTTGTGTCCCAAATGGCAGCATATTCCCTACCTTTTGGGCCCTGGTCAACAGTAGGACACTATAAAGGGAATAGGGTGCCATTTTAGACAGAGGTAAATACTCGAAACAAGGATTGAGAGAAGCGAAGCCAAATGGATGTCCAATTAAACCAGCATAATAGGAAGGGCACATCAAGGGCTTATCACAATGTTCACCAGCTCATTAATTAGACACTCATTCTGATTATCATAGGGACGCTCTTCAGCTCGTTTCATCTCTCCATCCTCCTCCCTCATTCCTGATTCGTTGTTGCTGATATGATGCTGGTGAACCCTTTACATAACACTATAGAAGGAAGGAGGAAGGAGACACTAGGCCGAGTAGGATAAAGCTGATCTGAGGGGGCCTCCCGAGTGGTTCAGCGGTCTAAGGCACTCCATCGCAGTGCTTGAGGTGTCACTACAGCCCTGATTCCTTGTGGCGGGTCGGGCGCCTGCAAGCTGACTTCGGTCACCAGTGGTACGGTGTTCCTCCGACACATTGGTGCGGCTGGCTTCCGGGTTAAGTGAGCAGTGTGTCAAGAAGCAGTGCGGCTTGGCACGGTCGTGTTTCGGAGAACGCATGGCTCTCGACCTTCGCCTCTCCCGAGTCCGTACAGGAGTTGCAGAAATGGGACGAGACTGTACCTACCAATTGGGGAGAAAAAGGGTAAAAAGCTTATCTGAGGTCAGGTTTGTATTTTTTTCCACCATGGTTAAGGGTTAGGATTGGGGAGGGTAAGCTTATCCTAGATCTTATCCGAGCCCTCTAGCCACTGAGAGGAATCGCCCACTATTAGCTGAGACAAATGGCCATTTTAAACAGGTTCATTCAAACATGGAGAAAAAAACACTTCTAAAAGCAGGTGTTTAATCTCACATGGTTCTTCAGGCTGTTTTCCACTCTGTCTTGTCATAGGGACAAAGTACACTTAAAGTTCTTTGGAGAACTCTTGCCCGATAAAGAACCTTTGAGTTAAGTGTGGGATACTTCACGTGGCATCTACGGTTTTTCAGAATTCTAATAGGTTTTTGAAATGTATGGAAACCTGCAGATGTGTCCCTTTCATAGCTCACAACAAATTGGCCAATGTTAACTGGTGTTGATTTTTCAGTGTAACATTTCTAGTGTTGATTCAAGAGTTATATTAACACTCAGTGGTGTAAATTAACCCCAGTGTTGGTGTTATTAACCAGAGTTGAACCAAAACCATCGCCATCATTATCATATATCCCAGCATGCTCAATTGCAGGTTGATTTTTAGAATTGTTTGTTTCAATATCTATTTTTGCATGTACATAGATTAATGAATTAACCTTATTCTACTCAAATATAAATATCATACATTTTTCTAAACTATAGCAATCTGTTACTTTGACTTATTGCACCCGTTGCTGAAATGGTTGTTCCAGTTTAGATGTTTCAAGTACTCTCATATCTTAATCTTCCCAACCCTGGCAGTCATTCTGAACTCAGGTTGCAGGTGAATAAAAACATCCACATTTATCCCCACTCTGGCTGGATTCCAATAGGAATTACACATCACTTTGCATGCCATCATAATGTGACTTGCAGGCCTAATGTGGCCTGTAAACTATGAGTTTCACACCACTGAAATAGGGTAAAACTAGGCCTTCAAAAGAAGGCCTTATGAAATATGAATTGTCTTAAATATTTACATTTGAATGACAAAACATTTACTTTGGATCTGCCTTGGTGAAGGCCACAGCTGTGGACTGTACATTAATGAATGCAACAACCATGTCTCTTTTGCTAGCAAACACAGCCTTCTGTGGAACCGGTAACTTCAATCGAAAGGCAACCTGGGAAATAATCAATTAAAGCTTAAAACCCTACAGCAGGGCTATTCAATTCCGGTCCTGGAGGGTCAAAAACATTTCTGGTTTGGTTTTTGTATGGTTCTTTAAAGAACCATCCCATTTATGGTTCTTCAGAGACTTTAAAATGGTTCCCCTATGGCATCGCTCTCAAGAACCTTATTTGGTTCCAAATTGCACCTTTATTTTTGAGAGTGTTTATTTGCCTATGAGCATATAGAGAGCTGTAGATTGACGGACAAAGGGATCACACATATATCCAGACAACTGGTTTCTGTGTGTTCAGACAGTGTGTCCTTTCACACACACCTGACCAGACCAGACCGGTCTCGTGTCTATAAAGTTGGAGTTAGAGCCGTGTCAGTGCTTGAGCCACAGTTTGCTCAGAGGGGGGAGAAGACAATGTTTGCATTGGACTGTAAACAGTGAGAGGATGAAGTGGGTAATAGAACCCGAGAGTGACAGTGGAGGCTGGTGTGTGTTCTCTGTGGGAGGGGAGGGAAATAGTGTGTGTGTGTGTGTGTGTGTGCGCGTGTGTGCACACATGTTTGATATGCATGTATTCTAAGACATTGACAATGATGATGATCCAAGTCAAAGTTTTTCTCTGGATGAGCCACATTTACTTACTCTCTTATAGAGGGCTGCTCTCTGCATCCTAAAACACTAATTTCATGTCTTGGCAGATTTTCCATTAGCTTATAGCCCAGCCCACGCCACCATAGGATAGGAAGTGCATTTTTCATCTATGGATAATCTCTGTCATATCCAGCATATAGGCTCCTATAAACTCATATAAAACACCTTTAAACGCTGATGCCATACGGAATTCTCCACCATAACCCAACAACAGAATGACAAAAGAGTGTGGAAGACTAAAGTTGCCAAAAAAATAAATCATTATTAATAATGACATAAATACATACACTGGAAATAAATAACTAATGACATTTTGAAAGAGAGAGAAAACGAGACCACAAGACCACAGCATCAGTAAAACAAATATGGCCGACTTCATGCCAGTCCTGTTTCCTTCATGAGCGTCCCTCCCGTCCTATTAAAACGGTTTCTTAACCGTTATATTACCATTATAAAACTCCACTGTGTATCTCATCATGTTTATGTCAGCTTTTTCAGCATTTAAAATAACAGCTTCAGTCAAACTCATTTTCATTCCAAGGATTATTGTATTTGGCAGGATGTTGAATTACTAATATAGGGTTAAGGTAAAGAGGGAAAATGCTAAGTAATGATAAAAATCATTATTAGTTGAACTATGAAACTCTCCAACCTATTACACCATTTTCTGCTGGCCTGTCACTTTTCCTGGCACAAGTCATTAAAATGTGGCCATTACGAGCTGACAGAGCCATTTCAACTGCAACCAAGAGGAACGCAAACCCATTGGACTATTTGTGAAATGGGTATGGGCTTATCTTGGGTTCGTTTTAAGTGTGGACCGATAAAGGTGCTCTCACACATCGCAACGTTTTCTCAAAATTCACTCCTCCTGGAGGCCAATGAAGTGTTTACCCTCCATTTTGCGCAAAAAAGAAACAATATTTGAAAACTATCCTCCACCTTCATCAAGTGCTTTGGTTCACGATGAGGTCACTAAACAGTTGGGGAGAAGTTGATTAATGTAATATGAGATTAAGGAGATAATCCCTTATCATATCCAACGCAATTATACAAACTCTGTTTTTGCCAAAAGGACACCTCCCAGCCTTAACATCAGATGACGTGATGTAGTAACCCGACTCCAAAATCTCCTCCTAACAAGATGTGAATCAGCTACTTAGATCTACCTGTGGTTGCCTACTGCCTATCTTCGGGTCGAGGTTCTCCTAAAAGTGCTTAGCCTTTGGGGCATCATCTTAAAGTCTTCAGCGGTGGCAATTACATTGACAGATGAATTGGTTGACTGAAGCTAAACTACCCTGGGATGCTTGCGGAGAATCCTGAAGGAGGAAGGCGCTACACCCCCTGCTACACACACACTCCTGCAAGAACCACACACACACACCTCCCATAACTTTATCCAGGGCAGCGTTTTATCTTATCCAATGCTCCAACTCAAAATATGACCTGATATGAGAAGTCCTCCAACACTGTTTGATCAAGCCACAAATCCCAACGAGATCTGACATTACTGACTATGTTGGCTGATGGCCCAATGAGGACAGACGTTGCTGACAGCGTGGTGGAGAAACACCTAGTCAGAACCTACTGGCCCACATACTGCTGGGCCAGGTGTGTTTACATAGAGTGTAATCCCTCTAGACAGCCATCCAACTCCATAACCCCAGAACCTCATCAGCTGCTAGCTATGACCCAGTTTGGTGCTTGATCCAAGGCATGGATGTGAAGTGAGGCACCCCTGGGACTTTCACTTGATGGAGCAGAGTCACGTGGTCAAGAACTTATTCAGTCAGGATTGAGACTCGCATCATAATATCATAAAGGGGCAGACATCTGGTGTGAGGCAACCATGATCGTGTTTCTGCTTGTGGATGTATGTTACTACCAAAATCACTGACATTCCATATGCTAGCACTTAGACAAATAGCTTGACTGGGTTCAACAGACAGCAAAAGCCTTGCATTACACTTAATACAAGTTTTCACCTGCTGTTTTCCTTTGAATAAATGAGTATCAATCTGCAGCATCGGCAAAGAGTGGGCAAGAGAAAACGTGTGAGACTGCAGCCATTTAGCATTGTCTGGCAGCAGACGGCAGGCGAGGGTAAGATGAAGGACGAGGTTTGGGATGGGGTCCGAGCTCATCTGTCTTTGTGAACTGACATTCCTCTCCGATGTGTTTACCGACCCTGCCCACGGGGAGCGGGGCTTGATGAACGCACTGCTGAGAAAGATGGAACAAAATCGCACATCTCACCACAGGGAACGTCTCAGCATATGCAAACAGAAAGTGTATGGAACGTATTGGAACCCGAAGAAGTTCAGTCATTTTTTTCAGTCTATTTTGACAAATCTCCATCCGTCACCTGTCCGAATTCTAAAATGTAATCTATTGTTTTTATGGTGAGACTAACATATTTAGCTAATTCAACTTGCCTGATGAACAAAACTGATTCTGAATCTGTTGCCTCTGAAGCAGTAGAAAAACAACGGCACTGAAAGAAAAATAAGTTATCAAGAAACCTAGTAGAGTGATGCTTTGCCAATCAGTTTTATTAGACACTTCGTCCAAACAGAAGGTCCAGCTTCATTATGATGCATCATGGTAATTTACCGAAAGAAAGGGGGAAAAAAACAGATTTTACTGTGTAGACTTTGATTTTAAGTGAGATTCATATCAAACATTTACGTGTAAATGCCTGTGAAAAACTTTGATATTCCGTAAGGGTTCTGCTTGGGCGAGCAGCCCAACAACTCCAGATGCGAATCTACTTAAACTTGTGGAAAACTCAAAAAAAAGTCCCTAGGCATCATGAAGCCAGCCTGGAAAATAGGCTTCTGCTTTTCAAACCCACGGCAAAAATACTGGACATATCACTCCAGTTAAAGCAAATGCTAAGGTAGGCCTAAAACCGAACGGTTGCTGGTTTGAATGCCTGAGCCGTCTAGGTGAAAAATCTACCGGTGTGCCCTTGAGCAAGGCACTTAACCCCAATTGCTCTGGATAAGAGCGTCTGCGAAGCGACAGCAATACTGACATGCTGTACCTCACCAAAAAAAGAGATAAAGTTTATTACAGTACATCAAGCATTACACTGTCGCAGATCAACGTGATGTGCGGCTAGAATAACGTCTTTTGAAGTAGTACAGTGACACTGATGTTCACTTTGAAAATAAGAATGCAACTCATTTCCCCAATGGGGCTTCAAAAGCTTATTTGATCCAGAGAGCCAGCACCATTCCCAGACATGGTCAAAATCTAAATAAATCTCATACACAATTATCCATATCTTCCTAATAAGGAATAAGGAATCTCTCTGATGTGATCTTGAAAAGCAGCTGAGAAGCATTAAAAAAACAACCTAATACAATACAGAAGCTGTTCACAAAGTTTCCAGATCTGCTATGATTTGAAAAGAGGGAGGAAAGGAGTGATAGTGAGTGAGCTTGAGGACAGTGTTGATCAAGCGACCGTGACGCAACACTGTCTACATTTCTGTACAACTTCAGTCTCTCTCGTTTGTACGACCACAAAACACTCCTTCGCCATCAGTCTCATTAGACACACACAGATACATACACGTGATACTCCCTCCGACTCCTCACCAACTTCACACAGCTAACGATTACCTATATTCCACAGCACCACACAACAGAAACAGACAACAGACAACAGCATCTTGCAAACAGAGAGAAAAACACACTTATATTTTTTGGTTGTGATGGGGTGAGACAGTTAAAACTAAGCTCACGAAGCATTTCTGAATTAAGGCAACATTTAAAGGATTATTTTTTCAATAATGCGGAGGAGTTAGAAACATATCACAATGCAAAATCCGCTGGAAATGACAATCAGGAAAGCAGCAGAAGTACAGAACAGCTTAAGTAAAGTCACACAAGCCCGGACTTGTCAGGTTGTCCACCTCTTACACTGGTCTGTCTGTGAGCTATGTGTGTAAGCGAGTATGTGTGTGCGAGTGTGTGCGGGTGAATACGTGTGTGTGCGCTGCGTGCACATATAGAGATGAAGCTACTCACCCTCCCTCTCTGGTGCTCTGTCAAACGTCTGAAAGCAAACGGGACAACCGTATGGGAGCAGCGAAGCTCACACAGACAAAAAGACACACACACACTCTGCAGTAGAATACATTTCCTTCTCCTTGTGGCTCTGTCTACACACTTCCACTGTTCCTCCCTCCCTCCCTCTTTCTCTCTCCCCTCCCTCGTTCCCTCGCTTCGACACTTCCTGGGCTGTGTGTTAATGCTGGCCCCACTCTCCCCCTCCCTCAGCAAACAGCCATTGTTCAACTTGGATATGTCGGATGTGTGCGGGACTGTGTCTGTCTGCCCTCTTGAATAAGGTTTGTGTAACCTCTTGCCACTTTCCAGAATTGAGAGAGAGAGAGAGAGAGAGAGAGAGAGAGAGAGAGAGAGAGAGAGAGAGAGAGAGAGAGAGAGAGAGAGAGAGAGAGAGAGAGAGAGAGAGAGAGAGAGAGAGAGAGAGAGAGAGAGAGAGAGAGAGAGAGACTAAAGGAAAACACGTGGATGACTTCCTGCTGGGTTGTCCTACTGAGACACACATTTTTAGAGTGGAGAGAGGACTCAAGAGATGAAGGGAGCGGGTATAGAGGGGTGGGGGTGTGACTGGAACTTTCTCTCTTAATCCCACAGTTTGCTGTTACAAACCGCACCGAGGCTTGGCCCATTCAAGGCTGACTGATCTCCAGGCTCAGTCTCAAAAACAAGGCGTCTGCTCCGAGATCTGGCTAATAGCTCCACCCCCCTCACTCTAACCCCAATCCAACCCACAGCCAAGAGGGGACGAGTCGACGAGAGAGAGATGAGAGAACACAGGTTGACAGAAGCACCACCAGGAGACTGTGTGTGCACCCCAAATGGCACCCTATTGCCTATTTAGTGCACTACTTTTGAACAGGACCGATACAGTTCTGGTCAAAAGTAGCACACTATATAGGGTCCCATTTGGGATACATACTTGTTGGTGGTGCTGTTGTTGTTGTTAACTGAGTAATCTACACATGACAGCAATGACATCATGTCATTACGTTTATGAGTATTTTGAGCTTGTTGACTGTAAAAAATAAGAACATGAATTTAAAGAATAAACCTAAAATTCTAATTCCCAGCTTTCATGATGGTCCACAGTAGCTCCAACCTCAAATGTTCAGTTTTGCTTATTCATGGTGTAGCTTAGTACAATATGATGAGTTTTAAGGTTGTGCTGGAACATGTCTGGAGTTTAAGAGTTTTAGCAGATCCCCTCTTCCCAATCCGTCTCATCCAGACAGTACCTCACCCTCCTCCTCCTATCATTCCTTTTTTTTCTTATCCCTTCCACACCTCACCGCTTCCATCTTCTCCCGTCATATACCCATCTCTCCCGTTCTCACACTCTAGAAAAATGTGGGTAAATCTTGGACAGAACAAACGTTGGGTTATTTTTGACCCAGCCTGTTGAGTCACTTAGTTGGGTTGTTGGGTTATTGATGCAGGGTTAAGAAGCTTTGACCCACTGGGTCAGATGAGAAGACTTGAGGCATGGCTAAGTAGGGGTCACCCGTGAATGCAAATGTCATTCTGGTTCAATCTGTTTTGTATTGTCATCACATGTTAAGGTTGAGCACTGACAGTTTTGTAGCGTTGATGAGGCTTACACAAGAGTATGAGGTCTTTAAGTGCCTGTGCATATACCAATGTTGGGAGAGTTATCACTTTGTTATAATAATGTTATTAAATGTAAAACATTTATGAAACTTAAATTTGCAGTGTACAAATGTACCATGATGAACTATAATGACATTTACTCTCACAGGTGGCCAAAAATAACTCATGGAAAGCTAATTGACCCCACTGGCTGGATCAAAATAACCCAACGTGTGCTCTGTTCACTATTTACCGAGCGCTGGGTTGTTTTTAACCCAGCATTCTTTAGAGTGCACTCTCATCTTCCCATTACATCCCCTCCTCCCATCTCCTCTCCTCTTCTCATGCCCACTCCACTCTCCAGGTCAGTCTCAGAGCCAGGCTGGAAAACCACACAGTCACATCAGGTTTCCTTCATCATGCAACAGTGACGGCCGGCTCTGGAAACATTAATCATGTTTAGTCTGAGCACCATATGTTGGAGCTGAGGGGAGGGGGCTGCATGCTATCCCGGTGTCCTGAACGCTACTGCCTCATCTTTGTCGATTTGATTGATCATTTTCATATTAAAAGATAGGCCTATTTTGGCTGGCTACTGGCTATATGTCTAAAGATAAGCAGCTGTTACATGCATTGCCTTCAATATTATGGGATGAATATGTAACATATTCTGGCAAATTTAGTCGTATATTTATGAGGAGGAACAGGGCTACCTGGCTGGCGATGAGCACTCTGCAGCCAGGCTGCCCTCCAAAGTGATGAAGTGGTGCAGACAGAACATGCTTTCCATCTGATCCTGCAACCTCTGCTACAAGGAGGCTGTATGATTTTGCTTTCTCTGGACTCTAGAGAAGTGACATGATACGGTGCGTTCGGAAACTATTCAGACCCCTTGACTTTTTCCACATTTTGTTATGTTACAGCCTTACTCTAAAATGTATTAAATAGTTTTTTCCCCCTCATCAATCTACACACAATACACCATAATGACAAAGCAGCAGCTACTCTTCCTGGGGTCCGGCAAAATTAAGGCAGTCTATACAATTTTAAAAACATTACAATACATTCACAGATTTCACAACACACTGTGTGCCCTCAGGTCCCTACTCCACCACATATCTACAGTACTAAATCCATGTGTATGTATAGTGCGTATGTGTGTATGTGTGTGTATGCATGTGTCTGTGCCAATGTTTGTGTTGCTACACAGTCCCCGCGGTTCCATAAGGTGTTTTTTTATCAGTTTTTAAAAAATCAAATTTTACTGCCTGCAGTTACTTGATGTGGAATAGAGTTCCATGTAGTCATGGCTCTATGTAGTACTGTGTGCCTCCCATAGTCTGTTCTGGACTTGGGGACTGTGAAAAGACCTCGTGAGACCTCTTGTGGCATGTCTTGTGGAGTATGCATGGGTGTCCGAGCTGTGTGCCAGTAGTTTAGACAGACAGCTCGGTGCATTCAACATGTCAATACCTCTCATAAATAAAAGTAGTGATGAAGTCAATCTCTCCTCCACTTTCAGCCAGGAGAGATTGACAAGCATATTATTAATATTAGCTCTCTGTGTACATCCAAGGGCCAGCTGTGCTGCCCTGTTCTGAGCCAATTGCAATTGGCGTCGACCACACGACTGAACAGTAGTCAAGATGCGACAAAACTAGGGCCTGTAGGGCCTGCCTTGTTGGTAGTGTTGTTAAGATGGCAGAGCATCGCTTTATTATAGACTTCTCCCCATCTTATCTACTACTGCATCAAAATGTTTGACCATGACAGTTTACAATCTAGGGTTACTCCAAGCAGTTTAGTCATCTCAACTTGTTCAATTTCCACATTATTTATTACAATATTTATTTGAGGTTTAGGGTTTAGTGAGTGTTTTGTTTCAAATACAATGCTTTTAAGTTTTAGAAATTTTTAGGGATAACTTATTCCTTGCCACCCA
The DNA here is from genome assembly GCF_045679555.1 of Salvelinus alpinus. Lineage (NCBI taxonomy): Eukaryota > Metazoa > Chordata > Actinopteri > Salmoniformes > Salmonidae > Salvelinus > Salvelinus alpinus. Next base: position 35,123,858 of record NC_092095.1, read on the forward strand.
CTCTGAAACTATCTGCAGCTCTTTGTTGAGTGTTGCAGTCATTTCAGTTGCTGTATAGTGTTGAGTCATCCGCATACATAGACACTCTGGCTTTACTCCAAGTCAGTGGCATGTCGTTAGTAAAAATTTGAAAAAGCAAGGGGCCTAAACAGCTACCTTGGGGAATTCCTGATTCTAACTGGACTATATTTGAGAGTTTTCCATTAAAGAACACCCTCTGTGTTCTGTTAGACAAGTAACTCTTTATCCACATTATAGCAGGGGGTGTAAAGCCATGACACATACGTTTTTCCAGCTGCAGACTATGATCGATAATGTCAAAAGCTGCACTGAAGTCTAACAAGACAGCCCCCACAAAAATTGTATCATCAGTTTCTCTCAGCCAATCATCAGTCATTTGTGTAAGTGCTGTGCTTGTTGAGTGTCCTTCCCTATAAGCATGCTTAAATTCTGCTGTCAATTTGTTTACTGTGAAATAGCATTGTATCTGGTCAAACATCATTTTTTCCAGAAGTTTACTAAGGGTTGATTGGAAGCGGAATAACTTTAGCTTCCCTCCAGGCCTGAGAGCACACTCTCTAGTAGGCTTAAATTGAAGATGTGGCAAATAGGAGTGGCAATATTGTCTGCTATTATCCTCAGTTATTTTCCATCCAGATTGTCAGACCCCGGTGGCTTGTCATTGTTGATAGGCAAGAATATTTTTTTCACCTCTTCCACACTAACCTCTTCCACACTACAGAATTCAAAAGTACAATTCTTGTCTTTCATAATTTGGTCTGATATACTTGGATGTGTATTGTCAGCGTTTGTTGCTGGCATGTCATCCCTAAGTTTGCTTATCTTGCCAATTAAAAAGTCATAAAAGTAGTTTGCAATATCAGTGGGCTTTGTGATGAATGAGCCATCTAATTCAATGAATGAAGGAGCCAATTTGGCTTTTTTTCCCAAAATTTAATTTAAGGTGCCCCAAAGCTTTTTACTATCATTCTTTATATAATTTATCTTTGTTTCAGTGTAATTTCTTTTTCTTTTTATTTAGTTTAGTCACATGATTTCTTAATTTACAGTACGTTTGCCAGTCAGTTGGGCTGCCAGACTTAATTGCCATACCTTTTGCCTCATCCCTTTCAACCATACAATTTTTCAATTCCTCATCAATCCAAGGGAATTTAACAGTTCTTACAGTAATTTTCTTAATGAGTGCGTGCTTATTAGTAACTGCAAAAATTAGTTTCATAAATGTGTCAAGTGGTTGCTCCTCATTACACACCACAGACCAGCAAATATTCTTTACATCATCAACATATGAAATCACAACAAAACGTCTTGTATGACCACTTGTACACTATATTAGGCCCAGCCTTTGGAACTTTGGTTTTCCTAGATAGGGCTATTATATTGTGATCACTACATCCTATGGATTTGGATACTGCTTTAAAGCAAATATCTGCAGCGTTAGTAAAGATGTGATCAATAGATGTTGATCATTTAATTCCTGTGCTGTTTGCAACTACCTAGGTAGGTTGACTGACAACCTGATCCAGGTTGCAGGCACTGGTTACAGTTTGACGTTTTTTCCTGAGTGGGCAGCTTGATGATAGCCAATCAATATTTAAAATCACCCAGAAAACATACTTCTCTGTTGATATCACATACATTATCAAGCATTTCACACATATTATCCACATACTGACTGTTAGCACTTGGTGGTCTATAGCAGCTTCCCACAAAAACGGGCTTTAGGTGAGGCAGATGAACCTGTAGCATTATTACTTCAACAGTATTTAACATTAGATTGTCTCTAAGCTTTACAGGAATGTGGTTCTGAATATAGACCGCAACACCGCCTCCGTTGGCATTTCTGTCTTTTCGGTATTGCTACAACTGTATCATCAAAGGTATTATCTAAGTGAGTTTCAGAGATAGTCAGAATATGAATGTCATCTGTTAAAAGCAAGTTATTGACTTCATGGACCTTGTTCTTAGGCTACATATGTTAATATGGGATATTTTTAGCACTTTTCTGGGTTGCTTGATTGTTTTTAATGCTTTACTGGGAAGCTACTCAGAGGCAGACTTACTCATGTGATTTACATTGGAGCTGATAGTGCAGGGTGAGCTGCATAAAGTGCTGCATAAAGTGGTCTTCCTACTATTGCACACTGCCTCAGTGCTAACAGTGTAACTCTGGTTTATAGGCTCATGATTACTGCTTACAATAGCTGTGGGATAAACAGATGTATTCGGTGCAATTAGGGGTACATAAATTAAATTACTTACATTGTGTTTGCCAATGCGCCTAAGATCATGTACATTTGATACAGCATTATGATGACTCATTGTCACAATGGTAGGGATTAACTGAGCTGGTCTTGGATCATTTACCAGTCATTGTTTCAACGCAGCCTTGAAATGCGTGGACAGAGTCCAGGAGCCAAGATGATTTGGATGGACTCCGTCATTCTTGTAGAGTATCTTCTGTTTCCAGAAGGTGTCAAAGTTATCAATAAAAGTGAATCCAGCAGAGCTACAGTAGTATTTTACCCAGATGTGTAATGCCAGCAGTCTGCTGAATCTTTCACACCCGCGGCCCAACGATGGTACTGGACCTGAAATGATTGGCAATTTTTTGGAGTCTTTTAATGCTAAAATCAGTTCTTTAAAATCCATTTTCAAATCTTCCGAGCTAGCGCTCCTAATGTCGTTTGACCCAACATCGACTACGACAGTGTGGTAGAAGAGTCAGAAGCAGCCTTGTTATGTCCTGTACTCGTGCTCCTGGGTAGCACAGAGTTTTTGCCTTGGGGACCGAGATGTTTCTCATCATAGAGCTGCCTATGATGACAGCTGGTGATGTTGAATAGGCCGGTCTCTCATGCAGCCTCACCGTCTGGCTGCGAGGATCTGAACCCGAGGTAGAAGCCATCGGAGAGGGAGACAGGTACCTCCGGATCCGATCTTGATTGGGAAGCCACCAAGGACTAAGGCACCGGAACCTCTGGATCCAGGGCGGCAAAGCTGTTTCTGTCATGTGCCTTTTTGCCACTCTACCATAAAGGTCTTATTGGTGGAGTGCTGCATAGATGGTTGTCCTTCTGGAAGGTTCTCCCATCTCCACAGAGGAACTCTGTCCGAGTGACCATCGTGTTCTTGGTCATATCCCTGAGTAAGGCCCTTCTCCCCCGATTGCTCAGTTTGGCTGGGCGACCACCTCTAGGAAGTCTTCCATTTAAGAATGATAGAGGACACAGTGATCTTTGGGACCTTCAATGCTGCAGAATTGTTTTGGTAACCTTCCCCAGATCTGTACCTTGACACAATCCTGTCTTAGAACTCTACGTACAATTCCTTGGACCTAACGGCTTGGTTTTTACTCTGACATGCACTGTCAACTGTGGGACCTTATATAGACAGGTGTGTGCCTTTCCAAATCATGTCCAATCAATTGAATTTACCACTGGTGGACTCCAATCAAGTTGTAGAAGCATCTCAAGCACGCCCCCAACTCAATCATCAAGTTTGCAGACGACACAACAGTAGTAGGCTTGATTACCAACAACGATGAGAAAAAGTAAAGGGAGGAGGTGAGGGCTCCTGGTGCCAGGAAAATAACCTCTCACTCAACGTCAACAAAACTAAGGAGATGATCGTGGACTTCAGGAAAAAGCAGAGGGAGGACCCCCCTATCCACATCGATGGGACCGAAGTGGAGGTGGAAAGCTTCAAGTTCCTTGGCGTACACATCACTGACAAACAGACAGTGTGGTGAAGGCAAAATGGCGCTTCTTCAACCTCAGGAGACTGAATAAAATGTGGCTTAACACTTAAAACCCTCACAAACCTTTACAGACGCACAATTGAGAGCATCCTGTTGGGCTGTATCACCGCCTAGTACGGCAACTGCACCGCCCACAACCGCAAAGCTCTCCAGAGGGTGGTGCGGTCTGCCCAGCGCTTTACCGGGGGCAAACTTCCCACCCTCCTGGACACATACAGCACCCGATGACATAGGAAGGCCAAAAAGATCATCAAGGACATCAACAACCCGAGCCACTGCCTGTTCACCCCACTATCATCCAGAAGGCGGGGTCAGTACAGGTGCATCAAAGCTGGGACCAAGAAGCTGACAAACAGCTTCTATCTCAAGGCCATCAGACTGCTAAAGAGCCATCACTAGCACATCATATATGTGCCTATAGACATAGATTATGAATCACTGGTCACTTTTAGAAATGGATCACTAGCCACTTTAATAATGTTCCGTATCTAGCATTACTCATCTCATATGTATAAACCGCACTCCACACTATTCTACGGTATCTTAGTCACTTGTAAATTGTGTTTACATATGGCATCACCCATTTCCTATGTATATATACTTTTTTGTATTCTATACTACACCACTGTCTGTTAAACAGCCATCCCCAGCACATCAGAGGCTGCTGCTTATAGACATAGATTAGGAATCACTGGCCACTTTAAGGAAATTAAAAACTAGCCACTTTAATAAATGTCTCTGCATCTTGCATTACTCATCTCATATGTGTAAACTGTACTCTATACTATTCTACGGTATCTTAGTCACTTTAATTGTTTGTAAATATTGCATCATCCATCTCATATGTATATACTGTACTCTATACTATGCCACTGTATCTTAGTCCAATGCTGCTCTGACATATACAGTGGCAAGAAAAAGTATGTGAACCCCTTGGAATTACCTGGATTTCTGAATATATTTGTCATAAAATTTGATCTGATCTTCATCTAAGTCACAACAATAGACAAACACAGTCTGCTTAATAAACTACTAACACACAAACAATTATACATTTTCATATCTTTATTGAACACACTGTGTAAACATTCACAGTGCAAGTTGGAAAAAGTATGTGAACCCTTGGATTTAATAACTGGCTGACCCTCCTTTTTACAGCAATAACCTCAACCAAACAACGGTCAGGAGGAATTTTGGACCATTCCTCTTTACAAAACCATATCACTTCAGCAATATTCTTGGGATGTCTGGTTTGAACTGCTCTTTTGAGGTCATGCCACAGCATCTCAAATCGGGTTGAGGTCAGGACTCTGACTGGGCCACTCCAAAAGGCGTATTTTCTTCTGTTGAAGCCATTCTGTTGTTGATTTACTTCTGTGTTTTTGTGGTTGTCCTGTTGCATCACCCAACTTCTGTTGAGTTTCAATTGGCGGACAGAGAGCCTTACATTCTCCTGCAAAATGTCTTGATAAACTTGGGAATTCATTTTTCCGTCGATGATAGCAAGCTGTCCAGGCCCTGAGGCAGCAAAGCAGCCCCAAACCACGATGCTCCCTCCACCATACTTTACAGTGGGGATGAGGTTTTGATGTTGGTGTGCTGTTCCTTTTTTTCTCCACACATAGGGGTGTGTGTTCCTTCCAAACAACTCAACTTTAGTTTAATCTGTCCACAGAATATTTTGCCAGTAGCGCTGTGGAACATCCAGGTGCTCTTTTGCGAACCTCAGACGTGCAGCAATGTTTTTTTTGGACAGCAGAGGCTTCTTCCATGGCGTCCTCCCATGAACACTATTCTTGTTTAGTGTTTTATGTATCGTAGACTCGTCAACAGAAATGTTAGCATGTCCCAGAGATTTCTGTAAGTCTTTAGCTGACACTCTAGGATTCTTCTTAACCTCATTGAGCATTCTGCACTGTGCTCTTGTAGACATCTTTGCAAGACGGCCACTCCTAGGGAGAGTAGCAACAGTGCTGAACTTTCTCCATTTATAGACAATTTGTCTTACCGTGAACCGATTAACATCAAGGCTTTTAGAGATACCTTTGTAACCATTTCCTGCTTTATGCAAGTCAACAATTCTTAATCTTAAGTATTTTGAGATCTCTTTTCTTCAAGGCATGGTTCACATCAGGCAATGCTTTTTGTTTTTTTATAGGGCAGGGCAGCCTTAACCAACTCCACAATCTTGTCTGATAGATTAGACTCCAGGTTAGCTGACTCCTGACTCCAATTAGCTTTTGGAGAAGTCATTAGCCTAGGGGTTCACATACTTTTTCCAACCTACACTGTGAAAGTTTAAATGATGTATTCAATATAGACAAGACAAATACAATAATTTGTGTGTTATTAGTTTAAGCACATTTTGTTTGTCTATTGTTGTGACTTAGAGGAAGATTTTATGACCAATATATGCAGAAATCCAGGAAATTCCAAAGGATTCACATACTTTTTCTTGCCACTGTATGTATATATATATAAATATTCTTAATTCATTCCTTACTTGGGTATATGTTGTGAAACTGTTAGATATTACTTGTTAGATATTACTGCACTGTTGGAGCTAGAAGCACAAGCATTTCGCTACACCCACAATAACATCTGCTAAACATGTGTATGTGACCAATACCATTTGATTTGATTTGACCTGAGCTCAATTTCGAGTCTCATTGCAAAGGGTCTGAATACTTATGGAAATACGTTTTTTTTTTTTATATACAATTGCAAACATTTCTAAAAACCTGTTTTCGCTTTGTCATTATGGGGTATTGTGTGTAGATTGATGAGGGGAAAAAATTATTTACTTTCAGCTCCAAATGCAGGTGTAAAACGCAGTTTATTTCTGCAGCCTATCTTGCATTTTGAAAATGCATCACTGTTCACGTCAGTAATGACAGGCTACGTTTTCCCAGCGATTGTTTGCACGTTTGCATGTGCATGGGGGGGGGGGGGGGGTGTAGCCTACCTCGTAGTAATGTAGGCTTCACTATTTCTTACAACCTTCTCTTTTGACGGGAATTGTGTTGGTCATTGTTAATAAGTGTTGCATTTATTCAAGTTCAAAATAGTTTAGCAAAATCCTTTACACAGCAGTTTCTGCGTAAAGGATTTTCTTGTAATAATTGCTCAATGAGTCTGTGACTACAGTTGCGATTTTTTTGTTGTTGTTGGGGGGCGCCCTTTTTTTGTTTGAGCACATGCCCCCCAAAAAGTCTGTGCACGGACCTGGATTTCATCACTACCATTCTAGCACAGGTGGGTGGAGATGAGAGGAATAGATACCTGAGCTTTTATGTGTCAGTGTTTCCCCCGCAACCATTGAACATATGAGACAAAAGGGCTAGAGTGCGTTGAGAAATTGTTGAAGCTCAGATGTTGACTGAGAGCTAGTGATTTATAAACCTCGGAGCAGGAAGGAAGTTGGATGAATGAGGATGATACACATAGCAGGGAGAGGGGGAGAAGACTCCTGGACTACATCCCAAATGGCACCCTATTCCTTATATAGTGCACTACTTACACCCAGGGCCCATAGGACTCTGGTAAAAAACAAAAGTAGTGTACTATATAGGAAAAAGGTGTGCCATTTGGGACGCAAACCCAGATGCCTCATCAAACAGGGAATGCGTTGACATCACTTTGTCTTCTGTACAAACACAAACAGGCCCCCTCTCCTGTGCTTCCCGTTCCAAAGACTAATCCCCGCTGCCAAATCCCTCCTCAGTCTCCGCAGAGCCCAAACAAATGGAGAGGAGACACAATATATCAAAAGAGATGGATTTTAACGAATGGAGAAAGAAGGTGGACGTTACACCTGAAGCTGTTCAGTCATGTTATTCACACTGTTGTTCAGGAGGTTCAGTCTCCTACAGAGCTAAGCATTCTGGGATACTAGTTGAATGAACCACCTGTTTCAGACCACTGACTGTCGCTGGCTGTGTGTGTGTGTGTGTGTGTGTGTGTGTGTGTGTGTGTGACTGTAGAGCAGCATCATTATGGCTCTGTTTTTAATGACTGTCTGCCAGCCCAGCTTCTCTCTCTATCTTGCTCTCTCTCTCTCTCACACATGTAGTGCATTATTCCTTGATTAATATTAGATGTAGTTTGGAAGGCATCATTTCACTTGGCCAAAACAATGGGTGTAGTAGTAAGCAGAGGTGTACTTCCTGTGCTGGAATAAAGGGCACTGATCACCATAGAAATAAAATCCCTAGAACGGGTGTCCCCATTCATATCGATGGGTCTGTGATGGGAGGACCGGCGGCCATTTTGAACGAACCCATAGGAGTAAAGCAGATCCTATTTGTGATTTGGTGCACATCCACTCAGAGCCTGCTCAAAGCCCCCAGACCTGCCTGACTTTGACTGTAATTTATTTAAAATCAGCCAAAGCCCCAGTGAGCCTCTCTCCTTTTTAAAAGCCCATTTCATGATCTCAAATGTGAGGCGGCAGTGGAAGAATTTGCCAGTAGCTACACTGGAGAAACAACATCATTTCAGAATGCCTCAGGGGTAGGAGTCCAATACTATGGAAGTGAAGGCCACTGTGATAAATTAAAGACCAGCGTTATCATCTTACTGCTATATCTTGAGGCTATGGATGCATCCTATACTCTATTTAGTGTACTACTTTTGACCAGACCCTTATGGGTAGTAGTGCACTATGTAGGGGAAAGGGTGCCATTTGGGACCGACAGTATATGTTCCAAATACTCCGTGTAACAACATTGTATTTTTAAGAATAATGACAGGCGCGATTAAATACGAAACAATTCAACTGTGTGTTAATGCATCATATCCTGTATTTGACCTTTGACACAATAACGCAAACAGTTAGTTTGTTATACAGTCATATTGCACACGCTCACAAACACATCTAAAAAAGACAGATTGGATGTGTGTGTGTGTGTGTGTGTTGGTTTCTGTTTTTCAGTCAGAGCAGTTCAGGACCCCTGTCTAAATCAATGTAAGCCTCCATGCCTGATGGGACCAATAGTCTAGTACAGTATGTTGATGGGATCATGTAAGTAATTTAATTATTGTCCCCCGCGATGAAATCGGGTAGGGGACTGTGGATCTGTCTGTCCATTAGTATGTTAGTACAGTACGTTAGTCACACATGATATCTCACTGGCCCAAATTTGATGTAACCTGGGTGAATTATGCGTCTTGCCATAGAGATCCAACATTTACAAAACTACACTGATTGGCCCAAGGCGGAAGCTATAATAATGAACTGAAATGGGTTAGTCACAAGCAATATCTCAATTGGCCAATGGGGGGGCGCTGCTTTATTCGTGGGGGACAACATGTTACCTCGTTTCTAACTGCATTGTCTGCTTTCTATCCAACTGTGTTGCGTTCTAACTTATACAACCAATTGCTTCTGGATCTTTCTCTGCAATCAGGGAATGTTTCATACGACGCTCTACTGGTGCAGATGTGTCGTGAACGGCATCATCAGCACTGTTCTTATCTACAGTCAGCCTTACGTAATGGGAACATTTGATCTCATACGACCAGACAGAACGTGGACAAGGACTAACTGGAATAACAGAGCCTGACTAGCCACAGACCCACAGCATAAAGTAGGGGAATTGGGGTCAGCTTTAATAAATCACATGATTGGAGGGAGGCCTGCTTTATGCTGGCACCGTATTCCCTACATTGTTAACCAGAGCACCACTATGGATACTGAGCCAATAGGCACTGGAACAGTGAAATACATTGGAATGTTTGTTCTTAATAAAGGGGTGAAGTGTCCGTGGGTGTGCCTGTGTGTGTTTGTGTTTGTGTTAACAGGAAAGCAGCAGGTATCCCAGTGGTGAAGAGCGTTGGGCCAGTAACTGGAAGGTTGCTAGTTTGAATCCCTGAGCGGACTAGGTGAAAAATCAGATGACGTTCCCTTGAGCAAGGCACTTTAACCCTAAGTGTGCCTGTAAGTTGCTGTGAATAAGAGTGTCTGCTAAAATGTAAATGTTTTTAATAAAAAAGTGTAATGAACGCTCGTTTACTCAGAGGGCATTGGATGGTATTTGTGTGTGTGTGTGTGTGTGTGTGTGTGTGTGTGTGTGTGTGTGTGTGTGTGTGTTGGCGCGTGTGTGACTGTCCCTTAGGGAAGCTGTAGTCTTGTTATCAGGGGTGTGTCAAACAGATGCTGTGGTGAGTGATAGTGTTGACCTCTACAGCTCTCTAAAGACTTTCTCACCTTGGATACAACACCATAACACCCTGGGCTGCCTGTCATCACCCTGTCGGTCAGTCACTCACTGTCCCTCCTTACTGTCCCTCCTCAAGCCCTACAGCCATCTCATGTCCCCTCTCTCTAGAAAACAGGGACTTCATCCCAAATGGCACCCTATTCCCTACATTGTGCACTACATTTGACAAGAGTCCTATGGCTTAGAATGGACCCTATTTCCAGAATTGTCTACCCAGCTAGCACATCTGGTTCCTTGGAAGTTGTGGGAACGTATGTTTTTTGGTTTCACATTGGTTGTGGGAATGAAGCCATATGTTTCCTGACCGGTAAAACCAATGTTTTTTTTAACTTTCTGAGAACAGAAGTGAAAATGTTGCCTGTTCTGGGAAGGTTTATTTTTAGGTTGCATGGAGGTTCTGAGAACTTTTTAACTTTGGTTCCTTGAATGTTTTCCTGGGAGGTTTTATTAACGCTCTGATATCAGAAATTATAAGTTATTTTGAGAAAAAAATTAAACTTTTAATAACACTGGCTTATTTTTTTAAAACTCCAAGCACAAATATAACATTTTATTGTGACACAGCATCAGTGAGATTCAAACCAACACCTTTCTCTTGTCTACGCATGGAATTAGTCCACTGCGCCACCAGGATGGAGCTAGCATGGTATGTTGTTTTATGCTTACAATACTGTACATTTGATTTATTCAAACAGACCCCATCTCTGAGATAACAAGCACTCATTAAGGTCAGGTGAGGCCAATTAGTAGGCGCGGCCAACACACCAGAACACACTTAAGATAGACACGTTTTTAAATAATATTCTTAGAATGTTCTCTGAACATTACTGAAGTTTTCTTGTGTTTTTTTTATGGAGAGTTTTCTTAACATTCTCTGAACAATTTGAGAACATGACTTTAAATAGAAACATGGAGAAACCTGTAGGAAATGTGAGGCTGAAGTACTGAAATTCCCACAGAAGAACATTGTTTCTTTACGTTCTTGAAACAATTTGAGAACATGACTTTAAATAGAACTATGAGGAAACCTATAACAGCCTCCACTCTTCTGGGAAGGCTTTCCACTAGATGTTGGAACATTGCTGTGGGGACTTGCTTCCATTCAGCCACAATAGCATTACTGAGGTCGGGCACTGATGTTGGGCGATTAGGCCTGGCTCGCAGTAGATGTTCCAATTCATCCTAAAGGTGTTTGATGGGGTTGCGGTCAGGGCTCTGTGCAGGCCAGCCAAGTTCTTCCACACTGATCTCAACAAACCATTTATGTATGGACCTCGCTTTGTGCACGGGGCATTGTCATGCTGAAACAGGAAAGGGCTTTCCCCAAACTGTTGCCACAAAGTTGGAAGCACAGAATCATCTAGAATGTCATTGTATGCTGTAGCATTAAGACTTACCTTCACTGGAGCTAAGGGGCCTAGCCCGAACCATGAAAAACAGCCCCAGACCATTATTCCTCCTCCACCAAACTTTACAGTTGTCACTATGCATTGAGGCAGGTAGCGTTCTCTTGGCATCCGCCAAAACCAAATGGTGAAGTGTGATTCATCACTCCAGAGAACGCGTTTCTACTACTCCAGAGTCCAATGGCGGCGAGCTTTACACCACTCCAGCCAATGCTTGGTATTGCACATGGCGATCTTAGGCTTGTGTGTGGCTGTTCGGCCATGTAAACCCATTTCATGAAGCTCCCAACGAACAGTTATTGTGCTGACGTTGCTTCCAGAGGCAGTTTGGAACTCGGTAGTGAGTGTTGCAACTGAGGACAGACGATTTTTATGTGCTACGTGCTTAAGCACTCGCTGGTCCCGTTCTGTGAGCTTGTGAGGCCTACCACTTCGCGGCTGAGCCGTTGTTGCTCCTAGACGTTTTCACTTCACAATAACAGCACTTACCGTTGGCCAGGACAGCTCTAGCTGGAAAGACATTTGATGAACTGACTTGTTGGAAAGGTGGCATCCTATGACGGTGCGACGTTGAATGTCACTGAGCTCTTTAGTCAGGCCATTCTACTGCCAATGTTTGTCTATGGAGTTTGCATGGCTGTGTGCTTAATTTTATACACCTGTCATCAACGGGTGTGGCTGAAATAGCCGATTCCACTAATTTGAAGGGGTGTCCACATACATTTGTATATATAGTGTAGCTAGCCCGTTAGTCAGTCATATTCAAAGTAATTGAGGTTACCGCATGTTTAGGCTACTGCAATGCATAATTATAAACTCAGCCTATGTTATAGTAGCCCAATATAAGTCAGAAGAATCACCTTTAGAGGAATCCAAACTTTGAGTTTTTACTCCTCATTTCTCTACTCTCTCTCTCTCTCTTTCTTTCTCTCTTTCTCGCTTTCAATCTTTGCTAGGAAATGAGTTGTCATTGTGCGTATAGGTGTTCTCTGTAATGCATATTTCATGACAAATGTGTTGGTTTTTGTCTGATTCCTCTGAGTGCAGTCCTGACAGACAGCTACATTCTTTTATATTTGTAAGAGAAAACCTGAAGTGAGAAGGAGAAGTATCTTCTCAAGCTTGCCCTGGATTGATCAGGGTAGCTTGAGATACCAGACAGCTGCCAGATTATCTCATGTTTTGCATTCTTACTTGACATCTGCAAATACTATAAATTATTCATTGGTTACACCTCTGCTTTTTCAGATAAACGGACAGATGTCTTCTGTCTCTGTAGGAGACTACCTCTGAAATCCTTAACCATCTCTCCAAGGTGAACATCTTGAAATAAACTATCCTATTTTCTGCTCAAGAAAAAGTGAATGTCCACCGCTGGGATTAACACAGTACAGTCATTTTGTCTTTTATAACTAACTTGTTTCCTAAATATTCAAACAAGTTTCATCTAATGAACACGTGCCATTTTATTGCCATCTTGGCTCAGGAGACAGCCAAGTTAAGCCAAATGGATGCGACAACAACATTGGAGGAGGGTAGGTCGACTTGGCAGACACGTACTGTTCAACATCTGAACTCACAACGCAATTGAACTCAGTCTCACTGAAAGAGACATTGTCTGATTCTCCAGTCAGGGCTGTATGTATGTGCTGTTTCACTGGCATTCCTCTCCTTTGAAGATACTTGTATATCTCAAATAGCACCCTATTCCCTATATAGTGCACTACTTTTACACTGTAAAACATTTTCCGGTCAAATTTACAGTAACTTACTGGCAGAAATTGGCCAGTAAGTTACTGTAAATTATATTACAGTACAGCTACTGTAATTCGCTTTACGGTAATCCATTTTACGGTACCAACAATGTTGTACCGTAAAATGTGTAAAACACATTTAAGGTATTTTACTGTGCCTTCTACAGTGTTTTACTGTTGAAATTACAAAAAGGTCTTGCAGTGTGCTGTAAAACAAATGTACAGTATTTTACTGTGCATTCTATGGTCATCTACTGTATTCAGTTTATACACTTTTAGAAACAAAGGTGCTATTCCCAAAGAAGAACCCTTTTAAGAACCTTTTTTTCGTTCCAGGTAGAACCTTTTTTAATTCCATGTCTACCTGAAACCAAAAATGGTTCTCCTACGGCAAAAGCAGAAGAACCCTTTTGGAACCGTTTTTTCTAAGAGTGTACTGTTGATTAATGCAGTAGCTTGCTGATAAAATTACTAAAATGGCTAACAGTGTAGTGGTGTTAATGTTCTCCTGCGTGAGGATGTGACAGCCAGAGTGGGAGGTAGGGATGCTTCCCAAAGTGTCAAGTTCACTGGATGTCCTTTGGGTGGTGGACAATTCTTGATACACACAGGAAACTGTTGAGTGTAAAAAAAACAGCAGCGTTGCAGTTCTTGACACAACCGGTGCGCCTGGTACCTACTACCATACCCTGTTCAAAGGCACTTAAATCTTTTGTCTTGCCCATTCACCCTCTGAATGGCACACATACACAATCCATGTTTCAATTGTCTCAAGGCTTAAAAATCCTTCTTTAACCTGTCTCCTCCACTTCATCTACACTGATTGAAGAGAATTTAACAAGTGACCTCAATAACGGATCATAGCTTTTACCTGGAGAAAACCCTGTCTCTGCCTTGCCTCCAGGGGCATCATAGGAAACTAGGTGGCGCTGAAAAGGAGACGCATGTGACAGATTCACCAGAGCCAGCTGGGAGCTATAAGCTTTTTGCCCTCATCCCTCTCTTCTTCTCTCTCTCTATATATTTTCCTCTCTCTCTGTCTCTCTACCTCGCTACTGTCTCTCTTTTCCTCTCTGCTGTCTCTCTCTTTCCCTCTACCATTCTTTGCCGTCTCTCTCTCGCTTCCGCTCTCTTCCTCTACCCTCTCTCTTCTCTGTCCGTCCCTCTCCATCCTCCTCCCATCTTGACATTGAGCCTTCTGGCATTTACAGTCACTCTAGTTTAGTTTCTGATGTTCAGTCAGATGGGAATGACTGTGGCTGTGCTCCTGTGTTCTGTCAGAAAGATACTGGCTGTATCACATCCGGCCGTGATTGGGAGTCCCATAGGGCGGCACACAACTGGCCCAGCATCGTCCGGGTTTGGCCAGGGTAGGCCATCATTGTAAATAAGAATTTGTTCTTATCTGACTTGCCTAGTTAATTAAAGGTTAAATAAATACAAATACTGTAGATGATGAATGGGCACCCAGCGCTTGCGTCAACATAACTCTGAATGAACATGCAATTAGCCGACAAAGGCCAATACATTTCCTAAATCTGAGTTATATGCCAAACGGCCTCACAACCAACCGCAGACCATGTGTACGGCATCGTGTTGTTGGTTTGCTGATGTCAACATTGTGAACAGAGTGCCCCATGGCGGCGGTGGGGTTATGGTATGGGCAGGCATAAGCTATAGACAACGAACACACTTGCATTTTATCGACTGGCAATTTGAATGCACAAAAATACCACGACGAGATCCTGAGGCCCATTGTGAGATCCATTTCTTGTATCGGTATCTGTAACCAACAGATGCATATCTGTATTCCCAATCATGTGAAATACATAAGATTAAATAAAGAAGTTATTTCAATTGATTGATTTCCTCATATGAACTGTAACTCTTTGAAATTGTTGCATGTTGCATTTATATTTTTGTTCAGTATATATGTTATTTTATATTCTAAGTTATTTCTGGCTTATGGTCAGGGGTTTGTGATGCAGGACGGGCTGTTGTGGTGACCATATTACCGCCACACGGGAGTCATGGGTCATGACCACAGTAAAATTCCATGTGACCGTTGAGTCATGGAAATCTCCTGTTATGCACTCTGGACATGCTTTGGTGCTGTAGGTACCCAATTTGCTAGACCATCAGGTCCTAATGGCCTGGTACTCAGGGCTCTATTGTCCCTCTAACCACTCTGACATCAATGCATATTATATCGAAAATCACATCAAACACTTATCACCAAACAGTAGGCCTGTAGTACATTTAAAACTCACCTCACTGTGATGATCAGTTTGAAGAAGTTAAACAGCAGGTTGAAACAGTGTAAAGCATGGTCGTTGTGTATGTTGTTTCAAAGCCTAACACAATGAAATGGACAACGCTTTCTAAGGTGATTATTAATTCAAGCCAAGCTCCCCCCTCCCAAAAAAGTCCAAGCTCCCCCCTCCCAAAAAACAAAACGGAATTAAAATGATAATTGTGCCGTTATAAAATACATAGCCTATACCATAAATTACACATGGCAGAAAAACATAAAAAACATTTTTAAATAATTTAAGATGTCATTGGTACATAATCGGTCTAGTCTATATTCCAAAATTAAACAAAATCTAGTGATCGCCTTTGAGTGTGGACTGTATTATTATGCATACTGGATACACTAGTTACCTTATGCTATGATCCAAAGTCTTGCAGAGAACGTATAGCCCTATGTGATGCTGTTGGTTCATTGATTGTGTAGAGTGGCTTACAGTTAGCCTATAATTTGTGAATTTCATTTTGAATAGCCTAGTCTACAGAAAATCTTACCACCATGCGTTTCCATCTCCTCCTCTCTCTCCTTTATTCCTTTCTCGAACGAGCAGACGGGCTAATTTAGCGAAAACATGTTACTCTCGATGTTCCTGAACAGATTACACTTGCTTTTTCAAACTGAGCACTGGGTAGCTACAGGAACAAGTAGTGTTGCCAACTTAGCGAGTTTGTCGCTATATTTAATGAGTATTCAGACCCCTCTAGCGAAACATTTTCAAAAAAGCGACTAGCGACCAATCTAGTGACTTTTTCTGGTGTTATTGGGGACTCTGACGTGAAAGCACGTATCGTTCTTACTCTTCTCAACGAGCAGCGGGTGCAGCCGTGGGCCCCACCCCCGTCCCAAAGCACTCACAGGCGGCCCAGTCCTCGCACAGCAGTCCCTCCCAGCTGCAGTCAGAGCAGGAGATGTTCACCCCTCCGTGCCCAGACTGCAAATGAATCGCGCATGCGGGAAGCCGCCGCTGGCTGATCCCGCCCTGGCTTACATAAAATAAAATAAATTAACCTAAATTAGGGCCAGACTATTTACCATAATTTTCTCACATTGCAATTGACAGTTTTTCCTATTGTCTCTTTTTGGTCCATTTAGATTGTTAATGTAGATTGTATACAAAACATTTTTAAAATGTCAATGGCAATGTTTTACTGTGACTTGTTGTAGGCTCCTAAGTGGACCATAAGGTTAAAAACCAACCAAATTAAGAAAACTAAACTGAAAATGTAATTAAAAAAATAAATAAATAAGTAACTCTACCAGAGTGTCTCTTTTGGGTCACTTTTGCCGGTCCCAAGCCCGGATAAAGGAGGAGGGTTGGAATTTTGAAAAAAATAAAAATAAATTTAAAAAAAGAATCGACAGAAGAAAGTTCATTTGTAGTTCTAAACATATTTAGGGTGTTTTTTTACTCACTTTTTTGTCTCCCCCACGACATTATTCCTCTCTCCTACAGCGTCCGTCACAATTACATGCACATGGCCAATTATGCAAATTAGGCGATGACGTCATTTAGCGACTTCTAGCGACTTTTAGGACAGCCAATAGCTACTTTCCTTACTGAGGAGTTGGCAACACTGGGAACAAGGTTGGAGAGCCCATGGCATACAGAGTCTGGGTGGAATGTCACCTGTCGGGGCAGCGAGAGCATGCTCAGTGGTTGATGCTTGGAGTGAAGTAAGTATTCTTCTATTTATTTCTCAGCTGCTCCTATTAAGCACATGCTCCACTGTAAAACTGAAATAGCCTACAAAACGGACCAGTGGGAGAGAAAGCACTCGGCCTCCATTCGCTAGTCGAGTGCATACAGATGACATGTATCGTTTCCCCTGTTCCTGTCCATTTGATAATGGGCCATGCTAAATCGAAACTAATATTAGCAAAGACAAGATTAAATTAAGAACAGGCTGATGGGTGAAAATATGATCACTTGATAGAACAGCTGCGCAGCCTGAGGCAAGGTACCGAGCACAAGCTTTTTTTTGTACAATAGCATAGTTGCACCATTCCGCCCATATATGTTTTGATTTCTAAGACACTCTAAGGTTTGTATCATTCACAACTAAAGTTGCCAAGTAACTCTAAATCTAGCATATAGGACCTGTTTCAAATGATCACTTTTACTCTCAACATAGCCACTTCATATGTGCAGTTGCTACGTAATGGCTCCGTAAAGACATATCCTTTCATATTTTATTCAGCTAAATTCTATTATATTCTTCTTACTAAAAAGAATCATATAAAATAAAAATAATAGCACCGGACTAATAAGCATATATCTTGTCAGCTAAGTGAACAAGCCTACAGCCTATAGCATGGAGCATAGTCAGATAACATAGGCTTAACAGTAGGCCAACTCATATTCTGTTCTTCTGAAATACATTTTCTTCATATCATAATGTTTCTTTAGACCTGACAGAAATAAACAATGGATTTAAATAAATATTGGAGGCCTGGAGATGCTAAATGTGTTTATGTTAATTAACGGTCAATTACTGTGAGACCGTCAGTAATTTGCATGACAATAACCAGCTGACAGAATGTCATGACCATAGATGCAGGAACAGTGGGTTTTGTTCCAAATGGCACCCTATTCCGTATACAGTGCACTACTTGCTACCTTTGGTCAAACATAGTGGACTACATAATGAATAGGGTGCCATTTGGGACATGGACAGTGTGAAGTAGAACCATGCGTGGTAGAATCCCCTCTTCAGGCATGGACAACATGAACCAGATCAATCAAAACAGCTTTTTATTACTCTGGGAAAACTATCAACCACGGCCTGTTCCTGTAGCCTCAACTAAGACTTTCCCATTGTCTCTGAAGCTCCTGACATAATCAGTGGTGGTAACACACACACAACTCCTCATACCGTCTCCATTTACCCATGGGCCTATGACTCAGCAGAAGACTGACAGAGTGACTGTGGTTACTAACGTTACCACAGAATCACAGGCACAACCAAACTCACTTTCACTAGACACAACGCTCTGTTCCCCCTACACAAAGGGCACGTTGGCAGGCAGATTCACACAAACACCTCTTTCCCCTGCCCTGTGATGTGGGTGAACAGAGTGTCTGTATGTATCAGCATTCATCTCTGTTTGCCAGACTAAATTACAGGACAGGAACAGACTGGCCTCATAGTGCCACAGCCACTTGACCAAGCCCTGCTCTCACACCCCATACTCATTAACCACGTGCACATTTATTTACCACACACACACACACACACACACACACACACACACACACACACACACACACACAATTTCCAATAAAATAGCTTCATCTTGCCCACTTGATGAATGATTCTACTTAGTTGTAGGATCTCCCAATGCCCTCAACTAGATAATTGAGCTTTCACATAGTCATAGATAGAGCAACACGTGACCATTCACTGCCAAACAAAACCAAAAAACGGAGTGAATTTGAAATGCACACTTCAGTTCTCCTACATGTCTTCACTCCCTATGAAATTGAAAACCCAGGGTGTTGCACGAGCTGAGCTGAAATCCCCTTATTCTCTCTGGATGCGTCCCAAACGGCACCCTATTCTCTTTATAGTGCGATGATTTTGACCAGGGCTCATAGGCATAGGGTGCCATTGGGGACACACACTCAGTGAAAGCCCTGGCCAAACGCCGCGTCAGTAGTATGATGGCTTTATCCTCGCCGCCTGGCTTCAAACATACAGTACATCTCTGAGGGATGACATCATGTTGCTTTAAAACCATATTACTGCTCCTCTTCAAAATCCCCTGAATTATGAGGTGGGGGAATTGGATTCTGTGTTCCAGTTTCCCTGGTGTGTGTGTGTGTGTGTGTGTGTGTGTGTGTGTGTGTGTGTGTGTGTGTGTGTGTGTTTGTCTCTGTGTGAGTATGTGTTTATGCATGCATGCATGTGTGCTATGTTATTCTGGGCTTCCCAAAGTCACAGTCTGAGAGGAGCAGGAGTGTCAAACGTATCTCTCCAGAATGTTTACGGAGAGGAGCTGGGTTTTAGCTGAGTTTTAATTAAACCGGTAGGTCTCTCTAGCAGGAATAAAGAGAGGCACATCAGACTCTTCCACAAAGAGCTGGGAAGGACGCTAAAGGAAATTGAGAGTGATGCTTGTGAACACTCGAGAGGGGTGGTATTGAGCCAACATTCCAAATGGCACACTATTCCCTATATAGTCCACTACTTTTGACCAGGGCCTGATATGTGCCATCTGGTATGCAGGAAGCCCAAGAGTATGTTCATACGTGAGTGATGTGTATTTACCTGTAGTTCCTGGTCTGGCCTGCTGGGGACTCTCTAACACACCTGTAGTGATAGTCATTATGGGCACGATTCAGACTTAGGAAATGTATGCCTTTCCTATGCATCCCTTTCCTACTCACTTCTCAGTAGTTGGTATTCAGACTTACCTTATGTAGGTGCGTAACAGGCTTTGCACGCGCTGAATAAATGTCATTCAACCACTGAAAACCCTCCCACTTCAGATCAGCTTTATTATCCCACCAGGGGGAAATTCATTTGGTCATGTGCTTAAAAAGACAGCACATAAAACATGGAAACACAGAAAGTACACAAAAGAATGAATTCAAAGTGCTATAGCTACACATTTAAAGTGAAAGTGC
Source organism: Salvelinus alpinus (assembly GCF_045679555.1). NCBI lineage: Eukaryota > Metazoa > Chordata > Actinopteri > Salmoniformes > Salmonidae > Salvelinus > Salvelinus alpinus. The sequence continues at coordinate 35,143,958 of NC_092095.1, forward strand.
AATATGCTGTATACTCGAGGGACAAACTGACTATCTATTATACAGCCCAATGGCTGTATAAAAGTCTCTTTCCTCTTGTCCGGCTGCTGCTGGGAATGAATTTTGAGTGAAGGGGATGAGTACTGTCCTGTAAAATGCTTTCAAGTTTTAGGAGGATGAGTTTTGTGTACAGGTTGGTGGTTGATTCTTGATCTATACCAATTATGCTTCCCGCCGTCTTAATCCAGTGCTGAAGCTTGACTTGGTCTTGCGCTCGCATGTTTCCGAACACGCATATCAGACCAAAGGACAGCACAGGCTGCAGGACAGATTTATAGAACATTTGTCAAATATGGCGGTTGACATTAAAAGGGTTCAGTTTTCGTAAAAAAAAAAAAAATATCCGTTGCAATTTCTTCATCTTTGCAAAGGCACAGTCATTGAATTTCAGTTTATTGTCTATTTCCATTTCCATGTACTTATATGTGGTCACTCGATCGACTGATTCCCCATTGATCTTCGTAAGGGGTAGTGGAGATATTTTCCTTCTGACATCAATTTCCATCACTTTTGTTTTCTTAATGTTTATTTGTGGAGGAAACCCACAACAGCGGTGTCGTCTACATATTTAAAAAAAATGTGTGGGCTGCGTCAGAGGCTTGCCAATTGTTTGCGTACAGTGTGTACAGTACTGCTTGCCAACAGAGTATTTATTGTGGAGTTTTTATTCAATAGAGGGTTTTTTGTACTTTTATCTAAAGCCATCTTTTTAAATTTGGTGTACTTTTAATTCGAATTGTCTCAACAGACACTAGAATATATGGAGAGAACCGTTCAGGATATTAGGGATCAATGAAAGAAAGCCATGTACATACAGTGGGGAGAACAAGTATTTGATACACTGCCGATTTTGCAGGTTTTCCTACTTACAAAGCATGTAGAGGTCTGTAATTTTTATCATAGGTACACTTCAACTGTGAGAGACGGAATCTAAAACAAAAATCCAGAAAATCCCATTGTATGATTTTTAAGTAATTAATTTGCATTTTATTGCATGAAATAAGTATTTGATACATCAGAAAAGCAGAACTTAATATTTGGTACAGAAACCTTTGTTTGCAATTACAGAGATCATACATTTCCTGTAGTTCTTGACCAGGTTTGCACACACTGCAGCAGGGATTTTGGCCCACTCCTCCATACAGACCTTCTCCAGATCCTTCAGGTTTGGGGGCTGTCGCTGGGCAATACGGACTTTCAGCTCCCTCCAAAGATTTTCTATTGGGTTCAGGTCTGGAGACTGGCTAGACCACTCCAGGACCTTGAGATGCTTCTTACGGAGCCACTCCTTAGTTGCCCTGGCTGTGTGTTTCGGGTCGTTGTCATGCTGGAAGACCCAGCCACGACCCATCTTCAATGCTCTTACTGAGGGAAGGAGGTTGTTGGCCAAGATCTCGCGATACATGGCCCCATCCATCCTCCCCTCAATACGGTGCAGTCGCCCTGTCCCCTTTGCAGAAAAGCATCCCCAAAGAATGATGTTTCCACCTCCATGCTTCACGGTTGAGATGGTGTTCTTGGGGTTGTACTCATCCTTCTTCTTCCTCCAAACACGGCGAGTGGAGTTTAGACCAAAAAGCTATATTTTTGTCTCATCAGACCACATGACCTTCTCCCATTCCTCCTCTGGATCATCCAGATGGTCATTGGCAAACTTCAGAAGGGCCTGGACATGCGCTGGCTTGAGCAGGGGGACCTTGCGTGCGCTGCAGGATTTTAATCCATGACGGCGTAGTGTGTTACTAATGGTTTTCTTTGAGACTGTGGTCCCAGCTCTCTTCAGGTCATTGACCAGGTCCTGCCGTGTAGTTCTGGGCTGATCCCTCACCTTCCTCATGATCATTGATGCCCCACGAGGTGAGATCTTGCATGGAGCCCCAGACCGAGGGTGATTGACCGTCATCTTGAACTTCTTCCATTTTCTAATAATTGCGCCAACAGTTGTTGCCTTCTCACCAAGCTGCTTGCCTATTGTCCTGTAGTCCATCCTAGCCTTGTGCAGGTCTACAATTTCAGCCCTGATGTCCTTACAGAGCTCTCTGGTCTTGGCCATTGTGGAGAGGTTGGAGTCTGTTTGATTGAGTGTGTGGACAGGTGTCTTTTATACAGGTAACGAGTTCAAACAGGTGCAGTTAATACAGGTAATGAGTGGAGAACAGGAGGGCTTCTTAAAGAAAAACTAACAGGTCTGTGAGAGCCGGAATTCTTACTGGTTGGTAGGTGATCAAATACTTATGTCATGCAGTAAAATGCAAATTAATTACTTAAAAATCATACAATGTGATTTTCTGGATTTTTGTTTTAGATTCCGTCTCTCACAGTTGAAGTGTAACTATGATAAAAATTACAGACCTCTACATGCTTTGTAAGTAGGAAAACCTGCAAAATCGGCAGTGTATCAAATACTTGTTCTCCCCACTGTATATGCATATTCGTCTGCTTTTCAGCACCAATTGGTAGATGTAAAAAGGCTCAGATCTTGTATAGTATTTAGGGTTAGGAAAGTATTTATGAATAATAAAAAAACAGGTTTGGAGAGCCTTTACCCACAAAATATATTGGTCAATCAAAAATATAGTGGTCTGTTTAATCCTGAAAGTTGCCATATTCAAGTGTTAAATTCAATTCAAATATTGGAAGGCGAGAAAAGTGTACAATAGGGGTTGAATAAATCTACCCTAATAATCCTCACTAATCATAGAACTATGAATACAACGGGAAAGTCGTCATGCACTGCGCGCCAGGCTCTAGGTTTAAACTGCTACGTATGGTCTGCGTTCCATAATGATTGAAACAGGTTACATGTCCCAAATTGCACAACTTGTAATACGTTAACCTAATATGATCCACTATTGCTAGCGACCCTCAGGAACAACCACACAAACGTGACAGAGGAAAGCAAGGTAAACTAAGAATATAATGGAATGATGCAAAATGTAAGCAAACTAACACTAAAGTCAGTGACAGTTATAAAGGTATGTGGGTATAAGTGACGATGGCTAGCGATAGTGGCTAATATTTAACACACATAAAAATAAAAACGTTGAAAATTCCAGGCATATAATCAAAACTTTCTAGAAATCATAAATCAACTTTACTTGTTGTTGTTGCCTTAGCTGATTAGCTGTTGTTGTCTTAGCTAGATCTCCCAATCAACACCTGTGATTGCTTTATGCCTCGCTTTATGTCTCTCTCTAATGTCAATATGCCTTGTATACTGTTGTTTAGTGTAGTTATCATTGTTTTATTTTACTGCGGAGCCCCTAGCCCCACTCAACATGCCTCAGATACGTCCTTTGTCCCACCTCCCACACATGCGCTGGCCTCACCTAGCATAACTAGTGCCTCCAGGGATGCAACCTCTCTTATCGTCACTCAATGTCTAGGTTTATCTCCACTGTACCCGCACCCTACCATTCCCCTGTCTGTACATTATGCCCTGAATCTATTCTACCACGCCCAGAAATCTGCTCCTTTTATTCTCTGCCCCCAACGCACTAGACAACCAGTTTTGATTACCTTTAGCCGTACCCACATCCTACTCCTCCTCTGTTCCTCGGGTGATATAGATCTTAACCCAGGCCCTGTGTGTCCCCAGGCGCTCTCATTTGTTGACTTCTGTAACCATAAAAGCCTTGGTTTCATTCATGTTAACATCAGAAGCCTCCTCCCTAAGTTTGTTTTACTCACTACTTTAGCACCCTCCGCCAACCCTGATGTCCTAGCCGTGTCTGAATCCTGGCTTAGGAAGGCCACCAAAAATTCTGAGATTTCCATTCCCAACTACAACATTTTCCGTCAAGATAGAACTGCCAAAGGGGAATCTACTGCAGAGATATACCTGGAAAGTATGACAGAACTTTGCAGGCTATGCCCAAACAGTTTGAGATTCTAATTAAATAAATGACTCTCCAGAAATAAGTCTCTCACTGTTGCCGCCTGTTATAGACCCCCCTCAGCTCCCAGCTGTGCACTGGAAACCATATTTGAATTGATTGCCCCCATCTATCTTCAGAGTTCGTTCTGCTAGGTGACCTAAACTGGGATATGCTTAACACCCCGGCTGTCCTACAATCTAAGCTAGATGCCCTCAATCTCACACAAATTATCAAGGAACCCACCAGGTACAATCCTAAATCTGGAAACATGGTCACCCTAATAGATATTATCCTGAACAACTTGCCCTCCAAATACACCTTTGCTCTTTTCAATCAGGATCTCAGCGATCACTGCCTCATTGCCTGCATCCATTATGGGTCCGCGGAATAAGAGCACCTCCTCCCAGCTGCCCACTGCACTGAGGTTAGGAAACACTGTCACCACCGATAAATCCACGATAATCGAGAATTTCAATAAGCATTTCTCTACGGCTGGCCATGCTTTCCTCCTGGCTACCCCAACCCCGGCCAACAGCTCCGCACCCCCCGCAGCGACTTGCCCAAGCCTCCCCAGCTTCTCCTTCACCCAAATCCAGATATCAGATGTTCTGAAAGAGCTGCAAAACCTGGACCCGTACAAATCAGCTGGGCTAGACAATCTGGACCCTCTCGTTCTAAAATTATCCGCCGCAATTGTTGCAACCCCTATTACTAGTCTGTTCTACCTCTCTTTTGTATCGTCTGAGATCCCTAAAGATTGGAAAGCTGCCGCGGTCATCCCCCTCTTCATAGGGGGTGACACTCTAGACTCAAACTGTTACAGACCTATATCCATCCTTCCCTGCCTTTCTATGGTCTTCGAAAGCCAAGTTAACCTGTTAGTGAATAGGGGGCGCTATTTTCACTTTGGGAAAAATCGTGCCCAAATTAAACGGCCTCGTACTCTGTTCTAGATCATACAATATGCATATTATTATTACTATTGGATAGAAAACACTCTGAAGTTTCTAAAACTGTTTGAATTATATCTGTGAGTAAAACAGAACTCATTTGGCAGCAAACTTCCAAACAGGAAGTGAAAATTCTGAAAATGGGGCTCTGTGTCAGGGCCTGCCTATTCAACTGGCTTATATTTATGGATCTGTATGCACTTCATACGCCTTCCACTAGATGTCAACAGGCAGTAGAAGGTTGAATGGGGTGTCTAGCTTGATGTGAGGCCGAATGAGAACTTTGGGAGTGACAGGTCCGCCCTTTTGTCAGTTTTCAACGGCGCACAGGGGAACTCCACATTGTCTTCTGAAATGCGTTACGTATACACGATGAAATGCTCCGGCTCTGATTTTATTGGATAGATATGGAGAAAAACATCATAAAGTAGGATTTTCAACCCGAGTTTGACCAGTTTATTCGACGTTTATTGGGAATTTGGGAATTTTTCGTTCCAGGCGCAACGATTTCTTGGACACGTGAGCTCCACATGGCTAGCCAAAGTTGCTAATTCGACAGAAGAAATGGACATTCTAAAACCAAACAACGATTTATTCTGGAACTGGGACTCCTTGCACAACATTCTGATGGAAGATCATCAAAAGTAAGAGAATATTTATGATGTTATTTCATATTTTTGTGTTTTATGTTGGCTCCAAAAAGGCGGAGAATTGTAGGGCGCTGTCTCACAATTTTGCATGCTGTATGTTGTACTAAAGTTATTTAAAAAAATCTAACACAGCAGTTGCATTAAGAACCAGTGTATCTTTCATTTGCTGTACAACATGTATTTTTTTGTAAAGTTTATGATGAGTTCTTTGGTTAGATTAGGTGACTGTCCAAAATAAGACATTTTGGTGCATTGTGGCTACGTATTCACAATGTAAAACCACGATTTGCGGCTCTAAATATGCACATTTTCGAACAAAACATAAATGTATTGTATAACATGATGTTATAAGACTGTCATCTGATGAAGTTGTCCAAAGGTTAGTGATTCATTTTATCTCTATTTCTGGGTTTTGTGAAAGCTATCTTTACGGTGAATAAATGCCGTTGTGTGTTTGGCTATTGTGGTGAGCTAATAGAAATATATATTGTGTTTTTGCTGTAAAACACTTTAAAAATCGGAAATGATGGCTGGCTTCACAAGATGTGTATCTTTCATTTGCTGTATTGGACTTGTTAATGTGTGGAAGTTAAATATTTCAAAAAAAGATTTTTCTACGCAGGCGACACCATTCTGTATACATCCGGCCCTTCTTTGGACACTGTGTTAACAAACCTCCAAATGAGCTTCAATGCCATACAACACTCCTTATGTGGCCTCCAACTGTTCTTAAACGCTAGTAAAACTAAATGCATGCTCTTCAACAGATCGCTGCCCGCACCCGCCCGCCCGACTAGCATCACTACTCTGGACGGTTCTGACTTAGAATATGTGGACAACTACAAATACCTAGGTCTGGCTAGACTATAAACTCTCCTTCCAGACTCATATTAAGCATCTCCAATGCAACATTAAATCTAGAATCGGCTTCCTATTTTGCAACAAAGCCTCCTTCACTCACGCTGCCAAACATACCCTCGAAAAACTGACTATCCTACCAATCCTTGACTTCGGCGATGTCATTTACAAAATAGCCTCCAACACTCTACTCAGCAAACTGGATGCTGTCTATCACAGTGCCATCCGTTTTTTCACCAAAGCCCCATATACCACCCACCACTGCGACCTGTATGCTGTCGTTGGCTGGCCCTCGCAACATATTCGTCGCCAGACCCACTGTCTCCAGGTCATCTAAAAGTCTTTGCTAGGTAAAGCCCCGCCTTATTTCAGCTCACTGGTCACCATAACAACACCCACCCGTAGCACGCGCTCCAGCAGGTATATCTCACTGGTCATCCCCAAAGCCAACATCCCCTTTAGCCGCCTTTCCTTCCAGTTCTCTGCTGCAAATGACTGGAACGATAGCATCAGCTATCTGAGCAGCTTACCGATCGCTGCAACTGTACACAGCCCATCTGTAAATAGCCCATTCAACTACCTACCTCATCTTGTTTTTATTAACTTTTTTTTGCTCTTTTGCACACCAGTATTTCTACTTGCACATCATCATCTATCACTCCAGTGTTAATTCTCTAAATTGCAATTACTTCGCTACTATTGGCCTATTTATTGCCTTACCTCCTTACTCCATTTGCACACACTTTATTTAAATTTTTACATTGTGTTATATACTGTACTTTTGTTTATCTCATGTGTAACTGTTGTTGATTTCTGTCGCACTGCTTTGCTTTATCTTGCCCAGGTCACAGTTGTAAATGAGAACTTGTTCTCAACTGGCCTACCAGGTTAAATAATTAAATATTAATACATTTATAGTGAATAAATGTTTGGCGCTATACTGTCATTTGTGCATGGCTACAGAAGCCTATAGCTTGGGTCTCCACATTTCATCCCAAGTTATAAGGCCAGCGTTTCATAAACTTCACTGTGGAAAAGGTGATATGTTGATATGATTCAGTTTGCTGCCATAGAACAGGTTTCACAAGGTAAAATAGATGAAAAAATATTGTCATTTATATTTACAATCCCCTTATCCAAACGGCTTACTTATTTATTTACCTTATTTACCTCGTATCAATAGTTGTTATCAATTTATTAATAACAGTGCACGGAGAATGGTGTTACGTAAAAAACAAAGTTGATGTTGTTCCACATCTACTTATTCATCGTTTCATCGCGCATAAAGGTGGTGGAATTATGAGGAATTACGTCAAAACCAGAACACGGCATATCTGTAGACACACCTCTGCCACACCTTCAATTCTTTCATCTCCACCCCCAATGAATAGCCGATGAATAGCATGCTATTCTCAAGGTCAGGTCAGAATACGCATAGAGTGCATAAAAGTGCATAAAAAGTGAATTACGTTCCATTTACGCACGCTTAACTCAGGTCGGAATTCGCCCCTATGAACCTATAGAGAACAATTAGACCTACTGTATACCCACCGTGAGTATGGAAATTTTACAGACATTACCAAAACAATTACAGACAAATGGTATGCACTAAAAACAGATAAGAGAAGACATGAAGTAAAGCCTTCTTAAGTAAGATATACAATATTATGTCATGATTATGACAGTGGCATGTAAACCTTATATGACCCTTAAATCATAAGGGATTTGCCCCAAATGGACCCTATTCACTTTACAGTGCACTACTTTCAACCAGAACCTCATGGGCCCAGGTTAAAAATAGTGCACTACATAGGGAATAGGTTGCAATTTGATACAACACAAAGGTGTCTTATGCAGTATTCATCCCTTTCAGTCTGGCCATAGAGAGACAGGAGACAAAGGAGAGAGAGAAAGGAGACAGCGAGAGAGAGGCCGAAAGAATGTGGCAGGGAGGGAGGAGGGAGTAGAGAATTGAGGTATGGAACGAAAGAGAAAAGGGAAGATGATTTTAGAGATTGAAAGAGAATGAAATTAAAGACGCAACAGTTTTATCTGTTAATATAACCATTTCCTCTCCAAGTACATTGTGTAAAGGAGCAGGTCCACAGCACAGGGTCACTGTCAGCAGAGTGTTCAAGACTAAAGACTGGGAGCATTTAATGAATTTGACTGACAGTGTATTGACGGACTAATTTTAAAGGGATATTTCACACAAACTACAAAATTACCCTATAAGCAGTCTATGGACAAGGTAAGGCGGCAATCCATGCTTTGGTTTTAGACTGCTTCCGGTGTAAGTAAAACAATATGTAATTGTATAATTTGCGTGAACTATCCCTTTAAGCAAATGTCCATTTCATACTGTAGACTACAGCACATGCTTTAAAACCTATTCCTTCTTGCAAAAGGGAAATATTAAAGATTGACCCCATTATCTTTGATTCACCTTTCCTATTTCTCATTTAGACTAACAAACGTGTTTGACCTTTACACACATTCTCTTGATTCATATGTATTTGTATTCATCATGCGCGTTTAGCAGATGACCATGTTTAATGTGAAGTAGATTAATGTAGATTAATGGGATTCGTTTGGTATTAACGGGAATGAGGCTGAATCCCAGATGGCACCCACCCATGTAAAGTGCACTACTTTTCACCAGAGCCCTGTGAGCCCAGGTCAAAAGCAGCACACTACATAAGGAATACGATGGCATTTGGGACATACACTGAGGGAATCTTAGATTAGGCCGCACTGTCGACATTGGTAAACACACTATCCCAGCTTTACCATTGCATCTATACTTACTATAGGTCACATAGGTCATATATTGCCTTTCCAATGGCAATTCTCCTTGAACAATCTGTTACAGTATAATGCATCTTTCATTTCCCATATACAGTGCAAATGGCCCGAGGCTATTCTATACAAACATGTGGAGGAGAGAAGAACACACGTTTGGCATCCGCCACTACAAGCTGCATAGTGCATACTCTACCCAATTCTGTGGAGCTTTGTAAAACACTTTGGCTGGCAATGTAAAACATGTGGATGCCAGAACACTTGACGATGACTACACTATGTGTGTGTGTGCGCGCGCATGTGTGTATGCGTGTGTGTGCATGCGTGTGTCTCTCTAAAATATTTAAATGAGCTTGTCTAAGGTGGGCGGCGCAGGGCAATTATCTCTGAAACAAAAGAAGTCTGGGCAGTCAGGAGAATGAGTTCAGAACTAATGTTTTCTATGAGGCTGGAATCTAAGGAGTGAAAAAAAGGCTCATTCATCACGGAGATGTGGCTTTGAGGGCAACAGTGACTAGCAGAATGGAGTCCATTGTGGCAGCCATCTAATTGGCTTATCCATTACACTCTTTTAGATGCACTCTCCTTTCTGCTGCTATACAATGTGTTCACTCAAAGGGATGCTGGCATACCAGTGTTATTGGCACAAAATACACAATTATTGCAATTTGCAGGATGAAATATATCAATGTTTATTCTATATCAGGTTTGGAAGCTTTATTTGGGTAAATTGTATACAGTACCAGCCAAATGTTTGGACACACCTTCTCATTCCAGGGTTTTTCTTTATTTTTTTACTATTTTCTACATTGTAGAATAATAGTGAAGACATCAAAACTATGAAATATCACATATGGAATCATGTAGTAACCATGGCTGGATTCCAAAAGGAATTACCCATCACTTTGCAAGCAAGCATAATGTGAATTGCAGGCCTGCTGTTGCCTGGAAACCATGAGTTTCAGGAAACTGTATAAGGGTAAAACTAGGAATTATGTGTTGTATTGTGTTAAATCATTTAATTGTAATGATAACACATTCACTTAGGATCTCACTTGGTGAAGGCCGCAGGACTGAAAATGGATGAATGCAACAACCATGTCTCTGTCACTAACAAATGCAATCGTGGGTGGTAACTCTACAATCCACTCGAAAGGCAAGGTACTCTGGGATTTAACACTCTCAGTGTTGATTTAAAACTGTAGAATTTGCTGTTTAGATATACACACACACAGACGTTCCTCAGCATTCTCCACGTGTCACATGGCATACATCACCATTGTATTCATGAGCATAAACCACCGTGAAATAGAAGTGTAATATGTTGCTCGTGTTTGAAACAAACATTCCCCTCAGGCTCTTACAGACTCGGTGAGCTGATTCACTGATTCTCCTTTTTCAAAATATTTAAATGGGTCACAATGACCTCTCATGTCATTTGATCGGTGTGTTTGTCAACATAATGCATTCTTAAAGGGAATATCCACTGAAAAGCTATTCTCTTTTCATTAGTCCACTGTTGATACAGTCCCAAAATGTTTTGCATGTCAGCAGTCAAGTTTTCAAGATATTGGACTTTCAAGAAGCAAAGTGTCATCGGCCACATCACGATGACGCAAAATACATTTTGCATCATGTAGCCGGTGACACATGCCATGTTTAAAACGACTGGGAACTCGGAACTGGGGGAAAAAAATAGCTCTGATCGTTTTGAACAATCATCCAACGCGGGATTCCAAGGCGGGAAAATCAGGCATCTTTCCAGAGCTCCCTTTCTAGAGCTCCGACCTTCCGACCTCAATATCACTGATGTCATGACCTTGTTTTTTAAATTCCCAGTTGTCTTGAAAGCATATTAATTTGCTTCTTGAAAGTCCAGGACTGGAGCCGTACGTATCCAGCATCTCAGAGTAGGGGTGCTGATCTAGGTGTTCCCTGTCCATGTAATCTTATTCTCTATGATCAAAACTGATCCTAAATCAGCGCTCCTGCTCTGAGATGCTTGATACATACGGCCCCCTGTATTTGAATTAGATTTCAATATAGTAAACCACTCCTATGAGAGCCTTTCCACCTGAAAGTTTCTCATGGCTTGAGCTGTATGACTGTCACACCAAATAGACTCAGAATCGGAGGCAAACATCCTTCGGAGGCAGAGCACTGGAAACTGGGACAGAACAGGGAAGTTTCACCCATTAAACCAACATGCTTGGTTGAATAGTGTGGCAGTAGACTTCAGAGATAGATACAAATACTACTCTAACAATAATACACTAATACTCCTACTGTACTCTCTATACAAACACATCTAATAGGAAAACACTTTATATTGTTAAGACTCATCTTCCATTTCTACATTTAAGATGAGTGTCATTTCACATACTGTATAGAGGCCCGATAACCATACGATGAGATCAACAATTCACATCACTTACTGGCATGTGTCAGTAGATGTGGTTAGTCAGATGGCCACTGTTATTTGGGCAACATTAACAGTCTCTTTAGGTCAGAGGATGACCTGGCAATAGGTTAAAGGTCAGAGGATGATCTGGCAATAAGTGCCCCAAGTTATTGGGATCAGCATTCTCTGGAGAAAAATTAATTTTATGGACTAGTGAAGAGCTTGCTCAACATCCTTAAAGTGTGTGCGCATTCAGTCTGCTTTTACCAAGCATGACCAGTGTCTCCAATCACTCAAATTGGACCTTTTAACGATTCAGTGCTGGCCATTCGTGGGTTAATGGTTTACATATGGGGGTTACAGGGTTATAGTTGTTATCTGCATCCAATCATAAATGGTCCTGGAATAACCTAACAGCAACACTCCTACTCTTACTCTTTAACATAAATCTGGAGTTGAGTGGCTTGGGATTTTTATTTATTTGACTTTTGGATCCTGGAATTAGACTTATCAAAGGGTACTTATTTACAGCAGTAAATACGGGTCAGTAAGAGGCCAAGAGGTTGTGCTCCCTCTCTGCCAAACAGGGCTTTAGAGGTTTACAGATAACATCTATCTGGAATAACCATGACATAGTGTACAGGCAGATCTGTATATGTCTCCCAGATGGCAACCTATTTTCAATAAAGTTCACTACTGCAGTCAGTCAGGGGCTACGTCTGTGGGTCCTGGTCAAAAGGAGTGCATTACATAGGGAATAGGGTGCCAATTAAGACCAGTAATAAAAAAAGAAAGCTAAATATGTTGGAATCCAACGTGTGATTGAGTGTCCAGGAAACATTGCAATACTAGGAAGGAACCCCTATTAATTTCTGGAACAGCGACTCACAGCTCCAGTTTAGTCCGAAGAAAAAATTAATTAGAAGTTGTTTTCAAAGAATTGTATCCAAAGCGATTTACAGTCATGCCAGCATAAATGTTTTTTTATCATGTCTTGTCAACACAACGTGTATATAGTAGAACTACAGTTTGTCTACAGTAAATATTCTGTTTTACTGTATACAGTAAAATCTCCCGTGTTAAATCAACAGTGTTACATTTGACATCTAACACTGGTCCAAGTGTCTATATGGGTCCACAGTTTCAGTGTTAAATTAACACGTATAAAACCTTATTTGCACATTTCCAGAGTGCCTTGCCATTCAAGTGAATTGTAGAGTTACCACACATGACTGTATTTGTTAGTGACAGAGACATGGTCAGTCCTGAGGCCTTCACTAAGTGAGATCCTAAGTGAATACACTATAAAACACATATTTCAAGGCCCTATTTTTTTCCCCTAACACAGTGTCTTGAAACTCCTGGTTTAAAGGCAACAGCAGTCCTTCAAGTCACATTATGCTGGTTTGCTAAGTGATGTGTAATTCCTATTGGAATCCAGCCAGAGTGGGGATATCCAACATTTGGAACTTTTATTCTCCCACAACCAGCAGTCATTCTGTCTGCCGGGTTGTGTAGACGAATGTATGAGACTATCTAAAGCATCTAAACTGGAACAACCATTTCAGTAACAGGTACAACAAGTCCAAGTAACAGATTGGATTAGTTGAGAACAATTTATGTTATTTATATTTTAGTAGCATAACATCATTGAATCAATGTACATGCAAAAACATAGTTATTGAAACAACCAATAAATGACCGGCAATAGAGCAGGCTGGGAAATATGATAATGATGGGAGTGGTTTTGGTTTAACGCTATGTGAGGATGCTGTTCATTAACTACAGCTCAGCGTTCAACAGTATATTGCCCCTTCAGGCTCATCACTAAGCTCAGGACCCTAGGACTGAATACCGCTCTCTGCAACTGGATCCTGCACTTCCTGACGGGCCACCCCCAGACGGGGAAGGTAAGCAACAACACATCCGCCACGCTGACCCTCAACACGGGGGACCCTCAGAGGTACGTGCTCAGTCCCTTCCTGTACTCGTTGTTCACCCACAACTTCAACGCCATCATTAAGATTGCTGACGACACTGTGGTAGGCATGATCAGCACCAACGTTTTTTCGTCTCTCGGTCCCAGCGTTGATGCACCTGTACTGACCTCGCCATCTGGATGATAGCGGGGTGAATAGGCAGTGGATCGGGTGGTTGATGTCCTTGATTATCTTTTTGGCCTTCCTTTTGACATCAGGTGCTGTAGGTGTCCAGGAGGGCGGGAAGTTTGCCCCCGGTAATGCGTTGGGCAGACCGCACCACCCTCTGGAGAGATTTGCGGTTGTGGGCGGTGCCGTTGCTGTACCAGGCGGTGATACAGCCCAACAGGATGCTCTCAATTGTGCATCTGTAAAAGTTTGAGGGATTTAAGTTTTAAGCCAAATTTCTTTAGCCTCCTGAGGTTGAAGAGGCGCTGTTGCGCCTTCTTCACCACACTGTCTGTGTGGGTGGACCATTTCAGTTTGTCAGTGATGTGTGCGCCAAGGAACTTGAAGCTTTCCACCTTCTTCACTGCGGCCCCGTCGATGTGGATAGGGGGGTGCTCCCTCTGCTGTTTCCTGAATTCCACGATCATCTTCTTAGTTTTGTTGACGTTGAGTGAGAGGTTATTTTCCTGGCACCAGGAGCCCTCACCTCCTCCCTTTAGGTTGTCTCATCGTTGTTGGTAATCAAGCCTACTACTGTTGTGTCGTCTGCAAACTTGACGATTGAGTTGGAGGCGTTAACACTAACACTGGGGTTCTTTTACACCAATGAGTGTTAAATTAACACTTGAATCAACACTAGAAATGTTACACAGAAAAACCAACACTAGATAACACTATCCAATTTGCTGTGTATAACTATTACCCACCGTGGTACTGTAGCTTAAGTCATCCCTATGGACCTGGTCAAAGGTAGCATACTAATAGGGTGCTATTTGGGACACAGCTCATGTGATGCTGACATACAAACATCACTATAATAACCTTACACAAGTATTTTCCCACTAAACAATTGCAGATGTTGAAAGGTTAATGAAAATCTACATCAAAAGGGGGATGGATTTATGAGAAAACTTAAAAGCCATTGTGAATTTCCTCCTTAGGAATGAAGCCTAAATACCAGTGTCATATTGACAGAATGTGATCACGGAGTTGAAATATTGATGAAAATCTCACTTAAAAAGGAACTACAAAAGGAATGATGCCTAAATATCATATTGACTGAATATCCAGTGCTAAATTAAAGTACATAGATATCCATAAAGCAACACAGAGAGAGAACACTAGGTTACATGCTATTTAAGTAGTCTTGCCTGAAGGCCCCAGTCTTAATGAATCAGTGTGGTTTGAATGGAGGCAGAGGCGTATTGATTTCTCTGTATGCCTCATCAGAGGAAACGCCTGTGGGAGAGCGAGCATCCGCTAGGCTAGCATCCACTTATAACAACCAGTCAAGTGAATTAGCCACAAGCCAATGGCTTACACAGCACATACATCAGACCGGGGGGAAAAAACTCAGTCTGCATCCCAAATGGCACCCATAGGGCTCTAGTCAAAAGTAGTGGACTATGTAGGGAATAGGGTGTCATTTGGGATGCAAGCCCCTGTATACGCTCAGTAGCTTCAGGTTACGTTTGGCGAGATCACATGTTGCAGTAATTAATAGCGATGTCAATTAGTGTACAGGTATAAAGAAAAGAAACAAGAAGTGTGACCAGAGAGTAGCTGAATTGAACACGTGGCAATCCATCATATGATACAACCTTGAGATTTTTTGTGAATGGTGACCTGATCACACACACACACACACCAGTGGTGACCCGTTATTCTGGCAGCCCCACCTGTTTAGCAAAACAAACTAGAATATATACACTATCGTTCAAAAGTTTGAGGTCACTTGTCTTTGAAAGAAAAGCAAATTTTTTGTCCATTAAAATAACATCAAATTGATCAGAAATACTGCGTAGACATTGTTAATGTTGTAAATGGCTATTGTAGCTGGAAACAGCAGATTTTTATGGAATATCTACATACAGTGCCTTGCAAAAGTATTAATCCCCCTTCGCGTTTTTCCTATTTTGTTGCATTACAACCTGTAATTTAAATGGATTTTTTGGGGATTTCATGTAATGGACATACACATAATCGTCCAAATTGGTGAAGTGAAATGAAAAAATAAAAATACGGAAAAGTGGTGCGTGCACAAGTTTCTTTTCTATGAAGCCCCTAAATAAGATCTGGTACAACCAATTACTACCTTCAGAAGGCACATAATTAGTTAAATAAAGTCCACCTGTGTGCAATCTAAGTGTCACATGATCTGTTACATGATCTTAGTATATATACACCTGTTCTGAAAGGCCCCAGAGTCTGCAACACCACTAAGCAAGGGGAACCACCAAGCAAGCGGCACCATAAAGACCAAGGAGCTCTCCAAACAGGTCAGGGACAAAGTTGTGGAGAAGTACAGATCATGGTTGGGTTATAAAAAAATATCAGAAACTTTGAATATCACAGAGCCCTATTAAATCTATTATTAAAAAATTTAAAGAATACAAACCTGCCAAGAGATGGCCGCCCACCAAAACTCATAGACCGTGCAAGGAGGGCATTAATCAGAGGCAACAAAGAGACCAAAGATAACCCTGAAGGAGCTGCAAAGCTCCACAGCGGAGATTGGAGTATCTGTCCATAGGACCACTTTAAGCCGTACACTCCACAGAGCTGGGCTGTATGGAAGTGGCCAGAAAAAAGCCATAGCTTAACTTCTTAACTAGCTTGGATGAAAGGTGCACAGAGGTGCCCATAGTAAACTGCCTGCTCCTCAGTCCCAGTTGCTAATATATGCATATTAATATTCGTATTGGATAGAAAACACTCTGAAGTTTCTAAAACTGTTTGAATTATCTCTGGCAGGCAAAAAAAAAAAACTCATATGGCAGGCAAAAACCTGAGAAGTTCCACTCCCTGTTTGAATTGTTTCTGAGGTGGCAGATTTTCAACCAAGCTCTCATTGAAATTACAGCGAGATATTGATGAGTTTTCACTTCCTACGGCTTCCACCAGATGTCAACAGTCAATAGAACTTTGTCTGATGATTCTAATGTGAAGGGGGGCCGAAGGAGACAGGAATGAGTAATCACTGCCACGAGCTGACCATAATTTCACATGCGCATTCACATGAGGAGGACCTCCGTTCCACCGTTCATCTGAAGTCAATCTAATTCTCCGGTTGGAACGTTATTCAAGATGTATGTTAACAACATTCTAAAGATTGATTCAGAACATCGTTTGACATGTTTCTACTGACTGTTATGGAGCTTTTGGACATTTCGTCACGTTATAGTGGACGCGCTTTGTGACTTTTGAATTGTTTACCAAACGCGCTAACCAAAGTAGCTATTTGGACATAAATAACGGACATTATCGAACAAATCAAGCATTTATTGTGGACCTGGGAATCCTAGGACTGCATTCTGATGAAGAAACATTTAAATGTCTTGGAATGGCCTAGTCAAAGCCCAGACCTCAATCCAATTAATAATATGTGGTATGACTTAAAGATTGCTGTACACCAGCGGAACCCATCCAACTTGAAGGAGCTGGAGCAGTTTTGCCTTGAAGAATGGGCAAAAATCTCAGTGGCTAGATGTGCCAAGCTTATAGAGACATACCCCAAGATACTTACAGCTGTAATTGCTGCAAAAGGTGGCTCTACAAAGTATTGGATATGCTTAACACCCCGGCCGTCCTACAATCTAAGCTAGATGCCCTCAATCTCACACAAATTATCATGGAACCTACCAGATACAGCCCTAAATCCGTAAACATGTGTACCGTCATAGATATCATCCTGACCAACCTGCCCTCTAGATACCTCTGCTTTTTCAATCAGGATCTCAGCGATCACTGCCTCATTGCCCCTCATCGCTGTCAAACGCTCCCTAAAACACTTCAGCGAGCAGGCCTTTCAAATCGACCTGGCCCGGGTATCCTGGAAGGATATTGACCTCCCTCCATCAGTAGAGGATGCCTGGCTATTATTTAAAAGTGCTTTCCTCGCCATCTTAAACAAGCATGCCCCCTTAATTTTTTTTTAACCAGGAACAGATATAGCCCTTGGTTCACTCCAGACCTGACTGCCCTTGACCAGCACAAAAACATCCTGTGGCGTACTGCATTAGCATTGAATATCCCGCGTGATATGCAACTTTTCAAGGAAGTCAGAAACCAATATACACAGGCAGTTTGAAAAAGCTAGCCTTTGCTTTCCTAACAGAAATTTGCATCCTGTAGCACAAACTCCAAAAAGTTCTGGGACACTGTAAAGTCCATGGAGAATAAGAGCACCTCCTCCCAGCTGCCCACTGCACTGAGGCTAGGAAAAACTGTCACCAATGATAAATCCACAATAATTGAGAATTTCAATAAGCATTTTTCTACGACTGACCATGCTTTCCACCTGGCCACCACTACCCCAGTCAAAAGCTCTGCACCCCCCACAGCTACTTTCCCAAGCCTCCCCCATTTCTCCTTCACCCAAATCCAGATAGCTGATGTTCTGAAAGAGCTGCAAAATTTGGACCCTTACAAATCAGCTGGGCTAGACAATCTGGACCCTCTCTTTCTAAAATGATCCACCGTAATTGTTGCAACCCCTATTACTAGTCTGTTCAACTTCTCTTTCGTATCTTCTGAGATCCCCAAAGATTGACCGCGGCAGCTTTCCATCGCCCTCTTCAAAGGGGGAGACACTCTATACCCAAACTGTTACAGACCTATATCTATCCTACTCTGCCTTTCTATGGTCTTCGAAAGCCAAGTTAACAAACAGATCACCGACCATTTCGAATTCCACCGTACCTTCTCCGCTATGCAATCTGGTTTTCGAGCTGGTCATGGGTGCACCTCAGCCACGCTCAAGGTCCTAAACGATATCATAACCGCCATCGATAAAAGACAATACTGTGCAGCCGTATTCATCGACCTGGCCAAGGATTTCGACTCTGTCAATCACCGCATTCTTATCGGCAGACTTAACAGCCTTGGTTTCTCAAATGACTGCCTCACCTGGGTCACCAACTACTTCTCAGACAGAGTTCAGTGTGTCAAATCAAAGGGCCTGTTGTCCGGAACTCTGGCAGTCTCTATGGGGGTGCCACAGGGTTCAATTTTCGGGCCGACTCAATTCTCTGTATACATCCAGACGAGCTTTAATGCCATACAACTCTCCTTCCGTGGCCTCCAACTGCTCTTAAATGCAAGTAAAACTAAATGCATGCTCTTCAACCGATCGCTGCCCTCACCTGCCCGCCCGTCCACCCGTCCGTCCTCTGGACGGTTATGAATTAGAATATGTGGACAACTACAAATACCTAGGTGCCTGGTTAGACTGTAAACTCTCCTTCCAGACTCACATTAAGCATCTCCAATCCAAAATTACATCTAGAATCGGCTTCCTCTTTCGCAACAAGCATCCTTCACTCATGCTGCCAAACATACCCTCGTAAAACTGACCATCCTACCAATCCTTGACTTCGGCGATATCATTTACAAAATAGCCTCCAACACTACTCAGAAAATTGGATGCAGTCTATCACAGTGCCATCCGTTTTGTCCCCAAAGCCCCATATACTACCCACCACTGCGACCTGTATGCTCTCGTTGGCTGGCCCGCACTTCATATTCGTCGCCTAACCCACTGGCTCCAGGTCATCTATAAGTCTTTGCTAGGTAAAGCCCCGCCTTATCTCAGCTCACTGGTCACCATAGCAACACCCACCCGTAGCAGGCACTTCAGCAGGTATATTTCACTGGTCACCCCCAAAGCCAATTCCTCCTTTGGCCGCCTTTCCTTCCAGTTCTCTGCTGCCAATGACTGGAACGAATTGCAAAAATCACTGAAGCTGGAGACTCATATCTCCCTCACTAACTTTAAGCAGCTTACAGATCATTGCATCTGTACATAGCCCATCTGTAAATAGCCCACCCAACTACCTCATCCCCATATTGTTATTTGCACCCCAGTATCTCTACTTGCACATTCATCTACTGCACATCTATCACTCCAGTGTTTAATTGCTAAATTGTAATTATTTTGCCACTATGGCCTATTTATTGCCTTACCTCCCCAATCTTATCTCATTTGCACACACTGTATATAGACTTTTCTATTGTGTTATTGACTGTACATTTGTTTATTCCATGTGTAACTCCGTGTTGTTGTTTGTGTCGCACTGCTTTGCTTTATTGGCCAGGTCGCAGTTGTAAATGAGAACTTGTTCTCAACTGGCCTACCTGGTTAAATAAAGGTGAAATAAAAAAATATATTAAAAAAAGAAACACAGGAGTGATGGTTGCTGATAATGGGCCTCTGTACACCTACGTAGATATTCCATAAAAAAAAACAGCAATTTCCAGCTACAATAGTCATTTACAACATTAACAATGTCTACACTATTTCTGATCAATTTGATATTTTAATGGAGAAGAAATGTGCTTTTCTTTCAAAGACAAGGACATTTCTAAGTGACCCCAAACTTTTGAATGTTAGTATATATATCTATATACAGTGCATTCAGAAAGTATTGAGCAAAGAATTCTAAAAACATTTGTAAAAAATTCTAAAAACCCGTTTTTGCTTTGTCATTATGGGGTATTGTGTGAAGATTGCTAAGGATTTTTAACAAATGTTGTAATCCATTTAACAATAAGGCTGTAACGTAACAAAATGTGGAAAAAGTAAATGGGTCTGAATACTTTCCGAATACAGTGTATATAATTAGTTTTGCCTGTTTTGAATGTTTTTTGGATATTAATTCGAGTCACATATCAGTTTGTAAACAATGTAAGAAAAACAACAATCCTTCAGTTAATAAAGCTGCATACAAACATGGTCTCTTTCTTGAGTAATGCAGCTTCAAAATGCAGGTGTTTCAGCCTAGCTCAGTGCTTTCTGTGGTGGAGGGGCAGCCAGCAAAAATACAGAGCGTAGGCGTTGGTAATCTTCTCTAGTTGTGCCGTGATTGGCTTAGTGTTTTGTCACTCATGGTGACACTACATCACTGCCAAATCTACAGGGAGAGAGCTAGGCAGTTCAAGCCCCCTTGGGTGCTGCCATAGATTTACATTAGAAGTGCCCGTCCATGAAGGCTCAAGGTCATTGGTCACAGATAAAATTACGTCAAATCACATATCTACTGTAGCTTTGATTGGACTGATCATGTCAACGTCATACTTTCACAATCTTAGCTAGCAAGCTAGACAAGCAGTCATCATCATGAATCACGTTGACAATCTACTGGCAAATCCTTTTCATCCTTGTCATATGAAGAGAAATTATAGATAAAACATATCAGTGCCATTGGACATAAACATTACACAACAAGTCGGAAATTGCAAATTCAACAATGAGTAGTTTGGATAGATTGAATGGCTAACTGCAAGTGTCGCAAAGCAATCAATATTTTGCTTCACCTGCCTGCTATTCGTTGGAGAGAGTGTGTGGTCCAAGTCTGGGTTTAAGGATTTAAAACATCTGTCTGAAAGGGTCTCTTTTCCAAGCTTAAAAGGATAAACATTCACACGCAACACCATGGGCCAGAAAAGGTTGAATACATTGGCCATGCTTTCAATCCAGCATGACTTCTGACGCATTAAAAACAACTGGAAACTTGGAACTGGGAAATCTAAGACTTCAATGCGTTCAGGACAACTGGGAACTCGGAAAAACGAGCTTGGACTGGGAAAATACGTTATGAACGGTCATCCAACTCGGAATTCTAAGTCAGGAACTCAGGACTCTTTCTAGAGCTCCGAACTGAAGATCACTGAACTCATGATTTGACCATGTTTTTTCCCCCTAGTTTGCAGTTGTCTTGCAAGCACCATCAATCCAGAGAATGTCAGACTTATGACAAATTTGATTACAAAGTTTGCCAACAAAAACGACCGTGGCGACATGTTCAAATGAGCACAGAACAACATTGGTTAGTCCAAAAATATGTATTGTATACTGCTGCATAAATTATGTAATATGCCAGGGAGATATGTATACTGTAGCTAAGAAAGTAATACTAAGTGTATGTTGTGTAGTAAGCTGTTAGTATCCCATGTGTCTCACCCAATGAATTTCGTCCCACACCACCTCATAATTTCACCTACTGTTCTGACTTGGTGGTGCACATGTAGCCTATAGCCTGTTTTAGAGAAATGTCATCGTTGAATATTGTAAGAGCTTTCATCGTCTGCTTATATGTCCCCGTTATTTATACTACGGTTATGACTTGGCGTACAGGGAGAATACTGTAAGAACGGCCCGTGTTCTGAATTCTGTCACTGTACATTTCAAAAGTGCTGAACAAATAGTTCTATCGACTACTCGCTCACTAATGTCTTCATCGAAATTACGGCTTTCCTCTTATCCGCTCATCGTTCCCTTACGCTATAGTTTGTACATCTCAATTGTTATAATGCTTACATAGGTCTATCTCATGAGTATCTTATTCATCATTTTAGGTAATGTTGGAATTATTTCATTGTTTTGCTAATATTGTGTATTATAATTATCTCATGTGCTTTTCTTCATGAGGAAGGGATACTATATAATGTTGTTTGGTCTGTAACCATGTTTGCCAGTCACAGTCTCTTCCCATTCAAATATTTCTTTTAAACAAACAGTTCAGAAATAGACCATAGTAATTCCAGTTAAAATTGCAAGGGTTGTTTTGTTTTGCGCAATGTACTGTCTGTGCGTTGGTATATTGTTAATAAAAGTGGATCCTCTTGATTGTATTTTTTTGTTCATTTTTAGAGCTCATAGGCCTAATAAAATAATGCTTTGATGGCATGCATGAAACTTTTTTTTATTGACTTTGCCCTACCAAGATGTACATGCTAAAATCACACACACACATTTGAAGTACTTTATTTGAATCCACGTTACAGTCGAGAAGGATTCAAACTTTTCAACGGACAGATATCTGGATACTTATGGACACAGAGAGCACCTTCTTCTCCATACTGCTAGGCTACCTATGACAGCTGACACGGAGCAGACCTACTCCCAAATGCTGAACCTGTCACTGTTTCAGAGATCTCTCTCTGCCAGGAGACTCATGGTGAAGTAACACGCCGCCTCAAGCTAGAGCTTAAATGAATAACTCAATCTAAACCAAACAAGGTATCCCACCCAGACTCTCTCAAACACTCACAAACGTCTTCTTGCTCAGTGACCTGATTCTAGACTGTTTGGATTGAAGGATGCCACATAGTCATTAAAGAACAATAGTGGAGCTATAACTCTCTGCTAGAGTTAACAGCTTGGACGTGATGATCTCACACCCTCTCACACGCTGACTCGTACTGTGAGCCCTAAGCCAACCAGGTAGCCATTCAGATGACAAGACTATGGTAGACTAAGGTATGGGCTTGGTTGACATTGCAGCTGACAGCGCAGGTGACTCCCGACTGACTGATCAACAAATCACCTTGCATCAAAACTAACTACTCGTTATTCTTTGTAGATCGGTTAGTCACAACTTACCCACAATGCATCATAGATTTGATGCTCTTGAACATGGCTTGTCTTTCCGAAGAAATGTTCCCTGCTGCCATGGCGACCATGCAACGTCTTCTTCCCATAATCCGCCATAAGTGGAGGTCTTTGAGTTCCACATTGGCTGAGTTTGTCTGACTGTGAGATTATTCCTATCTGGTGTCTAATTACATCTCCTCCTGTGCTAGAGGTCTGCCAAAGTCTGACGTTTATCACAATCTCCCATTTATTCACTAACGCATTAGCACAGGCTTTTTTCATAACCTTCTTAGCATCACAAATAGCATCCTATTCCCTATGCGGTGCACTACTTTTGACCAGGGTCAATAGGGCTATGGTCAAAAGTAGTGCACTAATAGTGAATAGGGTGCCATTTGGAATACATACCTTGTATTGTCTGTGACCCCCCCTCCCCATGTAATTCCCCTTTGGCAGACCTTTGTGTAAAATATGTCCAAACCGCTGCTTAGTCAATGGAGCTACACATTAGATATTTATACAAACAAACTCTGAGGCAAATGAAGTCATTTCAAAACAACAGTGTAGTGAGAGATGTGTAATGAAAGATGGGAACCACAAATGAGGAATCTTTGAGGGCCATTTAATGTGGGCTGGTGTGTTATGAGGGTCTATTATAAAGCCCACAGTCTGGCCAAAGTTTGTCAAGTTCAGCAAAGTCTAAATCTCAGATACACCAGAGAGCTTTATGGGTAATGAGAGGCATTCATTAATCTAATCCTCTTTCTTTGCTTGATTTTTTCGAATTCCAGGAAACCGATCTCATCTCACACTAAAATTACATTTGGATTGAACTTGTTTTAGCTTGTTTTAACGTAGTGTTTTTTCCACCCATAAATCAGAACGCGTCAGTCGAGAACAAATTACCATGGAACATATGTATGGAATGACTCTGCTTGTAGGGTTCAAGCCTGGAATAACCTGGTGCCGCCATAGGCAGCCATGCACGCTCCTGTTCCATCTGCCAGAAGTAATGTGTCAAAACCTTGATCTGAAATACAATCCTTTCACAGACCATTGAGAGCAACACAAACAATAATAGGCTGTGAACAGGTAAGGGCCTGCTCTGCGTTACCCCCATATGACACACACACACACACACACACCACAAATAGGTGGTTTTCACTTAGACCTTACATTATACAGTAGTTGTGCTGTCTCGGTCAAACACATGCTGGCACACACACTTATGCACACACACACACACACACACACACATGCACACAGTCTCAAAGTGCATCCTGATCTCTGATGCTTCACGGGAGACTGAAGTGAATGCCCTCACATTCAAGCACAGACAACCCCCCCTTATTAAAGTCTGCACGCCATACACTAGACAAGAACAACAAAAGATGCCTCCTTATACAATGGCCTGGATAACTAAGGACATAACTAACTGTAGATATTTTGACTTGAACTTTTCTCCCTTGCTGCTTTTGACTCATCTGCCCTCACTCTAAAAAAACAAAAAACGGAGAAAGTTGACATGACCTGTAGGTGTATTTTACCTCATACCCAAGACCACCATGGAATCAATCACAAGCAGAGTGTGGCTTAGGATCAAAGCACCAACCTGGCCAGAATGAAACACTCACAGCTAGGCTAGAGGAGAGAGAGAAAGAGATAAGTGTGTGGGGGCTTGGAGATTGGAGACTAGTTGATGGTTGATAATAGCAGTCTATCTCTCTCTCTGTGGCTCTCTCTCTCTCTCCTGTTATCAGTGCATGCCTCAGATGCTCCAGAGCCTTAACACTGCCAGATGTGTCATTAAAAAAAGTCCAGCTTAGCCCACTGGATTCTGGTACACTCCGTGGCCTTCTCTGATGGAGCAGAGAGATTTCCACAGCAGCCAAGATGACAGGCAAGTGGGAGTACAGTTGAAAGTGGACGCTGGGATTGAACCCCAGTCTCCGGTGGGGAGCAGTAAGAATGTGACTGGCCAGGTGCGTTACCACTAGACGACAGAGGTCTTCGAGGGAAAGGCTTTCAGCTTCAGTTAAAGTCCTGGCCCTGTGGCCTACGTCAATTCATAAGACTTAACACACGCCCGAAATGTCACCTGTCACACACGCTTATCATCCGGCCCCAGCCACGCAACTTCAGCGCCAGACCCACCTTCGTACCTCTGCTGCAGTCATGGGCTACGTCCCAAATGGCACCATATTAAATATACCAAACATTAGGAACACATTCCTAATATTGAGTTGCACCCACTTGGCCCTCAGAACAGCTTCAATGTGGGCTCCTGAGTGGCGCAGCGGTCTAAGGCACTGCATATCAGTGTGAGAGGTGTCAGACCCTGGTTAGATTCCAGGCTGTATCATAATCGGCCATGATTGGGAGTCCCAAAGCGCGGTGCACAATTGGCCCAGCGTCGTCCAGGTTAGGGTTTAGCCGGGGTAGTTCATCATTGTAAATGATAATTTGTTCTTAACTGACTTGCCTAGTTAAATAAATTAAAATGTTTTGGGGCATGGTCTCTACAAGGTGATGAAAGCATTCCACAGGGATGCTGGCCCATGTTGACTCCAATGCTTCCCACAGTTGTGTCAAGTTGGCTGGATGTCCTTTGCATGGTGGACCCTTCCTGATACACACAGAAAACTGTTGTGTGAAAAACCCAGCAGCTCTTGACACAAACCGGTGTCACAAGATGGCGCCGACAGAGAGGGCTGCCTCACTTCTAGTCCTTAGGAAACTTTGCAATATAGTTTTTTTATGTATTATTTCTTACATTGTTGCCCAGAAAATCTTAAGCGTTATTACATACAGCTGGGAAGAACTATTGGATATCAGAGCGACGTCAACTTACCATCACTACAACTTTCCCGAAGCGGATCCTTTGTCCGCACCACCCAGGGCATTTGAGGCCGACCCAAAACAACGCCACTGGAGAAGAGGAAGACGGAGCGGTCTCCTGGTCAGACTTCAGAGTTGCGCACACCACCTACCACTCCCGAGTATATTACTGGCTAATGTCCAGTCCCTAGATAGCAAGTTCGACGAAATCAGGGCAAGGGTTGCTTTCCACAGAGACATCAGGGATTGTAACATACTCTGTTTCACAGAAACATGGCTCTCTCGGGATATGCTGTTGGAGTCGGTACAGTCACCTGGCTTCTCAGTGCGTCGCACCGACAGGAATAAACATCTCTCCAGGAAGAAGAAGGGCACAGGTGTATGTTTCATGATTAACGACTCATGGTGTAATTGTAACAACATACAGGAACTCAAGTCCTTTTGTTCACCTGACCTAGAATTCCTCACAATCAAATGCCGACCGTATTATCTCCCAAGAGAATTATCTTTGGTTATTGTCACAGCCGTGTATATACCTCCTCAAGACGATACCATGACGGCCCTCAAGGAACTTCACTGGACTTTATGCAAACTGGAAACCATATATCCTGAGGCTGCATTTATTGTAGCTGGGGATTTAAAAAAAGCTAATTTGAGAACAAGGCTACCTAAATTCTATCAGCAATTCGACTGTAGCACTCGAGCTGGAAAAACACTGGACCATTGCTACTTTAACTTCCGCAATGCTTACAAGGCCCTCCACCACCCTCCTTTCGCCAAAACTGACCACGACTCCATTTTGCTCCTCCCTTCCTATAGGCAGAAACTCAAACAGGAAGTACCCGTGCTAAGGACTATTCAACGCTGGTCTGACCAATCGGAATCCATGCTTCAAGATTGTTTTGATCACACGGACTGGGATATGTTCCGGGTAGCCTCAGAGAATAATATTGACGTATAAGCTGAATCGGTATGTGAGTTAATAAGGAAGTGTATAGGAGATATTGTACCTACTCTGACTATTAAAACCTACCCTAACCAGAAACTCTGGATAGATGGCGGAATTTGCGCAAAACTGAAAGAGTGAACCCCCGCATTTAACCATGGAAAGGTGACTGGGAATATTCCCGATTATAAACAGTGCAGTTATTCTCTCCGCAAGACAATCAAACAAGCAAAATGTCGGTAGAGAGACAAAGTGGAGTCGCAATTCAACAGCTCAGACACAAGACTTAAGTGGCAGGGTCTACAGACAATCATGGACTATAAAAGGAAAATCAGCCACATCACAGACACCAACGTCTTGCTTCCAGACAAACTAAACACCTTCTTAGCACGCTTTGAGGATAATACAGTACCACCAACGCTGCCTGCTACCAAGGACTGTGGGCTCTCCGACGTGAGTAAGACATGTAAGCGTGTTAACCCTCGCGAGGCTGCCGCCCAGATGGCATTCCTAGCCGCGTCCTCAGAGCATGCGCAGAACAGCTGGCTGGTGTGTTTACGGACATATTCAATCTCTCCCTACCATTGTTCCTGTACCCAAGAATGCAAAGGCAACTGAACTAAATTACTATCGCCTGTAGCACTCACTTCTGTCATCATGAAGTGCTTTTGAGAGACTAGTCAAGGATCATATCACCTCCACCTTACCTGTCACCCTAGACCCACTTCAATTTGCTTACCGCCCCAATAGGCCCAGAGACAATGCAATGGCCATCACACTGCACACTGCCCTATCCCATCTGGACAAGAGGAATACCTACTTAAGAATGCTGTTCATTGACTATAATCTCTTCAACACCATAGTACCCTCCAAGCTCATCATTAAGCTTGAAGCCCTGGGTCTCAACCCCGACCTATGCAAATGGGTCCTTGACTTTCATAAGGGCCACCCCCAGGTGGTGAAGGTAGGAAACAATATCTCCACTTCGCTGATCCTCAACACTGGGGCCCCACAAGGGTGTGTGCTCAGCCCCCTCCTGTACTCCCTGTTCACCCATGACTGCGTAGCCATGTATGCCTCCAACTCAATCATCAAGTTTGCAGACGACACAACAGTGCTAGGCTTGATTACCAACAACGACGAGACAGCCTACAGGGAGGAGGTGAGGGTTCTCAGAGTGTGGTGTCAGGAAAATAACCTCTCACTCAACATCAACAAAACAAGGGAAATGATCGTGGACTTCAGGAAACAGCAGAGGGAGCACCCCCCTATCCACATCTAGAGAACAGCAGTGGAGAAGATGGAAGGTTTTACATTCCTCGGCACACACATCACTGACAAACTGAAATGGTATACCCACACAGACAGTGTGGCGAAGAAGGCGCAACAGCGCCTCTTCAACCTCAGAAGGCTGAAGAAATGTGGCTTGTCACCTAAAAACCTAAAACTTTTACAGAAGCACAATTGAGAGCATCCTGTCGGGCTGTATCACCGCCTGGTACGGCAACTGCACCGCCCACAACTGCAGGGCTCTCCAGAGGGTGGTGCGGTCTGCACAACGCATCACCGGGTGCCCTCCAGGACACCTACAGCACCCGATGTCACAGGAAGGCCAAAAAGATAATCAAGGACAACAACCACCCGGGCCACTGCCTGTTCACCCGGCTACCAGCCAGAAGGCGAGGTCATTACAGGTGCATCAAAGGTTCATTCTCTGAAATCGAGAGAATGAAAAACAGCTTTTATCTCAAGGCCATCAGACTGTTAAACAGCCATCACTAGCACAGAGAGGCTGCTGCCTACATACAGACTTGAAATCATTGGCCACTTTAATAAATGGAACACTACTTTAATAATGCCACTTTAATTATGTTTACTTGTCTTGCATTACTCATCTCATATGTATATACTGTATTCTATACTATCTATTACCGCTCTGTCATTGCTCATCATTCTATTTCTATTTCTATATTCTTATTCCATTCCATTCCTTATTCCATTAGGTGTTTGTTGTGGAATTGTTAGATATTACTTGTTAGATATTGCTGCACTGTCAGAACAAGAAGCACAAGCATTTTGCTACACTCGTAATAACATCTGCTAACCGTGTGTATGTGACCAATAAAATGTGATTTGATTTGGTGTGCCAGGCACCTACTACCTTACCCCATTCAAAGGCACTTAAATATTTTGTCTTGCTCATTCACCCTCTGAATGGCGCACATAACACAATCCATGTCTCAATTTTCTCAAGGCTTAAAAATTGCCCCCTTCATCTACACTGATTGGAGTGAATTTAAACGAGTGAATTTAACAAGTGAATCACTTGTCATGCACAGGAGGTTGGTGGCAATGGGCTCGAGGTAAGGACCGAAGCGGAATTTGTGGAATGGTATCAAATACATTAAACACATGGTTTCCAGGTGTTTGATGCCATTCCATTTGCTCCGTTCCGGCCATTGTGCACCATACAGGGAATAGGGTGCCATTTTGGAACACAGATGTGTTCATGCCCAATGCCTGGCCTTAGATGTCTTGACTGAAACCAGGACAACATGGGACCTGGGCTCGACCTAGGAACCTGTATGGATGATCTCGGTCTATAAAGAGGTGAAATGTATGAGGCTATGATGATAACTCCGGCAGCTGGCTCACCTTTAACCGCTAGGCTACCTTCCCGCCTAAATTATTTGATAAACACGAGGTTAAGATGATCCCAGTGCCACTGTGCATTTGTTTAGAGAAATTGCTAAATCATTGAAGCACTTTCCAAAGAAAGACAGGCAGACAGTGAATGAGGGCTGTCAAAAGAACAACAGCACCCAAAATAGCTCTACCAATGGAACATTTACAGCGTCTGCAGCATTTGTATGCAGGCCTCAGCAGGAAATGTGAAGAGAATTCTGTCGTCGTCGTCGTCGTCACTCCGACTCACATAGAGAAACACTGAGCTGACTCCTCCAAGCCTCCATCTGCAACAATACACAGTTCATGTATTCTGTTTGAAAGTCTTTTTAGAGTGTGTGGTGCGGTGGCATGGATTAAAGTCATTCTTCAGTTAAGAAGAGTGATGAGTAAAAACGTGAACGCTTCGGTAGAACGAGGGGGGAGAAAGAGAGAGACGGAGACAGACAGAGACGGAGACGGAGAGACAGAGGAAGAGATGGAGAGACAGATAAATGTAGAAATAAAAAGAGAGGGAAAGAGACACAGATTCAGAGATAGAGGAAGACTTGTGTGTGTGTGTTTGTGCGGGCGTTTGCGTGTAGGAAGGGCAGGAGTCCTCCTGGCCAGTGGGCTGTTTGTGTAAAGAGGTTGGAGAGAGCACACAGAGCCACAGACTGGGAGACATCTGGTTTCCAGTACAGACCTGCCCCTCATAACCCACAACCTGACTTTATACTGCAGGGAGGAACAACTGGGAAACGGAGGGAGGAAGGAGGTGTGGGGGGGGGGGGGGGGGGGTCACACACACACACACAACACAGTGCTACAGATCTGCAGACTTCCCAGCATGCCCTGCTCACATTCCTGACCTCCTTCTGTCACCCGAAAGTTTGACTCACACCCACACCTCCCCTCTCTCCTACCACCACCCTCCCCCCTGCCAAATCCCTGTCTGTCTCCCCTGTCTCTCCCCCATCTCCCCTCCCCCCAACCGACTGTCTCGGAGTTAGACCAGAAACACACAACTCAGATCTCACACTCAAATGAACGGGATACACACTCTGTGTGTGTGTGTGTGTGTGTGTGTGTGTGTGTGTGTGTGTGTGTGTGTGTGTGTGTGTATGTCACTCTGGATAAGAGCGGCTGCTAAATGACTAAAATGTAAATGTTTGTGTGCATGTGTGTGTAACTGCAAGTAAACATCTTGATTGACAGAGGGCGTAGGAGGCGTAACAAAAACACTGCCAGTCTGTCATTCAAATAAACATGAGGGTTTACACAATACGCCTGTACCTGAATACCAGCTACTCACCAAAACTAACAGAGGGAATAACTTATTCCTAAAAATTTCCTCCTACACTACCTGCTTATGGCTTAGACTTAACCTTCAAGACAATGGCCAGGTAAAACCATGGGCAGGTTCATTGTACATCCCAAATGAACCCTATTCCCTATGTAGTGCACTACTTTTGACGAGGGCCGGGCAATACTAGTGCAGTATAAAGGGAATAGGCTGCATTTTGGGACGCAGTCTTCAACTCTCCTCTTGTGCTAAATCTAAGCTCACTGGGGTGTGGGAATGTGACCAAAAGTGAGGGATCAGACCCCCTGCACCCTTCCCTAATCCGCACCCCACAGAGATAACAACAATGTGACGGGGCTCGTCATGTGATCAGGTGAGGAATGTGTTCGACTCCCAGGCATCCCCCAGGATATGATACATAGTGCTGATCTGATCCATGCACAACACAACACACTAGTCTGACTGATGAACAGGACAGGAAGCGGAGCCCTGATAGGTAGATCTAGACCACACAACATACCAGTCTGACCAATACACACACAACAAACAGATAGCCCACTAATCCTTTCTTAACGAATTGTAGCCGACCACACTGATAAATGCACAGGGCAAAACAAAGTCATAAACTGAGTAGCGTGGGAGTAAGGAAACTGCCCTGGCGGCCAATGTCTACTGCAAGGTTGTCCTAGCACTACACAGTTGGTTCAAATAATCAACTAACCATGAAGCTTTGATAATTCGAATCAGCTGTGTAGTGTTAGGGCAAAAACCAAAACGTGCACCCCTTGGGGTCCTGAGTACCGAGTTTGGGAAACACTAGTCTACTGAAACTAGACCAGCACCCATCTACTGTAACTACTACAATTACTATACTACTATTACACTAATGACACTACAGTACAAGAGTTACTACCAAAAAAAACAACACAGAATGGAATACATGCTCATAAGCTCTGTGTGTGAGACTGATTATTCAGAGGTTGTTGATTCTCGCTTTTCACAAGCTCTTGGTGGCAGCCCAGGCTACGAAAACCCAACAATGTCCCTAGTTTGACACTAGGGTGTACACACCAGTCTCACAGTGTTAAAGCAATATGAGTGTGGTCCAGTACTTACTGTGCATAGAGCCTTGTGCGAGGGCCGAGGCTTTAGGCGGGCTGATTCTGCTCTTGGGTTGGGCCACCGTGTCCCCAGTCTGTGCCTGGCTTAGGTGGCTTTGGTTCTGGGACTGGGTCTGAGATTGCATCTGGCTCTGCTGTTTGTCTGTCTGCTGCTGTGCAGGTGGGGCGGCTGCAGCTGCAACCAGGGCCCTCTGCTTGGTCAGGGTCCCGTCGCTGCCAGCCCTCATCAGCTTCTCCCCCACACTCACCACCCTGGCTCGGGCCCCTCCCGGAGCCTCCTTACGGGATGGCAGCTTGGATCCTGCCCCGACCGAGGAGGGCCGAGCCAGCCGCGATGCTTTAGACATCCTGGTGTAAGTCAGTGAAAGGTCTCTGGGACTCTCAGTCTATCGGTCTCGCTGTCTCTGTCAGTGCCAGGTCCGGGGTAGGTAATAGGGTAGAGTATTCCAGGTCTCAGGGCTCCTTAGTGTGTCTCCCACTCAGCTCTGCGAGTCCTGACTGGAGCAGGTAGGCTGGGCTGAGCAGCCAGAGGGAAGAGGGCACTTTTGGGAAGGCAGAAGGGGAGGAGGAGGAGAGAGAGAGAGAAGGGGCGGGAAGAGTCAACAGGTCCCTGGAAGGTGTACTCTTCTCCTGGCAGGGCCTCCTGGGCTCATCCTCCAAAGCAAACAGAGCTGTGTGCGTGGGTGTGTGTGTGTGTGGGTGTGTGTGTGTATGTATGTGTGCGTGAGTGAGTGTTCAAACCTGTGGATCAGCAGGAGGTGGTGGGCCAAATGCGGAGGAAGAAGCCAGGTCTTTAGTGTCAGCGCATTCCAGCTCTATAACCCACCGTCTTCCTCTCTGTCGCCCGATCTGTCACACCCTCTCATCTCCTTTTCTTGAATCTTGCATACTCCCTCTCTCATTGACGCCCTGTCAAACACAGACAGTTCTTAGTCCAAGGCAGTTTTTTCCCGGTCTCCTCTTTTTTCTACTGCTCCGCAGTAGTTCTCCTTCTTTCCTTTTTCTTTCCTCTTCTCTTCTTTCTTTTTTCGGGTTCCCTCTTCTTTGCTCTTCCACTGCTTTTCTGATGCTCAGTATGTAACTGTTCCAGTGCTCGGGCGAGCACCGGGCGAAACACACGGAGAGAGAGAGAGATATGGAGAAAGAGAGAGGAACAGAGAGAGCGAGAGAGAGAGAAAAAAAAGAGCACGAGGGAGAGAGCAGGAGAGAGAAAGAGAACGGAGGATTTGGGATCCCTCCTCTTCAGGTGCAGCTGCTGAAGCCGTTCCAGATGTGTGTCAGTCGCTTCACGTCACCGCTCAGCCGCCCAGCACACACACACACACAGCTGCACGCATTCCTGCTCACCACTCCATCGACGGAGTCACCTCAAACTCCCATCCCTCTCTCTCCCACTTTCCTTCTCCTTTCTCGCTCTCCTTCCCTCGTTCACACTGTCCCTCCAGCTCAGTTTCACTCCTCCTCATGCGTGAGAAAAGACGATGTCCTGACAATGGAAGCAGTCAGAAAACGCACACACACATTCTCACACACACTCTAACATATACACAAGACCCCTTCACTGGAGGAATTTACAGAGAATTAAAGAGCACAGAGGAAATGTGGATTACTGTAGAACACAGCAAGCTTCGCTGGACGGTGTGTGTGTGTGTGGCCCTGATAGGCTGCCACACAGAGCTTCAGATAAAAGAAAGGGAGAGAAAGAGGGGGGGGGGGGGGGTAAGACAAGTGAGAGGCAAAATTGGGAGGGAGAGAGAGAGAGAGAGAGAGAAAGAGAGCGGGGGAGAGAGAGAACAGTGAAGGTGAGACATTTTTAAAAAGACAAGAAGTTCATTTGGGGATCGGAGAGCTTCAGAGGGGCATTCTCCTCCCTCTCTCCTCTGAACCTAAACAAAATGTTCTTTACATCTGTACACACTGCTCATCCTCAGACACTCAGCACTAACTCCTCTCCTGAGTTAAGATATAGGATACATCCCAATTGGCACCCTATTCCCTATATCGTGTACTACCTTTGACCAGGGTCCATAAGGCTCTGGTAATTGGTCATGCACTACAGTATATAGGAAATAGCGTGCCATTTGGGACAGAACCATAAACATAAATCGCAGACTTCAGTATGGGTGTGAAACAAGATGCTGACCGACCCATGGTCAGGCTGTCCTCATTTCAATGCCTTTATCTCCAATAGGAAGAACAAAATAACTGATCTGGAGACGGTGGTAAAACAAAGACAAAGTTAACTACAGAGATGACAGAGTGACAGAATCCCTGAGGGAGATGACGTTTTTTTTTTAAGGGTCAACAGTGAGGCTGATCGTTTACAGGCAGTTCACAACACATTTAGACCCACACACGCACACACACACACACCTTGTTCACATACGGTATGATTCACATATGACTACGAACCACGGTCATGCCACAACAGGTGTAACAGCCGGTGACATCACTGACAACACTGCTGACAGGCTACCGAGGCTACCCACCATTCACATATTATGGTACATGTGCTCAGTTTCAGTATGTAGCTGGCATGTGAAGCAGAAGTGTGTTAGCTCGATGCACTGTATGTGTCATAGCGTGCCGAGAGACTTAACACCGTGGAGAGGATTATAGTGAGCACGGGATGAACGGAGGCAGACAGCAAACTATGAGAGGAGGAAAGAGCAGCCAGTCATAGCCAAAAGGCTGTACCACCAGGTCTGTTTCCACAGGAAAGAGGGGACCACCAGTTCCCCATCTGATTGGACCGTACCATTGATCTATTTCCATAGGGTGGGAAAATTGAATGGTTGGTTCACTGGTAAAGATGACGACTGTGTGGAACATAATGGAAACCGAACAATGATATGCTTGTACAATGCGATACCGTATCAGACATTTTTCTTTAAACAGCTGAAGAGATGCTGAAGAAATGTACTGTATGTATATATGTGAGCGTGCACACACACAGTGACAGACACAGAAACAGACACACACACACACACCGAAGCTGATTCTACAACCTAATCCCCTTGATGTGTCAGAGTAATATTGTTTACTGAGCAGCTGAATACATTTGTGTCTATTGGGTTTACTAAATCCAGTCTGAATCCTGTTCCTAAATGGCACCCTAGTCCCTACATAGAGCTCTGATAAAAAAAATATTGCACTATGGACACACACACACACACACACGCAGTCGCCATGTGATTTGTAATAACTCCCCCATCCCCCTCGTCAAAAGTAGTCCACGAATAGGGGAATAGGTTGCCATTTGGGCTGCCGCCCTAAGCCTCATTCTTAGGAGAATGTGAGGAAGAGAAAAACTGATGTTTCGCCGTGAATAAAAGGGAAACAACGGCAGATTATACCATCAAAGTCCAATCTTATGAAGGAAAGGATGTGAACGGAAGCAGTGTCGTGCCTTTGGCTCAACTTAATTTTTATTGTGAAACGTAGAACCCAAACTCTGACACAGACATACATGGAGAAGCAAATATAAACACAGACTCACTTATATCCGCCACAGTGAACCAATGCCACCAGCGATTACTTCCTAAAAATAAGCAATGATTTTGTGTGCAATGTGTGTTTGTGTGTGTGTGTGTGTGTGTGTGTGTGTGCCTGCATGTGTACGTGCATATGCGTGTGTATGTGCACTACTTCACTCAGACTAAAATGAAAACCCTCTAATAATACGATGTGAATTGGATAGCTCCCCGAGGCATCCTGATTTTAACCCAAAGCTGATTGTACGGTACGCTGCAGTACTCTTTGAAGATAAGTCTATGTTCAAAGCCCTTAAATAACATATCATTTACGGACAGACATCGTTTGAAAGCCTTTCTCAATCGAGTCGTTAGAAAGATTAAAAAGTGAATGAAAGTATGACATAACACATACTGTACCTCTCAAGCAGTGGTCTTCAAAGTCGGGGTCGAGACGCGGGGAAGTATGTACAGTTGAAGTCGGAAGTTTACAAGTCGGAAGTTTACATACACTTAGGTTGGAGTCATTAAAACTCGTTTTTCAACCACTCCACAAATTTCTTGTTAACAAACTATAGTATTAGCAAGTCGGTTATGACATCTACTTTGTGCATGACACAAGTCATTTTTCCAACAATTGTTTACAGACAGATTATTTCACTGTATCACAATTCCTGTGGGTCAGAAGTTTACATACACTAAGTTGACTGTGCCTTTAAACAGCTGGGAAAATTCCAGAAAATGATGTCATGGCTTTAAAAGCTTCTGATAGGCTAATTGACATAATTTGAGTCAATTCGAGGTGTACCTGTGGATGTATTTTAAGGCCCACCTTCAAACTCGGTGCATCTTTGCTTGACATCATGGAAAAATCTAAAGAAATCAGACCACAGAAAAAAATTGTAGACCTCCACAAGTCTGGTTCATCCTTGGGAGCAATTTCCAAACGCCTGAAGGTACAAACAATAGTACGCAAGTATAAACACCATGGGACCACGCAGTCGTTATACCGCTCAGGAAGGAGACGCATATTGTCTCCATCTGTCTTGAAAGGGGAGGCTTGCAAGCCAAAGAACACCATCCCAACCATGAAGCACAGGGGTGGCAGCATCATGTTGTGGGGGTGCTTTGCTGCAGGACTGGTGCACTTCACAAAATAGATGACATAATGAGGAAGGATAATTATGTGGATATATTGAAGCAACATCTCAAGACATCAGTCAGGAAGTTAAAGCTTGGTTGCAGGCACTCATTTGTTGACTTCTGTAATCAAAAAAGCCTTGGTTTCATGCATGTGAACATTAGAAGCCTCCCTAAGTTTGTTTTACTCACTGCT
Organism: Salvelinus alpinus; assembly: GCF_045679555.1. Lineage (NCBI taxonomy): Eukaryota > Metazoa > Chordata > Actinopteri > Salmoniformes > Salmonidae > Salvelinus > Salvelinus alpinus. Next base: position 35,180,740 of record NC_092095.1, read on the forward strand.
TTAGCACATTCCTCCAACCCTGATATCCTTGCCGTGTCTGAATCCTGGCTTAGGAAGGCCACCAAAAAGTCTGAGATTTCCATACCCAACTAGAACATTTTCCATCAAGATAGAACTGCCAAAGGGGGAGGAGTTGCAATCTACTGCAGAGATAGCCTGCAAAGTTCTGTCATACTTTCCAGGTCTATGCCCAAACAGTTCAAGCTTCTAATTTAAAAAATGTATCTCTCCAGAAATAAATTTGACGGTTGCAGCCTGTTATAGACCCCAGCTGTGCCCTGGACACCATATGTGAATTGATTGCCCCCCATCTATCTAAAGAGTTTGTTATGTTAGGTGACCTAAACTGGGATATGCTTAACACCCCAGCAGTCCTACAATCTAAGCTAGATGCCCCCAATCTCACACAAATTATCAAGGAAAGCACCAGGTACAACCCTAAATCTGTTAACATGGGCACCCTCATAGATATTATACTGACCAACTTGCCCTCCAAATACACCTCTGCTGTTTTCAATCAGGATATCAGCGATCACTGCCTCATTGCCTGCATCCGCTATGGGTCCGCGGTCAAACGACCACCCCTCATCACTGTCAAATGCTCCCTAAAACACTTCTGCGAGCAGGCCTTTCTTTTATTTATTTTTTTTAAATACATTTTATCCCATTTTCTCCCCAATTTTCGTGGTATCCAATCGCTAGTAATTACTATCTTGTCTCATCGCTACAACTCCCGTACGGGCTCGGGAGAGACGAAGGTCGAAAGCCATGCGTCCTCAGAAGCACAACCCAACCCTGCTTCTTAACACAGCGCGCCTCCAACCCGGAAGCCAGCCGCACCAATGTGTCGGAGGAAACACTATGTACCTGGCCCCCTTGGTTAGCGCGCACTGCGCCCGGCCCGCCACAGGAGTCACTGGAGCGCGATGAGACAAGGATATCCCTACCGGCCAAACCCTCCCTAACCCGGACGACGCTATGCCAATTGTGCGTCGCCCCACGGACCTCCCGGTCGCGGCCGGCTGCGACAGAGCCTGGGCGCGAACCCAGAGACTCTGGTGGCGCAGCTAGCACTGCGAAGCAGTGCCCTAGACCACTGCGCCACCCGGGAGGCCCGAGCAGGCCTTTCTAATCGACCTGGCCCAGGTATCCTGGAAGGATATTGACCTCATCCCGTCAGTCGAGGATGCCTGGTCGTTCTTTAAAAGTAATTTCATAAGCATGCCCCTTTCAAAAAATGTAGAACTAAGAACAGATATAGCCTTTGGTTCACTCCAGACCTGACTGCCCTTGACCAGCACAAAAACATCCTGTGGCGGACTGCAATAGCATCGAATAGTCCCCGTGATATGCAACTGTTCAGGAAAGTCAGGAACCAATACACACACAGTCAGTCAGGAAAGCAAAGGCTAGCTTTTTCAAACAGAAATTTGAATCCTGTAGCTCTAACTCCCAACGGTTTTGGAACACTGTAAAGTCCATGGAGAACAAGAGCACCTCCTCCCAGCTGCCCACTGCACTGAGGCTAGGTGACACGGTTACCACCGATAAATCAATGATAATCGAAAATTTCAATAAGCATTACTCTACGGCTAGCCATGCTTTCCTCCTGGCTGCCCCAACCCCGGCCAACAGCTCCGCACCCCTCGCAGCTACTTGCCCGAGCCTCCCCAGCTTCTCCTTCACCCAAATCCAGATAGCATATGTTCTGAAAGAGCTGCAAAACCTGGACCCGTACAAATCAGCTGGGCTAGACAATCTGGACCCTTTCTTTCTAAAATGATCCGCCACCATTGTTGCAATCCCTATTACCAGTCTGTTCAACCTCTCGTTCGTTTCGTCCGAGATCCCTAAAGATTGGAAAGCTGCCGCGGTCATCCCCCTCTTCAAAGGCGGTGACACTCGAGACCCAAACTGTTACAGACCTACAGTGGGGAGAACAAGTATTTGATACACTGACGATTTTGCAGGTTTTCCTACTTACAAAGCATGTAGAGGTCTGTACTTTTTTATCATAGGTACACTTCAACTGTGAGAGACGGAATCTAAAACAAAAATCCAGGAAATCACATTGTATGATTTCTAAGTAATTAATTTGCATTTTATTGCATGACATAAGTATTTGATCACCTACCAACCAGTAAGAATTTCGGGTCTCACAGACCTGTTAGTTTTTCTTTAAGAAGCCCTCCTGTTCTCCACTCATTACCTGTATTAACTGCACCTGTTTGAACTCGTTACCTGTATAAAAGACACCAGTCCACACACTCAATCAAACAGACTCCAACCTCTCCACAATGGCCAAGACCAGAGAGCTGTGTAAGGACATCAGGGATCAAATTGTAGACCTGCACAAGGCTGGGATGGGCTACAGGACAATAGGCAAGCAGCTTGGTGAGAAGGCAACAACTGTTGGCGCAATTATTATAAAATGGAAGAAGTTCAAGATGACGGTCAATCACCCTCGGTCTGGGGCTCCATGCAAGATCTCACCTCGTGGGGCATCAATGATCATGAGGAAGGTGAGGGATCAGCCCAGAACTACACGGCAGGACCTGGTCAATGACCTGAAGAGAGCTGGGACCACAGTCTCAAAGAAAACCATTAGTAACACACTACGCCGTCATGGATTAAAATCCTGCAGCGCACGCAAGGTCCCCCTGCTCAAGCCAGCGCATGTCCAGGCCCGTCTGAAGTTTGCCAATGACCATCTGGATGATGCAGAGGAGGAATGGGAGAAGGTCATGTGGTCTGATGAGACAAAAATAGAGCTTTTTGGTCTAAACTCCACTCGCCGTGTTTGGAGGAAGAAGAAGGATGAGTACAACCCCAAGAACACCATCCCAACCGTGAAGCATGGAGTTGGAAACATCATTCTTTGGGGATGCTTTTTTCAAAGGGGACAGGACGACTGCACCGTATTGAGGGGAGGATGGATGGGGCCATGTATCGCGAGATCTTGGCCAACAAGCTCCTTCCCTCAGTAAGAGCATTGAAGATGGGTCGTGGCTGGGTCTTCCAGCATGACAACGACCCGAAACACACAGCCAGGGCAACTAAGGAGTGGCTCCGTAAGAAGCATTTCAAGGTCCTGGAGTGGCCTAGCCAGTCTCCAGACCTGAACCCAATAGACAATCTTTGGAGGGAGCTGAAAGTCCGTATTGCCCAGCGACAGCCCCGAAACCTGAAGGATCTGGAGAAGGTCTGTATGGAGGAGTGGGCCAAAATCCCTGCTGCAGTGTGTGCAAACCTGGTCAAGAACTACAGGAAACGTATGATCTCTGTAATTGCAAACAAAGGTTTCTGTACCAAATATTAAGTTCTGCTTTTCTGATGTATCAAATACTTATGTCATGCAATAAAATGCAAATGAATTACTTAAAAATCATACAATGTGATTTTCTGGATTTTGTTTTAGATTCCGTCTCTCACAGTTGAAGTGTACCTATGATAAAAATTACAGACCTCTACATGCTTTGTAAGTAGGAAAACCTGCAAAATCGGCAGTGTATCAAATACTTGTTCTCCCCACTGTATATCCATCCTGCCCTGCCTTTCTAAAGTCTTTGAAAGCCAAGTTAATAAACAGACCACTGACCATTTCGAATCCCACCGTACCTTCTCCGCTGTGCAATCCGGTTTCCGAGCTGGTCACGGGTGCACCTCAGCCACGCTCAAGGTACTAAACGTTATCATAACCGCCATCGATAAAAGACAGTACTGTGCAGCCGTCTTCATCGACCTGGCCAAGGCTTTCGACTCTGTCAAACACCGTATTCTTATCGGCAGACTCAATAGCCTTGGTTTCTCAAATGACTGCCTCGCCTGGTTCACCAACTACTTCTCAGACAGAGTTCAATGTGTAAAATCGGAGGGCCTGTTGTCCGGACCTCTGGCAGTCTCTATGGGGGTACCACAGGGTTCAATTCTCGGGCCAACTCTTTTCTCTGTATATATCAACAATGTCGCTCTTGCTGCGGGTGATTCCCTGATCCACCTCTACGCAGACAACACCATTCTGTATACATCTGGCCCTTCTTTGGACACTGTGTTAACTAACCTCCAAACGAGCTTCAATGCCATACAAAACTCCTTCTGTGGCCTCCAACTGCTCTTAAACGCTAGCAAAACCAAATGCATGCTTTTCAACCGTTCGCTGGCCGCACCCGCCCGCCCGTCTAGCATCACTACTCTGGACGGTTCTTACCTAGAATACGTGGACAACTATAAATACCTAGGTGTCTGGCTAGACTGTATACTCCCCTTTCAGACTCATATCAAACATCTCCAATCCACAATCAAATCTAGAATCGGCTTTCTATTCCACAACAAAGCCTCCTTCACTCACACCGCCAAACTTACCCTAGTAAAACTGACTATCCTACCTATCCTCGACATTGGCGATGTCATCTACAAAATAGCTTCCAATAGACTACATCCAATTTGCTGAGTAGAATATCACAGTGCCATCCGTTTTGTTACCAAAGCGCCTTATACCACCCACCAATGCGACCTGTATGCTCTAGTCGGCTGGCCTTCGCTACATATTCGTCGCCGAGCCCACTGGCTCCAGGTCATCTATAAGTCTATGCTAGGTAAAGCTTATCTCAGCTCACTGGTCACGATAACAACACCCACCTGTAGCATGCGCTCCAGCAGGTATATCTCACTGGTCATCCCAAAAGCCAACCCCTCCTTTGCCTGCCTTTCCTTCCAGTTGTCTGCTGCCAGTGACTGGAACGACTTGCAAAAATCGCTGAAGCTGGAGACTTACATTTCCCTCACTAACTTTAAACATCAGCTATCTGAGCAGCTAACCGATTGCTGCAGCTGTACATAGTCCATCTGTAAATAGCCCACCCAACCTACCTACCTCATCCCCATATTGTTTTTATTTACTTTGCTGCTCTTTTGAAAACCAGTATCACTACTTACACACCATCATCTGCTCATCATCATCTGCTCATCTATCACTCCAGTGTTAATCTGCTAAATTGTAATTACTTTGCTACTATGGCCTATTTATTGCCTTACATTCTCATGCCATTTGCACACACTGTATATAGACTTTCTTTTTTTTCTATTGTGTTATTGACTGTACGCTTGTTTATTCCATGTGTAACTCTGTGTTGTTTCTGTCGCACTGCTTTGCTTTATCTTGGCCAGGTCGCAGTTGTTTTTGAGAACTTGTTCTCAACTAGCCTACCTGGTTAAATAAAGGTGAAATAAAAATTAATTTAAAAAAAGCATGTGCGAGCAAGGAGGCCTACAAACCTGACTCAGTTATACCAGCTCTGTCAGGAGGAATGGGCCAAAATTCACCCAACTTATTGTAGGAAGCTTGTGGAAGGCTACCCGAAACGTTTGACCCAAGTTAAACAATTTAAAGGCAATGCTGCCAAATACTAATTGAGTGTATGTAAACTTCTGACCCACTGGGAATGTGATGAAAGAAATAAAAGCTGAAACAAATCATTCTCTCAATTATTATTCTGACATTTCATATTCTTAAAATAAAGTGGTGATCCTAACTGATCTAAAACAGGGATTTTTACGAGGATTAAATGTCAGGAATTGTGAAAAAACTGAGTTTAAATGTATTTGGCTAAGGTGTATGTAAACTTTCGACTTCAACTGTATATTATTGAGTTATGTATGTGACAATATTAAAACATTTTTGAGAAAGATCATTTCAAAAATACAATATATTTGAGTACATTTATTTTTTGGTTTCTTTTCATTTTGATAAGAGATCAAAATGTTACGAATTGAATGTTATTTGTTGATGTATAAAATGAAATGTATTTTAAATTTGTGTTATTCTATTTGGGGTGGGGTCACAGTACAGACTTAAAATGTGTCACAAATGGCACCCGATTCCCGATATAGTGTACTACTTATGAGGGCCCATAGGAATTAAGGTGCCATTTGGGACACAGCCTTGGATACAGAATAGGCAGGGGGAAGTAAGTCCTACAGGGTTGATGGTATAGGGGATAACAGGGAGAGAAAAGAGAAGCGTTTCCCCTAGGATTTTTTCCAGCTGCGGTGGGTGGAGGCTTGGTAGCCAGTGGCGCTGTCTCTGACCAACATTTTTTTAGAGAACCTTTGCCGTGCTGTTTAAAGCACATTTCCTGCAATTGTACGCATTTTGCCATGCAGCAGAGAGAACATTTTCTGTCTAGTATTTATTTTGGTGATTGTTAGTTCTCAAATCTTATTTTTTTATTTTTATAGCTACATACATTTTCTACATACTTTATATCTGGTTAAAGTCATTTTAGTCCTCTGCCACTGCTAAATTAATATAGGGGAAACACTGAAGAGGAAAGTGGGGCTATTGGTACGTAAAGGTCAAAATCACTCATGTGCGGTATGCTACAACAGGGAAGGGAGGTAGAGAGGGGGAGGGGGGAGATGGTTACTCATTGACTTGTTGGAGCTCGGCCCTGGAGATATGGGGTCTTGGTTTTAGTAGGGGAGGAGGGGGGGGAGGGAGGGGGGTTGTTAAGGAGGGTCTGAGTGCCTCTGTGGTATTTGTGTAATTAAACGGTCGTTCCGTCTCTAGACTGTTATTAGGAGCAGGATGGGGCACCTGCATAATAACTGGCACTATAGGCGCTGGGCTCAATGCCACACTGGACTCTTTTACTGTTATACAGTGACGGGCACAAACATTTCATCCGTTCTAAGTGGAATGCATTTATTCGAGGGAGTTTTAATACAAAGGCTTTATATTATTGTGAAGTTCGGAAATATGTGAAAAACGGTATGTTATTGGGCATACCACAAGAAAAAGAGGTTACACAACCTGGCTCCCATCACACAAATCTTGAAGTTGGCTTGAAGCCAGTTGAAATGAACTCATCAAGCAAGTTATCTATTAACTTGGTCTAAGTGGTCAGTGAAGATTATCGTTACTTTATGAGGCACTTCCAGTCAGATCCATCGTGAAATGTAAATGGTGGATTTCCAAAACACACAAATGTGTACTTAAACCTTTACATTGCACCTTTAAAATGATCAAGCCTGACCATTTCCCAAGAGAGTCATAACAGGATGAACCAGAGATAGAGCTCTAAAGGACATTGACCTTCCAAGTGATCTGAGCTAAAGCCTGGTTTGAGGTGCAGACAGGGAGTGTGTGTGTGTGTCTGTGCGTGCATGCATGTGTCGGGGGCAGGGAGATGCAGCCAGGCAGGGTGCTGTTCCTCTCCAGTGGGGCTGATGGAGGTTGTGTGTTGGTTGTGTGTTTTCGCAGCCCTAGGGGGTAGTTTCTCTCACATTCCAGCCCAGTTACCCCAGCCCAAACAAAACCATGAGTCATGATGGATTACAATACACATCCCCCTATACTGCTTCCTGTTTCTGAGTCCGGCACAAAGCAGACATAACATGCACCTGCATGCACGCACGCACAAACACACACAAATATGTTTGCTGGATTTTGACTGCATTATTATGATTTCTGTCATATAGAATAGATCCTTTTTTCAGCTGCTCAGCTTTCTATGTGGCTCCTGCTTGCCCGGGGGATACAGTAAAAGTGTAATCTTCATCGCAACAATCATAATACCCAGAAAATAATTTCAGAAATAAAATATTAACTCCAACACTCCGCTATGAACAGTTCTCTTTGTCTGGGTATTGTACATAAACAGAGAACAATGTTAAGCTATTCGGCTATTATTATAGATATTATTATTATTGTGCTCCATACATATAGGCCATTGTCTGTCGCTGAACGAGATGGCAGACACTAGGACAGCATCTCAAATGGCACCCTATACCCTATATAGTGCACTACTTTTGACCAGAGCCCCATTGTCCCGGGTCAAAAGTAGTGCACTAAATAGGGAATAGGGTGCTATTTGGGATGCAGCCCTAGTGTCTGCCATCTCGTTCAGTGACAGGAGGATGAATGGAGCCTCCAGATGACCCCTAAGACAGTCGGAGACTATTAATCTTAACACAGTCACACCTCGCTCGTCCTCAGCTCATCCTCACCTCAACACGGTGCAACGATGAGTCGCCGAAGACGGCCTCAGATGGCAGCATGTACATACTGTAGAGGACAGGAGTGGACTCAGAATAGAGCTCTGAGGGACCCCTTGTGTGATTTGATTTCTAATTGCCAAGTGTCACAAATGATCACCTGTAGATGTAGATAATGGGCAAGATCAAAAGCATGTCAATAATCTAAGTCAAGGTATACACTTCAAATCCCTCTTACACACAAGGTTTACTTTTAAAACAAGGTTTACACTAAAAGTAAAAATAAATAAAAAATGCATTGTAGTGAATCACGCTTGAATTATTATCGCTGTACTGTAATAAGCCTCCTAAATCTAAACTGCAGGATGCCGACACTAGATGTTGTTGCTGGTGAATGATCCGGTTCATTCAGAGGACAGTAAAATACCCCAGCCATCCAGGAATTAAGTCATTGTTGTGTCCCAAATGGCACCCTATTCCCTATATAGTGCACTACTTTTGACCAGAGCCCTGCACGGAGCCTACTGCACTATGTAGGAAATAGTGTGCCATTTGGAAATTGGGACGCATGCATTGCCTTAATTTGATGAGATCCCATCCCCAATTATGAGTTCAAGATGTTGCTTCTGTCAAGAAGATTCCCATACAATTTGGAAAAGGGAAATGAATAATAACAGAATGTATCGCTTCAAAATACCAACGAACGAATCATTCACAATGTAACCCAAATTGAGAAAGTTCCTTCACAATCAACGCCACAAAACAGTCCAAATGCATCAAGATATTGTGAAATTATAAGCGGTAAGGGAGCCTTGACAGAGGCAGGGGGATTCATGTGGTTTGGTATGGCTCTATTTACCAGATCTGGATTCCATTCAATTTTAAGACATTTCAAATACTCAATCTATGCTTGATTGAGCTTGCCTGGCTTAATTGACCAAAATAATATTCCCAAACCTGCAAAACCCACACACAACCAGGCATGCAGAGGGTTGATGGTATCAAATCCTAAATGTCATTGTCTGCCATGTCCTTGTGCAGAGCATTTAACCCCCCACAACAACAGCTCCCTGGTCGCCCAGTGTGGCAGCCCCCCACACCTCTCCAAAAACATGTATATGTACACTCAGTGGCCAGTTTATTAGGTACACCCATCTAGTACCGGGTCGGCACCCTCTTTGCCTCCAGAACAACCGAAATTCTTCGGGCATGTAATGTTGCTCAATTGGTATCAACGTGTGCCAGGAAAACATTCCCCACACCATTACACCACCACCACCAGCTTGTATGGTTGACACCAGGCAGAATGGGGCCACGGACTCACTCTGCTTACGCCAAATCCTGACTCTGCCATCAGCATGACGCAACAGGAACCGGGATTTGTCAGACCAGGCAATGTTTTTCCACTCCTCAATTGTCCAGTGTTGGTGATAGCGTGCAAACTGGAGCTACTTCTACTTGTTTTTAGCTGACAGGAGTGGAACCCGGTGTGGTCGTCTGCTGCAATAGCCCATCCGACCAGTTGTGCGTTCTGAGACCACTGTTATTTGCCTGTTTGTGGCCCACCTTTTAGGTTGCATGATTTTTGCCATTCTCCTTCAGCCTCTCATCAACGAGCTGTTTTCACCCACATGACTGCCACTGACTGGATGTTTTTTGTTTATCACCCCATTCTCGGTAAACTCTAGACGCTATCGTGCGTGAAAAGCCCAGGAGGCTGGCCGTTTCTGAGAAACTGGAACCGGCGCACCTGGCAACGACGATCATACCACGCTCAATGTTGCTTAGGTCACTCAATTTTGGCCATTTTAACATTCAATCGAACAGTAACTGAATGCCTCGGTGCCTGTCTGCCTGCTTTATAAAGCAAGCCATGGCCACATGACTCACTGTCTGTAGGAGTGAACCATTTTCGTGAACGGGGTGGTGTACCTAATAAACTGAGTTGTATGCGTATGTGTGTGTCTTTTTGATAGGTTGGGTTCATTGCAAAAGTTTAATTTTGGTTGGACCTTGGGTGCAATTGACCAATAAGTGATCTTATCTTAATAAAAACACAGTATTTGGAAGATTTCATGTCTGCTGTTTTCACAAAGCCATCTCCTGAACTATACAAGGCTACAGGCTCTGTATAACACTCTGGATAAAACAGACGCTGTCCAGCAGCCTCTTCCCATGGCCTGTCTCTGAGGCCCCCATGTGGCCTTATGGCATATTCCTCCTGTGCTACAACAGGCCGAGAGAAACATTTATGGACATGAACCACAAACGGGATCGTGTAGACAATGTTCTACAGTACATGGTTCGGGATCGTGTAGACAATGTTCTACAGTACAGGTATTTGGCTTTATTTTGGCCGTAATTGGGTTGATGTTTAGTACAAAAGGAGTGAAGACATACATAGATCTGGAATCTATGTTTCCAGAAAGATTCAGTCCCTTAAATTGAATGGGGAACTAAAGTATTGATGTTCTTCAGGGGCTGTAAACGAGAGTCCTGTCAACTATTTTGTCTGCTAGTGGAACAATTTGTCTGCATGTTTTAATCACTGGGTGTTTGTTGTGTTCGTCTTTATTAGGCAAACTGTATCTGACAGATAAACATAGCCCCTGGTCCTGTAAAATGTGAGGCATTTAAGGGAGAGAAAGAGAGAGAGAGAAAGAGGGAGAGAGAAACCGCAGCACGTTCACAGGCGATGTAAATAAGAGCCTCCGTCAGTATCTTCATGGCTTATTGATTTTAAGATCCCTGACTGGCTGCCCAGAGAGAGAGAGAGAGAAGAGAGAGAGATGGAAAGAGATATATGGGGAGAGGGAGAGTGTGAGAGAGAGAGCGAGAGAGAGATATAGGGGGAGAAAGAGCGAGAGAGATATGGGAGAGAGAGAGAGAGGGAGGGAGAGAAGAGAGAGATGGAGAGGGAGAGCGAGAGAGCAGGGTGGAGGCTCTTGGCCAAGCCTAAGAGCAGCAGCTTCTTGGTGGGAACAGCAGCCAGAAGACAGCAGCACCACAAACTAAGGGGGAGGAGTGGCTCACACAAGTTCCCAGTAGAACACGTGACTGAACTCATGACACACACACAGGGGGACTTCCACTGGGAGTTTCACTCCCAAAACCTCTCCTTTAAAACTGTTAGAATTGTAAGTAACATAAGTAACATGCAACATGAAAGTGTTGGTTACATGTTTCATGAGCTGAAATAAAAAATCCCAGAAATGTTCCTTCGCACAAAATGCTTATTTCTCTGAAATGTTGTGCACAAATGTGTTTACATCCCGGTTAGTGAGCTTTTCTCCTTTGCCAAGATAATCCACCCACCTGACATGTGTGGCATATCATGAAGCCGATTAAAAAGCATGATCATTACACAGGTGCACCTTGTGCTGGGGAAAATAAAAAGACACTCCCTAATGTGCAGTTTTCACACAACAGTGCCACAAATGTCTCAAGTTTTGAGGGAGTGTGGAATTGGCATGATGACTGCAGGAATGTCCATCATTCTTCACCTGCAGGACCGTCTGAGACCAGCCACCTCGACAGCTGATGAAATTGTGGGTTTGCACAACCGAAGAATTTCTGCATCCAACTGAGGCAATGTAGCTCACTAAAATCTTTGAAATTGAAATGTTGCGTTTATATTTTTATTCAGTGTATATTGTAAGTCTGTCAGTTTAATTACAATCGCATAACAGGAATGCTAACTGGTCAAGGTGACATAGCAAACAATTTATTAATTATGTTGTCAAGTGATGATTGTTATTGTCTTGATGCTTTGATCACATTTGTATGAAATACAGCTTGTGTGTGTAATTATCCCCACTCTATCCCTGACATATTGCTCTGTTGCTGTTCAGGCAGGACAACAAAAAGAGTGAAAGGAGGGAATGTCTGAAGACGAATCAGGATCTGGTGTGCATCCCAAATGGCACCTTACTCCCTACCTTTGACCAAGGCCAATAGGGCTTTGGTAAATAGTAATGCACTACGTAGGGACTAGGGTGCCATTTAGGACGCACACAGGATTTAGACTGGATTTAGTCATCTCAATAGACACAAATGTATTCAGCTGCTCGGCAAACAATATTCTATTACTCTGCCACATCAATGGGATGAGGTTGTAGAATCAGCTCGGGATGGAAAGGGAAAAAGGGGGATACCTAGTCAGTTGCACAACTGAAATGTGTTTGAATCAGAGGTGCTGGTGGCTGCCTTAAAGTCTACGTCATCACCACCCGGGGAGCCGTTGTCTAAGTGTGTGTGTGTGTGTGTGTGTGTGTCCCACTATGGATTTGGCACTGGTGCAGCTCTGTTGGCACATGCTGTTCTCTCATCCCAGACCAAAAACATGAATATATTTACATACTCATAAAGTTCAAGTCAGGAGAAAGAAACATAATAGCCAGCAAATGTTCATCAAAAAGGTACATATCAAGTGGCTACAAACTTGTCAAGAAGTGAAATAACGATTCGTTGTATTTTTTAAGTCATGGCCCTCAATAGCAAATGTAGAAAAGGACAAACAACAGCAACATAATGGAAATATGACTTGAACAACACATGGCTGCATAAGACATGAAGATTCAAGTCATTCTGACAGTGGACTCCCACCCGCCTCCTGAGCCGGGCTATTTTCGTAAGCCTCACCCTGGTGTAAGGGTACAGTATTAGCCCACCAGATATGGTGATGTGACTGGGAGACAAGGCAGTGACCGGATTAGGCCATGCAGATCTAGAGTTCTTCCTGACCACATGACCTGAGTAGGGGAAAACTCCAGGTCCAAGCCATTTAGGACAAACATGTCGCTCGTCTGATAAAAGGTAGAGGGAACCCACAGGGAACCCAAACAAAATGAACACTCATATCTAGAGGGTGCCGGGTGGCATCGTTTAATTGGGGCTAGTCCCCCCCCTCCGCACCATCCACCCTGCCCCAACATTCCCTGCGGGGCCTGTTGGCTCCATGCTGGGAGAATCATGTAAACAGCTTGAGGAGCTGAAACACAGTCTTTTCATCCCACACTCATGCATAATGGAGAGGAAATGCTCCTTTTACACCGAGACAGCTGCAGTGTTGTGTCTCGAAGAGTCTGTCAATACTAGGATTGCAGAATTCTGTTAACTTTCCTAACAGTTTCCAGAAATCCCGATTGGAGGATTTGGAGTTGGAGGATTCCCTCCCTGCTTCTGATCAGATTGCTCCGAATTCATTCCCATATAAGCGACGGTACTTAATTGTCCTGCAGCCCTCCAATACAAAATAGATCCTTAGTCAACATGTCGTGGCCATTACAGTTTAGAAAGCCAGCAAGGTGCCAGGGGCTGGCCTAGCAGGAGTACTGCTGCCCTCAGACCACATATTATCCCTGGAGTCATGGGTGCCAACCACTTTCTGTTGTATGTCCCTCTCCTTTATCACCCCCATCTCAGCAACTTCTTTACTGTATCTATCTATGTTTTTTAAACTACCAAATGTACTTTAAACCACCAGGAGGCAGCACTCATACAAATTAACACCAGAAACCTACATTATCATCATACATGTTCAATTTTATTTGTCCCGAAAATGCTAGTTGTGCAAATAAAGCGTCTATAAAATGTCTTTGCTGTTGTATTCATAACTAATAAACAACCTAACCCAACTAATCCAACTACAACCAAAAGGTATCTGATTGCATCTACCACATCCTGATTCAAAGTGGACAATCCTTCCATGGCAATTACGAGAATGTCTTCTCCATTTACATGGACAACTTGACACAGGTTTTTTCCCCCCATACAGTCAAACCATTTCCACTGAGACTCAGCAGCTGCTGTCAACCTCAGCAACAGTAGCAGCTGCCAAGGTGGATGTTTATAAGGGTGGATGTCTTTACTACAAGAGCCTGAACAGTCATCCTATACACTCTTAGAAAAAAAGGTGCTAAGTAGAACCCTATCGGGTTCTTTGGTTTGTCTCCATAGGGGAACCATTTTTGGTGCTAGGCTACCCTCTACAAAGGGTTCTACCTATAACCCTCTACGTAGGGTTCTTTATATAACCTCCTGTATATGTTTCTACCTAGAACCCTCTATGAAGGGTTCTGTCTAGAACCCTCTATGAAAGGTTCTACCAACCTTATTAGCCTGTAAAATGGTATTCTTTATGACAAGACATTACATTTATCATAAGGCATTTCTTTGAGGGCCTAGTTATACCCTAACACAGTGGTGTTAGGAACATCCTGGTTTACAGGCCACAACAGGCCTGCTGGCTTGCAAAGGGATGTGTAATTCCTAAATTCAAAATCAAATCAAATGTTATTTATTATTTTATTACATGTTTGGCAGATGTTATTGCGAGTGTAGCAAAGTGCTTCTAGTTCCAACAGTGCAGCAATATCTAACAAGTAATCTAACAATTCCACAACAACTACCTAACACACACAAATCTAAGTAAAGGGATGGAATAAGAATATGTACATATAAATATATGGATGAGCAATGATCGAGCGGCATAGGCAGGATGCAATAGACAGTATAAAATACAGTATTACACAACCGTTCAAAAGTTTGGGGTCACTTAGAAATGTCCTTGTTTTTGAAAGAAAAGCAATTTTTTTGTCTATTAAAATGACATAAAATTGATCAGAAATACAGTGTAGACATTGTTAATGTTGTAAATTACTATTATAGCAGGAAACAGCTGATTTTTTATGGAATATCTACATAGGCGTACAGAGGCCCGTTATCAGCAACCATCACTCCTGTGTTCCAATGGCACGTTGTGTTAGCTAATCCAAGTTTATCATTTTAAAAAGGCGAATTGATCAGTAGAAAACCCTTTTGCAATTATGTTAGCACGGCTGAAAACTGTTGTCCTGATTAAAGAAGCAATAAAACTGGCCTTCTTTAGACTATTTGAGTATCTGGAGCATCAGAATTTGTGGGTTGGATTACAGGCTCAAAATGGCCAGAAACAAACGACTTTCTTCTGAAACTCATCAGTCTATTTTTGTTCTGAGAAATTAAGGCTATTCCATGCGAGAAATTGCCAAGAAACTGAAGATCTCATACAATGCTGTGTACTACTCCCTTCACAGAACAGCGCAAACTGTCTCTAACCAGAATAGAAAGAGGAGTGGGAGGCCCCGGTGCACAACTGAGCAAGAGGACAAGTACATTATAGTGTCTAGTTTGAGAAACAGACGCCTTACAAGTCCTCAACTGGCAGCTTCATTAAATAGTACCCACAAAACAACAGTCTCAACGTCAACAGTGAAGAGGCGACTCCAGGATGCTGGCCTTCTCGTCGTTGTTGGTGATCAAGCCTACTACGGTTATGTCGTCAACCATCAAGTTTGCAGACTTGGAGGTGTGCATGGCCACGCAGTCATGGGTGAACAGGGAGTATAGGAGTGGGCTGAGCACACACCCTTGTGGGGCCCCAGTGTTGAGGATCAGCGAAGTGGAGATGTTGTTTCCTACCTTCACCACCTGGGGGCGGCCCGTCTGGAAGTCCAGGACACAATTTCACAGGGCGGGGTTGAGACCCAGGGCCTCAAGCTTAATGATGAGCTTGGAGGGTCTATGGTGTTGAATGCTGAGCTATAGTCAATGAACAGCATTCTTACATAGGTATTCCTCTTGTCCAGATGAGATAGGGCAGTGTGCAGTGTGATGGCGATTGCATCGTCTGTGGACCTATTGGGGTGGTATGCAAATTGCAGTGGGTCTAGGGTGACAGGTAAGGTGGAGGTGATATGATCCTTGACTAGTCTCTCAAAGCACTTCATGATGACAGAAGTGAGTGCTACGGGCGTCATTTAGTTCAGTTACCAGATAATCATTTAGTTAAATCCAGACAGAGTTAGGGTACCCAATAAGTGGACATTTTAAATCACCAGCAACCTGCATTCAGAATGACTGCCAGGGTAGGGAAAATTGAATACTGAGACTACCTCAATCATCTAAACTGGAACAAACATCTCAGAAACAGGTGCAATAAGTCCAACTACTAACAGATTGGTTGATTAATTTGATGCTACACATTCAATGTACATGCCAAAACACAGACATTAAAACAAACTAAAAATCACCCTGCAATAGAGCATGCTGGGAAATATGATAAATCCTTCTTGCCTTCCAAATAATTATCAACAAACCCTTCCTCCAAAAACGGTTCTTAGGATGTTAAAAGTCCTAAGTAGAACCCTTTGCCTTACAAAGAACCCTTGTCTTCCATAAAGGGATCTTCAGATCAAAATGGTTCTTGGTAGAACCCTATCTCTCTGCAAAGAACCCTTTTGGATCCCTTAAGTGTGTACACTTTTGTTCCGTCCCAAATGGTAGTCTTTTCCTGTATATAGTATACTACTTTTGACCAAAGCCCTATGGTACCTGGTCAAAAGTACTGCACTATATAGGAATAGCATGACATGTGGGACACATACATAGAAATTAAATTTCCTGAATGGCATGGAGGTTAACAACAACACCATTCATTGAGTGTACAAAACATTGCTCTTTCCATGACATAGACTGACCAGGTGAATCCAGGTGAAAGCTATGATCCCTTATTGATGTCACCTGTTCGTAATGTTTTGTATACTACGTCTAGCTACTTTATTATGCGATGTGGCACATTTGATACAGGCCATGAATCCACAGACATGGACTGCCATAGAATTACATATAGAACATGAATTATGGGATCTCTGTGTGAATTACATCCTCCGTCTTCTCACACAGTGGTACCTGGGGTGTAACATTTCATATTGATGGCTCCCTGTCTACTATAACCCCAGCTGACTTACAGCTCGAGGGCTTTTAGCTGCCATTTTTCCACTTATGACCTTTAACATGAGAAAAGGCTGTTGGCTTAAGTGCTCTCCTGAGATATTGGAGGAATCTATTTGTACAGTGTCTGTGTGTGTGTGTGTGTGTGTGTGTGTGTCTAACCCTAAACCTCCAACAGGATACCAGACTTTCGCTAAAAGTTTTGTGAGTGACTAAATCACAAAGGTTTGAAATTATTTACTTTCCCCATAATATTAATTCCACACAGCATTCCTACTCATCATCATAACTTCAGTAGTTATAGTAATATAATACACCATATACAATGATAGTAATGCTATCTCACTACGCTGGCGTTGCCACATGATCTGCATTGAGTGGAATTTCTCTGTTGTGACAGAAGTACTATAATTCATGATATCTACAGTGGGGAGTACAAGTATTTGATACACTGCCGATTTTGCAGGTTTTCCTACTTACAAAGCATGTAGAGGTCTGTCATTTTTATCATAGGTACACTTCAACTGTGAGAGACGGAATCTAAAACAAAAGTTGGTCGGACCCATCTATGTGAAGCTAGCCACAATAAGGATTAGCCACAATAGGGGACTTTGCGGTTAGCCTTCAAAATAAAAGTATGTCATAATTCTACTATTTGTATTCATTTGCATCACTGTCAATGACATAGTTTTATTTTGAAGGCAAACAACAAATTCCACTATTGTGCCTAATCCCTATTGTAGCTAGCTTCACAACACATAACCCAGTCCGGTCGAGCTTCACTAGCCAGATGAAGCTAGCTGGCTGCTAATAACGTTAGCTTTGGGCAACAGGGTTAAAGTAGCTGGCTAGCTATTTATTTTCATGAACTGAAGTTCAATAGGCGAACAACAAGTGGCAACCTAGCTAATACTTACTCACAAGGATTCCTAAATCATTGCTAAGAATAAAATGACTGCAGTTTCTACAGGTCATTGTTTTCAGGCTGGTTGTAGTGGTACTACCTCGGTACCAAGCTAAAGCTAGCTACTCCAGAAATTGCGGTCGCACAAATTATGCTTAATTACCAACGCGGTATTGGAAACACATCGTTTGTGGCCGATGTTTGCTTTTTTACAGACTTTTTTGTACAGCTTTGAAAATGCTACTGTATATTTGTTGAAACGCAAAGACCCAAACGGCATTCCAAAGCATGTATGTTGTGAAGCTAATAGCAGTGACGCTATTACTGTGTAACTCCAGTAGGGCAACATCTGAAAAATAGCACACTTGGTAGTACTGTCACGACTTCCGCCGAAGTCGGTCCCTCTCCTTGTTCGGGCGGCGTTCGGCGGTCGACGTCACCGGCCCTCTAGCCACCGCCGATCCACTTTTCATTTTCCATTTGTTTTGTCTTTGTTTTACACACCTTATTTCAATCCCACAATTACTGTTTCATTATTTAACCCTCTGTTCCCCCATGGGTTTTTGTGAGTGATTGTTTATTGTATTTTCGGTCTGTGTGCGTGTATTTGTTACTTTGTATATTTGACATTTTGAGTAAAAGTACGTTGATTACTCATATCTGCTGTCCTGCGCCTGACTCTCTACACCAGCCACACATAGGACCCTTTACAAGTGTGTACCGGTGCTCGACCAGTCGACGAAAGCCAACGTCACCCATGACAGAGAACGGTTGATTGTCAAGGGCAATGAATTCCATTATCTTGGCTTTAATGGATTTCGCCTTTGAGTTGTCTTGCTGAAATTTTCTTACTCTTTCAAATGACTGCTCGACTTGAGTGCTCGATCCACACAGCAGACATTGTGGGCTAGGTTAGGAATGCTGTGTTGAACGTGTTGTGCAAAATTTTACGTGGCGTCATTACATTATATAAAATCAGCAAAAAAAGAAACGTCCTCTCACTGTCAACTGTGTTTATTTTCAGCAAACTTAACATGTGTAAATATTTGTATGAACATAACAAGATTCAACAACTGAGACATAAACTGAGCAAGTTCCACAGACATGTGACAAACCGAAATGGAATAGTGTGTCCCACAACAAGCTCAGTCCGATGACACACCGCCCCAGACCATGACGGACCCTCCACCTCCAAATTGATCCCTCTCCAGTGAACAGGCCTCGGTGTAACGCTCATTCCTATGACGATAAATGCAAATCCGACCATCACCCCTGGTGAGACAAAACCGCGACTCCTCAGTGAAGAGCACTTTTTGCCAGTCCTGTCTGGTCCAGCTACGGTGGGGTTGTGCCCATAGGTGACGTTGCCGGTGATGTCTGGTGAGGACCTGCCTTACAACAGGCCTACAAGCCCTCAGTCCAGCCTCTCTCAGCCTATTGCGGACAGTCTGAGCACTGATGGAGGGATTGTGCGTTCCTGGTGTAACTCGGGCAGTTGTTGTTGCCATCCTATACCTGTTCCGTAAGGGTGTGATGTCCGGATCCTGTGCAGATGTTGTTACACGTGGTCTGCCACTACGAGGACGATCAGCTGTCCGTCCAGTCTCCCCGTAGCGCTGTCTTAGGCGTCTCATAGTACAGAGAATGCAATTTATTGCCCTGGCCACATCTGCAGTCCTCATGCCTCCTTGCAGCATGCCTAAGGCACGTTCACACAGATGAGCAGGGACCCTGGGAATCTTTCTTTTGGTGTTTTTCAGAGTCAGTAGAAAGGCCTCTTTAGTGTCCTAAGTATTCATAACTGTGACCTTAATTGCCTACCGTCTGTAAGCTGTTAGTTTCTTAACGACCGTTTCACAGTTGCATGCTCATTAATTGTTTATGGTTCATTGAACAAGCATGGGGGAATGTGTTTAAAACCTTTACAATGAAGATCTGTGAAGTTATTTGGATTTTTACAAATTATCTTTGAAAGACAGGGTCCTGAAAAAGGGACGTTTCTTTTTATGCTGAGTATAGGTATGCACTGTAGCTTTGACATCGGTTTTTAACATCGCCGTTGAACTAGACATCGGGCTAATACCGATGTTGGCATTTTTAGCAAATATCGACGAATTCCAATATGTTCACCGATATATTGTGCATCCCTATTAACAATGTCTACACTGTATTTCTGATCAATTTTATGTTATTTTAATGGACCAAAAAATTGCTTTTCTTTCAAAAGCAAGGTCATTTCTAAGTGACCCCAAACTTTTGAACGGTAGCGTATTTATTTATATATATAAATACACTACCTTAGAAATGTCCTTGTTTTTGACATATATAAAAATATACACACAGTTGAAGTCGGAAGTTTACATGCACCTTAGCCAAATACATTTAAACTCAGTTTTTCACAATTCCTGACATTTAATCCTAGTAAAAAACCCTGTCTTAGGTCAGTTAGGATCACCACTTTATTTTAAGAATGTGAAATGTCAGAATAATAATTGAGAGAATGATTTATTTCAGCTTTTATTTCTTTCACCACATTCACAGTGGGTCAGAAGTTAACATACACTCAATTAGTATTTGGTAGCATTGCCTTTAAATTGTTTAACTTAGGTCAAACGTTTTGGGTAGCCTTCCACAAGTTTCCCAAAATAAGTTGGGTGAATTTTGGCCCATTCCTCCTGACAGAGCTGGTGTAACTGAGTCAGGTTTGTAGGCCTCCTTGCTCACACACACTTTTTCAGTTCTGCCTACAAATTTTCTATAGGATTGAGGTCAGGGCTTTGTGATGGCCACTCCAATACCTTGACTTTGTTGTCCTTAAGCCATTTTGCCACAACTTTGGAAGTATGCTTGGGGTCATTGTCCATTTGGAAGACCCATTTGCGACCAAGTTTTAACTTCCTGACTGATGTCTTGACATGTTGCTTCAATATATCCACATAATTTCCCTGCCCGATGATGCCATCTATTTTGTGACATGCACCAGTCCCTCCTGCAGCAAAGCACCCCCACAACATAATGCTGCCACCCCTGTGCTTCACGGTTGGGATGGTGTTCTTCGTCTTGCAAGCATCACCCTTTTTCCTCCAAAAATAACGATAGTTATTATGACCAAACAGTTCTATTTCTGTTTCATCAGACCAGAGGACATTTCTTCAAAAAGTATGACCTTTGTCCACATTTGCAGTTGCAAACCGTAGTCTGGCTTTTTTAATGGTGGTTTTTGAGCAGTGACTTCTTCCTTGCTGAGCGGCTTTTCAGGTTGTCGATATAGGACTCGTTTTACTGTGGATACTCCAACCTAAGTGTATGTAAACTTCCGACTGTATATACACACACAGTTTTTATTTTATTTTTATTTAACCTTTATTTAACCAGGTAGGCAAATTGAGAACACGTTCTCATTTACAATTGCGACCTGGCCAAGATAAAGCAAAGCAGTTCGACACATACAACAACACATAGTTACACATGGAGTAAAACAAACATATAGTCAATAATACAGTGAAAAAAAAATAAGTCTATATACAATGTGAGCAAGTGAGGTGAGATAAGGGAGGTGAAGGCAAACAAATATATGTATAAATAAATAAAAATATAAAAGGCCATGGAGGCGAAGTGAGTACAACACAGCAAGTAAAATAAAAACTAAAAAAACACTGGAATGGTTGGTTTGCAGTGGAAGAAAGTGCAAAGTAGAGACAGAAATAATGGGGTGCAAAGGAGCAAAATAAATTAATAAATAAATACAGTAGGTAAAGAGGTAGTTGTTTGGGCTAAATTGTAGATGGGTTATGTACAGGTGCAGTAATCTATGAGCTGCTCTGACAGCTGGTGCTTAAAGCTAGTGAGGGAGATAGGTGTTTCCAGTTTCAGAGATTTTTGTAGTTCGTTCCAGTCATTGGCAGCAGAGAACTGGAAGGAGAGGCGTCCAAAGGAAGAATTGGTTTTGGGGGTGACTAGAGAGATATACCTGCTGGAGCGCGTGCTACAGGTAGGTGCTGCTATGGTGACCAGCGAGCTGAGATAAGGGGGGACTTTACCTAGCAGGGTCTTGTAGATGACCTGGAACCAGTGGGTTTGGCGACGAGTATGAAGCGAGGGCCAGCCAACGAGAGTGTACAGGTCGCAGTGGTGGGTAGTATATGGGGCTTTGGTGACAAAACGGATGGCACTGTGATAGACTGCATCCAATTTATTGAGTAGGGTTTTGGAGGCTATTTTGTAAATGACATCACCGAAGT